>NC_092772.1:2600781-3204941 GCF_047496795.1 Chiloscyllium punctatum | reverse complement strand
AAGTGAATCACCTTCAACTGCTCTGCACTGATCCCCATCTGCCATACACCTGAACACTACATCAACGTATCACTGTCCTGTTACAGTTCCACACTCTCCTCCATAGACTTCAGAGTTCTTCCAGGTTCGGTGCCATCTACAAATATTGAGATTGTTATAGTGTCACAGTCCCCATGAAACAACTGAAATCCTGCCCCACATACACAAGTGTGAGCAAGTGAAATACTGCTATATTCCTATGGACAAAGTCGAATAATGACATGCTGTCAATGGAGCAACAAAAGTCCTGACACACACCAGATGGAGCGAATGAAATATTGACAAACCACAGATCAAGAGGAATCTGGATAGGTCCCACTTATCGATATTCATCAGGGTATAATGTGATAAAGTTGGAAGTGTGCACTATACCTTCAAGAGAGAGGGAATGCTGTCCTGAACTGAGAATTTACAAGCACAGGTGATACGAGAGGATAGAAAACCCAGAAACAATATATTGCTATAGAGCTGGAGTCAGGGAATAAGCAGTTAAGAGAAAGGGGGTCCCAGAGTTGTGCACAGTTGATGTAAAATGTTCACTTTCAGAGTGAAAAAAATAAATTGATGTTTTTATTTAAACAGTGGAATTTGGGAGTTCTCTGTCACTCATATTTTAACAGTTTACGAGGCGAATTGAGCATGTTTTTATGTTTCATTTAAGTTGCCAGATGAGCATCACGCAGTGCCCTAACCATCCCCGTGTGTGTATCTGTGTGTCTCTGCGTGGGGCAGGTCTGGCAGTCTCTGTGATGATTAAAGTGATGCAATGCCACCCTCTGCTGGCCTCCACGCGCCACTAAACAGGCATTGGCAGAGGATGAAAACCAACAGGGATTCATTCAGAGATGGGGAGGGAGAGGGCAGCTGCTCACAGCACCATCCAAACTGATGTCTTATCCATGGACTGATCTAAATGTCCTTTAAACGTTGTAACTGTCCCTGCTTTCACCACTTCCTCTGCACGTTCATTCCACACACAAGCCAGCTTCTGTCTAACATAATTACTTCTCATGATTTTCGTAAATCTTTTTCCTCGCACCTTAAAAATCCCTCAGTTTTGAACATTCTACTCTAGAGAAAAGACACCAGCCCTTCAGCTTCTCTGTACCCACCATTATTTTATACATCTCTGTAAAGTTACTGCTTAATCTCATATCCTTCAGTGAAATAAGTCCCAGCCTATCCAGCCTCTCCTCATAGTTCACTCCCTCCTATCCCAGCAAAATCCAGGTTAAAATCTTCTCAATCTTCTCCATCTTAATAATATTCACGTCAGCAATATCAAAGTGAATAATCAAGTATTTTCTAAGGGTACGGGGAGTCCAAAACTAGAGGACATAGGCTTAAGGTGAGAGGGGAAACATTTAAAAGTGACTTAAGGGGCAGCTTTTTCACCCAGAGGGTGGTGTGCCTATGGAATGAGCGGGCAGGATGACCAGACTGGACACAGTATTCCAGAAGAGGTCTCACCAATGTCCTGTACAACCACAACATGACATCTCAATTCTGATACTCAAAGGTCTGTCCTATGAAGACATGTGTGTTAAACACCTTCTTAACCACACTCTCTATTGAGATGCAAATTGTAAAGAATTAAACCTGACGGCCCTAGGTTTCTGTCCTACAGCCCTGCCAAAGGCCCAGATTTTAATTGTAAAGGTCCTGCTGTTGTTTGATTTACCAAATCCAGTACCTCGCATTAATCCAAACTAAACTCCATCAGCCACACCTCAGCCCAGTGAGTGATATTACTGCCACCTCACCCTCCCCCTTCAATTTTAAAACGCCCATCGCTCTCCAGGTGGCCTACACACTCCGGCCTTGATTTTCACAAAGACTCTGAGCTTGGTTTGTCTTGTGTGGTTAGGGGGAGGAGGGACAGATTGCAGACACTGTCAGTGGGGAGGAGAGGCTGGACAGTTATCAGCGGCCTGGTGTCATTTCATGATGTTTGGAAAGGGGAGTCGCATGTGAAAGTTGGGTAAAAGTGATCGGTGTTTTGGTGTCAGAAATTAAGCTCTTCCTTCATCTCTGGTGTTCAGTAATAAATATCTATTTGAGACCCTTCATTGGGCAGAGTGTGTCTGCAGGATTTCTTTCCTTAATATTGCAGACTACAGATAATAGCAATTAAAGATATTTATAGTTAATTTCGATGGCACAGCACGTACACTCAATATCCTACAGTTGAGACAAATATCTTGCATTTATTTAAAATACAAAGTGTTTTGTGTCGTTCAGTAATGGGAACCTGATTATAATAAATCCACACCGAGCTGAAAGTGGGCACTAAAATATGACCCAAGTCTGGGTATGGTAGTGTAGTGGGTAGTGTCCCTGTCTCTGAGCCAGAGCTCTGGATTTGATTCCAGTTCCTGATCTTGTGTGGTAGTGTTCCTAGCTCTGGGATAGAAGGCCTGGATTCAAGTCCTGCCTGTTGCAGAGGTATGTCACAGCATGTCAGAACAGGCTGATGAGCAAACACACAGGAGAAGACTATGACAGCTTAATGGGTATTGCTGAGTGATGCTAGTCCCCACCTCCGGGCACAAAAGTCCAGGCGTAAAGCCCACAGAAGTGTCTCATGATACATCTGAACAAACTGATTAAAATAGATTTAGAATTGTGACTTGATGGAGAAGGAAGAGGTGTCAGTATTGCATTTCAGAATTTAGGCCCAGGATGACGGAACGTACAGCCATTCGTGTTGATTGGAGTCACATTTTGCAGCAGTAAAGGTTTATAAAATCAAAATGGCCATAGATAGGGTGAGTAGTCAGGGGTTTTTCCTCAGGTTAGGGGCGTCCAAAACTAGAGGGCTTTGGTGGAAAGTGAGAGGGGAAAGGTTTTGAGGAGGCCTAAAGGGCACCATTTCACACAGAGGTTGATGTGCATATGGAATGAGCTGCCAGAGGAAGTGGTGGATGCTGGTACAACTACAGCATCTGGGTACTGAGAGACCTGGAGAGCTTTTCCAGCAATCTCTGTATTTCTTTAAAAAATGCATTCAGTTTAACACAGGTATTCTGAATAAATTAAACATTTTTATTTTTTAATGACACAGGGACATGTAAACATATCTTCAAATTGACCAAGACAATTTTCTGCGAAGTGTATGGCACTGTGTATGACAGCAGAAATTTTGCACTTACATGGAACAGGGAATGTGATGGAGACATAGTTTGGACAATGTACAAGGAGACCTCACATGGTCCAGTTTGGGAGAGGATGACATCACTGTGTGATTCAACTCAGAGAGGGAGAAAATGTAATCTGCCTGAGAAGGAACGGCCTATTGCACTCTTTCTCCTTCATTGTTCCTCATCACAGCAATGTGTGTGAGCTAAAAAAAAACTCTATAGTCATCGTTACCATTCTTATTTTTATGGAATCCCTGCAGTGTTGAAACAGGCCCTTCGACCCAACAAGTCCATACCAACCTTCCCAACCAATTTCCCTATATTTACCCCTGAATATTGCACATAACCTAGAAATCCCTGAACACTACAGAAAATTAGCGTGACCAATCCACCGAACCTACGCAGTTTGTGGTAGGAAACTGGATCACCCATTAGAAGCTCACACAGACAAGGGGAGAATGTGCAAACTCCACACAGACAGTCACCCAAGGCTGGAATCGAACCCAAGTCTCTGGTGCTGTGAGGCCGCAGTGCTAACCACCGTGCTACCCTTTGGTTAAATACTAATGGCAAACCAGCAACCAGGTTTTGAAATTCATCTTCAGTCAGACCCTGGCCCAGAGAGCAGACGTGTTGACATTGAGAGCCAGAATCACACCATACAAGTTACCTATGGTGATGAAACCTGACCTGCCTCCCAGACGCCATACTTCTGCACCCTGGACAGACACGGGTGAAGACGTTAACAAGTTGACAATCTATTGCAGTGGGGTAAAAACAATGACTGCAGATGCTGGAAACTAGATTCTGGATTAGTGGTGCTGCATCTCTACACGCTTCAAGTTCACTACCTTTATTCCTGATGAAGGGCTTTTGCCCGAAACGTCGATTTCGAAGCTACTTGGATGCTACCTGAACTGCTGTGCTCTTCCAGCACCACTAATCCAGAATCTATTGCAGTGCCTTTTGTCTCACAAAGAAACCTCTAAAGCCATATTCAATACATGTCACCTTCACATTCTCCAGTATCAAAGTAAAATTGTACATCTCTATGAATGGTCAGAGATTACTACATGGATCACACAGTAGAATGTATGTGAAGTAAACAGCAGCAAACGGCAATCCACAAATCACATTAATAACTGAACTTGGCGGATTCTGTCTGGTCTAAGTAACCACACATATTATACTGGCTTTCAGTGACTGTGACAATGCACACCAAAACTGGAGGTGTTGGCCTTACACCTCTCCAAAGCTTCGTGATCTCACACACATCACTCCCTCACACATTCAACAATTGATGAAAATCCACAAGCTGGGTGAAACTGGAAACATAGAACAGTGCAGCACTGTACAGGCCCTTCGGCCTTTGACGTTCTGTCGACCTTTTATCCTACTCTAACATCAGACTAAACTACATACCTTTCATTATACTATCATTCATGTCCCTATCCATTTAAATATCCATAATATAGCTGATTTTACTACAACTATTGGCTGTTCATTGTACATACACCCCACTGTCTGTGTAAAGAACTTACCTCTGACATCTCCCCTAAACCTTCCTCCAATTACCTTAAAATCATACCCCCTCGAGATAGCCATTTCCACCCTGGGAGAAAGTCTCTGGCTATACACTCTATCTATGCCTCTCATCATCTTGTACACCACTGTCAAGTCACGTTCCATTCTTCTTCGTTCCAATGAGGAAAACACCCAAGCTCCCTCAAATTTTCTTTGCAAGACATGTCCTTCAGTTCAGGCAGCATCTTGATAAATTTCCTCAGCATTCTCATCAAAGCTTCCACATCTTTTCCATAACGAGGCAACCAGAACTGATCACAATATTCTAAGTCTGGTCTCACCAGAGCTCCATATAGTTGGAGCATAAACTTCCAGCTCTTAAACTCAATCCCTCGGCTAATGAACACATCAAACACCTTCTTAACAACCGTATTAACCTGGGTAGAAACTTTGTGGGAGCTGTGCTATGGCCCATATTCCTCCACAATATAAGAATCCTGCCTCTAACCCTGTATTCTGCATTCAACTTCGACCTTCCAAAATGAATCGTATCCCGCTTTTCCATCTTGAACGCCATCTGCCACTTAGCAGCGGAGTCCTGCATCTTGTCAATGTCCTGTTGCAAACTACAACAGCGCTCCACACTATCCACAATTCCACAAACCGCGGTTACATCATCAAACTTACTAACCTACCCTTCCACTTCGTCATCCAAGTCATTTATCAAAATCACAAAAGGCAGAGGTCCCAGAACCGATCCTTACAGAACACCACTGGTCACCTAGTTCCACACGGAATATTTCCCATTTACCACCACCCTCTGTCTTCTATGGGCTAGCCAATTCTGAATCCAGACAAATAGGTCTCTCTGTATAACATGCCTCCTTACTTTCTGAATGAAACTACCACGGGGAAGCTTATCAAACACCTTGTTAAAATCCATGCACTTCGCATTCACTGCTCTACCTTCTTCAGTGCGTTTAATCCCATCCTCAATGAACCCAATGAGAGTTGTGAGGTATGACCTGCCCCTCACAAAGCCATGCTGACTATTTTTAATCAAACTATGATTTTTCAGAATCGTCTCCAGTATTTTGCCCAATACTGATGTAAAACTGACTGGTCTGTCATTTTCAGGACCATCCCTGTTCCCTTGCCTGAACAAGGGAGTAACATTTGCCACCCTCCAATCAACCGACGCTACTCAAATGGAGAGTGAAGACGCAAAGACCATTGCCAAAAGCACAGAAATCTCTTCCCTCTCTTCCTGTAGTAACTTAGGGTACTTCCCGTCTGGCTGAGGGATTTATCTATCCTTATGTTTGGACTTCAATAAGTCTGTGTTTCACCTCCACTTGTTTACTCCCTGTCTAACCAACTGATTGACTGCTTTCCATTTCAGGGCTCTGTACAGTGCTGCCTTCCTGAGCAAGTATGGTTCCCAATATCCTGTGTATTATGGAATGGAAAACATGGGAATGCCTTTCTCATGAAGGACAAATGCCAAAACTTTGACTCTGCTGCTCCTCAGATGCTGGCCGAATGGCTGTGCTTTGCCAGCGCCACACTTTTCGACTCTGATCACCAGGATCTGCAGTCCTCACCTTCTCCATTACTGAGGGCTGTCCCCTTTGCACACTGAGCAGGCGATTAATCAGCGGAAAACCGTTATATTTAGAACTGACTGTTCAGTTCTGGAAAGATGCATTTGACGAACACTATTACTAAAAACGAAATTACAATTCAACAAATTTTCATTCAGTCCCAGAGTTACAGTTTTGGTTCATGAATTGGACAGCTTGATAACGAGCAGTGAATGACTGAACAACTCCAAGGTACAGAGTATTCCAGGCGATATATTCCATGTTTGATGTGCTTTACCTTAATGCTGCTAATATTATCAGACAGACGAATATGACAAGGAAACGAGGTGGCATGTGGAAGTGTGACACTTTTGCCATGACAGCGATGTGTTTGAGGGAGGTCATGGCTAACAACTCAATATTCTGTGGTACCAGAACTTTTGTCGCGACAGGAGAGAGTGTAAAAGAGGAGGTGGTGTTGCCTTATTAATTATGGAGTTAGTTACTGGCGTAAGAAGGGACGATATCTTGAAAGGATCTTCTAATGAGACTTGGTGGTTAAAGCTCAGTCTCAAAACCATGACAGAAACACTGCTTGGGATATATTGGAGACCCCCAGATAAAGGAAAGTACGGGAGCAGGTATATAACCAAGTTACTGAGATGTGTAAAAACAACAATACGATCCTTATATTCAGGCATTTCGATTCCAAACATTAATTCGGTCAGTGATAACTTCTTAAACGGGGGCAGGTGCTTTGAAATTTATTCCAAAGAGCTTCTTATATCAACATAGAGCAGATACAACAATGGGCCGTGCAGTGCTGGGCCTCGCTGTGGGGAACGAAGCCACTCAGGTGTTTCAGGCAGAAGTGGGAGAGCATTATAGGACCAGTGACCGTGATATCACACATTTTGACTTTGCTAAGCAAAAGACCCCAAAACTGTTTGAAACATAAAAGCTTTTTGGATTGGGTAGACAGATTTTATGAAAAAAAATGGCAGAATCTGGCCAAAGTGCAGTTGCTTCTGGGTGAAATCGTAGCAGAACAAGGTGGGGCGCGGGTTGAGGGATCATTTGATTAAAACCAAATTGATGACAGTGTCGGCCCAGCATGTTACACCGAAGATAAGATTTAGGAAAACAAGCCCTGAGAACTTCAGATGTTGACACAAATTCCGAACAGGATGAAAAAAGAAAGAGAAGCTTAAAGCAGATACGAAGTGAGCGGGCCAATGACGGTCCTAAAAGAATATAGGAAGTGGAGGGCTAAACTTAAAAAGTCAGGTGGAAGAGCAGAAGAAGGGATGATAAAACTTTAGCATGTAAGATTAGCAAGAATCCAAAATCTTTTTTTTGGTTTATTAAGGGGAAGACGATAACGTGGGAAAGAATGAGAGTGTTAGGGTCTAAGGGGACAGCCTGTTCACAGAGCAAGAGAATATGTTAAATACATTCTACGAATCGGTCTTCAGTTTGGAGAAACAGTTTCTGGATTCAGGGAGAGTGACTGCTTGACACTTGTGCAAATTGACACAGGAGCTGAGGAAGAATTGGAAGTTTATGCAAGATAGAGTGGGCAAATAACCAGATTAAAGACCACCAAGTCTCACATCAGTGAGAGGGAAACAATTGTAGAAAATTCGGAGGGCTGTTGAGGCTGGATCATTAAATATCTTCAAGGCTGAGACTGACAGATTTTTATACAAGTGTTACGGGAAATCATAGGAAAGTGGAATGGGGGATTAACAAAATAAATATAACCTAATCGAAGGAAAAGCAGACTCAGTGAGAGGATAGATATATTGTTTCCCCTTTGTCTAATGGAGTTCTTTTCCAATAGCCCTGTATTCAGAAGAACATCAACCTCTCTCACTATGGAGTCAGACACAGTTTGGAATACAATCGTGGGATTCAAGGAATTCATAAACGCGATACTAATAGACAGAAAGTACGAGAGGTCTGCAATAACACAGAATGCCTGTTGGGGTGAGGATTTGCATCGACGCAGTCACCACGACCAGAAGGAAGACCTCAGCAAGACACCCTCCAAGGTCAAGATGAGATCTGCACTGGAGAACTGGTAGTCAGGGGCTAGGTGTCAAGGAGTGCTGAAGGCCTAAAGACTATGAAACTATCGTGTCTCCTTCCTTCCTTCCCTGCCAAAAACTATGTGTGGAGGGGTAGAGAGACATGCCGTTGTAGCAGAGTTAGCAGTAGGGCTTTGACACGAAGGGCTTCGGATAGCTCCAGCTCAGCAAAATGTACAGGGAAACTGAAATAAAGTCCTTTTAACTTTATTGCTACAGCAGTCGAGATGGCAGTTAGGGCAGTCTCACGTTCCTCGTGTGGGATGTGGGAGCTCACGGAGATTTCCACCGTCCCTGATGGCTACACGTGTGTCTGTGCACCCAGCTTCAGCTCCTGAGAGACCGTGTTAGGGAGCTGGAGCTGGATGGCACGGTAGCTCAGTGGTTAGCACTGCTGCCTCACAGCACTAGGGACCAGGGTTCAAATCCTGGCTCGAGCAACTGTCTGCGTGGAGTTTGCACGTTCTGCCCTTGTCTGCATGGGTTTCCTCTGGGTGCTCCGGCTTCCTCCCATAGTTCAAAGCTGTGCAGGTTAGGTGCATTGGTCATGCTAAATTGCCCGTAGTGTTAGGTGTAGGGGAGTGGGTCTGGGTGGGCTGCTCTTCGGTGGGTCGGTGTGGATTTGTTGGGCTGAAGGGCCTGTTTACATGCTGTAGGTAATCTAACTTAGGATGCACTCAGAGTCATCTGAGATACTGAGAACTTCATAGATAAGTGCTTTAGTGTGGTGGCCACACCCAAGACACGCCCCTAGTTATGTTCCTTTAATGACTGTAATATTCCAGTCCAATGTTCATCGCCCTCAGTTCATGAGCATTACCTGTCAGTCCTATTGTATTTAAGTAAACACACCTTGCTTCCTGTCATATTCCAGGTAGAGAGTGGCTGTGCGACAACCAGGAATGGCAAAGGGAGTAGGCAGAGAGTAAAGAAATCCCCTGTGGCCATTCCTCTTGATAACAAGTATACCATTTTGGATTGTTGGGGGCGATGCCCGCACAGGGGAAAGCAGCAATACCCAGGTTGGTGGTTTTACCACTGGCTCTGGGGCACAGCGGGAAAGGGTAAAGGTAAACAGGACGTTAAAGATAGGAGGGTCGATTGTTAGAGGGACAGATCGGAGATTCTGTGGTCACAAACGGGAATCCAGGATGGTGGGCTACCTCCCAGGTGCTAGGGTCCAGGATGTCTCCAAGTGGCTGCAGAACATTCTCAAGGGGTTGGGTGAGCATCCAGATATCATTATGTACGTTGGCACAAATGATACCCGTAGCAACAGGGAGGAGTTCCTGCAGCGTGATTGCAGAGAGCTAGGAGAAACATTTTTTAATAAAAACCTTGACGGTGGTTATCTCATGAGAGGGAGATTACCGTCAGAGACTTGCAATAGAGGGGGCATCAATATCTTGGCGGCCAGTTTTGCTAATGTTACAAGGGTGGGTTTAAACTAGATTGGCAGGGGGTGGTATCCTCAAGGGCAGGGAGGCAAGTGCGAGGCTGGAAGGAGATATAGTAATGAGAAATAGTAAGATTAGGCTGGAAAATGACAGAGAAATGCCTTTTGGATTAAATTGCATCTATTTCAATGCAAGAAGGCCTACAGGTAAGGCCGATGAACTCAGGGCGTGGATAGGTAGGTGGGACTGGGATATTCTAGCCATTACACAAACATGGCTAAGTGATAGATAGGACTGACAGCTTAATGTACCAGGGTACAGGTGCTTTAAGTGAGACAGAGATAGTAGAAGGAGGGGAGGGGAGTTGCATTTCTGATTAAGGGGAGTACCACAGCAGTAATCAGAGATAAAATAACTGATGGATCACCCAGTGAGGCTTTGTGGGTGGAGTTAAGAAATAGGAAGGGGTTGGTGAGGTGATTTGGGATGTATTATAGGCCCCGAAATAGTCAACAGGAATAAGAGTAACAAATATGCAGGAAGAGAGGGGAGACCTGCAGGAGCAATATGATTATCATAATAGGGGATTTTAACTTTTAAGGACAGACTGGAATGGACAGAGTTCAGGGATTTGATGAGATAGAATCTGATAAAAGCGTCAGGAAAGTTTCCTCAACCAGTATACAGAGTGTCCTACTCGGGAAGGGGCAAAACTCAAAATTTTCTTCGGAAATATGGCACGACAGGTGACTGAGTTAACAGTGGGGGAGCACTGTGGGACCAGTAACCACAGTTCTCTTAATTTTCAAATAGTTATGGAGAGGGACAAAACTGGTCCACAGGTTCATGTTTGAACTTGGGGTGTGGCTCAGGTCCAGGCAGCTGGAATCAAGGGAATCTCTGGAGGTATATAAGAGATACAGGAGTTTACTGAAGAAGGAAATCAGTAGCTTGAAAAGGGGGCAAGAAAAAGCCTTGGCTGAGAAGATTAGGATGAATCCAAAAAGCTACTTTAAAAGAAAAATCAATAACTGGATAGAAAATAGGACCCATCGAAGACCAATGTGGACAAGGATGATTTGAACTATAAGAGATGGGTGAAGTCCTCAACAAATATTTCTACTCTATGTTTACCGTGGAGAAAGACATGTTCACTTGAGAACTTGAGGAAGTTAGTGGTGATATCTTAGGGACAATCCATGTCATAATGGAGGAGATTTTGGACGTACTGGAATGTTGGAAAGTGGATAAATCTCACGGTCCTTACCCGATATATCCAAGAACACCTCACGGGACTCCAGAAGAATTTGCGGGGTCCCTGGCCTATAATGTTGATCATCATTGACCACAGTGACGTCCCGGAAGACTGGAGGGTAGCAAATGTTGTGCCTTTATTCAAGAAGAACTGAACACAAAAAGCCTTGGAACTAAAGACCAGTAAGGTTCTGAGGGATAAGATTTACTTGCATTTAGAAAGACAGGCTTTGATTAGGAATAGAATGTGTGGCTTTGTGCGAGGAAGTTTTGCCTGACAATTCTCTTAAAGTAATTGGATGATATGACTAGGAAAATTGACTTAAGTGGGGCAGTATACTTCAAAACATGTGGTGTTGGAAAAGCACAGCAGGTCAGGCAGTATTCATTAGGAACGTGCAAAACATCGATTCTCCTGTTCCTCTGATGCTGCCTGACCTGCCCTGATTTTCCAGTGCCACACCTTTCGACACTGATCTCCAGCATCTGCCGTGCTTACTTTCTCCAAGGGCAGTAGATTTAGTCAATATGGATTTCAGTTACAGCAGAACAGAATGAGGTTTGTCAGCCCCTGGAGCCTGATATACAATTACAGGAGGAGGCCAATAAGCCCCTAGGGCCTATAAAACTGTAACCAGATCATGCAGCACCAGTATCCAGTTGCACAGCAACAGGATCAATCTATTCAGCTACTTGAATCAGTAACACAGGAAATGGAAGTGGCCACAAAGTGACTGGACTATGGGGTATACTGGAATAAAACCAGGCCACATAGCCTGTCAGACCTGCCCTTCCATTCAGTAAGTCAGGGCTGATTTGCACTCGGCCGCAATTTCTCTTTAATGCCCAAATCTTTGTAGCCCTCGACTCTCTGTCGGGTCAAAACCCATTGACACCCACTCGCACCCCCGAAACATTTCAGTGATGTCGCCTCCACTAACTGTCTGGTCCCAACCATCACGACTCCCTGAGAGAAGAAAACACTCCCCACACATATACCTTGGCCTATTGATATGGATAGAAGATATGAACACAGCGTAAAGTGACTGGCCCTGATATCACGGTAGTATTTGATTGAGCAAGATGTTAAGGAGTCTGAACAAAATTGAACTTGATGGGAATCAGTTGTAAACTCCCCGCTGGTTAAACCATTCAGAGCACAATGGGGCTGGTGGACATAAATCCTCAGTCCCTGGATATCTCTGTGGGCAATCCTCAGGGTAGCTTCTTCGGCACAAACATCTTCAGCTGCTTCATCAATGTCTTTCGCTCTGTCACACAATTAGAGTTGGGGATGTTCTTTGAAGATTATACCATGTTCAGAACAATAAGTAACCTCCTAAGATACTAAAGTATCAAATCTGGGCAACATTCAAGCTTGTGCTGTTAATGTAAAGGTAACATGAATCAAAAGCACTACTGTACACTAAACATTTCCACGGTTAAAAGAAAGAGGAACCCCTTCAGCAACTCTAGCTGGTTTCCCACTAATATAAGAAAGCCATTCAGCCCATCAGATCTATTAAATAACAAGAGGCGCAATGGGTTCACTCACTCCTGCCTATTATACAAGAAGACAATTTAAAATAAAAGCAGGTGTTGGAATCCAAAATACACACGCAGGAAGCTGGAAGAACAGAATAAGCAAGGCAGCATCAAGACTTTGAGAAGTGAACGCCTTGGATATAACCCTTCGTCAGGCCTGTGGATGGGAGTAAGGGGGTCTATAGATAAAGTGGTGGGTGAGGGAGGAGGAGGCAGAGTGGCGAGGTGATGGAGAAGTGAACACAGACAAAGGGTATCAGCGAGTTGTTGATGCGAGGACTGAATCTAGTTGGTAGCTCGACAAAAGGTTGCTCAGAGCAATGGAAGGCAGGGGAGGGCTTGGGTAGGGAGTCGGGGGATTGGAAGGGAGGTTATTTGAAATTGAAGAATTCAGTGTTGTGTCCACGGGGTGCAGGCTGCACAGGTAACAGGTGAGATCTTGTTCCACCAGATTATGGTTTGGTTCATTGTGGCAACGGAGGAGGTCAAGGATGGTCATGTCGGAAAGGCATTGAGAAAGAGAATTGAAATAGGAAGTGACTGGAATGTCTTCCATTCCACCTAACGACCCTACCTTTCAGCTCCCAACCAGATTCATTACCCCTCCCCCCCATCGCTCAACCAGGTTGTACCCACCACTTGTGTCCACATAGCCGTAACTCACCATCCCCCTGATCTCCCCACCCCAACCACTACCTTCCCTCTTAATCTGCAGCTCCCCCTACCCCCCAACCCAGTTCTGAAGGACACTTATACCTGAAATGTTGACTTTCGCAGCTCATGATGCTGCCTGGCTTGCTGTGTTCTTCCAGGCTCCTGTTTGTCTCCTATAACTCAGGAAGATAGAGTCTAGTCAGCACAATGTGCTGGTAGGCAGAAACCATGGGTTGCCCACTGAAGTCCTTGAACCTCTGCCTTCGGGCCAGGAGGAAGACATTCAGTTCCTCGAGACACTGACACATGAACAGAAGAGGCCATTCAGCCCCTCCAAACTGTTACACTGAAATAGGAGGATGTCATTGTTGCGTAATCACGACAAACCAATGAGGCACAGACTGCAAAGACAGACTGCTCCATGCTTTTCCTCCTGGCCCCATTGCTAATGGTACACACGTGCTATGTTAACGTGGTTTGCTGATCATGAGGAGGGAAAGTGAATGGTTTCTGCAACGTCCCAAGGAGGCATCTTCCATCTCCGATGTCTTTAAGTTTTTCCACAAATGTCAATGTGTTGTGATCAGTTGATACGATTGTCTCAGATGCATTGCTGGTAATATAAACACAGTTATGGTGTAATGCCAACAACAAATTTAAAGTCTTTTTCTCCACGGTTGAACATTTCTGTTGATGAACGTCCGACTTCCCAGAAAAATACCCGATGGGTCTTTCTATTCCCTCATCATCCTCCTGCAGGAACACCGGACCGACACCCACATCACTGGCAACGATAGCCACCTTGAAAGGCTTCATGTAATACAGTGTAGCTAATACTGGGGGCAGTGGCTAACACAGGTTTTAGGCTGTAAAATACCTTTTGACAGTCCTCTGTCCACTGAGAGTTCTTGCCCTGGACAATTCGGTGAGTGGAGCAGCCACACAGCTTAAAGTTTGGCACAAATTTTCAGTAAAATCCAGTCAATCCGAGGAACCGGAGTATTGCATATTTCTTCTTGTCGAAGGTGTGGCACATTCCCCAACTACTTTACTTTTTGTATCTCATTGGGCCATTGGTCCATGTCCAATAACATGACCCAGGAACGTGACTTGGGCTTTCTCAAATTCACTTTTAGCTCGGTTTACCAACAAGCCTGCCTTCTGAAGTCAATCAAACATGTCCGAAAAATGCTGTAAATGTTCCTTTCATGAGTGACTAAAAATCACCAGGTCATCAATGTACACCACGTAGTTGGGTAATCCGGCAAAGTCTCTGAAATGTGGCTGGATCGTTTTACAAACCAAATGCCACAACCTTGAACTGAGATCGTCCATTTGGCGTTATGAAAGCCGAAATTGCCTTTGCTCTCTCTGTCAGAGGTCCTTACCAGGACCCTCTGAGCAAGTCCAACGTAGAAATGTAAGTAGCTTCTCCCACTTTTTCGACACAGTTCTCCAAACATGGAATTGGGGATATGCATCAGTCTTTGTAACGAAGTTGACTTTGTGAAAGTCCACACATGACCGCTGGGTAACATCTGGCTTTGGCACCATGACTATACATGAGCTCCAATCACTGTAACTCACTTCGATTATGCCATCTTGGAGCATGTGCTCCATCTCCGTCTGAACCTGTGCCAACTTTAAAGGGTAATGCCTTTAAGGATGTTGCTTAATCAGAAAAACATCTCCGGTGTCTACACCATGCACAATTATGCTCGTACTTCCCAGTTTATTTTAGCATATCTCTCCACGATATCGGAATACCTCTTTCAGGTTACTATGCTTTTCTTGAGGAAGGTAACCCAATAATTTATCCCAATTTTTAACAATTTTCTCATTGCTCAATTTGTTCATTGTTCAATCCTCTGAACTTGGTTCTTCCTTCTGTGCTGTAATCATTAACACCTTCTCCTCTTGCTTTCCTTCCCAATCAAAATACCTGTTGCGCATATTCACATGACACACTCTGTGAGATTTCTGCCTGTCTTGGGTCCGTACCAAATAGTTCACCTCATTCAATTTCTTCCAAAGTTTGATAAGGTACACTACAACATGCTTCTACAGGCTCAACTGTTACTGGAAGTAACACCAATACCGTATTCCCAATTGCAAAATTGCAAATTTGTGATTTCTGATCCACTTCCTGTTTCATTGTATGCTGCGATACTTTTAAATGCTGTCTACCCAACTCTCCAGCTCTATTTCAGCTGCATTTCGGAATGGCATGCAGTGACCAGTGGGGTACTGCAGGGATCCGTGTTGGGACCGCAGCTTTGTACAATATATGTTAATGATTTAGAAGATGGTATCAGCAATAACATTAGCAAATTTGCTGATGATACAAAGCTGGGTGGCAGGGTGAAATGTGATGAGGATGATAGGAGATTACAGGGTGACCTGGACAAGTAAGGTGAGTGGGCAGATGCATGGCAGATGCAGTTTAATGTGAATAAATGTATGGTTATCCACTTTGGTGGCAAGAACAGGAAGGCAGATTACTACCTCATTGGAATCAATTTAGGTAAAGGGGCAATTCAGAGGGATCTGGGTGTTCTTGTACACCAGTCAATGAAGGTAAGCATGCAGGCACAGCAGGTAGTGAAGAAGGCTAATAGCATGCTGGCCTTCAGAACAAGAGGAATTGAATATAGAAGCAAAGAGGTGCTTCTGCAGCTGTACAGGGCCCTGGTGAGACCACACCTGGAGTATTGTGTGCAGTTCTGGTCTCCAAATTTGGGAAAGACATTCTGACTATTGAGGGAGTGCAGCGTAGGTTCACGAGGTCAATTCCTGGAAAGCGGGATTACCTTACACTGAAAGACTGGAGCGACTGGACTTGTATACCCTTGAGTTTAGAAGACTGAGAGGGGATCTGATTGAGACATATAAGATTATGAAAGGATTGGACACTCTGGCAGCAGGAAACATGTTTCCGCTGATGGGTGAGTGCCGAACCAGCGACACAGCTTAAAAATACGGGGTAGACCATTTAGGACAGAGATGAGGAGAAACTTCTTCACCCAGAGAGTGGTGGCTGTGTGGAATGCTCTGCCCCAGAGGGCAGTGGAGGCCCAGTCTCTGGATTCATTTAAGAAAGAGTTGAATAGAGCTCTCAAGGATTGTGGAATCAAGGGTTATGGAGATAAGCCAGGAAGAGGATACTGATTAGGAATGATCAGCCATGATCATATTGAATGGTTGTGCAGGCTCGAGGGCAGAATGGCCTACTCCTGCACCTATTGTCTATTGACTATTGTCTATTTAATCGTTCCCTAAAAGTTGACACATCGTCCAATTGGGTGGTCTCTGAATTCTGATTTATTAATTTCTCCTTAACCAATGGTAATGGTCCTTATTCTTCATGCCCACAAATTAATTCAAATAGTCTGAATTTGGTCGATTCATTTCGTGCGTCTCTGATCACAAATATTTCAAAAGGAATTTCCTTCTCGCAATCATCTGGATTATCCTGACCATAAACCCTCAACATGGTCTTCACGGTTTGATGCCATCTCGCTCATGCTCACTGGGATTCCCAATAATACGTAGTAGATTTGAATTGCTTTATTCCCACGTTATCCATCACCTGCTTGAATAGTTCGGATGTGAGGCTTGATCTGTCTGGATCTCTATTGGTAGTCCGTACCTCGTTAAAAAAATAAGTTTTTTTTTCTACAACTCTTTTAGCTGTGATGCTGCATAATGGGTCTGCCTCTGGAAATCTAGTCGACACATCCATGATTGTTAATAAATACTATTCCCACTTTTTGTTTGAGATAGGGGACCTACACAATCTGTCAAGATTCTTGTGTAAGGTTCCTCAAGTTCTGGAATAGGTATTCAAGTTGCAGGTTTTATTACTGCCTGTGTGATATGTTTGAGACGTCTGGCAATATTCAACTAAATCTTTGTGTAGACCAGGGCAGTGAAAATATCTTTGTATTTCAGCCTGTAATGCCCTCACCCCGAAATGATCTCCAAGTGGTAGCTCATGCGCCACTCGCAGCACCTCCTTTCTATACACAACAGGCAAAACAATTTGAGGATTTTCTGTCCACGTCTGATCTGCTTTAATGTATGCTGATCTCCATATCCGCTTTAAGACATCATTTGTTAAGTAATAACACACAGGAATGCATTCATTCTCTTTCTTGCTAAATATCTTTTGATATAAATTTTGTAGCTCCTCGTCTTTCAGCTGTAACTCAATCAGCTTAGCAGAGCTAAAAATACGTTCATGTTTTCCTACTTGCTCCTTCTCTGTTCCACTTATCTGATCACAAAGAAACTTTCGGATAACTCTACGTCAGCTTCCTTATCTGTGCCTTTATCCTGCTTAAACCTGTGCATCTGTGATCTTCTGGTCACGTAATCAGGGGAAATTCCTGGATAAACCTTCTCCAGGTCTTCAGTTGCCTGCATCTCCCCTGGATTTTCAACTAGAGTAGGCAGCACGCCTACCAGTGAATCAGCTATATTATTTGCAAGGACAAATTTGATTCCTGGAGCTGAGAGTTAGGGGTCCACTACTCCTACCACACATTCTCCACTCTTCTCTGGACTCTCTAGCCTCACTGTACATAACTGAGCACTTTTTGCCTCACTATGAATTCCTGTTACCAGCACATTTTCTGAAAATAGTCTCTCAAGAGTGCATAAAGCCTCACCCCTCAGCATTAGAGACTGAAATGATCCTGTGTCAATTAATATCGGAACCTCCTTACCAATTATTCCTGGCCTATGTGAATAAACTTTTCCCTTTCATGAAAGTTTTTATGCAGTTTTGACACATCCACTGATAATCTTGTACACACTGAGGCAGTTGCCTAACTCCCACTATGCTTTATGTTCCGAGTCCAACAAAACTTCCAGGCTTGTCTGTTATCCTACAGCTGGTTTTCTCCCAAACCATCAACACTGTGATTTTGTGTGGCCCACTTTATTACAATGAAATCACCATAGTATTTTAACTTCTTTGTCCCCTTCAAGGTTTTCTTTATTACTGTGGTAATTTATCCTTATGATCTACACTGTGATCTACCTTTCCCTTTGCATGTGAGGATATCTCTTTGCTCCAATTTCTGTCCCTCAGAGACCAGAACTGGTTCTGGAAGCCAAACCAAGTTTATGTAACAGTTCATAATCATCAGCCATTTCAGCAGCTAACCTTGCTGTTTACACTCTCTGCTCTTCAACCTGAGTTTGCACTACTTCAGGTAGTGAATTTTTGAATTCCTCCAAGTATTAACCTCTCTAAGGGCATGATAGCTTCGCTTGAATTTAAAAGCTCATATCCAACTATCGAAATTAGTCTGTGTGATCCTTAAAAACTCAGTGGTTTGACCAGGATCCCTCATTAGATTCCTGAAAGGTCGCCTATACAGACAAAATGTTTTCTGTAACCTGCTCATACTCCCCAGATACCTCCTCTGATAGGGATGTGAATACCTCACCAGTCCTACCTACAAGTTTCGTTTGGATCAACAAAACCCACATTGCCTCTGGCCACTGCATTTGTTTCGGCAACTTTTCAGATGAGATGAAAAGGGCATCACATTCTTCTCATCAAATTGAGGCAACGCTTGAACATACTCAAACAAATTCTCACTAGGCTTCTAACTACTAGGGGCTTGCTCATCCTCACTCTCTTCCTTACTAAGCGCACCCTCAGCCGTTATTTCCAGCCCGCTGACTTTCCTTT
The DNA here is from genome assembly GCF_047496795.1 of Chiloscyllium punctatum. Lineage (NCBI taxonomy): Eukaryota > Metazoa > Chordata > Chondrichthyes > Orectolobiformes > Hemiscylliidae > Chiloscyllium > Chiloscyllium punctatum. Next base: position 3,186,011 of record NC_092772.1, on the reverse strand, counting down.
TTAAGAGTCAGTTTTTGCTATTCAAAAGCTCTCTCTTTCTCTCTCCCTTGTTGCTCTCTCTTTTGCCATTCTTTCTTTTTACTCTCTGTTCTGCTGCTCTCTCTTTTCCCCCCTCTTCTGCATTTTATCAAAAGTCAAATGTTTCATTTTGGCTGCCCTTTCCCTCCCTCTCGATGTTAACTCACGATGTGTCATTTGCAACTGAATTCTTGCCATCTCTGATTCTGATGGTTTCTCCAGCAAGTTTAATTGACGAGCTACTGCTGTAATTATCTCTCCTTTCCTCACAGAAGCAGTCAGTTCCAATTCCAGCTTCTCTGCTAATTCTTGCAACTTGGTATTAGTCACTTTTCGTAAAAATTCCAAAGTTACTGCATGAACACCCAGGAAACTTTTGACAACTGAAATAGCCATTACTATTCTTAGCTTTGTCAACCCAATCAAACTAATACCCGAAATAAAGACACGAGCATCTCCCACTCGCTGTTAAACATCCAGCAATGAGCACCCAGTCTGTTATGGACGAGGCCAGACCACTCAAAACATTCTTCAACAAGCAGCCCAGAGAATAACTTTGCAGTTTGTTTTGGTAATTATCCAATGAAAATTACCCAGAGTAATTTAGCTAGGGTGACTACTAGATTTTAAATCAGACAAAAACGTTATTCACAAAGTTACACAATGAAACACAAAGAACAGAATAAAGAACCCCGACAGAATTCAAACTGTCCAGCAAGACTTAATTGTGCTATTCCAAATACACACAATAGTCCTAATAATCAAACTCCCTTGGAAAAAACGTTATAATGGAATGCATGCTTCCAGGTTGAAGCTGAAGGGCAGAAAAGAGAGAGAGTTTCCACACAGCTCCCAGTTGAACTACCCAGTACAAGACTCACCTGAAAACTGCTTAGCTCCGCTCAACTCAGCAAGCTCATCTAAAAGAGCTGACGACTCCCCGTTCATTATCCAGGTCACTTCTAAAGCATGACAACTTTGCCATGTAGTTTAATCTGTTTACGTATAAATAAAAGGCCTCTGAAAGTCCGTTTCGCGTCTGTATCTCACCAGACTGATCGTAGCCTGGCCCCGTTTTATTGACCCTCTGAAAAACATCAAGGACAAGAGTCTACTTGAGGCAATGAACAGCTTTTAGCAAGAAAGAAGGATTTGTTTGTGACAGAGAATACAGGCTAGTTTTCTGTATGGACGTCAGAAGCTGGCGGGAATGGCTAATACTATCAGAGTGTGGCTGATGACAGATTTGTGAACAACATGACGTTCAATGCAGGGTCACACACCAACTGTACATCCAGACGGTGAGAGTTGATTCAGAACCTGGAGCTCTCTCTCAAATAACATGGGGGCTTCATAGAGCTTTGTAAACGATCATAGCGTTAAAGAATCCTATAGCACAGAGACTGGCCCATTAGCACAAACTGGTTCATGCTGATCAAAATGTCCATCCATGCTAACCCCATTTCCCTGCGCTTGGTCCATATCCTTCTAAATCTTTCCTATCTATATACTGTCCAAATGTGAAGACACGTATCATGGAAAACATTTTGTATCTAATGCTATCCGTGTTTTGTTTTGGAAATAATGAGTGTTGATTCATAACACTCCAGTGTTAATGCAATCACTTTTTTTTCTCTTTGGAGCGTTACAGATTAAACACTCATTTCCTTCGCACTCTCCTCATGGTACCATCACCGCAGGGATTAGTCTGCTGAAACTCCATTACACCATCTCTCTGTACCAAGGAGATCATTGATTATAAATGAAAGAAAATACTGTCTCAAGTACACTTCACAACTGCAGGACGGTGTCTTCACTCTTATACTTTAATCAATTTGTAATGAACGCTCCTACTCATTCATTGTGCTGATTACTTGCTGAGTCATAGAGTTATAGAGATGCACATCATGGAATCAGATACTTCGGTCCGACCCGTCCGTGCCGACCAGATATCTCAACCCAATCTAGTCCCACCTGCCAGTATCCGACTGCTCTGTAGGAATTCTGTTAGTGCCTCATGATCAAGGACATCCAGCTCCTTTTCCCCAAGAGCACTTCCCATCATCTCGCCTTCTCATAAATACCAAATGAGAAGGATGGCATTTTTTGCCAATCATTTATTATGCCTTATGAAGCAAAGTCACACCAACAACAACATCACTATTGCCATTGGAATTGATTGGAGATACTGAGGAGGCGATGATCTAGCTGTATTATCTCCGACTATTAATCCAGGGGATCAGGTAATGACCCAGACACCGGATCCGAATCCCACAACAGCAAATGTTGAAAATTGAATTAAATGCAATATCAGGAATTATGAATCAATGAAACCATTGTTGATTGTACTACCTGCCACCCTCATGACCTTCAGGAAAGGAAATCTACTATCATCAGCTAGTCGGGCTTACATGTAACTCCAGACCCACAGCAATATGGTAAACTCTCAGTTGCAGTTTGAAATAGCCAAGCCAGCCACTCAGTTATATCAGTCACTTCAAAGCCTCAAAGAAATGAAACCACATGGACCTCAGCACTGACTACTTACAGCCCACAGACTGCAGTGGTTCAGGAAGGCAGCTCACCAACACCTTCTCAAGGACGATGAGGAAAGGCAATTAAATATTGGCCCAGCATCCCATTAATGAATAAAGAAAGATGATCCCACTCAGGAAAGAGAGAAAAACGGACATAAATAGCTTTAAACAGGGACTTTGACATATACCTTACATGGTCATGATTATCAGTAATATGGGAACAGGAGAAACATAAGCAAGGTTTAAATTTATTTTTTTATTTCCATCACAGCTGATTATCAAAAATCCCTTTGTTTGCTTCTTTCTCTCTATCTCTCTCTTTGTCCATCTATTCAACTCAGTCCTTCTCCCCTTCATAAAAATGTCGGTGTCACCAACATCAATCACACTATTTCCCAACTGTGTTCAGTTCAGATGTATGGTTATTAGAATCGAATTGCCAATTCTATTTTTCTGTCGACGAGAGGGGGCTGCCAAATCTGCTCAGTTTGTCTGGCACTTTCTCGTTCTTTATTGGTTCTGATCTGTTGCATCATTCTTTGCTTTATTAACCTTTAATTTTGTTATTACTTGGAATGTCTGCATCACTGACAGGGGCAGCAATTGTTGACCTAACCAAATGTCATTTACTGCGAGGTCATCCTTTCAGGCAGTACAGAACCAAGCACATTGTTGTGGGTCTCACATCAATCTTAAGCCAGACCAGAGAGTAACGCAAGATCCAATTACCAAAGGACATCAGTGAAATAGATAAACGTATAGACCAAATGCTGGAAATGTTATGGTTGTTATTTCCAATTCCTGTCTTGTGTATTTACTTTCTGACATCGTCTGTGGTACGACGTGGAACAGTCTCTTTCTGTATAATAACCTGTGCATCTGAATTACATTTCTTCCGACATTACTGCTCTGAGAGAATGTTCCTGTCATTAAGTTATTTTAGAGATAAGAACAAAGTTGTGATCGAAATATTTGCAACTGAAAGAGTGCTTAGAGGAGGGGTGGAGCCATAACGTCTGAATTTTACCAAAGCATAGATAATGGTCAATTAAGCGTCAGCAATGAAGTCAAGATGGTGACTGGGCATATAATCGAGCTGGTAGTGGATATGTTTTTGATGGACAGAATACCGAGACATGAATGAATTTTATTTATTTAAATTCGGTTTCGTGAACAGTCTCGTTCTCAGATGTTTGTGAGGGCGGAGGTGTGGGCGGTTCTGAAATATGTGGGTAAACAATGGAATTTGCATTTGAAACTGAAGACAATAGTTTCCATCTTTGTCAAATATAGATAACAGAAATATCAAAGAAGTTCACCATTGTCGAAGAGATTAATAAATGGATAGAGATGAAGAAACTTACCAGGAACACCAACAATAGCGCGGATAGGATAGTAACCCGCCTGGATAATCATCAGTGCACCCCATATCCGACCTGGTAATGATGACCAAGACCAGAAAAAATAGAAAAGACTCCAGGATAAACTCCTGTCCATTGTTGCAGCATTCCAGTCTAATGTTCTCAGATTCTGATCCATTAATGGATCATTCCAGACTATGTTTAAGTCTCCTTTTTCTGTCTCTGCAGCTGCTGATCCCTTTGAGCGTTGGAGTTGATGCATCTGCTGCTACAATGGCATAAACCATTGCAAGAGGCCCCTTACTAATAGGAGACGGAAAACATCCAGTGATACAACTAGGATCCATGGAGACTGGCATCAATCACAGTCACTGAGCAAACAGCTCCATTTAACCCTTTTCAGTATGGTTCCTTCAGTTCACAAAAACTACTGGATTGGATTGAATGTTGGCAACGTCGGATATTGACCACATCTCCCATCAGCCATTGCTCTCGTGAAGTTAGTAGTGAAGGAGAATGATGCATGTTTTCTTATGGCAGGTTAGATGATTCTGCTGCGTTGTCCGTTTGTGATACTGTAACCGGCTGTACCGCCCACCACCACCACCCTCAAAAACCACAATCTCCATGCTGTTACCGGGCAGATCTCTCCTCAACTAGAACAGGAACGAGCCAATACATTTGCAGTGGATATATTTGCACTTCAATACATAGGAAATATGAATTTGCCTGGGCATTCCTTTAATTGATCTAATAAGGCAATTTTGTATCTTCAACACTCAGTGTGCTCAGCACTTTTTAAAAAATATATATTCACAAACACCTTAACACACTTTATTAAGCATACGTTTCTTCACTTTCTCCTCATGGTAACATCATGCCAGGGTTTAGTCTAGTGAAACCCCATTGGACTGAATCGCTGACAAGATCATTATTTATAAAGCTGAGTCAACCTGTACACAATACACCAAACAGTCTTTCAACTTAACTCTATCATTGTGAAAGATACATTTACTCTGGTACTTTAATCATTATGCATGATGAGCCACATATCTTTTACTTACTGCTGCGTAAAAATTCTGTTTGTGACTTATATATGACCAAGCACATCCAGGTCTGTTTCAACAACAGCACTTTCCAATCTCTTACTATTTAATGAACATAAATGTGAATGATGATATTTGTTGTTCATATCTGAAACATTTTATATCTTGTGAAGAGCTATAGCCCAAACTCTGATTCATCTGATACCCCAAAGCCTTCACTCCAGATAATTATATTACTCTCTTCATTCTCTCGATTATCCAACTTTTAATACATTCGGTGTATTCCACCCCTACCTACCCATGGACTCTAACATTCTCCACTCACCTGTATTCAACCATGTCAATTGTCTACTGAAAATACAAATACTTCATTCCCACTGGTTCTCAATTGTCGACATCACAACGGACAACCTCCACCAAATCCAGCAGGTTTATCAAAGATCAAGTTCCTTTCCCCTTCTTGAATCTAGATTGACTCTACCGAATCATGTCATTATTTTCCAAGGGTCTAGTTGTCACATTCCTCACAAAAGGTTACAATGTTTTTCTCACAGCTTACATCAAGCTAACCACTGCTTAGTTTGCTGTTTGCTCTCTCACTCCTGTTTTAAATATTTAGGTTTACAATTGCTGCTTTCCAGTCTGGAGGATCCTTTCCAGAATGTAACCAGCTTTGAAGAATAATCAGTAATTCTTTCACTAGCACTGTTTTCATCTCCTCAATACTCTGGGATGTAGCTCATCAGATGCAGCAACATACCAACCTTAAATTCAATGAGATTTTGAAAGACGTACCTTTTATTAATTCTAATTTCCTGCTGTTCCCCATTTTCACCAGTCACTCTGTTTCCTTGTATTTCTGGAAGTTTCTTTCTGTACCTTCCTCGGGGAGATGGACACAATATATTGCTCTCAGCGGACAGATGGGTTCTGTTAGCCAGTAAATATATCGGAGTACTGCACTCCGGTGATGGTGGATATGTTACTCACTCCTGCCTGGAAAGTTCCAGCGTTAATCCAGTTTAATTCATGGTGAGCATCAGCACAGTCCTGTCACTGGTGTGTGAGGCTACACAGTACACTGAAGGAGGGGGCACAGTTCAGTAACAACCTCAATTTTGAAACAAACTGGTTTCATACCTGACACCTGGTCCAGCTGAGACAAATGTCCCGGGAAATCCCAGGAAAGATAATGTACTGTCCTGCACCTCCCTATTTATAGAGCTTTCCTTCCGTTGAGCCTCATCTCCATTTGTTTACCATGGACCCAGACACACTGTAAATGCAGTGTATAGAGTGGGGTCACCAGACCCAGCAGCTGACAATACAAACCCGAGATAAGCACCCACAGAAACTCGACTGATTTTCCAATGACAGGAACAAGTCAATTCCCCACACGGAACGTGAATGCGCTCAGTGTTGAAAACTATTTCCGCTCCTGAGTTTCTCTTCCTCGCTGAGAAAGCTGTTGCATCTCTGCACACTCCCACAGTAACTGTTTCTCTCTCCAAAGAAGCAGTTGACAATGTAACATTACCTCTCTCTATATCTCAGCAACTATAAGGCAGCACCAGCATTGCTCATGGATTTCATCATCACACTCACAGAAGAGAGATAAAGGGAACCTAATTCACTTTGATCAAGGACAAATCTAAATGGACGCAATATTCAGGAATATGGGAAAATGGGGAAATGTGAGAATAACTTGCCATTTTGTTTTCCTTTCAGTTCATCATCAGCAATCCCTTTGCTCACTTTTCATTTCTTTTCCTCTCTTTTTCGGCAATTTCTCCATCCATTCAATTTAAACTTGGCCCCCACCTCTCTCTCCACCCCAACCATCCATGATACCAGGATAAATAATATTATTTCCCAGATTGCTTTCAGTTGTAAAGCAGGTCACTGGACTCAGACCGTTATTTGCATTTCTCCTAACAGAGGCTGCCATACCTGCAAGATTCTCCAACACTTACAGACGCTGGAGAATTTTATTTTTGATCTCTAGCACCCACCCTTCCTTGGTTTATTTCATCTTTAATGCTGTTGTTTCACGGGATGCCAGCATCACTGGCAAGGGCAGCATTTGTTGTCTATCACTAATTGTCCTTGACAACATGGCCATTTGTCAAGACAAAATGGAGCCAACAATGTTGTTTTGGGTCTGAAGTCACACTGAGCTCAGACTGGGTAATAACGTTAAGTTTCTTTAGCAAAGACTATCAGTGAAATAAAAATAAATCTTAACGCTTTCTGGTTTCCATGAGTGAAATTAAGTTTCATTCCAATTTTTGTCATTCGAACTTAAGCCCTGTCATCGGCTGTGGTAGGGTTTTAAACACTGCCTTGGAGTCACAACCCGTGCCTTTGAATTATGCTTCTAGTTACATGATCACTCTGATACAGAGTCCTCATTGCCTAGTCCGTATTCCCTAGTTCCTGCCAGGGAGAGATGATGGGGAAATCAGTTTAACTACCAACAATCAAAAGGATTTTGGGGAAAAAAGCGAAAGGGAGATTGAGAGACAATTTCATGTAAGATCACAGGTTTCAGAATGCTGAAATGAAGGCACTTCGACAGCATTCTACAACATGAGTCAGTATTCCCAGGATGATAGGTGAAGGGGATATTGGCGAGAATAAAGATGAGGGAGAGTTTTAGATGAACATTTGTTCTGCAACTTTGTAACTGGGTGTGGGGTCAGCAAAGTCTTCGACTCATTGGGCTGAATCTAACAATAGTTTGTCTCAGTAACATTTTCATTGAGTGTGAGAGAGGGATTATCTGTACGACACTGAACTCGTTTCATGGTGCTATCTTATCGAACTCACCACATTAACTACCCACTCAATCTCATAGTGTTACTCGCATTCAATGCCACCCCAATTCTCCAACCCAACATGGCTGGAGGGACTCACCATCGCACTGATGCCCCTGGCTATTCTATGATCACTGACACTGGTGCCATCTTTCAAAGGCCAATGGGCACACTGTTGTACTTCCTCAGTTTGAAGCCATTCTGCACAATTGACCCCGAGCATGGCAGGTAAAGGGAACTAACACCACGGTTTTCATCAGAGGCACAGAGGTCCTAGTGGATGGGCTAGTACAGGGGGTCTATTCTCTTCCCAGAGGAGGCCTCACCACTAGCCCCACCGAGCATGGTCTGAGCTCACCACCCAGCTCAGTGCAGTATCTGCAGTCTCTCTCTCTCTCACACACACACACACACACACACACACACTTTGAATATGGAAAATTCCAGATAGTGTTCCAAAGAATTCCCATTTTCAGGTATAGGAACTTTCAGTCATTCAACCCCATGGGTTCCTGCAAAAATATGGACTTACTTTATATCCAATCACAGTTAGTAATTCTGGCTATTTCACTTTGTCTCACTTTATTGTATTCAGCCAAACACGGCTTGTCAACACTTGTCGCGTTATGAAATACAATTTTGAGCAGAGAACATTTTATCCTCAGCTCTAATCTTGACCGTTATCTGAATTGTACCATTTTCTTTGTTATGAAAGTTTCTCTTGCCCTTTGCCTGTGACTGTTTCTGTCTGTAACAGTTAAACTGTCTCGCACTCAGTTGGCTGGACGGCTGGTTTGTGATGCAGAGGGAGGCCAGCAGCGCAGGTTAAGATCCCCCACACTGACAGAGGTTACCATGAAGGGGACGCTCTCTCAACAATGGGCAATCGAGCATGGCAAATCCACTCTAAGCTGCACATCTTTGTACTCTGGAGCATTGGGAGGGAACCCACGCAGATATTTGGGGAATGTTCAAACTCACCTGACGTTGGAATTGAACCCAGCTCCTTGGTGATGTGTGGCCGCAGTGCTAAGCACATATCCATCAAACTCCTCAGTTAGTTCTGTTAATTACTTGTAGGTGACTGAAGAAATCCAACTGGCTTGTTCTGATAACTGACCCTGACCCAGTATTAGACCCTTATCATCGGCCATATCGCCAACCTGGTTACATTTAAAATTTGTTGTGAGCAGTGGAGGAGTGGGACTAGAAATGGAAACAGTGACACCCTCCAACCTCAGTCAGAACCGGAGTGAGGAGAAATTCACAAAGTGGGAATTCATTCAAGTGGGAATTCTCTCGCCCAGAAGATTGGGAGGGCTGAATCTTCATATTATATCGAGGCTGACAGTCTGATTTTCCATAGACAGACGAATCAGGGATTATTGTGAAATCAGAGAAAAGTGCAGCTGGGAACACAATGAGATGAACCATGACCTTATTGACTGGTGGAATACTGTCAAAGTTCCGAATGGCCCAGTCGTGTCCGTTCCATTCAGCCCTTCGGTCCTGCTGTGAAGGAGCAGATTGAGGCCACTCCGATGGTTTGGTGTTGTTTGGCAAATGTATAGGAAAATCCAGGCTGGGTCAGTCATTGACCCCCCTCCCCCAACCCCTCTTTTCAGGCTTCTCCTCTCTGTAACTTCTGCTCCTGATGTAGGTCATGTTACAGGCCCAGATTCGCATTGAATACAGCCCTCATGCCCCACACAAGGTCAACTCAGACAAATCCTCCGCTGTCTCTGAATGCAACATTTTACATCATGACTTCCAGGAAAATAATCAAGTATTTTCCAAAAACATAAATAAGAATGGAAGAAATAGGAACCTGCACTGTCATTCAATAAGAACATGGCTGATCTACTCCACGGCTCAACTCCACTTTCCTGTTAACCCCTTGCATCCCTCAACTCGCTGAAATGTCACAAACCAATCCACCCTCTGTAAATACAATCAGTGACCCTACCTCCACAACTCTCGGGGTTAGGAAATTCTAGCCATTCACTACCTTCTGAAAGAAGACATTTCTTTACATCTCAGTTTGAAATCGATATTCCTTACTCTGTATCTACATATCTGACTTCGAGACTCTGCTCTGGTGTGGAACCACATTCTCAACACCGACCTTGTCCAGCCCCCTCTGTATCTTATCCGTTTCATTAATGACACTCTCATTCATTTAAACCACAATGAATAATCACCTCAGCCTTTTTTATGTATTCAATAATTCAGTCCTTTCATCCAGGAACCAGTCTAATGAACCAACATTTCTGCATCAACATGCTGACGTTATGTTTCATACAGAAACACGCCAATCCGTTGTACTGTTCCTTTTTTGGGAGTCCTCTCCATTTAATAACAACCTGCCTTTTGGTTGTCAGTGTCATCCTCAAATTCGAATGTATATTGCACTCAGCTCCCGCCGTCAGGAGCTGAGTGCAGCTCTTGTAAGCAGCTCTTGCCATCGGACTGATATTTGTGGTACTCCAGTAGATACATTTTTTTTCATAAAGATCGATGAATCCTGACTCTCCGATTTGTAAGTGTTTACCAAGTGCCATCCCATGCTAATGCATTACCCATCAGACTATGAACTTCTGTCTTGTGTGAGAACCTTTACTTTGTGATACCTTGTGGAAAATCTCTAGAAAGCCTCATGTCTACCAGTCCCCCTTTATCAAGGCCACTTGTTACATTCTCATGGATTTCCAGAAACACTTTGCATGATTTTACAGGGAAAATGTAGTTCGCCTTTAACAAGACCATGCTGACTCTGTGTGAAGCTTTTCTCAATGCTCTGCAGTCCCGTCCTTAATAACAGACTCTCACAGATTCCCAGCAATAATGGTTAGGCTAAGTGTTTCATGCTTTCAGTCTCGTTCGTTTCTTGAAGACAGGCGCCACATTGGAGGGTCTCCAGTTTCACTGGATCACTCCTTTAATCCAGAGAGCTATGGAATATTTCAAGCAGTGCCACCAGCCACTCTGTGACCACTTCTTTTAAAACCAGCTCTGAATTGTTGATGACCTGTTTACCCTTGGTCTAATCTGTTTGAGAAATGCCTCATTCCTTTTTTTAGAGACAGCTCAAGATTTTCCCTGCTGTTACCATTTTGCTTATACCATTGAAATATTTACAGCACCTTCATCTGTGAAGAACGATGTTAAATACAGGTGTAAATTATCTGTCTGTTCCCTCTATCCAGTTCCCCAGTCACGCCCTCCAAATATCCTCAATATACTTTCCTGATTTCCTTTTTATCAAAGATCACACACACACACCTCTTTAACTCTTCTTACATACATGGAAAAGCTCGTGCTTCTTGTTTTTATATTTCTTGCCAATTTACTTATATCACATCTTTTCTTCCCTTTTCTACGCTTTCTATATTCATACAGTCATAGCGCATACAAGCTCAATCTTTGGTCCAACCTGCCCATGCCGGCCAGGTTTTCCAAACTAAACTATTCCCATCTTCTTGCATTTGGCCCATATGCCTCTAAACGGTCCCCATTCACATGTTCTTCCAAATGTCTTTTAAATGTTGGAGCTGTACTTGCATCTGCCAGTCTTCCTCTGGCAGCTCATTCCATAAACACGTCACCCTCTGTGTAAAAAACATTTCCTTCTTCCTCCCTTTTAAATCTTCCCTCTTCCACCATAAACCTATGGCTCATGATTTAATTTTCCTATCCTGTGGCAAAGACCTTGGCTTTTCACACTGCCCAAGTCTCCCCTGATTTTGTAAATTACTATAATGTCACACCTCAACCTCTTATACTCCATCTGATACTAACTTCAAGAACAAGCATTTAAAGATCAGCACTGTGAATTTGAACCAATGTTAAAAGTGACAGGTAAACAACGGTCAGCCAAAACTTCATGCTGTTATTTGTTTTCTTCTTTATGTTATAATACTAAGGGAGCATGAAAATCTTACTAGTGCCAATAAGCCGTCAAGCACCTGAATTTCTTTGCCTGACGGCAGTGATCTCTACAGTGAAAATGTATCTCTGGACAGATCTATATAATACCACATGTTCAACATTCTCCCTCATGGCCTCCGTATGACCTTATGTGATTGTGTCTTCTTTATCTTGCACTCAATAGAGAGAACCCCTTTCCCCATTCACATCTTAATTTAATCTCATTTTATACCATCTTCTCTTTTCACCACTGCTAAAAACCTGTTTATCTGTTGTCACACCCTCTTTTCCCTGTCACCTACCCCCCACCTCTGGCAAGGAACTAAAATGCCCAGTTTCCAATCCTTTTCAGTTCTGAAGAAGGACCACACTGGACTTGAAACGCTAACTCTGTTTCTCTGTCTCTGCAGATGCTGCCAGACCTGCTAAGTTTCTCCAGAAATGAATAGGCACAGCACAAATTTTCAATTAAACAAATAACTATGAATACTAGAAATAAAAATGCACAAATTGCTGTAGGAAGTGGGAGCTTTGTCGAAGGGTCGCTGGATACGAAAGATGAACTCAGCTTTCGCCTCACATGATGCAGCCAGACCTCTTTAGTTTCTACAGCAGTTTCTGTTTTTGAACATTTTCCAAAGACATGTGTTGAATCTGCTCCAACACCCTGTCCAGCAGAGAGCGCTGTACATTGGGAAGTTAACAAAACGCAAAGTGCACAAGTTCATTTTCTCTGAAACGACATAAGGCTGGCATCACTGACACGACAGAGGTCTTAATCATGATCAGGGAGAAAACCAGAGGGAAAAACATTCACTTCAAACATAGAAGATGTTATGATGGGAAAGAAAATGATTCCGATTAATATGTTAATGTAACATAACAAATTGGAGGCATGACATCAGGGAGAGACCCTCAACAGAATGATAATATGAAACTGGATGTGTTTGCACATCAGAAACCTGGTTAGGTTACTGAGTACAGGGCTGATGGACGAATGGGTATGGGTGTGAACTGGGGGAAAGTCAGTAAAATTGATTTGTTGTGCAAATATCACTGGATTACAGATCCAGACCAGGATAATTCTCTGGCAGCTGGTGGAAGTTGAAAACAATAAACAAAATATCGAGGCATAAAATCTGGTGCCAGTAATATTGACCTTGAATCTAATGCCCATTGTTAGCATCTGTCCCTTCCCCAATGTACTTTCAGGAAGTGAATCTCCCATGCTTCCTGGTCTGGTCTACAAGTGTCTCCAGACACACAGACATGTGCGAAACTCCATTCTGGTCTCTGAAACGGCCAAGCAACACACTCAATTGCATCAAATTGCTCTAAGTTCTTAAAGGATAAAACCAGACAGAACACCGGCAACGATCTTTGGAAAAGGGAACAGGAAACACAGTCCTTTCAACCAGACAGATGCTAACCTCCTAATGTTGAAGAGCTTGTGAAAACAATGAGAGCATTCCCACAGACTGCACGAAAACATCAGGAAGGGAGCAGGGCATTAGACACGTCCAGCTTCCCTGTTCTAGCACATGGAGACAAGTTTACTTTTATAACCCTGGTTAATACATTCTTCAGAAACTCATCAATTCCTGTCTTATGCTGCTCAATGATTGACCGTCCAACCCATACAATTACAGTAGCACTGGCCATATACTGTCAGAAATACAGCACGATCTATATTAGTCCCACTTTCCCATACGAGGCCCATAGCCATGTATGTTATGGCACTTCAAGGGCACGACCATGTTTTTATTAATGGTTGTGAGGTTATCTGTGCCAACTGCCCTCTCAGGAAATGCATTCCTGACCCCAACAGCCTCTGGATGAAAACCAATCCTCAAATCCTCACTAAGGATCAGGCCCTTCACTTTAAAATGATACTCCCTTCTTCTTCGCCCTTTGACTGAAAGGAGCAGCTGCTGTCTATCCATCCTGTCCATGGTCCTGGTAATCTTATCCTTCTGAAGCACGTCCCTGTCAGCCTTCTCTGCTTCAAGGTAAACAACCCGAGCTGATCTACTCCATCCAAGGGAATATCCTGGTGAATTTCCACTGCACCCTCTCCAGTGCAATCACATACTTCCTGTAATGTGACTCCCAGAACTGTACATAGTATTCCATTTGGCCTAACCAAAGTTACACACAGCTTTAATAATCTGTGCATCCATGAATACAGTCTATGTTTATGGTCGCTATGATTTGTCAACTTGTGCATTAAGCTGTTTAATCACATTCACGGGTATTAGATTATATTACTTACAGTGTGGAAACAGGCACTTCGGCCCAACAAGTCCACACCGATCCACCGAAGTGCAACCCACCCATTCCTCTACATTCATCCCTTTACCTAACACGACGGGCAATTTAGCATGGACAATTCACATGGTCTGCACATCTTTGGACAGTGGGATGAAACTAGCGCACCCGGAGGAAATCTCCTCAGACACGGGGGGAATGTGCAAGCTCCACACAATCAGTCGACTGAGTCGTGAATTGAACCCGGGTCTCTGACACTGTGAGGTAGCAGTGCTAACCACTGTGCCACCGTGCCACCCATTATGTGGAGTAGCACCCTCTGAGCTTCCTAGTGTGCTGCTATTCTTTGAGTCCGCCCCTGTCTGGTTTCTTCTTCCAAAATACATCACCTCATATTTATCAGGGTTACATTCCATCGGCCATTGATCCACCCATTTCATCATTCCATCTGTATCTTCCTGTAATATAAGGCCTTCCTCCTCACTGCCAACCAACCAGCCAAGCTTTGTGTCAAACGCAAACTGATTTATCACATTCACCCCAATCCCTTCCATTTTCATAGCTGCATCATTTATGAATATTATAAATAATAAGGTTAAAAATCATAAAATATCAGTTTATAATCCAACAGTTTTATTCGGAAGCACGAGCTTTCGCAGCGCTGCTTCTTCATCACGTGATTATGCTCTTCGAAATGTCATGCCTCCAAATAAACTGTTGGAATATCATCTAGTGTTTGTAACTTTTCTAACTTTGCCCAAGCAAGTCCAACACTGGCATCTCCGAATCACAAATAATTTGGGACACAGCACTGATCCCTGTGGTACACGATTAGATACTGGTCTCCAGTCAATCAAACAGACTTCTATCAGCAGACCTTCTGTCTCCTGCCACTAAGTTGATTTGGATGAAACTTGGCAAGTCACTTATGAGTCTACCTGTTCCCTGGTTATTCTGTTCCACTTGACGTCCCAGTCGAATATCTGGGGATTCTCCCTAATCTTGCCCTGCCAGCAGGTTTCCATGTCCCTGTGCTGGTCAGTCCCCTTCAAATGAAGAATTGCCTTCTTATTGCAGTCTGAAATGGTCCATCCTTACCTGGCATTATTTGCCTTAAATGTAGAGTAGACAACCAGAGAAAAATCCTGTTTATTTCCACCTTGTCATATGTTCAGTAACTTTTCTAAATTTCACTATGATCACCTCTCATTCTTTGAAACTCTAAAGAACACAGGCCGAGTTTCCACATCAGGCAATCTCACCATCTGAGGGATTAATCTGGAGACTGTCCATTGCACATCCTCCGTGGTCAATATATTCTTTCTCAGAGTGGGTCACCAACACTGGACTCAATACTTTATATACAGTTTCATTCGCAAGCTGTGAAACTGCTTCAACATGACCTTCCAACTATGTTCTGATTCATGTCAATGAAGTCGAACCTGACTTTAACTTTCCACTTCCATATATTTCTCCAATTACCATTTACATTACTTTATTTATGAATTCACTGCATGAGTTCTGATAACAAAAGCCTTCTGAAAATCGAAAGATGCCATTTCTGTGTTGCAATCAAAAAGTTCAAATTGTTCTGAAGTTTGTCAAATATGAACACTCTGTCAGACTCTGTCAGTGCATTCTGATTCTCTCCAATGTTGCTGTTAATTTAGAAATATCCAATATCAGACCCTATATAATAAATTCCATCAGTTTCCCTACAGATGTCAAGTTAATCGGTCTGCAATTCTCCACACTATCTCTTCTTCCCTTTGCAGATGCTTGAATCCCTTCCATTCTTCTACAATGCTTGGAACACATTTACTAACTTCCAGCCTCTGCAGAATGTACAGGAAAAAAAAGCAGTCATCGACAGCACAATTAATGCGTCTATTGCTGATTTATTTCAAATATTTTGAAAAGAAGTACAACTGGCTCATCAGACTTAGCAATGTTCAATCCAGCTACAATACTACTATGCTAGCCTTCAACTACTACCTTGTTACTGATATGAATTGAGTTTATGTCTTTAGTTCCACAAGTTCCATGTGATCACTTAGTATTTCTCAGCGATTTTCCTCCGTGATGACAGATGCAAAGTAACTGGCTGCTTTCTTCGTCATTTCCCTGTTCACCACAATAACCTCTCCTCTTCCGATTACAAAATTCCACATTTGACCTTGCTTTTATTTTGTTTTCTTTGCAATACACATTGTAGATTTATGTAGTCTTCGTGTTCTTCTTTCACAGAATCATTAAAAGCCCACAGTGTGGAAAAGGACCTTGGGCCCAACAAGTCCATCCTGCCCCTCCGAAGAGTAACCACCCAGACCCATTCCCATCCGATTCTACCTTTTTCGACTGATGCAGCAAATGTACACATCGCTGAACACTTTGGGCAAATACGCATGGCCAATTCACCTAACGTGTAAATCTTTGAAATGTGGGAGGAAACCGGAGCACCCGGAGGAAACCCACACAGACAGGGGGAGAATATGTAAACTCCAAACAAACAAATTTCTGAGAATTCTCCGGTTTCCACCATGTCTAAAATTCTTCTGAAATCACTTCCTACGATTAATATAATCTTTAATTTATCATGTTAGCATTCATTAAGTCACTTGCCCTTTACTTGGTGATTTTATCTTAAAGAAATAGAAATTTTATTTCACACATTGTAGTATTTCTGCAGAGCTTTTGGTCTTGACCAGGTGTATCCAAGAACAGAGCAAAAGACGAGAGAAGATAATGCAAGGGTCCTGGCTGATCTTTTTGCATCATCGCTGGCCACGGTGGAGGTCCTGGAAGACTAGAGGGTAGAGAACGCTGTGCCCTTGTTCAAGGAGGGCTGCGAAGAAGAACCTGTGAAACGTAGACCAGTTAGCTTAACAACTGTAACAACTTGAGAAGGATCTGAGAGATAACATATACATGCATTTGAAAAGACACGGATTCATAAGGAGCAATCAGCACTGCTTTGTGCATAGGATATCATGGCTCACAATTCTTTAGCGTTCTTTTGAGGAAGTGATCTGGAATGTTGATGAGGTTAGGGTGGTAGACATAGTCTATCTAGATTTCAGAAAGGCCTTTGATAAGGTTCCACATGATAGGCTGCTCTGAATGGTTCAATAGCATGGAATCCAGGGGACTCTGGCAAATTGGATACTCAATTGGCTTGATGGTAGAAAGCAGTGGCTAATACTGGAAGGATCCTTGTTGGACTTGAGGCCTGTGACTAGTGGAGTGTCTCAGGGGTTGGTGCTGGGCCTATTACTGTTTGTTATCTATATCAATGATTTGGATGAGAATCTGCAAAGCATGATTAGTAATTAGGCTGATGACAATGAAATAGGCAGGACTGTGAACAGTGAGGTTATCAGAAATTGCAGCAGGATCTTTATCAGCTGGGGAAGTGGGCCGAGAAATGGCAAATGGAGATTAACATATGGGGATGTTGCTTTTTGAAAAGTCAAATCCAGGTTGGAATTTCGTGGTGAATATTAGACCCTCAAGAATTGTAGTGGAACAGGGGGACCTTGGTGCTCAGATCCGTGGTTCTCTGAAAGTAGTTGCACGTAGACAGGACAGTGAAAAAGGCTTTTGGCCTTCATTAGTCAGGGCATTGAGTATACACATTCGAGAGTTATGTTGCAGTTAGACAGGACGCTGGTGAGACATGCACTTGGAGTACTGTGTTCGGTTTTGTTCACTTGCCATAGGAAGGATGTGATTAAATTGGAAAGAGGACAGAAGACATTTACAAGGATTTTGCCAGTACTCAATGGTCTGAGTTGTAGGGAGAGTTTGGAGAGGCATTTTCATTTAAGTGGAAGAAACTGAGGGGAAATCGTATAGAAATGTATAAGATTATGAGATGCGTCAATAAGGTGAATGCACTCATTCTTTTTCCCAGTTTTGAGAATCAAAGACTAGAGGACATCAGGTTAGAGGTGAAAGAATAAAAATGATCCTGAGCACCAAGTTTTTTACGCAGAGGTTGGTAGACATATGGAATTAGCAGACAGCAGTTTGATTGAGGCACGTACATTAACAACATTCAAAAGGCTTTTAGACAAATACGCAGATAGGAAAGATTTAGAAGAATAAGGGACAATGGCAGGGAAATGGAATTAGCATGGATCGACATTTTGGTAGGCACGGACCACTTTGGTCCAAAGGGCCTGTATCCAAGCTGCAGGACTCCATGATTCTAATATTCTAACAACCATTTAGTGTCTACCACTCCGTGTTCAAACATTCGAGATTGTATGCAGGCGCCGTGTAAAATGCAGTATATTAACCTCTCTAGTCCTCAGAGCAAGGTTATTAATGAGTCCTTCTGACCACACAACACCAAATCCAAAATAACCTGCTCTCTTGTTTGAGTCACAACATACTCTTCAATCAACCTGTTATACGCTTATGGAATTTACTTTTCACAACATTGGCAGTCACTTAGTTAACGCAGTTTAGATGAATTTTAAGATCATGCAATAATACAATATTTGCATCTCTAATTTACAGAGCATATAATGCACAGAATTTGCCCGAGAGCAAATAATACACTAATACACTAATGCTTGTTTCTCCTTCCTATTTGTAAGATCTACTCAAACTGATTCTGTGGAATCTGAGGGACAGGGTCTGTGGCTTTATTAGTGATAGACGTGAACAAGCCATTCTGGGAGGGTCACCTCGACGCTGAAGAAATGACCAGCATCACAGGACAAGCATCAATATCCTCCCCACTCTGCCAGCTTAACTTTCACCGTACTCTCTCTGCACCCTCACACTCACTACCTGTTATAGCACCTACCCCCTAACAAGGCTCATATTTTATCTCTACATAAGGCTCAGGCACTACCACTCTCACAATTGAATTCAGCACCTACCACCCCACCCCCACCCCCACCCCGCGCACTCTCTCCCTCCACTATACTCCCAACACGAATAACACTGTTCAATTTTTGGGAGGAGATTTGTAGCTCGGGTGCTCGTTGTTGTGGTTCTGTTCGCCGAGCTGGGAATTTGTCTTGCAAACGTTTTGTCCCCTGTCTAGGTTACATCCTCAGTGCTTGGGAGCCTCCTGTGAAGCGCTTCTGTGCTGTTTTCTCCGGCATTTATAGAGGCCTGTCTCTGCCGCTTCCGGTTGTCAGTTCCAGCTGTCCGCTGTAGTGGCCGGTATATTGGGTCCAGGTCGATGTGTTTGTTGATGGAGTCTGTGGATGAGTGACATGTCTCTAGGAATTCCCTGGCTGTTCCCTGGCTGTGAACACCAACTAGCCACGAAACGACAAGACCAGCTATCCTTAGTAGCCACACACACAGATGACAAGCAACATGAATTCGACTGGGACAACACTCCTATTATAGGACAAGCCAAACAGAGAACAGCCAGGGAATTCCTAGAGGCATGGCACTCATCCACAGACTCTATCAACAAACACATCGACCTGGACCCAATATACCGGCCACTACAGTGGACAGCTCAAACAGACAACCGGAAGCGGCAGAGACAGGCCACTATAAATACCGGAGAAAACAGCACAGAAGCGCTTCACAGGAGGCTCCCAAGCACTGAGGATGTCACCTAGACAGGGGACGAAACGTTTGCAAGACAAATTCCCAGCTCGGCGAACAGAACCACAACAACTAATAACACTGCATGGATACAACACTGTGGGCTGACTCCCTCCGAACACCGCACTATTCCCCCTCCCCCTCCACCTACACCAGCATTAACAGCAGGGACACACACTCCCACCACCACTCCCTCCTCCCCCCCCCCCTTTTCTCCCATTCCCACAGAAACGGACTGTAATAGGAGAGAAAGGGCCAAGCCAGATGGTGGAGCACCCGATATCTGATCCGCCTCCAACCACCCCCCCCCCAACCATGTGGGGAGGACACTGGTATCAGCCAGAGAGGACCGGGACGTGTCGTACGGAGATTCCTCGACACCCATGTCCCTCCAACCGAGTAAAAAAACAATATTCAGTGATGGGCAATTCGCACTTTAACCATTCTGTCTGTTCTCACAATTTTCTCCCTCCCAAAACAACAAACAACTCATTGCAGAGCGATACAGACACAAAAATATTTAGAGGCATATGTAAATACGCTAATATACTGACACTCCCAGTACATACACGGAGATAGAACTGCACACGTGTAGTAGCATACGGAGACATAGATAATCGCACACAAATAGACACAAGCACAAGTTTTACGCACAGGCTAATATACAGATGAACCAATGTCAGCACATAAATACACAAACACACAGACACAGGAACAAACACACACAAGTGCACATACGGACTCACAGAGACACAGACACTAGTGCTTATAGGACAGAGATAGATAGGTTTTTGATGAATAAGCATGTCAAGAGTTACAGAGAGTAGTCAGGAGAATGATGTTGAGAAATCTCTAATCTCTCTGGCATTCAGAGTCAATGGGCTGAATGTCCTAATTCTGCATTTTTAATGCTCGTGTGGTGTCATGCCATCATTTATTCTCTTCCTGAGACGGGAGCAGGGAATGAGTTTAATACATATTTGATTGAAAAGGGTCAGTGGTCCTATTGGACAGGCTTAGAGGGCTGAATAGTTTATATCTATGCCTAATTATTCTGTCGTTGTGTTTCAAAAAAGGTGGCGATTTCATGTTAGGTTAACACAGTTTAAAATAACAGGTTCCACACTGAAATAAGGTCGCCCCTTTCACTTTAGTGTTGTACTATCTGTAGGGTCCTCATCCTCAGGGAGCAGTGAAGACTCAGTTATTGAAGATATTCAAGGCTGAGCTCGAGTGATCTTTGCTGGACAGGAGAGTCAATATTTATTGGGAACAGACAGGAGACGGATGGTCAATCACAATCGGAACAGTCATGAGCATCTGACTGGTGGCGCCGAATGGACAACTGCTGTCCCTACGCTATGTGTTGTTCCCTCAATCCACCCTCGAGGCTGTTACAGTGACATGCTGCTCTCCCTACGTCATGTGTTGTTCCCTCAATCCACCATCGATGCTGTTGCAGATACATACTGCTGCCTCTACCCAATGTGTTGTTCCCTCAATCCACCCTCGATGCTGTTACAGGGAAATACTGCTGCCACTACCCTATGTATTGTGCCCTCCATCCACCCCTCGAAGCTGTGACAAAGATAGGGGGCCATCTCATTTCGCCAGTCATTACCGTTACCATGAAACTGGAGGAGTATATTCTGCCTATTTAACAAGTTACAGAGGAAAATAGAACGAATCATTTTAGCTCATTGAGTACATTTTACTGCACAGGACGCCATGTAAACATCTGAACTGTTACACAGGAAGCTGTTGCTAACAGGAAATAGAGAGTAGCGATAAATGCTTATTTTCACATTACAAAGCTGTAACTGGTGGAGTGCCTCAGAGATCACTATGGGATCATCAAAAATCAGTACCTGAACCAAAGATCTGGATGAAGGGTCTGAATATATCAAAGCCCAATTAGCTTAAAATCCAAGCTGGTCATCCAGTATGTCATCAACTAGAGGTCGTGTGTGATCAATGTGATATAGGCAAAGGGAGATTAGTGAGCAAACCTTTACCAGATTTCGCATAATGTGAGTTGTCTATTTTGGATGGAAGGATAAAACAATGGTAAACAATTTAAGTGTAGAGAGATTGCAGATCTCTGAGATACAGACGGTATGCATGATCCTGCTACACGAATCAGATGTAGTTAGTCTGCACTTGGTGTAAGTGATTTGGAAGCTAAGTGGAATGATTGTGTTTCTAGAAAAGGGTACCAGGTTTAATCAGGAACGTTTTACTGCATCTGTACCGGTACAAGTGAGGAGTGCAGATGCTGGAGATCAGAGTCGAACAGTATGAGGCTGGAAAAGCACAGCCAATCAGGCAGCATCCGAGGAGCAGGAAAATTGGCGTCAGGGGTATAAGTCTTTTATCAGGAATATGCCCGAAATATCGAGTCTCCTGTTCGTTGGGAGTGCCTGACCTGTTGTGGTTTTCCAGCATCACATTTTTCGCGTCTCCATCTGTTCAGGGCGTTGCTAAGACCACATCTGGCACTTTATGTGCAGTTTTGATCCCTTAACCTAAAAAAAGTTCTTGAAGCTTATGAACAATGTTTTGTTCACACTTTTCTGGAATGAAGGCCTTTTGTTTTGAAACATTATCAATTTTGGTCTTAGATGAGAAATCCTTTAGAATTAGCAGGAATTTTCTCTTTTGCTAATGAAAGGCACTGTGTATAACAACAGCAATGATGCATTTGCATATCGTCCATTATGATGCATTCCAGAGAATGTTCCCGACGAGCGCACACGGCCCAGTTTAGTGTTCAGTTGACATGATTGCATGTTTCAACACAGAGAGGGAGAACAATGTTCCCTGCCTGAGAAGCAGCAGCCGATTGGTCCCTCTATCTTCTTTTGTTCCACCTGGCAACAGTAAATCTCTGACTCACTTCTACCTGATGAGTCGTGGAGTATTCCTGATGAGAGGTTCATTGGAATCTCTCTCCCGTCTGAAGCAAAGGGAATTCAGCTAAATCCAACTATTCTGGGGAGAAATCACATCACAAGTAGCTTGCCTGAGCAGAATGGGCGGCACGGCGGCTCAGTGGTTAGCACCGCTACCTCCCAGCACCAGGGGCTTAGGTTTGATTCCAGCGACGGGCGACTGTCTGTGTGGAGTTTGCGCATTCTCCCCGTGTCTGTGTAGATTTCCTCCGGGTACTCCGGTTTATTCCCACTGGTCCAAAAATGTGCAGGTCATGTGAATTAGCGATGCTAAATTGCCCACAGTGTTCGGTGCATTAGCCAGAGGGAAATGGGACTGGGTTGGTTAATCTTGAGAGGTTCGGTGTTGACTAATTGGGCTGAAGGGCCTGTTCCCACGCATTAGGGAAACTAAACTAATGACTTCAGAGGACCGAATAACATTTGGGACCGTCTATCATCTATCCATTTGTTTTGAGTTCAACTATTATGAAACTCTGGAAAGCTTTCATTTTTCTGTTTGTCTTAAGATCTGTGTGTGTGTGTTTCACATTATTCTAGAAGATTAGCCAGGCTGACATTTGTATAATTAGCCATATCACTAAACTTTGAAATTTGTTGTAAAAAGTGGAGCAGTGTGACAGCAAAATGAAACACTGACCCTGCAATATTGATTGGACCACGAATGACAAATTCTAAAAGGGCTGTTCAAGTGGGAGTTCCCTTCCCCAGAAGTTTGTGGTGCCTGGATGTTTACATTTATTCAAAGTTGTGTATGTTAAATACTTGAGAGACAAGTGAATGTAGGAAAATGGTGCACGTGCAGGTGAAGTACTGCTGAGACCACAATCAGATCAGTTACGATCTTAGTGCGTGGCAGAGCAAAGACAAAGTGCCTAATGGCCCACTCCTACTCCTCAGTCCAATGTTCCTATATTCCATTCAGCCCCTCACAGCTCCTGCACAGGAGTAGACAGAGGCCAATTGCTCGAAATACCTGGTCCACAGTAATACAGGATCTCCTTCTGTCCCTCACAATTGTCACACAAATTTGGCGTGGGTTGAAAAATGTTAATTCAAAACCCAGGCTGGGCTCAAAAGACGCCTCTGGTCTATTAATAGAGTGTCTCCTCTCTGCAACTTGTGCTTCATTTGTTGGTCATGGTGCAGATCCAGATTCACTGTGAATACAGTCCCCATACCTCACCCTGAAATGACTCATAAAATGCTTTGCTCTCTGTAACTGTAACAACCAATAACGGAATGTTCAGGAAAATTACAACCATTAACTTCCGAATTACAGAACATGAGAGCATAAGGAATCAGGATCGGATGGTAATTCGGATGGTCAGGCCTGCCGTGCCATTGTATAAGATTATGGATGATCCACTGTTGTTATCAACTCTGCTTTATTTACCAATTTTTCACATCTCTCAATTCCATGGCAGGTCAAAAACCCACCTACCTCATCTGAAAATACTTTCAGTGATATAGCTCCCCGAAATCTCTTTACCAGATAGTTTCTGACATTCACTATCCTCTGTGAGAAGGTTACACGCCCCAAACATATACAATAACCTATTTGTATGTTCAAAAGAGTGAACACAGCAGCTTATGTAAGAGTGACAGACCCTGATATCAAGGTAGGAGTTGACTCAGGATGGGATCAAGAAACGTTGACAAAATTAAATTTAATATGAATCAGCCACAATCTCTCCACTGGGGATCAGCTATCGCACAGAGGAAGATGTTCATGGTTGTGGACATCAATCCTTTCAGTCCCTGGACATCCCTACACGAGATCCTCAGGGTAGCTTCCTCGACACAATCATCTTTGGCTGCGTCATCAATATCCTTCCCCATGATTACATCAGAAATGGGGATGATCACTGAAGATCGCACAATGTTCAGAATATTTCCCCCCCTCATCTCCTGAAGCAGTCTGTGTCCATGTGCAGCAAGGCCCGGACAGCATTCCAGTTTGTGCTGTTAAAGTGTTGGTAAAATTTATGTAATAGCAGGGCCGGACATTGCACATTTCCATAGTTAAAAGAGGAGCTCATTCTGCTTCTCAAGCTGGTTACACATGAATATGAGCTAGCATTCAGCCCATCAAATCTACTGAACAGGAAGAGTGGCAATACATTCAACACTCCTGCCTGTTACATAGGAAGGGGAGGGGTCTGTTCAGCACTTCGAACTGTTAAACAGGAACAGGTGGAGCCAAAACAGTCTCTCGAAACTGTTCCACGGTTTCAGGAAGAGGCCATTCAGCCTCGCAAATGCTTATAGAGGAACAGGAGGATGTCACTGATGCTCCAACATGACAAATCACAGGAGTAGATCTTGATGTTTATCGTGGCTCCATTGTCTGTGGAACAATTGCTACTTTAACGTGGTTTGCTGGCAGTGAGGAGGGAAGCGAGATGTTTTCTGTCAAGTCTCAAGGAGACATCTTCCATCTCTGAAAAGGCAGACCAATGTTCTCCGTGGGGATCAGAAGCTGGTGGGAATAGTTAACTGTTTTAGATTGAAGGTATTGTGGCGGATGTTGGGATTACGAATAACATGACATTCAGTGCAGGATCACTCAACAAATGCACTGCATTAATATGCAGAGTTTTTATTCAAAGTCTGGATTTTCTGCTCTCTCATTGATATGGGGAGTGGGGGTGGTTGGGAGGGGGGAATGTTTTCAGAGGTACTAAAAGTATCTAGAATTTAATAAAGTTAGTAAAAAAAAGGCAGTGGGATCTATCACCGTATCAATGTCTGTTGAGAACATCATGTGTGATTGTCCATCCCCCGAACTTCCAACGCAATCCCATCTTATTCTCTCACAGTGCGACAGATTAATCTTAACTCACTCCTCATGGTACCATCATCCCAGGGATTAGTTTGGTGGAACTCCTTTGAACTCTCTCTGTGGTAAGGAGATCATTCCTTATAAAGGAGAGAAAATCTGTGGACAATGCCCCAAATACTGCCTCTACAAATCTCTCAGGGATGATCACATTAATTACTTTCCCTCACTTCGCCATCTCCATTTCTTTCTCATGGCGTAAAAAGCACCATTCTCTATATATTACCACTGATGCGAAATTTACATCTTCCTTACATCTGTATGTCAGTGTCAATAAAACCAGCACCAGAGGTGCCGATCGAGATGGACATCACTCTCGGGGACAGACTCAATGAGATGGAATACACCGAAAATAAGGAATAGTCGCCTACCTGATGGAAATGAGCAGGAGCAATATGGGAAACAGGAAGGAGGAGGGAGTTATCTTTTATTTTCTTCTTTTTCACGAGGAATATGAAGCCCTGGTCAGACCAGCATGTTATCCCAATCTTGAACTGAGTGGCTGGTTCAGCTGTTCCATTGGACAGTAAACAGTAAACCACATTGCTGTGGGTTTGCAGTTACACGGAGTCCTGACCAAGGAAGGATAACCCATTGCCTTCTCGAAAGGACATGACACAAGCAGATGGGCTTCTGTTTATTACAAATAATGATGTTTTTTTTAAAATTCCATCAACTTGCTTCATGAGACATCAACAGATCATTATTCTGTGCCTCGACATGAAGAGTCAATGACTTGAGCACCACGCACTATCTTCCTGTCTGACAGATTCTGTGGAGAGAACAAGTTAAACATCTCAAGTACAATTCGTTTCGCATGGACATGTGGTTAGAAGGGACTTGAAACAGATGAATCCAGATTTCATCGTGGCACAAATAAAGAAGTATATTCAGAAGTTGTACTGAGGCTGACGATTAGACTGGGACATAATAATAGTGGGACTGGGCAGGATTGGTGAGTGGGGAGTATATGGAAATGTAGATCTGTGCAGGGCTAGAAGGATTATAGAGTTTGAGAACAGTCTGATTCCTTCTCGCATATCAGTGAGCAATTTATAAATAGTAACTTGCTTTGTAGAATTTATCAGGAAAGGAATTTTTGATTGGAAGTGAAGACACTGATTTCCCCTTTTCCAAAATTTACCTAACATGAGCAGAAACACAGTTCAGCCCGGTTTTATAGACAAAGAAAATGACTTACTAAGAACACCAACTATACCATTACCTCTGATTCTATCTTCTCCCTCTCAAATTGCAGAATAAATTCAATCATATTGTGATTACTGCTTCCTTCGTGTTCCTTCACTTTAAGTTCTCTTAAATAGTCTGCCTCATTGCACAACACTAAACCCAGTATTGCCTATTCCTGAATGGGCTCCACTACAAGCTTCTCCAAAAAGCCCTATCGAATATACTCCACAAATTATTTTTCTTGCAAACCACTACCACCCTGATTTTCCCAGTCCCCACCAACCCTCCCCCCCACTCCCCAGTATATTGAGATCTCACATGACTACTGTACTTTGCTTTATCTATGCATCTTTTCTATCTCCTGTTGTATATTGTGACGCAGCTCCTGACTACTTTTTGGAATCCTGAACATAACGCCATCTATGTGTCTTTATTCAACCTTTCGGGATACTCTATTTGACCCACACTGATTTTGTGCCATCTGACCCTACTTTATGTCATTCAGTCAGAACGTTACACAGTCAGAGAGATGTACAGCATGGAAACAGATCCTTCAGTCCAACTCGTCCATGCCGACCAGGTTACCCAACCTAATCTCGTCCCATTTGCCAGCACTTGGCCTATATCTTTCGTACCCCTCCGATTTACATACCCATCCAGATGCCTTTTAAATATTGGAACGGGACCAGTGTCCATCACTTCCTCCCACAGTTGTTTCCATACACACTCCAGTCTGTGCATGAAAAAACTCATCCACAGATTCAATCAATAAGCACATCGACCTGGACACAATATACTAGCCGTTGCAACGGACAGCTGGAACTGGCAACCGGAAGTGACAGATTCAAACTACTATAAATGCTGGAGGAGATCACAGAAACGCTTCATAGGAGGATGAGTTTGTCACCTAGACAGGGGACGAAACGTCTGCAACACAAATTCCCAGGTCGGCGAACATAACCACAACAACGAACACACGAGCTATCAATCTTCTCACAAATTTTGAATATTCTCTGTGACCAGGATTGAGAGTCCTGAAGGTTGTGCTGCCTACCTGGTGCTTGCGTTTGGGATATGTCATCTGGGGTGCAGAAGAACTTGGAGTGGGAGCGGAATGAGTCAGTGGCTAGGGTTCGTGTAGGTACCAATGGCTGGGCAAGTAAATCACAATGAGAAGAGGACGGTAAATACAGAACTGAACTGTTATATCGGAATGCAAGGAAGAAATAATGTAAATAAGCTTGTGACTCATACACAAATTAGCATATATGACGTGGAGGGCATCACAGTGACATTACTGAAAGAGGATCAGGAGTGGGAGCTGAATATTCAAGGGTATTCATCCTGTCGAAATTATAGGCATGTGGGCAGAGAGACAGATTTGTCTCATTCGTAAGAAATGGAATTGAATCAAGTGGAAGAAGTGAAATAATCTCAGTTGGTGCAGAATCTGTGTCGGTAGAACTGGGGAATCAAAAAGCTGAAAAATGCTGTTGCAGTTATATACAGGCCGCCAAACAGTAGTCAGGAGCTGGGGTGCAAGATACACAGGAGATAGAAAGATCTGAAGGAAAGGCAACGTTACAGTGATCATGTGGGATTTCATTATGCAGGTGGACTGGGAATTTAGTTTGATAGTGGTTTGTAGGAAAAGGAATTTGTGGAATGTCAATGAGATGGCTTTTTGTAGCTGATTGAACAGGCACACGAGATGAGGGGAGCTTTGGATAAAAGAAATCATAGGAGGCAGTGATCGTAATATGATTGAACTTACTCTGCAATTTCAGGTGGAGAAGTTAGAATCAGAGGTAATGGTATTACAGCTGAATAAAGGCAATTACAGAGGCATAAGAGAGGAGCTGGTAGAATTAACTGGGATACAGGCCTAGAAGGAAAGACCGTGGACAAGCAATGACAGGAGATTTTTGGAGTAATTCAGGATGCACCAGAGATTTATCTTGAGGAAAAAGAGGCATGATAGAGAGAGAGGATGAGGCAACCATAGCTGACTAGGGAAGTCATGGAGAGCATAGAAGCAAATGAGAACGCATATAATGTGGCGAGCGGCTGTTTGGGAAACCAGAGGATTGGAAAGCTTACAAAGACAAAACGGAGAGCAAACAAAATAAAATAAGGAGGAAGATTATTAATTATGGGGGTAATCTAGCCACTAACATGAAGGAAGTCTGTACGAGCTTCTTTCAATATATAAAGTACAAAAAGAGGCAAAAGTAGACATTGAACTGCTGGAAAATGCTACTGGAGAGGTAGTAGTGGTGAACAAGAATAGGCCGAGGAACTGAAAAATTTGGTCACGGTGGAAGACACGAGTAATACCTTAACATTCAAGACATTAAGAGCCAGAGCTGAGTCTGCTGGCCACCAACATGGAGAGCGTGCTAGAAAAAACTGAATGACCAGCAGGTGGTTAATTATCCTGGACCGGATGGACTACATCCCAGAGATATAAGGAAGATAGCTGAAGAAGGTGTGCGGGGACAGTGGTGATCTTTCAGGAATCACTAGAGTAAGGAACGATCGCAGAGCACTGGACACCCTCTATCGTGACACCCCATTGTAACAAGGGAGTGAGGAAAAAGGCAAAAAATATCCACAATTAATGGCTGAACTTCGGTCTTGGGTATGATCCTGGAATCCATTGTGAAGGATGAGATTTCTGAATACTTGGAAGTGTTTGGTAAAATGGGACAAAATCTCTTCATCAAGGGAAGGTCATGCCTGACAAATCTGTTGGAATTATTTGAAGAGGAAATGAGCAGGCTAGACCAAGCACAGCCAATGGATGTTATCCACCTGGATTTCAAGAAGGCCTTTGACAAGGTGTCACACAGGAGATGACTGAGTATAATAAGGACCCGTGGTGTTAGAGGTAAGGTAGCGGCATAAAATACTTGCGTGCCAAATAATAAAAGCAGCAAGGGACAGACAGAACTGAACTATTCCACAACGAATGCATCAGATTTGAACAATGCAGTCCTCCGAGTCCGATCATGGATGGTGTTGCATGATTAAACAACTCACTGGAGTCTCCACAAATATTCCCATCCTCAATGATGGAAGAGACCAGCACATCAGTGCAAAAGGTAAGGCTGAAGCTTTCCCAGAAATCTTCAGTCAGAAATTTCGAGTGAATTATCCATTTCAGCCTTCTCCCGTGGTCGCCATCATTACAGATAGCAATCTTCAGCAAATTCGATTGACTGATGTCAAGAAACGATTGAAGGTACTGGGTACTGAAAAGGCTATATCCCCTGATAACCTGCCGGTAATAGTCCTGAAGACTTGTGCTCCAGAACTTCCCGCTTTCCGAGACAAGCTGTTCTAGTACAGTTACAAACCGACAATGGGAAAAAAAAGTGTTCAAGTATGTTCTGTACTTAAAACGCAGGACAAATTCAACCCGTCCCAATACCGCCTCATTAATGTAATCTCCATCATCAGTAAAGTGATGGAAGTTGTCATCAATCGTGTTATCAAGCAGCACCTGCTCAGCAATAACCTGCTCAGTGAAACCCCTTTTGGGTTTTGCCAGAGACACTCAGTTCCTGACCTAATCATAGCCTTGGTTCAAACAGATAAAAAGGAACTGAATTCCAGCCCTTGTCATCAAGGCTGAATTCTTTCAAATGTGACATCAAGGAACCCCAGCAAAAAGGATATCGCGGGCCAAAAATTGTTATTGGAGTCATAACTGACAGATAGGAAAATGGTCATTGTTATTGGAGGTCAGTCTGCTTAGTTCCAGAACATCTCTGCAGTAGTCCCTCAGGATAATGTTGATGCAGGTTTGCTCCATGAACTGGAATGTTCATTTACAGACGTTTCATCACCATACTAGGTAACATCTTCAGTGGCCCTCCGGATGAAACCTAGGTCCAAACATCTTCAGTGGCTTCATCAATGACCTTCTCTCCATCATAAGGTCAGAATATGGATATTCGATGATGACTGCACAATGTTCAGCACCATTAACAAATGCTCAGATACTGAAGCAGTGTGTGCCTAAATGCAACAAGATCTGGACAATCTCCAGACATGAGCTGACAAGTGGCAAGTAACATTCGCGTCACACAAATGTCAGACAATGACCGTCACCAGTAAGAAACAATATAAACACTTGGTATTCAGCAGCACATTTGTCACTACATTCCCCACTCCACACCCTCTATCAATACACTTGGGGTAATCATTGACCATAACTTCAACTGGACTCGCCACATAAATATAAGAGCCGATCAGAGGCTAAGAATACTGCGTGAGTAACTCACCTCCTGTCTTCCCAAAGCATTTTCACCATCTACAAGGCACAAGTCATGAGTGAGATGGAATTCTCCCACTTGCCTGAATGAGTGCAGACACAAGACACGAAAGAAGCTTGACACCATCCAGGACAAAGCAGCCCATTTGATTGGCACCACATCCACAAGCATTCACTGCCTCCACGACCAATGCTTAGTAGCAGCAGTGTGTACTATCTACAAGATGCACTGCAGAAATTCTTCAAAGATCCTCAGACAGTACCTTCCAATCCTACGAGCACTTCCATCTAGAATGACAAGAGCAGCAGGCTTTTGCAAACACCACCACATACAAACTCCCCTCCAAACCAGTCAACATCCTGAGTTGGAAATATATCACAATTCTTTCACTGTTGATGGGTCAAAACCCTGTAACTCCCTCCCTCATAGCATTGTGGGTCAATGCACAGCAGGTGGACTGCAGCGGTACAAGAAGGCAGCTCAGCACCACCTTCTCAAGGGGACAACTAGGGACGGACAAGAAATGGTGGGCCAATCCAGCGATTCTCATATCCGAAAAAAAATGTAACAAGTTCCAAGTTGAGTGCCTTGATGGGACAAGTAGTCTGATTTGAACATGAACAGGAAAGCAGTGTTTCTGATGAAGAACATTTTAGACCATTCTGTTATTCGAAAGGTGTTCAGTGTTCCATGATGTATTGTTGCTGAGCGCTGTGATAAAATGCACCTGTTTTGTTAAGTTCAACAACATTAGCGTAACAATCCTTCAAAAATACCAAACTGAAAATGGCAATCATCATAGAGACTCACAAATAGCAGCTTATATTCAACATATTACTGCACTACTGACTGGCACTGAATTCTCCCACCATCCATATTACAGGGGTTACCATTGACCAGAAGGTGAATTCAAATCAACGTACATATACAAGGTAACAAGAGCAGGTCTGAGACTTTCAACTCTGTACTGAATAATAGACTGTATGACCATAAGGGCATGAGATTTAGCAATAGATTTAGGCCATTCAGCCTATCTCTTCATTGTGAAACTGTACCATTTTGTCGTGGTCTCTAAGACGAATGGAAAAGTCTTCTATACACTAACTATATCAATCTTTGCAATAATCGGTCAGCTTCAATCAGATGCGCCCCCCCCCCCCCATTCTTCTAAATTCCATTGAGTACAGACACAGAGTCCTGAACTGCCGCTTACATGACAAGCCATCATTCCCAGGATAAATCATGTCCAACACCGGTAGATCCTTCCCAAGAACAGCTCACAATAATCCAAATGCCGTCTGACCATAGCCCATTACATTCTCATCACTCTCACTCTCTTGAAATGAATGTTAACATTGCATTAGCTTTCCTAACTGCCAATTGAACCTGCGCATTAACCGTAAGAGAGGGCGAGGACTCAACTCCTTTTGCTTCAGATTTCATGAAGCCTTTTACAACAAAGTGTCTGCCTGTATTCTGCCTACTGAAATGCATAATCTCACACGTTCCCATATGGTGTTCCATTAGCCATGTGTTTTCCCAGTGTCCTAAACTGTCCAAGTCTTTCTGCAGCCTCCCCACTTCCTCAATATCACCTGCCCATCCAATCGTCATTGTATCATCTGCAAAGCTCGCAAAACTTCCGTCAGGTCAGATGGTTCATGTAAATGGCACTTTCTGACTACCTAAGGACTGTCCACCATTGAAAAGGCACAACGCTCACGATGCGTGACTCCATTTAGGTTTAAGCAGTGGCTTGACTGGAATTACACCTGCAAAGTCTTCACTCCTTGCACCACTGGCACTGGCACCCTGCCCACCATTTTATTCTGAATTTGCCCCATTATGGTAATGCAGAACTTGATGGTGCACGATCCCAGTCTATCAATGGCAATCTGTCTCAATGCTGACTGTGTGGTGATCACAACAACCAATGTCATTGTGTGTTGAAGACGACAGAGAAAGGTAGGGGGAGGGGATGTCGATCATAAATGACTGCGTGACTGTCACTGAGTGCTGACACCGGCCGCGAAAGCCCCACATGTACCTGTGTCTGTTGTCAGCGCTGCAGGCAAGGTCAGTCTTTCAGTGAGTCAAATCAAAGAAACTGATGGGCCTGGAGAGTGTTCCTGGCTGAGCACTCAGATCCTGTTTGTACCAACTAGCAGAGGTATTCACATACAACGTCATCCTCTCCCTCAAGAAGCCGAAGTCCCAACCTGATTCAAGAATGCCATCATCATCCTCGTAAGTGAGAAAGCACATGGAACGTGCCCTTATAGACGATGAAGTGCTTTGAGAGGCTGGTTATGGCCTACACCAACTCCAGTATCCCAGCCTGACCTGCTGCCCTATAATTTGCCGACTGATGTAACGGGTTCACAACGGATGCCATATCCGAGTCTGCACGCATCCCTAGAACGTCTGGACAACAAGGACACCTACACCAGACACCTGCTCATTGACGAAAGCTCCACATTCAAAATCATTATCCCTTACAGACTAATCCCAAAATTCCATGACCTTGGTCTCGGTTCCATCCTCTGCAACTGGCTCCTCAGGCTTTTGACCCACAATCGTGAAGATAGGTAAAATCACCTCCTCCACAATAACAATCAACACTCAAGCTGCTGAAGGATGTGTTCTCAACACCCGACAATACTCCCTTTACACCCACGGCTGTACCCTCAGCCCACTACTGTCCTCCCTGTACACCCACAGCTGTGCACTCAGCACCTTACTGTACGCCCTGTACACCCACGACTGTGTCCTTAACCCTCCCACTGTCCTCCATGCAAACCCACGTCTGTGCCCTCAGCCCCTTACAGTACTCCAGCTACACCCACGACTGTAATCTCAGCCCCCTACGGTACTGCAGCTACACCCATGGCTGTGACCTCAGCCCCTTAGTGAGTTCCCTGTACACCCACGGCTGTGCCCTCAGCCAACCACTGTACTCCCTGTACACCCACGGATGTTTCTGCAGCCCCCTACTGTTCTCCCTGTACACCCACGGCTGTTTCCTCAGACCCCTAATGTCCTCCCTGTACAACAACGGCTGTGTCCTCAGCCCCCAACTCTACTCCATGTATACCCACGGCTGTGCCCTCAGCCCCCTACGTACTCCCTGTACACCAACGGCTGAGTTTCCAAATTCCAAACAACGCCAGCTACAAGTTCGCTGATGACATCACTATAGCAGTACGGATATTAAACAACAACACGTCAGAATGTAGAAAGGAGATAGAGAGCTTAGTGGCATGATCTGTTGATAATGACCTCTCTCTCTAATCCGGTAAACGTAAAGGACTGATCACTGACTTTAAGAAGAAAGGAGGGAAACACACCCCATCGACATCAACCGTTTCAGGGAGTGCAGAGCATCAAGTCCCTCGGAGTGATGATAACTGGCAACCTGTCCTGAACTTCTCACATAGGTCCGACGGTCGGGAAGGTTCAACAATGCCTCTCCTTCCTGAGGTGATACAGGAAAATCAGCATGCACTACTTCTACTGATGCACCATTGAGAGCGTATTGTCCCGGTGGATAACAGCCTGGTACAGCAACTGCTCTACTCAGGACTGTTAGAAACTACAGAAGGTTGGGTGCACAGCTCTGACCAACACGGACTCTAATATCCCAACCATCGATTCCATTTGCATGGCTCGTTGCCGCAGAAAGGCTGCCAACATCTACCCCAGATTACTGAGGGAAGGGAGAAAGGAAATAGCTGAGGCATGAACACATATCCTTGAACACGGCTGATGTCCCAGAAGACTGGACAATTGTTAATCCCCTTGTTTAAGAAAGGTAGTAGGGATAATCCAGGCAATTATAGACCGGTGAGACTGATGTCAGCGTTTGGGAACCTCCTAGAGAAGATACTGAGGGATATGATCTACTCTCATTTGGATGAAAATAGTCTTATCAGTGATAGGCAACAAGTTTTTTTGTGCAGGGAAGGTCATGTCTTACCAACTCAATTGAATTCTTTAAGGAAGTGACAAAGTTGATTGATGAGGGAGAGAAAGTGAGGACTGCAGATGCTGGAGATCAGAGCTTAAAATGTGTTGTTGGAAAAGCCCAGCAGGTCAGGCAGCATCCAAGAATCAGGAGAATCGACGTTTCGGGCATGAGCCCTGAAGAAGCCCTTCCTGAAAAAGGGCTAATGCCCGAAACGTCGATTCTCCTGTTCCTTGGATGCTGCCTGACCTGCTGCGCTTTTCCAGCAACACATTTTCACCTCTGATGAGGGAGAGACTGTTGGTGTCAAGTACATGGACTTCAGGAAGGCGTTTGGTATGTTTCCCCAAGGTCGGGTTATGGAGAAAGTGTCGTCACATGGTGCGCTAGCTACGTGGATAAAGAACTGGCTGGGCAACAGGAGGCAGAGAAGAGTAGGGGAAGGGAGTTTCGCAAAATGGTGAACTATGACCAGTGGTTCTATTTGAGATGTTTCTGGGAAGATACATGAATGGGAAGAGAGCAAATGGATACAGATCCTTAGAAAATAGGTGACAGGTTTAGATAGAGGATTTGGATTGGCGCAGGCTCGGACCACCGAATGGCCTGTTTCTGTGCTGGAATGTTTTGTTCTACCATTATCAAAGACCCATCACACCCCAGTAATGGTCTCCCACAACCTCTTCCATCAGGCTAAAAGATATGGAAGCTTGAAATCACTGAGCAGCTGGCTCATTAAAAGTTTCTTCCTGACTGTTATTAGACAGATAAATGGACTCTCTAATCTCAGATAATACTGATCTTGTTCATTTTGACCTCGCCTCGCGCATGCGCTGTGCAGCGTAACCTATATGCCTCTCAGACATGTTTTATAGCCATCTTTATGCACATCCTTGCTTACTATGATCTGTCTTGTTACAGGTCATAGTAAATGCTCATCTTCCTCCCCCCAGCTCACTCCGAGCTCTCTCTGGTCCTCATCCCCAGCACCTCCCATTCCCATCCTCAGCTCACTGTGACCCTATCCTCAGCTCCCTGTGTGCTTTGTCTCTCACTATTTCTCTCACACTATCTGTTTCCCTGTCTTTTCCTTTTCTCTGTCTTTTGTTTCTTTCCCTGAACTTACTATCTCCCCTTCTCCCTGTCCATGTGACTGTTTGTTTCTTGTTTTGTTTCCTTTCTCTGTTTTACTGACTGTTATTCTGTTTTCCTCGCTGTGTTCTCTCTCTCCTTATATGTGTCTGTCTATTTCTCCCTCGTTGTAATGGTGATGGCGTCTCTATTCGTTTGAATCATGTGATGGCTCTTTGGTTGGATGTTGGCAATAAAATAAACTCAATTGTGTTTTGGTGTCTTGGACATAATTTAAATTTATTGGTTAAATTTCAGTTGTTGTCAAAATAGCAACCAGAACTTGGATCTCCATTGAACAACCAATTCTTACATCTAAATATTTTGGAACTGCCTTCTCCCAGTGCTCTGCATACTGGCAACTGAAAGCATTCTATTCATGTACACAATAGTGTGAGGGTAACAGCGCTTCCCAGGACCAGAAGAAACTACAGACGGTTGTGTTCACAGCCCAGACTATCATGGAAGACAATCTTCCATCCATTTATACTTCTCATTGTCAGTGAAAGGCTGGCAACATCAAATATCTCTCCAAAACCGGTAATGATCTCCTACAACCTCTTCCAAAAGGGAGGAGATACAGAGGCTTGAAAACATGAACCAGTATGCTCAGGAACACCTTCTTCCCCACCGTAGTTACACTGGCGAATTGAAGTCTCTAACTTTTCAAATAATATTAATCTTGCGAAAGTCGCTCTTGCTTTGTGAAATCCTGTGCAACTGCCACCTTGTGTGCCTCACTCTGTCTAAGTTCCATTGAGGCTCAAGGTCTTCTCAAGGGCAATCAAATAAGTGAATTAATGCTGGCCCAGCCATCGATACCTATATCCCATTAATAAATATAAGAAGATGACGACACTCAGGGAAGACAGACAGTTGGGATCAAATCGCTTTAAACATGATCTTAGATATATATATTTTCCCTAAGTATCTGAAAGTAGAGTGTTCCTACAAAACCTTTCATAAGCTGATATGGCGTTAAGTGAAATAGCATTAATTTATGTGGGAAAATAAATCATCTTTCTTGGTATAAGTGAAAATCCTCTTCGGATTTCTTTTGGTTAGCGAAAACAGGACGTAATGGAGGTTTTTCGGAAAAGGAAGTGGCAAAAAGCGAATATTTGAAAAGCGGGGTATACATGTATCGGCATGGGTATGAGATTCAGGAAGATGGGAAAAGTTAAAAATAAATGAGGGGGATCTCACATTTTATTTCCATCCCAGCTGATCATCATTCCCTTTGTTTGCTCTTTTTCTTCTCTCTCTCTCTTTCTCTATTGATTTAGCTCACTCATCCTGCCCTTCAAAGCAGACTTTCCTGTCCCCAGCATTATTCACACTATTTTCCAACTGGTTTCAGTTCAGGAAAGCTCCCAGCACTTTCTGTTCTTTGCTTTGCA
This sequence comes from Chiloscyllium punctatum, assembly GCF_047496795.1. NCBI lineage: Eukaryota > Metazoa > Chordata > Chondrichthyes > Orectolobiformes > Hemiscylliidae > Chiloscyllium > Chiloscyllium punctatum. The sequence continues at coordinate 3,148,699 of NC_092772.1, read as the reverse complement.
TTTCTTATGTAATTTCAGATCTCCAGCATCTTGTTTTATTTGGTTTAAGCTTCAAATTTGTTATTCCAAGGAAAGTCGGCATCTCTGCCAGGGCAGCATTTGTTAATAATCACTAATTGCCCTGATTGTGAGGCCATTCCACAAGCCAATATAAAAGAAAGCACATTGATATGGGTCTGAAGTCACACTTAACCCAGACTAGGTAGGAACATTAGACTTCTTTAAAGTCATCAGTGAAAAAGCAAGATTTTCAGACAAAATCTGGGTTTTATGGTTTTTTTTCGTGCAATGCACTTTATTCGAATTCTTATCATTTTTTATTGAAGTTCTGCCATCAACTGTGGTAGGACTTGAAACAAATCGCTTGGAACAATGTCTATCGTTTAATAAGCTTTGCTCCTGAATTACATCCAGCGACATTCCTACTCTGATACATTGTCCAAATCATGAGGTAACGTCCGAGACAAGAACAATTTTGTGATGGTAATACGGAAAATGTTGGTTTATATGCAGAAAAGACTGGATGGTGAGATTGGATGAGAAACCATCACTATTCAAGAAAATCGGCACCTGGAATTCATTCAAAATTAAGAAAGGATTTCTTGTACTGTCTCTTCTATCGTTTGGTCCTTGTTCAGGTTGTACATGTACGATATATTTCTAAATCTCCATCAAGTGCAGACGACATGTTTTTTTTTTCTCTCCCCTACTGTGGTTTTTCAATACTATTGATTATTTTCCAGTATGTATTTGCTTCCAATTCAAGGTGGATATGAGAACATGGCTTGACCTTCTGCAGTTTGCCCATAATATAGAATTTAATTGAATATTTATCCCCATCACACCCGTTGAATTAAACAAACAATGCATGAGTCCACGTCCATCCTGCAGATGAAACATTTCGTCAGGTCTGGCTATTGCAGGAAATGTTACAAAGAACAGTGTCACACAAAATGCTGATGTTCCAGCGCAAGATGCCAAATCCAGTTTATCCTAATTTATTTACAAGGTTTATAAATAAAACATGCAGAGGGGCGGAGAGTAAAAAGTGAATTCAACTCTGTGTCGAAAATGCTATTTGTTGCTCCCTCATAAAATGCGTGAATTACATCAGTCATAAATTCACCAAAATGGGGAAAGCAAGAAACTGGAATTGACAAATAATCCTCTGAATAACATCTGGAGAACAGGAAGGAAATCACGGCTTGTTTGTGATCTTCAGAAATGACGATTGTGAGAATGTGGAGGTGGGGAGCAGTGAAATGATGATCAATGTTATGGATGACACAAAGATGGGCTGGGGGTGGGTCACAGTCAGGAGGGAAGGGTTAGGCTACAGGAGGATATAAACAAATTATTCAGATAGCCAGATCAATGGCCTGATGAAATTTAACACCGATAAATTGGGAAGATGCAAGTCAGAAGTAACAAGACAAGTAAGTACTCAAAAGTGAGTATGGAAGAGGAGGGCTAAATTTGCTCGTTTTTTCTTTGCAGCAGGAAAGGTTGAGGTGGGAATCTGGTACAGGATTACAAGAGCATAAGGGGTATGGAGAGGATGAACAGACAACAGCTGTTTTCCTGAGTCAAAGGATCAAAAAAATGAAGGACACACTTTTAAAGAGAAAGGGAGGGGTTTGAGAGAGAATTTGTGGAATGTGTTTCGAACTGAGAGGGTAGCCTGAATCTGGAATGTGTTGTCTAGGAAGGTGGTTGAGGCAGGTAACCTCACAAACGTTTAAAAAGCCTTTGGATGTCCACCTGATGGCACAGACGTGATGAGCCTGTTTTTCATTGCATGATTCTTTGCAGTGGCAGCTGTGAACACTCTGGTATATTCTGAAACAATAAGCAATGGCATTTGCTGCTTTGTTCCTTTGATGGTACTCAGTAAGTTTCTGTATTACAAAGGAGCAGCATCTCATGCAGCTTCAGCACTTACTGAACCAAAGTCAGCCCAGCCATTTCTGGGAACATCCAGGGTAATTCACATGCTCTGTGCAAGCATTGTCCAACAACAGCACTGACACTATTCTAGCTGTTTGCCACCATCATTATACTTACAGCCATAATTTGAACACAGCTTTTCCTTCATTATAATAAACACCTCTAGCAATAAGGATGTTATTTCGCTGAAGCATAATAAATTATTTCCCAGGTATTCACTTTGACAAACAGCAAGTTTTCCTGTGTTTTTTTTTCTGCCAGTTGTTTCTCACAGAATTCCCCACCCCACCCTCTTTCCACTTTATCATTTTCTTGTGCACTGTCTCTCTGTCTCACGCACCTCACTCCCTCACATCCCCCACACTCTCCATCCTTATTTATTAATCCCTGAAAAACTTGTGCCTAATCTCTATAATTTATTCAAACACCCAACTCACTGTTTTAATTCCTTCTCTCGGCATGGTCATTAGACTGGCCGTGCCTGATGTCCTATTCACCTCGACCTTCTACTCAGTTCCTGATCTGCTGCTTTGGTTCTCACTCTCCTGGTTTATTCAAATCCATCTGACTTGCACTAGCACACCTCCCGACAAGGATGTTGGTGCTCGTCCAGTTAATATACAACATTTTTTTTTGTACAGGTCCGCGCCTGTCTTGGAAGAGATCGCAATGATCCAACAATCTGAAACACCAACCCTTGAACGAGCTTGTTAACAACGTGTTAAGCTGTACTGCCTTCCTCATCCGTCCCTCTTTTCCACATGGCATGTGGAGTAATCCAGAGATTATCGAGGATTGTTTTCTCTCTCTGTCTCTGCCTCTCTGTCCATCTGTCTCTCTAGCCCTCTCTCTCTCTCTCGCACCCACCCCCCCAAAAAAAACACACACACATTCAGAAGACAGACAGACACCAAATTACTTTGCAGAAGAATACAAATAACTTTAAAATAATGGGAATGATACCTGGAATGAAGGATTTAGTTAAAGGGAGGATGAGAGAAATTGCGCTTCTTCTGGATGTCAGTTTGCTCGCTGAGCTGGAGAGTTCAGTTTCTGATGGTTCATCACTGTACTAGGGAACATTATCAGTGAGCCTCTGTTAAATTGCTGGTATTATGTCCCACTTGCTATTTATGTGTTTAGGTTTCCTTGAGTCAGTGATATAATTTCCAGTATTGGTGATTTTATGTCTGGTTCATTTTCTCAGAGAATGTTAGATGGAATCAAAATCGATGTGTTGGTTGATAGAGTTCCGGTTGGAATGCTCTGCTTATAGGAATTCTCGTGCGTGTTTCTGTTTGATTTGTCCTAGATGGACCCAGTCGAAATGGTGTACTTCCTCATCTGTATGTAAGGATACTAGAGATAGTGGGTCATGTCTTTTTTTCTGGATAGCTGTTGTTCATGTATCCAGGTGGCTAGTTTCCTGCCTGTTTTTCCAATGTAGTGCTTGTTACAGTTCTTGCAAGGCTTATTCTTCCTGGAGGAGAACAGACAAATATGTGAACTTATTGCGGTGCTCAAAAGTATGAAACAAAGTTGTAGAGTATTACAGGAAAACTCTGTTTCCGTTAGTTGGCATTACAGCATCAAGGAGTTCTAATTTCAAGATTGTTAACAAAAGAACCAGGTTTGAGATAAGGAAAAACTTCTTTTTTGAGTGAGATGTTAGGATTTGGAATGGACTGCCTGGGAGAGTTGTGGATGAAGATCAAAAAGAGATCTGGATATGCATTTGGAAATATGAATTTAACAGGCTGCAGAGATAAGGCTAGCAAATGGGAGGGGCTTTGGAGACATTCCTGGAGCTGATGCACACACTCTATCATGTGTCTGATGTGAATAAATGTTAGTATCCGATTATTTGCCATTGTAAATGCTCGCACATATCTGATTATTTAGTGCAGCATAAGCATTTAAAATGCATGTATTGCAAGACCATCTTCATTATATAGTCTAATTATTGCGCAGAACATGAATATTTTAGATGTTGAGTTCCAATTATGAAAACAAATCTGTCATTGCTTTTACACAAGTCTCTTTGAAAAGGTCTGACTTTTCACTTACACGATAATATATTTATCGTTTTTGTTCACTGTCTGCATTTCAAATCAAATAACATTTTTTCTAAAAATTAAACATTTTCAAATTATTGTTCTCTAAAATTTGATAACACAAATCATTTATTTAGTTGAATATTCACAGTGCATGTTGAATAATAGCCATTTCTAATTCGCTGGCAAATAGATGAAGCTTGTACATTTCAGTGAGAAATTAAACTGATTGATTATGTATAATTCTATAAGAATGCTAATTCTATTTGATTATTCAATCGTTTGCTCGCCCTGAACATGTAATCATTCAGAAGCCAACCGCTTTCAAAATGTTGGAGTGACAATGCATTGTTTTGAATCCTGACATTGTGTGTGTAATTCTGATCGCCAGAAGAGTTACATCCATGTTGTTCGTTCGAAATAAAATAACATGTAAATTCTTTATTTCTATGTTAAGACATCTTGACAGGAGTTTATTTTTTTGATCCATAAATATAGAATCAACCGAATTCTTTTCAGAGATTATAGTTCAGTTGAATAATCATAGTTGATGTCTTATTTTTGCCTAACTCACTCAACTTAGCAAACATCTGATTAATACATGGGTCACCCAACAGATTGTATCTGAAGAAAAGAGCAGCAAATGACAAGTCAATAATCACGTTAATAACTGAACTTGGCGGAGCCTGCCTGGTGTAGGACACCACACAGACTGGCATTCATGTGAAAGGAACAATGAACAACATAACTGGAAGTTTTGGGCTAACGCCCCTCCCCACCTTCCTGATCTTACACATATCACTTCCTCAAGCATTCAACAATTGATAAGAATCCACAGGCTGGGTGAAACGTAAAACACAGAACAGTACAGCACATTGCAGACCCTTCGACCCTTGACGTCCTGCCAATCTTTTATCCTACTCGAAGATCAGACTAACTGACATACCCAGACATGCTGGTCCGGTGACAGGTACAGTGCACAGTCAGCTATTCTTACTTCCTGTTCTTTTCTGATGTGCAGCTGCCTTGAAATGTGTGTTCAAACCAAACAGATTGAATGAAATTCAAGCAGCCGAGACGACGTTCATGACTGTATTTCAATCAGGATTTAATGATGGATGAAATTCCAGAATAACATAATCAATGAATGAAAAACAGGGCAACACAAGAAATAGCAGTCGAGTACAACATTTGGTTCCAAGTAGGCATCCTGGTGTTACCGATAGATTATCAATCCAGACAATCAGCTCCTGATCTTTGGACCCAGGTTCGAATCCCGCCACTGTAGATGATGGAAATTCCACTCAATAATTTTAAAATATCCCTGGAATTATGAATCTACCTATGAGAGTAAAATCATTGCCAATTTTTAGAAACGTCCATCTGGATCATTAATATCCTTCAATGAAGGAATCTTCTATCCTCACCTGGTCTGGCTGACATGCAAATCCAGACCCAAAGCAACGTTATTGATTCCCAATCGCTCCCTGAAATGGTCCAGTGAGTCATTCACTTGTACCAATGGTTACAAAGGTTCAAAGAAATGAAACCGGCTGGACCACCTGGCATCAAACTGTGCACTGGAAAAGTCAACATTAGAAACATCACTGTAGAACCTCCAAAGTCTTCATTACTATCATCTAAGGGGTAGTGTCAAAACTGGGACAACTGCCTTACAGGCTATTCAAGCAACAGCCTGACATAGTCATACTCACGGAATCATACCTTACAAAAATAACCCAGCCACCACCATCACCATCCCTGGATATGTCCTGCCCCAAAGGCAGGACCGATCCAGCAGAGGGGGCAGCTCAGTGAGATATAGTTGGTAGGCAGTTGCTCTGGGAGTCTCCAGAATTGACTCAAGACCTAACGAAGTCCCATGGCTTCAGATTAAAAATGGACAAAGAATTCTCTTACTGATTACCACGTAACGTCATTCCTCATCTGAATCAGTGCTCCTCTATGTTAAACAACACTTGGAGAAAGCACTGACTGAGGGAAGGGCACAAAGTGTATTCTGGCTGGGAGATTTCAAAGTCGACCACCACGAATGGATTGGCAGCAGTACTATTGATCACGCTGGTCGGGTCCTAAAGGACATAGCTACTAGATTGGGTCTGCAGCAGGTGGTGAGGGAAAGAACAAGAGGGGAAAAAATCATACATGACCTCATCCTTACCAATCTACCAACTGCAGACGTATCTGTCCGTGACAGTAAAAGTCTCGTGGTCGGGTTCAGAATAAATTCTATTGTGTTGTGTGGCACTATCACCATGCTAAATGGCACAGATTTCGAAGAGATCTAGCAACTCAACACTAGCATCCATCAGACACTGTGGATCATTAATAGCAGCAGCACTGTACTCCAGCACAAACTGTAATGTCACGACCCATCATATCCCCCCACTCAACCATTACCATCAAGGCAGAGGATCAACTCTGGTTCAATGGAGAGTGCAGGAGGGCATGCCACGAGCAGAACCAGAAATATACAAAGATAAAATGTTAATCTGCTGAAGCTTCCAAACAGAAATACTTGCATGCCAAATAGCATAAACAGCAAGGGACAGACAGAACTGAGCTATCCCACAATGAATGCATCCGATTTAAGCTCTGCAGTCCTCCTAATCCGAACATGGATAGTAGTGGATGATCAAACAACTCACTGGAGTAGGAGTCTCCACGACTGGATTACTGGGCTAATGGTCGGATACTTGGTCGTGTGGAAGAGCAGAGGGATCTTGGTGTCCATGTACACACATCTCTGAAAGTTGCCACCCAGGTAAATAGTGCAGTGAAGAAGGCATATGGCGTACTGGCTTTTATTGGTAGAGGAATTGAGTTCCGGAGTCCTGAGGTCATGCTGCAGTTGCATAAGACTCTGGTGCGGCCGCATCTGGAATATTGTGTGCAGTTTTGGTCTCCATACTATAGGAAGGATGTGGAGGCACTGGAACGGGTGCAGAGGAAGTTTACCAGGATGTTGCCTGGTATGGTAGGAAGATCCTATGAGGAAAGGCTGAGGCACTTGGGGTTGTTTTCATTGGAGAAAAGAAGGTTTAGGGGTGATTTGATAGAGGTGTACAAGATGATTAGGGGGTTAGATAGGGTTGACAGTGAGAACCTTTTTCCACGTATGGAGTCAGCTATTACAAGGGGGCATAGATTTAAATTAAGGGGGGGTAGATATAGGACTGATGTTAGGGGTAGGTTCTTCACTCAGCGAGTCGTAAGTTCATGGAATGCCCTGCCAGTAGCAGTAGTGGACTCTCCCTCTTTATGGGTATTTAAGCGGGCATTGGATAGGTATATGGAGGATAGTGGGTTAGTGTAGGTTAGGTGGGCTTTGATCAGCGCAACATCGAGGGCCGAAGGGCCTGTACTGCGCTGTATTCTTCTATGTTCTATGTTCTTAACTATCCCCATCCTCAATGATGGAAGATCCCAGAACATCAGTGCAAAAGCTAAGGCTGAAGATTTCACAGCAATCTTCAGTCAGAAGTTTTGAGTGGATGATCCATTTCGGCCTCCTCCCGTGGTCCCCATCATTACAGATAGCAGTCTTCAGCAAATTCGATTGATTGATATCAATATACGGTTAAAGGTACTGGATACTGCAAAGGCTATAACCTCTGATAACATGCCGACAATAGTCCTGAAGACTTGTACTCCAGAAATTCCCGCTTCTCTAGACAGGCTGTTCCAGTACGATTACAAACAGACAATGCGGGAAACCCCTCAAGTATGTTCTGTACATAAAACACAGGACAAATTCAACCCGACCCAATACCGCCTCATCAGTCTACTCTCCATCATCAGTAAAGTGATGGAAGGTGTCATCAACAGTGTTATCAAGCAGCACCTGCTCAGGGACACCCATTTTGTGTTCCAACAGGGTCACTCAGCTCCTGACCTCATCACAGCCTTGGTTCAAACATAGGAAAAGGAACTGAATTCCAGCCCTTGACATCAAGGCTGCATTCTGCCAAATATGACATCAAGGACCCCAAGCAAAAACGGTATCTTAGGCCAACACTGCATTATTGGAGTCATACCTGACAGATAGGAAGATGGTCATTGTTGTTGGAGATCAGTCATCTCATCTCCAGAACATCTCTGCAGTAGTCCCTTAGGATAATGTTCTAAGTCCAAACATCTTCAACAGCTTCAGCAATAACCTTCCGTCCATCATAAGGTCGGGAGTGGGGATTATCCAGGTTTAGGCTGACAAGTTGCAAGTAACATTCGTGCCACACAAATACAGACAATGACCATCACGAATAAGAAACTATATAACCACTTGTTATTCAGCAGCATTTTCCCCACTAAATTTCCCCACTATCAAAATCCTGGGAGGTATTATTGACCATAAATTCAACTGGACTCGTCACAGATAAGAGCAGATCAGAGGCTAGGAATACTGCGCGATTAACTCACCTTCTGACTTCCCAAAGCCTGTCCAACATTTACAAGGCACAAGTCAGGAATGAGATGTAAGAATCCTCACTTGCCTGACTGAGTGCAGCCCCAACAACACTAAAGAAGCTTGACACCATCCAGGATAAAGCAGCCCATTTGATTTGCACCACATCCACAAGCATTCACTCCCTTCACCACGGTCGCTCAGGAACAGCAGTGCGTACTATCTACTAGGCACAATGCAGAAATTCCACAAAGATCCTCAGAGAGCTTCTTCCAATTTCACGAACACTTCCATGTAGAATGACAAGGGCAGTAGAATTTTGGGAACATCATCAACTTCAAATTCCCCTCCAAACCAGTCAACATCCTGATTTGTAAATATATCACTTTTCCTTCCCTGTTGCTGGTTCAAAGCACTAGAATTCCCTCCTTAATCACTAGTGGGTCAACGCACAGCAGGTAGATTGCACCAGTTCGAGAAGGTAGCTCACCACCACCTTCTCAAGGGCAACTCGGGATGGGCAAGAAATGCTGGGCCCGTCCAGTGTTGCCGACATCCAAAACATACTTTTTTAAATAAATAGTTCCAAATTGAGCATCTCGATGGGACAGATTATCTATTTGAACACGAACAGGAAAACAGTGTTACTAATCGTGAATATTTTCGACTTTTTCTGTTATTGGAAAGGTGTTCCGTATTCGATGACATATTGTTGCTGAGTGCTGTGATAAATTCCACCTTTTTCGTTAAAATCAACAATACTGGTATAACAGGCTCAATCCTTCAAAATGACCAGATTACAAATGACAATAATAATAGAGACAATGTACTCCCGCCAGGGAAGACTCACAGATAGTAGCTTACATTCAACAGATTAATGGACTACTGGCTATACTGAATCCTACCACCGTCTATTTCACGGGGGTTACCATTGACCAGAACGTGAAGTCAAATCAACTTATAAATACAAGAGCAGATCAGAGACGTACAATTCTGCACTGTGCTGTTTTATCATTGTCTCTCTGTCTAGTGGAAATATGTTCTACACACCGACTGTATCAATCTTTGCAGTAATCGATCAGTTTCAATCAGATGCCCCCCCGCCATTCTTCTCAGTTCCATCGAGTACACACACTGCCGCTCATATAACAAGCCGTCATCCCTCAGCAGCTCACAATATGCCAAATGCTGTCTGACCATTGCCCATTACATTCTCAACAGTATGTCTCCTCTCTTGTATTCTTGTTCTCTTGAAATGAATGCGAACATTGCATTTGCTTTCGTAACTGCCAACGGAACCTGCACATTAACCATAAGGGAGGACGAGTGCTTCAAAATCCTTTTGTACTTCAGATTGAATGGATCCTATTAGAACATAATGTCTGCCTCTATTCCGCCAATCAAAGTGTACGATCTCACACGATTCCATATTGTGTTCCATCAGCCACATGTTTTCCCACAGTCCAAAACTGTCCAAGTCTTTCTGCAGCCTCCCCACTTCCTCAATATCATCTTCCCAGCAAACCATCACTGCATCATCTTCAAACTTAGCAAAACTGCCCTCAGCTCCTTTGTCCAATTTGTCCAGATATAATACATTTCCTGGCTCCCCAAGGACTGTCCACCATCTACAAGGCACAACACTCAAGGTGCTTGACTCCATTCATGTTGAAGCAATGGCTTGAGTGGAATTACACCTGCAAAGTCTTCACTCCCTGCTCTACTGACTCGCAGTAGAAGCACACCCTGCCCTGTTTCGTGGTGAGTTTACTTCATTATTGTGCATAATCCCAGTCTATTGATGGCATTCTGTCTGGACAAACTGTGTGTTGATGACGATGGAGGGAGATGGGGGAAGGAATGTCTATAATGAATAACTGTGTGACTGCCAGGCTGAAACCTGCCCCGACAGCCTCGGATGTATCTGTGCCCGCTGTCACCGCTGCAGACATGATCAGTCTTCCTGAGAGTCAAGGCAAGGGAAGCGACAGACCTGGACGATGTTCCCGCCTGTGTACTCAGAGCCTATGAGGACCAACTGGTAGAGGTATTCATTTACAACTTCAGCTTCTCCCTCTTACAAGCTGAAGTCCCAACCCGCTTCGAGAAGACCACCATCATCCTCGTAAATGAGAAAGCACATGTAACATGCCTTAATGACTACTGCCCAGTGGCTCTGACCTCAATAAACATGGAGTGATTTGAAAGGCTGGTTATGGCCCACATCAGCTCCAGTCTCCCAGCCTGACCTGATCCCTTATCATTTGCCTACTGATGTAACAGGTCCAGAACGGATGCCATACCCCGATCCCTGCACTCATCCCTGGGACATCTTGACAACAAGGACACTTGCACCAGACTCCTGCTCACTGACTAGAGCCCCACCTTCAACATCGTTATCCACTCCAGACTGATCTCAAAATTCCATCACCTTAGTCGCGGCTCCACCCTCTGCAACTAAATCCCCTGGTTTCGGACCAACAGACCACAATCTGTGAAGTCAGCTATCTGCACCTTGACCACAATTACACTCAACACTGGATACCCCAAGGATGCGTCCTCAGCCCCCTACTGTACTCCCTGCCCACACACGGCTGTGTTGCCAAATTCCAAACAACGCCAGCTGCAAGTTCTCTGATGACATGCCCACGTAAAAACAGGTATCCCCTGCTTTTCAAAAGTTCGCTTTTCCCCGCGTCCCTTTCCAAATAACCTACATTCGGACATTCCCGCCTCAGGTGACTGACTGTGTGGAGTTTGCACATTCTCCCCGTGCCTGTGTGGGTTTCCTCCGGGTGCTCCGGTTTCCTCCCACAGTCCAAAGATGTGCAGGTCGGGTGAGTTGGTCATACTAAATTGCCCGTAGTGTTAGATAAGGGGTAGATGTAGGGGTCTGGGTGGGTTGCACTTCGGCGGGTCGGTGTAGACTTGTTGGGCCGAAGGGCCTGTTTCCACACTGTAAGTAATCTAATCTAACCTAATCTGTTTTCGCTAATCTAAAGAAATCCAAAGAGGATTTTCACTTTTAAGAAGATTGCCAAAATTTTTCCCATACAAATGAATGCTTCTTCACTTTACACCATATATGCTTATGAAAGAAACACTGTACTGCAAATCGCAGATCAGTTACCATGTCACACGAATAGAATGCTTTCACTTGCCAGTATACAGAATAACAGTAAGAGATACAGCTCATTCTAAGCTGGAAGAGACAATGGGTTGAGTTTCCTCAACCTTTGCTGTAATAATTCTGTGATATGTATTGAAAGCCTATGGGGGTGGGGGGTGGGGGCGGGGGTGGGAGACAAGCTTGTTCAATAAAGGGAAACCTGTGTATGTCTAAGACAATGTTTAAAGCAATTTTATCTCCCTGTCACTCTGCCTTGAACGGTGGTCATCTTCTTATATTCGTTGATGGGATATGGGTATCACTGCCTGGACCAGCATTACTTCACTTTTCTAGCTGCTCTTGAGAAGACCATGAGCCACTGTAGTCCATGTGTTTTATTTGATTTGATTTGATTTATTTTAGTCAAATGTACAATGGAAAGCTTTGTTTTGTGAGTAGTGCAGGAACATGATAGTAGACAAAAAAACACAGCTCATGAGGTACTTCAACAGAGTGAGACATATAAGGTTACAGCTGCACAGGAGATGTCCAAAACAAGATCGCTATTAGCAAGACTAGTATTATTTGAAGTTAGAGATGTCAATTCGTCAGTCTAATTACGGTAGGGAAGAAAGTGTTCTTGAGTATGCTGGTCCATGTTTTCAAGCCTCTCTATCTTCTTCCTGTTGGAAGAGGTTGTCGGAAATCATTACCGGTATGGGAGAGATTTTTTTTATGTTATCAGCCTTTCGGTGAAAATGAGAAGTATAAACGGATGGAAGGTTGCCTTCCGTGATGGTCTGTGCTGTGCACATAACCGTCTGTAGTTTCTTATGGTTCTGGGCAGAGCAGTTACCATGTCACACGAATTGAATGTTTTCAGTTGCCAGTATACAGAATAACAGTAAGAGATACAGCTCATTCTAAGCTGGAAGAGACAATGGGTTGAGATTCCGCAACCTTTGCTGTAATAATTCTGTGGTATGTATTGAAAGCCAATGTGGGGTGGGGGGGGAGGTGTAGACAAGCTTGTTCAATGAAGGACACAGACTGTTCCATCAACAAAAATCGATTCTTATTATGTCATGAAGTTCAGTTGCAATGAAAAGTGTTTTAAAACAACGTGGTTTTCTGAGATTTACAGGATATTCAGAAACATGTTTTTTTTCCCCTTTGAATCTTATGGAAGAAACAGATTTTGGCCTTAATACAAATGTCACAGACACACCAACTATAATAGGACCACAGTGTCCAAATACAACCAAGGTCAACATATGGACCTGTCAAGAAACATGAGATAAAATGATATGCAAACATGAGATACAAACTGAAAATGGTGGAGAAACGAAATAGAAATATGAAGAAGTATCTGCAGATAGAAACAGAGTTAATATATTGATTATGATGTGAAATTTCTGGAAAGTCAAATGTTAATTCTATGCATCTCTGCTCAAATTCTGCCAGATTTTTTGAGTTTTGCTCCAGCTCTTTAAAATTCTTTTTCTTTCTGAACTGTGACAAATTGTCTGATCTGAACGATAACAGCAAAGCCTCTGTCTCACTTGGATCTCGAGTAATTTGTTATGGACATTAAATGAAAAATTACAAAGTTCCTATGTTTGACAAGGTTCTAAATATTGATGACGTATTAGATTGTGAGAACTTGTCATGAAAATGTTGAAACAAAAACAGAGGTTGCTTCTAAAGCTCAGTAGGTCTGGGAGCATATGTGCAGAGAAATCACAGTTAACGTTTCGGGTCCAGTGACCCTTCCTCAGAACTAATGGTAGCTCTAAAAATGTTGGTTGATATGCAGAAGAGGTTGGACAGCTGTTAATGGAGATTGTTAGTAGCTAACAATAGAGGGTGAGTAATGGAAGGCGATGTGAGAACTAGACCTGGTGTATTATTGGTCGGGGGATACAACATTGGGGAGATCAGGGCCGAAAGCTATTGAACTTGATTTTGAGTCTGAAGGGTTGTCGGGTCCGCACATGGTAAATGAGGCGTTGTTCTTCCAGTTTGCATTGACTTTTTGTAGAACACTACAGCAAGCCTGACACAGAGATATTGGCCAGGGAACAGGATGCGCTATTAAACTGGCAGGCTACTGGATGCTCAGGGTCATTTGTATAGGTACACTTTGGATGTTCAGTGAAGCGGTAACCCAGTCTACCATTAGTTTCCCCAGTGTAGAGGAGACCACATTGTGAGCAGCGAATCTATTAGACTACATTGTGGGAAACGTTGGTAAGGTGCTGCTTCATTGGTGCGGTGTGGTTGAGCCCTTGGATAGTGAGAAAGGAGGACAGAAGTGCGAAAGTGTTACACCTTTGGCAGGGGCAAGAGAAGTGCATCTGTGGTGTGGGGTGAGGGCGGAATATTGGGAGTGAATAAAGAGTGAACCAGCGTGTCCTGGTCCCTCCAGAAGGCGGACAAGAGAGAGGAGGGAAATACGTATCTGGTGATGACTCTTGCTGGAGGTGGGGGAAATGGCGGCTGATGGTCCTCTTCATGTGAACGCTAGTGCGATGGTAAGCCAGGAAAGGAGGAATTCTCTCGCTGTTGCAGGAGGGTAGAGAGAGGTTGAGGATAGAAGTGGAGGAGGTGGGTCAGACCTGGTTGAGGGCCCTGTCAAGAACAATGCTAGGGAAATCCTCAGTTGAGGAAGAAGGTGGACATATTGGAGGCTACATTTTTGAAATTGACATCATCAGAAACAATGCGATGGAGACAGATTAACTGGGGGAATGGAATGGAGTGTTTGCAGCAAACAGAGTATGAGGGTTTACACTCCAGGTAGCTGTGGGCGTCGGTGGGTTAATACTGAATATTAGTCGCCTGTCGATCCCCAGAAATGGAAACAGAGATACCGAGGAAAGGAAGGGATGAGTCAGAGAAAGACGAGGTGAAAGTGAGGGTGGGATGCAAGTTGGAAGTGAAATCGATGTGTTTTTTTCCAATTCAGGACAAGAGAGGGAAGCAGAATCGATGATATCATTTATGTATTGGAGAAAGAGTTGTGGTTAGGTCTGGAAAAGAACTGGAACAGGGAATGGTCTACGTACCCCGTGAAGAAACAGGTTTGACTGGGGCCCACGTGTGTATCCATGCACCCCCCTCTGTGTGGCAGGAGTAGGCTGAAGCAATGGGTCTGCCAGGGCAGTTCTGTTTGTGGATTTTCAGGAGGAGATAGAAGTGAGCTCTGCTGTCAGAGACCATCAGCTTGTGGACTGTTATGTGGGGGCAAGTGGGGTGGGAATAACCTGATGAAATGTGGTCAGTTTATCATAGTGAACACAATGGCCTGATGTGCCATGGTTGTGTCATGGTCCAGCAGGTGACATGAGGACTATCTGAGAGCTGGCACTCAGTCTCTGCAATGTCGAGGGTAGTCCACCAGACGACAGCAGCATCACCCTTACCAGCATAGGCTGAATAACAAAGTCAGGGTTGGATCAAGCACACGGCGTACAACCTGTTCAGAGTGTAATTTGTAGATTGGGTGAGGGGATGCAGAGAAAATAAAACAACCAATGTCACATCGAGCATTCTCAATGAACAGATTGAGTTCAAGCAAACGCCAGAGCATTTCGAGGAAGAGTATTGGAGCTTGGCGAAGAGTCTGTGGAACAGAGAGTGGATGGGCACTAAGGAGAATACAGTGGAAGAAGAGATCAGCATCATGCCGTGCCCGAAATTCATTAAAGTGGGGACAGAGTGGGATAAAGTTGAGACCTTTTCTAAGTATAGAACATTCAACATCAGATACGACGGCAGGTGCATTTGGGTTAGGGGATGCATTCAAAGTGCAGGGCACGGATCGGGAGGCAGGTTTCAAGGGGTCACAGGCATCTCTGCATCATTGCATCTTGTGGGCCCCATATATCTGAAGAGCATGGCGAA
This sequence comes from Chiloscyllium punctatum, assembly GCF_047496795.1. Taxonomy (NCBI): domain Eukaryota; kingdom Metazoa; phylum Chordata; class Chondrichthyes; order Orectolobiformes; family Hemiscylliidae; genus Chiloscyllium; species Chiloscyllium punctatum. Next base: position 3,133,257 of record NC_092772.1, on the reverse strand, counting down.
TGAGCTGGAGAAAGAACTAGAATTGGGGAGTAGTGCAGCCTTGAGTCAATGGGATGTGAATCTTTTGGACAGATAAAATGTTGATATCACTGGCACTGACATCACACGATCAGTCCTCTAAAAGTAACTGGTTGAAAATAATCTGAATCGTAATCTTATTGTAACGCCCTGATTTCATTGGGGTGACACTCAACCGCAAGGTCTTACTGTTCTGAGATTTTAGACCAAACTGTGAAAACATAATATGTGTTGATATCATGAACAGGACAAAGTCATCCATGGTTTTGGAAGGTACTAGAAGGGCATAGTGTATTTGTCATTCTCAAAAGCTCTGGGGAAGATGTCATTGCTCAGTGAGGAAATTACCAGGACAGAATTTCCTCCGATTCCCATTGACCCCTGTTTACTCAGGGTCCCTGATGCCACATGAGTCAAATACTACTTTGATTCAAGGGAAGTGACTCTGATCTCACCTCAAATGACATTGGAAAATCCTTAAAATAATAAAATGCAAAAGGATAGAACATGGCTTGTTTGAACAGTGTGTTCACTGTCCTCACAAAATTAAAAGGAAAGCTGATACATGGACTTCTGATTCTGAGGAGAGATTCGTCCTATTTGTGATGAGGCTGTTTGGTTAAGCGCTGTGACACAGAGACAGAAAAACACTCCACTCTGTACCAAGGGTAACAAAACGATCCTGTTCATGGTGCATCAGGAAGTGACAGAAACACACACTTGTCTGTTCCGATTGGACATTGATCATCTCAATCTCATCATTTGTTAATGATCAATAGCAGCACAGAAGCCAGCAGTTCCCATCATCCCAGTTGGAAAGCAAAAAGTGAACACGATGGTCAGACGAAGTGGGAGTAATTGGGGAATTGGTGTAAATTACAGTGGGAGTGGCAGAAGAAGGGTATAAGGAAGATCATCAGTGGAAGAGTATGTAGCAGCAGAAGGAGTAGTGCAAGGAAAGTAGGAGTGTAAGGAAAGAGTAGGACGGAGGACCAAGAATGGCAGATGAAGTTTTAGTGACAGGGAAAAGCTTGTTTTTGAGGAAGCGGGATTGTGTGCAAAAACATCACTGTTCAGAAAATCAAGATCAGGTTTCCACTCAAAATTAAGAAAATATTTCATGTACTTTCTTTTCTATCACTTGATTCTTGTTCAGATTGTACATGCACACTATATTTTTGTATCTCCATCAAGTGCAGACGACATGTTTTTTTTCACATTTAATGTGGTGTTTTTGAATTTTTTTACAGTATGTATTTGCTTCCAATTTAAGGTAGACATGACGATATGATTTGATCTTGTGCAGTTTGTCCATAACATAGAATTTAATTGCATATTTGTCCTCCTCATACAAGCTGAAGTAAAGAAACAATGAATTAGTCTGTGTCCATCCTGCAGATGAACTGTTTCTTCTTTTCTGGCTATTGCAGTGAATGTAACAAAGAACAGTGCCTCCAAAATGCTGATGTTCGTTTTTCCTTTGCAGCAGGGAAGGTTGAGGAGGGAATATGGTACCGGTGTAGAAGTGCATAAGGGATAAGGAGAGGCTTAACAGAGAGATGCTGTTTCCTTTAGTCAAACGGACAATAACAAAGGGACGCATTTTTGAAGTGAAATGCAGGGAATTGAGAGAGGATTTGTGGAATGTGTTTCACACTGAGAGGGTGGTATGAATCTGGAATGCATTGTCCAGGAGGGTCGTTGAGAGAGGTAACCTCACAAACGTTTAAAAAGTCTTTGGATGTGCACTTGCTGGTGCAGACGTGATAGGCCTTTTCTTTGTTGCATGTTTCTATGCGTTGGCAGCCATGAAGACTCTGATATGTTCTGAGGCAATAAGCAATGGCAGTTGCTGGTTTGTTCCTTTGACTGGACTCAGTAAGTGGTGAGATTACAAACCAACATCATCTCATGCAAGTTCTCACAATGCACTTACTCAACCTAGCGCATCTCTGGGAACATCCAGGATAATTCACATGCTCAGTGCAAGCATTGTGCAACAACCGCACGAGCACTTTTCCCACCATTATTATAGCGACAGCAATATCATGGATATAGCTTCTCCTTTAATATAATGCAGACTTTTAGCTATGAGGGTTCTCGTTCTCTGAAGCATAATAAATTCCTTCCCAGGTATTCACATTGACAAAAAGCAAGCTTTCCTGTTTTTTGGAGGCAGCTGTTTATCACTGAATTCCACACCACACTGCACCCCAACCTCTTTCCCCTTTAATATTTTCTTGTGCACAGAATTCCTGATCTCACATGTCTCAATCCCTCACAGCCCCTACACTCTCCATTCTTATTTGTGAATCCCTGATAAACCTGCACCTCTTCTCTTTCATTTATTCCAACTTACATCTCACAATGTGAACTGATATGATTCCTTCCCTCAGCATGGAGGTCATTAGACTGACCGTGCCTGATGTCCTGTTCACCTCGAAATTCTACTCAGTTTCTGACCTGCTGCTTTGGTTCCCACACTACTGCTTAATCCGTTTAAATCCATTCGACTTGTACTAGCAAACCTCCCCACAAAGACGTTGCTGCGCCTCCAGTTAAGATGCAACCTGTCTTTTTTGTACAGGTCCTTCCTGTCCTGAAAACAATCCCAATTATCCAAAAATCTGAAACCATCAACCCTGAACTAGATTTTTAACTACATGTTAAGCTATACTGCCTTCCTAATCTTTGCCTCTTTTCCATATGGCACGGGGAGTAACTCAGAGATTGAAGAGGATTGTTCAATCTCTTTCACACACACACATTCACACAGACAGACAGATGCCACATTGCTTTGCAGAAGAATACCAATAACTTTATAAATAATCAGAATGATAACTGGAATGAAGGATTTAGTTAAAGAAAGTATAAGAGAAATTGTGTTACTTCTGGATGTCAGTTTGCTCGCTGAGTTGGAGAGTTCATTTTCAGACGGTTCATCACTATACTAAGGAACATTATCAGTGAGCCGCCGGTGAAGTGCTCGTGTTGTTTTCCGAATTTATATTTAATTGTTTAGGTTTCCTTGAGTAAGTGATGTAATTTCCAGTCTTGGTGATTTCATGTCCCGTTCTTTTTCTCAGAGAATGTTAGTTGGAATCAAAATAGATGTGTTTCTTGATGGAGTTCCGATTTGAATGCCATTCTTCTAGGAATTCTCGTGCGTGTCTCTGTTTACCTTGTCCTCTATGGATGTGCAGACCCAGTCAAAATGGTATACTTCCTCATCTATATGTAGGGATACTAGTAATAGTGGGTCATGTCTTTTTTTCTTGCAAGTTGTTGTTCATGTATCCAGGTGACTAGTTTTCTGCCTGTTTGTCCAATGTAGTGTTTGTTACAGTTCTTGCAAGGCTTATTCTTCCTGGAGCAGAACAGACAACGATGTGAGCTTATTGCGATACTTAAAATTATGAAAAACATGTTGCAGAGTAAAACAGGAAGACAGCATCATTGCTTTCTAATTTCAAGATTTTTAGCAAAAGATCCAGGAGTGAGATAAGGAAAAACGTCTTTATTGAGAGTTGTTAGGATTCGGAATGGACAGCCTGGGAGAGTTGTGGATGAAGGTTAAAAGGAGAACTGGTTATGTATTTGGAAATATGAATTTAACAGGCTGCAGATAGGGCTGGCAAATGGGAGGCACTTTGGAGACATCACTTGAGCTGGTGCACACACAGTGGCCAATGGCCTGCTCCCGTACTTTCAAGTTTTGTATTCTATCATGTGGCTGATGCGAATAAAAGTCAGTCTCCGCAGTAGTATGGCTGGGTCATTTCTATCAACAAAGACGGCATACTTGAACTACTGGACTTGTGCCTCACAACACACTTCACATTCAATAACCAAATAAAGCCAGACTACTGCGACCACTAGGACTCATAACAGCACACAAACCAACAGCCACGCTCAAACAACAACTCACCGGAACAAAGGACCCGATACCCAACATAAGCAAAACTAATGTAGTGTACAAAATCCCATGCAAGGACTGCAAAAACACTACATCGGACAAACAGGAAGACAGTTAACGATCCGTATACATGAACACCAACTAGCCACGAAACAACACGACCAGTTATCTATTAGATTAGATTAGATTAGATTAGATTAGGGCCTGCGGCTCGTTGGTCTAGCGGTATGATTCTCACTTCGGGCCTCTAGGTGGGTGGACTTGTGAGAAATCCTGTGTTCAAATCCCGGACGAGCCTTCATTTCTTGTGGGCGGCACGGTGGCACAGTGGTTAGCACTGCTGCCTCACAGCGCCGGAGACCCGGGTTCAATTCCCGCCTCAGGCGACTGACTGTGTGGATTTTGCACGTTCTCCCCGTGTCTGTGTGGGTTTCCTCCGGGTGCTCCGGTTTCCTCCCACACTCCAAAAATGTGCAGGTCAGGTGAATTGGCTATGCTAAATTGCCCGTAGTGTCAGGTAAGGGGTAGATGTATATGTAGATGTAGGGGTATGGGTGGCTTACGCTTCGGCGGGGCGGTGTGGACTTGTTGGGCCGAAGGGTCTGTTTCCACACTGTAAGTAATCTAATCTAATCTATCCTTTGTAGCCACACACACAGAGGACAAGCAACATGATTTCGACTGGGACAACACTACCATTGTAGGGCAAGCCAAACAGAGAACAGCCAGGGAATTCCTAGAGGCATGGCACTCATCCACAGACTCTATCAACAAACACATCGACCTGGACCCAATATACCGGCCACTGCAGTGGACAGCTCGAACTGACAACCGGAAGCGGCAGAGACAGGCCACTATAAATATTGGTGAAAACAGCACAGAAGCGCTTCACAGGAGGCTCCCAAGCACTGAGGATGTCACCTAGACAGGGGACGAAACGTTTGAACGACAAATTCCCAGCTCGGCGAACAGAACCACAACAACAAGTATACCATTTTGGATTCTGATTTTGTGTGTGTATTGGCAGATGGGGGATGGATGTCAGGAAATCAGCAGTAGCCAGGTTGGTTGCATTACGACTGGCTCTGGGGAGTAGCAGGAAAGGATAAAGTTAAACAGGGTCTGAGGGATTGAAGAGTCGATTTTTAGGCGGACAGATCAGAGATTCTGTGGCCTCAAGCGGGAATCCAGGATGTGCGTTGCCTCTCAGGTGTCAGGGTCCAACGTGCTTCTGAGTGGCTGCTGAATGCTGTCAAAGGGGAGGGGGAGCACCCAGAAGTCATTGTGCACGTTGGCACAAATGACCCAGGTGGACAAAGGAATGTGGTTCTACAGAATGATTACTGGCATCTAGGAGAATAGTTAAAAACCAGGACCTCGACAGTGGTAATCTCCTGATTACTTCCAGTGTCATGAGCTAGTGAAGGTAAGAATAGGATGAGATGGCAGATAAGTATGTAACTGAAGAATTGGTGCAGGGGGAGGTATTCATAATTTTAGATAATTTGGAGCTTTTCTGTGACAGAATTGACCTTTTCACGAGGGACTGGTAGCACATGCACTGGAGAGGGGAACCAATATCTTTGAAGACAGTTTAGCTAGTCCTACAAGGGAGTGTTTATGCGAGATTGGCAGGAGGTGGTATCCTCAAGAGCAGGGAGGCAAATGTGAGGCTGGAAGGAGATACAATATTCAGAATAGTACGTTGAAGACATAGATCAGGCTGGAATACGATAGGGAGCAAGGAATGCCTATGGATTAAATTGCATTTATTTCAATGCAAAAGAACTAACAGGTGACGCCAATGAATTCAGGTTGTGGATACGTAATCGGCGCTGGATAGAGTAGCTATTACAGAAACATGGCTGAGGGATGGATACGACTGACAGCTTAATGTACCAGGTAAAGTGCATTAGGAGGGACAGAGATAATGGAAAGAATAGAGGGAGTTTCATTTTAGATTAAGGGGAGTATCACAGGAGTGATCAGAGATAAAGCAACCGATGAATCATCCAGTGAGGCATTGTGGGTGGAACTAAGACACAAGAAGGGGATGGTGACATTAATGGGGTTGTACTATAGGCCCCTATATAGTTAACAGGAATTGCAGGTTCAAAAATAGATACAGAGATTGGGGAGACATGCAGGAACATTCGGGTTGTCATAATAGTGGCTTTATGTTTTATAACATAGACTAGAACTGCCAGAGCATTAAGGGATTTGAAGGAATGGAATCAAGTAAGTGCGTCAGGAAACTTTCGTCAAGCAGTATATCGAGGGTCCTAATCGGGAAGGGGCAAAATTTGACCTACTCTTAAGAAATAGGTCAGGACAGGTGAGTGAGGTGACAGTAGATGTGCACTTTGGGACCAGTGACCATAGTACTATTAATTTTAAAATAGTTATGGAGAGGGAAAAAAGAAGGTCCACAGATTCAAGTTCTAAATTGCGGAAAGGTAAATTTTGATGGACTTAGACAGGATTTGGAGGAGTTGATTAGAGTAGTCTGTTGCAAGCAAAAGGACCTCCCGAAAGTGGGAGTTTAGGATCTATATTTCCAGTGAGTGTGAAAGGATAGTTGACAGGAATGAGGAACCCTGATTGACAAGAAATGTTTAGGCTTTGAACAAACAAAATGAGGAGACAAACAAAATGAGGAGACATGGCTCAGGTAGAGGCAGCTGGAATCAAGGAAATCCCTGGAGTTACACAGGGGATATAGGAGCTTACTGAAGTAGAAAATCAGCAGGGCCAATAGGGGGTATGAGATAACCTTGCCTGAGAACATCTGGGTGAATCCAAAGTGGCGCTTTAAGAATATTAAGGGGAAAACATCACCTAGAGAGAGAATAGGACTTCTCAAAGACCAAAGTGGACATGTATGTGTCGTACCATGAGAGATAGGCGATGTCCTCAACAAATATTTCTCCTTTATGTTTACAGTGGGGAAAGACATGAATACATAGGAATTTGAGGAAATAAGTGGTGATATCTTGGGGACAATCCATATCACAGTAGCGGAGGTATTGGATATACTCGAATGTTTGAAGTTGGAGAAATCTCATGCCTTACCAGATATATCCAAGAACACTGCAAGGGGTTAGAGAAGAATTTGCGGGGGCCCTGGCTGATAATTTTGATCATCAGTTACCACAGGTCACTGTGAGTGTCTTTTTGTATGGGTCTGTGTATGTGTATGTTTCTGTGTATACAAACTGCATCTCAGTATAGATTGAAAGATAAATATTAATGTACATATTTGTCTACACTGCTTGCCACGTATCTTTCCATCATAGCTTGAGTAAGTCTGCTTTGGTAAATTACTTTCCCAAATTAAAGATATCTTGTGCCTACCTGACTTGTGCCTAGCAAAGAACCTGACCTAGTCTGAGAACAACATCATTGGCCATATCAGCAACGTAGTTACATTTAAAATGTATCATGACCAATGGAGGAGCTGGAGTAGAAAATGAAACAGAAACCTCTCCAAACCCAGTCTGAACAGGGATGACGAGAAATTCACAAAGGGCTGTTTGAGTGGGAATGCTCTTGCCCAGACGTTTATGGTGCCTGTGTGTCTGCATTTATTCAAAGCCACGCTATTTAGACATTGGATGGTAAAGGATAATGAACTACAGACAGGAAAGTGAGGCTGAGACCACAACCTGATCAGCCACAATCTGATTGCCTGGTGGAGAATGCTCAGTGTCTAATGACCAACACTTCTCCTCAGTCTCATGCTCCTATGTTCCACTGAACCTCTCAAACCTGATGGGCAGGAACAGTCGGAGGCCATTTCCCCCACTAACCTGGTGCACAGAAACAGCGGAGACAATTCAGCCAAAGAAGACTGTCCCACATCGTTTGACATGGCGTTGGAAAATATTTTTGGGAAAAGAAAGGATAGGTGACGGTGTGAAACATCTCACTCCTCTGTCTTTACAGAACTGTCTTCATTTGTTGGTCATGCTGCCGATTCAGATTCACTGTAAATACAGCGCCCATACCTCACCCAGAGATAACCCACAAAATCCTCTGGTCTCACTGACTGTAACATCCAATAACAGAATTTCCAGGAAAATAACTTCCCAATAACAGAATGAGAGAACATCAGATACGCAAATATATAATATTCAGCCCTCCTGGCCTGTCTTTCGCTTCAATATGATCATTGCTGATCTGCAAAAGCCACAACGCCTCTCTTATGCTCCATCCCTTCAGTCCTCAACATTCTGATGCCTCATATCCATTGTGCCCCCTTCCAAATATCTTAGTAATCCACCTCCCCTACCTTTCTTGAATACAGAACTCCCGACAGTCACTACCCTCTGTGAGAAGGAAACACTCCTCACAAACACACCGTGACCTAGTCACATGAATAAAAGATATGAACACGTGATAAGAGTGACTGGCCTTGATATCAAGGCAGGATTTAACTGTGGATGGTATCAAGGAACCCGAATACAATGGAATGTAATGGGAATGAATTGTAAACTCTCCACTGGTTAGAGACATTCAGAGGACAAGGGAAGATATTTGTGATTGGTCACAGGATATCTCTGCCTGCATCCTCAAGGTAGCTTTCTTCAGCCGTTTCAACTTCACTCCAACATCTTCTGGTCAGAAGTGGAGATGTTGTCTGAAGATCACACAATATTAAGAATAATTTGTCACGTGTCCACTGCTGAAGCAGTCCGTGTCCATGTGCAGCAAGGCCTGAATAACATCCAAACTGTGTTGTTAAAGTGAAGGTAACATTCATGTAACAGTCTTACTAGAAATTTCTCTTTCTTGTGTTCAACAGTTAAATATGAGGAGCTCATTCAGCCTCTCAAGCTGGTTTCAACTGAATATATTCAACCCAGCGAAATTATTGACTATGAACAGGGATAGCCCATTCAGTCCCTACTGCCTATTACACGAGGAGGGAAGGAGTGTAGTCAGCACATCGAAGTGTTAAACATGAACCAGGAGTTGCCAAGTCAGGTCTTTGAGCCTATTCCATGAGACCAGGCAGAGGCCATTCAACTTGTCAAGTCAATTATGCAGAAATAGGAAGATGTCATTGATTCCCCAACATGACAAACAGTGAAGCAGAGACTACACAGATAAACCGCTCTATGTTGTTCCTCCTGGGTCCATTGCCAGTGGTACACGTGTTACTTTAACTTGGTTTACTGAAGGTGAGAAGGGAAAGTGGCGGTGTGTGCCACGTCTCAAGGAAAAAGCTTCTGTCTCCGAGACGACAGACTGGTATTTCGATGGAGGTTACAACCTGGTGGGACCGGCTAACTCTTCCAGGAATAAGGTATTGTGGCTGCTGACAGATTTGTGAACAGTGCATGTTCACACCCCGACTGCATATTGAGACAGTTAGAGTTCATTCAGAGCCTGGAGCTGCCTCTCAACCAGCATGGGGGCTCCGGGCAGGTATGTGAACTATTGGGAATCAAATATAATGTAAAAAATGTAGTTTTTCACATGATCACAGTCTTTTTCCTGACAAAATGAGTGTTAGTTTTTCATCTTCAAGTCTAAATGTAAAAGCCTGTTATTTTCTCTCAGCGCCATGTATTAAACATTCATTTTCCTCGCACTTCCCTCATGGTACCATCATCCCAGGAATAAGTTTGGTGCAAGTATATTGCACTATCTCAGCCACAATGTAATCGTTCCCTATAAAGGAGAGAGAATCTGTAATCAGTGTCCGAAATACTGCCCAAGCAACACACTACAACTGCAGGAAGATGAATTTACTTCAACACTTGAATCATTTTATAATGAAGGACAACGTACCATTTACTGTACGGATTACTTGCTGGCTCATGTGAATTATATAAGTGATGACTGAACTTCCCAATCTCTCATCTTCTAATAAATACAAAATGAAAAGAACTGTATTTGCTGCTCATTTCAAATCATTTCTTTGCCTTGTGGACAGCTGTGCTCCAAGCACTGATCCATGGGATACCCTATGTGCAATGACCTTTATTCCAAAGCAGAATCTTACTCTCTGTATTCTCCCTATTATCCAATTCTCATTTCCATGAAATATATTCACCCCTTACCCAAGGACTCTAATGTTCTTCACTCATCTGTCAAAAACTTCCTAAAAATTCAAATATACTGTTCCCGTTGGTTCTCATTTGTCGATGTCACAATCAAGACCCTCCATAAACTCCAAGTGGTTTATCAATAACGATTTCCCTTTCTAAAATATAGACTGACTCAGCAAATCATATCATTATTCTCCAAAGATGTAGTTATTACGAATTACTAAAAAATTCTAAAATTTTCCCTCACAACTGACATCGATTTATTCATCACTGTTTTCCATCTCCCTCCTGTTTTAAATCTTTGTGGTCACAGTAGCTACGTCCAAGTCTGGCAGGATCCTTTCCATAACATAAAAAGCTTTGACATACTTTGCCCTCCCTCATAGAGTTTAAGGAATTGACAGGACAGATTTAGGCCATTGACCCATCGTGACTGTACCTGCTCCCGAAAGAGCTACCCGGCAAGCACAACTCTCCAGTCTGTAGCCCTCTAAATTCTTAACTCAATTAGTCCAGCAACTTACCAATATTCACAACAATGAGCTTTGTTTTTTTTATATATCCCCAGTACTTCCTCTTTAATAATTCTAACTTCTTGCAGTTCCACATTTTCGCCAGTCACCATATTCCCTAACATTTCGGGAAGATTTTTCTGTTCTTTCCTCTGTGGAGACAGAACCAACATATTCACCGCACCGGACGGAGATGGTCTCTGTCACCTTGTGAGTACATGAGAGGATCGCACTCTGGCAAAATAGATCCTTCACCCACTCCTGCCTGGAAAGTTCCAGAATCAAAACAGTTGATGGGAATTTTGAGTACTTTCATCTCCCTGGTGTGAGACAAATTTTGTGTTGATGGAGATTTCACAGCTCAGTGGCATCATTGTTGAAATGAACTGGCTTCACACTTTGCACACGGAAAAGGTTCAACATTGAGAAATATTTGTGGAAATCTTAGAAAGGATAGTGCAGTGTCCTGCTCCTTCCTATGAAGTCTCTGCAGAACCAGACTCTCTCCAAAATGCAGTGCCCAAACCTTGTCCAGAATGGGGACACCAGACCCTCAGGTTTCCCTAAATCATTGCAGTAGCTGATAACACAAACCCAAGAAAAACATCCAGGGAACCTCCTGTGACTTTCCAATGATGAGAACAAGTCACGTCTCCGTACATATGTCACACCCACTCAGAGTTAACAAATGGCTTTCTCGCCTCAGTTTCTACTCCTGGCTGAAAAAAACATTGCAGCTCTGCTCAGTTCCTGTGACCTGAAATATTGCTGGTTCTGTTCTCCATGGAAGTAGTTGACAATGTAACTGCACAATTTTCTGTACCTCAGTCACAATAACAGCAACACTACCATTACCAGAGTAGATGCTGGGGATGCGATGGCCTAGTGCTATTATCTCCAGTCTATTAATCCAGGGACCCAGCTGATGACACAGACCTGGACTTGAGTCCCGCCTCATCAGATGGTGGAATTTGAATTCAATTGAGTATTTGGATTAACAATCTAATGAACGCGTATCAATTGTCAAATAAAAAACAAACACCTAACTAATTGTGTCCTTCGTGGAAGGAATTCTGTTATCTACATGTTGTCAGGCATACATGTGACACCAGACCCAAAGCAATATGATTGACTCTCAACTTCCCTTTGAAATGACCAAGCCAGCATTCAGTTATATCACGACAAAGTCTCAAAGAAATGAAACTAAACATATCTAAGCACTGGCAGCCGACAGCATGTGAACTGCTATTGTTCAAAAGGCAGCTCACCAACACCTTCTCGTGGGTAATCCGGAAAGGGAAATATATACTGCCCCAGGCAGTCACACCCACGTCGCTTTAATGAATTAAAGAAAATTACCACACTCAGGGATGAGAGTCAGAGAAGGCATACCCCATTTTAAAAAGGGGGTTGGATAGATATCTACATGGACATGATACTCAGGATATGGGTAAGAAATGAAAAATCAACGAGATTAATATCACAATTTATTTCCATCCTATCTGATAATCAACAAATGATTATTAAAACCTTTTTCTCTATCTTTCAATTCCTCCATATATTCAACTCACCCCACCAAAACAAAGTGCACTATTTCCCAGCTGCTTTCAGATGTGAAGCATGCTGAGTGGATTGAAAAAGTTAACTCTGTTTTTCTCTCAACAGAAGCTGCCAAATCTGTTCCGTTTTCCCAGCACTTTGTTTCTTTTAGTTTCAGATCTTCAGTAGCTTTCTTTGTTTGATTCAATGTTTCTTTTTGGTATTTCATGGAATATCAGCATCACTGTGAAGGGCAGCATTTGATGACCATCGTTAATTGCCCTTAATTGTGACCATTCCACAAGGCAGTATAGAACAAAGCACATTGTTGTGGGTCTAAAGTCACTCTCAATCCAGACCAAATAACGATGTTAGATTTCTTTACTAAAGGACATCTCTGAAACAGATAGATTTTTAGACAAAATTCTCCTCATTTATGGTTACAGTTCGTGCATTTGTTTTTATTTTGATTCTTATCATTGAATTTAAGTTCTGCGATCATCTGTGGTAGGATTTGCGACAGTACCTTTAGTATTCTAACCTGTGCCTATGAATTACCCATCCAGCGACATTTCAACTCTGACACGGTATCCCTATCATAACCTTACTTTAGACACATTACATGTTTGTGACCGATTTATTTGTAACTGGAGCAGTGGCCAGGGGAAAACTGTAACTGTAAATTATGACCTTTAGCAAGGCATAGGTTATGGTTTATTGAGCAAAGGCACTGACACAGTGACAGAGACTCAGTGTATTATGAAGCTGGTAGTGGGCAGGTTTGGTGATGGAGACAAAACCATGACATACATCAGTTCAACGCAAAAAGTGTCCTCACAATTTTGTTTCAGAGGTTTGTGAGGGAGGGGTCTGGAATTTGTGGATAATGAATGGGATTTATAATGGAATTAAAGTTTCTGTCTTTACCAGATATAGACAACAAAGAAAGCAATGAAGTTCAACATGGTTTATGTAATTAATAAGTGGATAGAGATTGAAAAACTTATCAGGAACACCAACAATAGCGAGGGTGGGATAATAACCTGCCTGAATAATCATCAGTACACCCAATATTTGAAATGGTAATGTTGACTCAGACCAGGAAATCAAGTAAAGACCATAGGATAAACTCCTGTGCATTGTTGTAACATTCCAGTCTATTTTTCTCAGATTCTGATCGATTATTGGAATATTCCAATCTAACGTTCTTAGATTCTGATCGATTGTTGTAACATTCCAGTCGAGTGTTCTCAGGTTATGATCCATTATTGGAACATTCCAGTATGTTGTTCTCGGATTCTGACATCTCCTCTCCCTGTCTCTGTAGCTACTGACTCCGTTAGTGTTGAAGGTAATGTATCTGCTGCTACCATGGGATAAAGCACCGAAAGAAGTCCCGTACTAATAGGAGACAGAAATCCTCTATTGATACAGTTAGAGTCCATGGAGACTGACATCAATCACAGTTACTGAACAAACAGTTCCAGTTAACCCCTTTCAATACAACATTTTCAGCTCACCTTAACAACGGGAGTGGATTGGATGTCGACATCACTAGGTATTGAGCTCATCTCCAAACACTAGTGAAGTCAGTGCCGAGGTGGGGGTGAGGGAAAACTGATGGCGATTCTCTGTGTGGAGTTTGCATATTCTCCCCAGGTCTGTGTGTATTTCATCCCACAGTTCAAAAACGTGCAGATTAGGTGAATTGGCCACAGTAATCTTCTCATTGTGTTCACCGATGTGTAGGTTAGGCACATTAGTGAGGGGTCAATATCGGGGGTAGAAGAATGGATCTGTGTAGGTTACTCTTCCAAGGACCTGTTTCCACACGACATGCATTCGATGAATGTGAACAGGACAATATCAAACGGAATGAATAGTATGCTACATAAGTAATTAATCAGTGGATATACAGTTCGACAGGGTTGTGCACATATCGCATATTGCATGTTACAGCGCAGTACTGACCCTTCTGCCCTCAATGTTGCGCCAACCTATGAAACCAATCTGAAGCCCATCTAACCTACACTACTCCATTTTTCATCCATATGCCTATCCAATGACCAATTAAATGGCCTTAAAGTTGGTGAGTCAACTTCTGTTGCAGGCAGTGCATTCCACACCCCGATACTCTTTGAATAAATGAACGACCTCTGACATCTGTCCTGTATTCACTACATCTCAATTTAAAGCTACGTATCCCCGTGCTAGCCATTACTGTCCAAGAAAAAAAGCTCTCGCTATCCAGCCGATCTAATCTCTGATTATATTATATGTCTGAATTAAGTCACCTCTCAACGTTCTCTCAAATGAAAACAGCCTCAAGTCCCTCAGTCTTTCCTTGTAAGACTTTAACTCCATACTAGGCAACAACCTAGTAAAGCTCCTCTGAACCCTTTCCAAAGATTTCACATCCTTCCATGAATGAGGTGACCAGAACTGTATTCAATAGTCCAAGTGCAGCTGAACCAGGTTTTTTTTAACAGAAGTACATGACCCAATGGTTCCGAAACTCAATCCCTCTACCAATAAAAGCAACACACCATATATCTTCTGAACAACTCTATCAAATTGGGTTGCAACTTTCAGGGATCTATATACATGGAAACTGAGGAATCTCTACTCTTCTGCACTACCATGAGTCTTACCAAGTGCCCAATACTCTACATTCCTGTTGCTCCATCCAAAGTGAATCACCTGACATTGTTCAGCATGGCATTCCATTTGCCACCTCACAGCCTATCCTCCAAATTATCTGTGTCCTGCTGTAACCCACAAGATCGTTTGGCATTATCCACAACTCTAGTGACCTTAGTATCATCTGCAAATTTACGAACCCATCCTTCTACGCCATCATCCAGATCGTTTATAAAAATGACAAACAGCAGTGGGCCCAAAACAGATCCTTGCGGTACACCACTAGTAACTGAACTCCAGGATGAACATTTCCCATCAGCCCAAGGTGGCCCAAGGGTGGAATTGAGCGCAGGTTCCCAGATGTTTCGAGAAAGCCACTGAGCCACCGTGCCACCCACCCAAATATGTCACTGTGCTAGCGTATACGATGAAACTTTGAAATCTCAAATACAAGTGGAAAATGTTGGTGAAACACAGCTGAAGAGTCAATACCTTGAGAGTGACAGAGAGTTAACATATTGAGACGAACATGACCCTTTTCTGAAAAAGTCATATTGGTCTCAGAACGTTAATTCTCTTTCTGCTCAGATGCTGCTGGACTTGTTAAAGTTTTCCAGCACTTCCAACTTCCCTTTTTGTTTTGGAGTGTGGATATTTTTCTGATATGAAAGGGAACAGTGAAGCTGCCATTTCAGTCAACTCTCATGTATTTGGTTATGGTCATTGAATGAAAAATTAAAAGCTTTTTTATTTGACAGAGCCCTAAATATTTTCTGTGTCATAAATCACCAAGGAAATTTGTATTCAGTGACCATGAATCACATGATCAATCCTCTTTAAGTAGCCAATTGAATTAAGGATCCCAATCATAACCTCAATGTCATATCATGCTGCTGGTGTCACAAGAGTCATACTCATTCAGCAAGGTCTTACATTTCTGAAACTTTAGATTAACCTGTGGAAACATAAGATACATTGATACAGGGCACAGTCATCCATAGGTTTTGGATGGAACTCGCATGGGCAGATTTTAAGTGTCAAACACAATCACACTGGAAAAGGCGACCTAGAGTAGCCTACTTGAATCTCTTCTGTCCAAGTGATACACATACACACAGAGCTGCTTGTAGGCACATTCCAAGATGTTTTAACAACTGGTAGTGTAGGAACAGCAAATTAGTTCCTGGTCAGGATGGCATGCAATTTTGAAGATAACTTGTAGAGATTGTTTTCCCATTGTTCCCATTGTTCCCATTCCCAGTGCAGAATGTTCTCTAATTCCGATTAATCACAGTTTTGCTCAGGGTCCTTAATTCCACGCTTAGTCAAGTCCTGCTTCGATTGAAAGGGAAGTCACTCTGATCTCACCTCAAATTGTATTGGAAGATCAGTTGAAAGAACAAGGAGCAAAAGACTGTTTGTTTGAACAATATCCTCAAAATATACAAAATAAAATTGATACATTGTCTTCCAATTCTGTCCTAAGATGTTTGTCCTGTTGGTGATGAGGCTGTTTGGTTAAGTGTTGTGATAGAGGGACAGGAAGAAACTCCACTCTGTACTAATAGTTAACAAAGCAATCCTGTTCATGGTGCATCAGATAGTGGCAAACATGTTGTTTTCTGTTATTGTTGGACAGTGATAATTTCAAACGCACCATTCACTGATGCCATGCAATAGCACAGAAGTCAGCAATTTCCAGCACTTTGTGAGAGAGCAAAAAAACGAAAGGGAGAGTCAGGGAAAGTGGGAGTGATAGTGAAATGGTGTGATATACAGTGTGGGAAGTGGGAAGGGAGATGGTCAGTGGAAGGATATGTCACAGCAGAAGGGGCAATGCAAGGACAGTAGGTGGGTTAGGAAAGAGTAGGAAGGGGAGGTGGTGTGTCAGAAGGACCATCTGTGGCAGGCAATACCATGCAGTTGGAAAACTGAGATTGATGTACAATCAAACATCACTGTTAAGGAAAATTGAGGTTTGGTTTCCTTTGAATATTAGGTAAATGTTTCTCATATTTCTTTTATGAACAGGATTCTTGTTCATGTTGTACATCGCTCTACATTTCTGTATCTCCATCAAGTGTAGACATTTTCTTTTCTCTCCAATTCATCAACTCAACATTATGTCATTTTATGTCACTAAACAATATCCAGAACGATGGATGTCTTTTTTGTATGAATTTGCTTCTAATTCAACGCAAAAATGAGAATGTGATTTGGTCTTCTACTGCATGCTTATAATGCAGAATTTAATTTAATCTTTATCCTCACCACCTTAGTTCTTTCGAACAAACTTCATGAAAGGGCCTGCGTGCATCCTGCAGATTTAAAAAAAGGGTTATCTGTGCTCTGACGCGATTGCAGCGAATGTTATAAAGAATGAGCTGCAGGCCCACATAAAATGGAAATGTTGCAGTGCTCAGTGCCAAAAGCGAGTCCAAGAATAATGATGCACAAGCCTTATGAAGAATACATGCAGAGGGGCGGAGTATAAAAGCAGAATTCAGTTCCACGTCCAAAATACTATTTGTGGCTCCTTCATAAAAGCCCTCTCCTGCATCATGTTGCGAATTAACCAAAAGAGAGAAAACTATAGACTGGAATTATCAATTCTTCCTCTGCAACAACGACTTGTAGAAAAGGAAGAAAATCGAGCTGTGTTTCTGATATTCATACACGTTGATGATAAGAATGTGGGAGATGGGGGTGGGGTTTAGTGAATGATAAACAATGTTGTGGATAACACAACTATTATTCCGGTCGTTCAGAGTGAGGACGAAAGAGTTAGGTTACAGGAGGGTACAACCGGATTGTTCAGATGGCCAGATCAATGACCGAAAAACTTAACACTGCAATATGTGAGATGCTGCACTTTGAAAGAATAACAACACAAGAGAGTACTCAAACCATGATGATAGGCTAGATTTGCTTTTGCTTTACTTTGGAGCAGAGAAGGTTATGGTGTGAACCTGACAAAGGTGTACAACAGCATGCGAGGTATGGACAGAGTGAAAAGACAGCAGCTGTTCTCCTTAGTCACACGGTTAAATACAAGGGGATACACTTTTAAAGTGAAAGACAAGAGATTGAGTGAGGATTTGTGAAATCTGTTTTGAACCCAAAGTGTGATATGCTTCTGGAATGCATTGCCTGTGAGGGTGGTTGATGAAGGAAACCGTACAACCTTGGCAAAACACTTGTGTCAGCACTTGATGGGCACAGATTTGATAGGCATCTTCTTTATTTTAAGATTCCATGATATATTGTGAAGCAACATCCAATGGTAATTGTTGGGTTTTTTTTCCATCGAACTGTGCTCAGTAAGTGGGGAGATTACAAATCAGCATCATCCCATGGAGCATCAGCACTTACTAAACCGAGGACAGACCATCCATCTCTGAAAATATCCAAGGTAATTCACATGATCAGTGTAAGTTTCGATCAATGAGCCCACCAACATTATTCCAGCTGCTTGACAACATTAGTTTAAGGGCACCAATAACATAGAAACAAACTTTCCTTCATTGCTATATAGACTTCTAGTTGCAAAGTTGTTATTTCTCCGCAGAATAATAAATTCCTTGCCACATTTTCGCTTTGACAAAGAATCCGTTTTCCTGTGTTTCCTGCCAGCTGTTCATCACAGTACAGCGGCTTGTTTAACACTACGTCCACCACCAGTAATACTTACTCCCAGCTCAACTGGCACATGAAATGCACAGCTGGTACTCCCTCCCAATAGCCACTTGGATGGACCAACACCAACTTGACTGGAACTTCTCAATGGCAATTAATATTGGACTAGCTCCATTAAAATCCCAAATAAACTTTTGAAAAATTCAATTTCCTAATAATAATTGAACAATGTAACCGTGTTTATTGATCAGATGAGCTTGTTACGGACTTTGAAGTAGTGTGATACATTTGCAGAAACCATTTCGTGAATACATTGAAATAAAATGCCAACTGACAGCCCAGGTAACGAATAACACAAGTTAATGCAGCATTTAATCAGCAGCTGAATGAACACAAAATGCCAGAGCAGAGTCGGCCATGCGCCTTGAGGTAACTTTCATTAATGTCGTTTGGTGTTTTCTGGTTGGTGTAGACATGTTGCGCTGAATGGACTGTTTGTGTGCCATAGTACTCTATCACTTTAATTCTTGAAAACAGAAAATAGCATCATTATTTCCATAGCGTGTGAGCATCAATTGGTGAAGAATATAGTCTCCAAGGTCACATTGCATCGTGAATTGAATCGAAACCATTGTCCCTTCACTGTCACTTGTTGAGAATCCTGTAACTCTCTCTGAAACCAAAATGCTAGTGTTCCAGCACCACGAGGACCACTGGGATTCATTAACACATTATGAGTGGAAAGTAGATATAGGCAAGAGATCGGTGGCTTTGCGAATGAAACTCACCTCACAACAACAACTGAAAGGAAGCTGCACGATGAAGATATCTATTCGACATTATCTAATTTCTAAAGCAGTTTCAAAGGAGTTTTTCACTTGTTTAAAAAACACATTTGGAAAGTTGTGTCCAACATTCTGAAAGGAAAAGTCTTCATGTTCATGAGAATGGTCTACTAATTTTTTAGTAGCTGAAGACAACAAAAAAGTAGAAACTAACATCAGGCGTAAGTGTTCCTTCTTTGCCCTTATAACGTTACTGTGCCATTCTTAGTCAAGAATCTCCCTGTCTCTGCCTTCGGAATATTCAATGTCCTCGCCTTCAACGCTCTCTGGGAAGAGAGTTTCACAAATACACAACACTTTGAGAGGGCTGAAACAACCCACATCTTGTGAAATGAGATATTCTTTAGTTTTAGTTTCCATCCACTTATTATAATCTCTCATACAAGCTGAAATATTATTTCAGAATCCAACTTTAAAAGACTATTCGGAATATTCTGAAGTTAAACAAGATCACAAATTGTCCAGCTAAACTCCAGGAGATCCAGGGCCAGTCTGGTCAATATTTCCTCCTAAAATACAATTCTTCACAGGAGTCAGTTGAGTGAAACTTCTCTAGACTGCTTTGCATGTCATTATGGCCATAGTTATTTCGATGTGGTCTCACCAGTACCCTGTAAAACTGTAGAAAATTCTTCCTACTTCTGAATGAATTCTGTTTCTAAAACGTTTCAACATTTGTCTGGTCTCTCTAAAACCTTGATGTACACGACCTTTTTTTGTGTGATCCAGGTGCCTGATTCCTCTGTGCCTCAATGAAATCTCTTCATTTAAATCATTCGTACGTTTCCATTAAACTTATACCATATTTGAACACAGACGCATTTTCCATTCTATTCTCCATACACAAATATTTGTTGTTCATTTGACCAACTTATATCTCCTTATTAACTCATGTCTGCTTCATATACAAATAAAATCAAATAATGTAAAAATATTACATTGTCAATTCCATTGGAATGTGGCGACAGGCTATGTATTTGACCAAATATTCTGTCTGTATTATGGAAGAATACAAGGTCATATTTTTAGTCCATGTCTAAACTATAAATTAGCGACAATGCTAAAGTGTTTTGCAGTCCCATCACTCAGTTCCCAACACTGAAACATGGACAGATGGTGTAGAATCTGAGTGGGTGGGATTGAGAAGCAACAAATGTTAAAAAGGCAGAAAAAAGCGAGTGAGGATACAAATGATCATGTCAGCATGGTAGCCAGTGACATGTGATATTCCACAAGGCTCAGTGTTGGGACCACGACTTTTTACTTTGTAAATTAAAGATCTCGATGAATGTTCTCAGGGCATTCCGGTGAACTTTTCAGATGATATAAGATAGGTGGAGAGACAGGTAGCATTGCGGAAGTGGAGAGGCTGCAGAATGGTTTAGACACAATAGGAGATTTGGCAAACAAGTGGCAGATGGAGTACAATGGGGGTAAGCGTGAGGTCATGCACTTTGATAAGGAGAATACAGGCATGGACTATTTACTAAATTCGGGAAAATTCTTCAGCTCTGAAGTGCAAAGAGACTTGGGAGTTCTCGACCAAGATTGTCTCAAGGTAAACTTGCAGGTGAACCAATTGTTTGGAAACTTTTATATCACGACACAGTGTGTTTTAAAATCTTATATTCACCAAAAGAACTGTGAGTCGACTCATAAACAACAACATCTGTTTATTGAACACAATTAATATTAGATCAATAAATTGTAATGTAATGTAACGAAACACACTACAAAATACCTTATGCTTTAATTTAACTTTGTATGATCTTATACTGCCCCAACAGAATATTGCCGGGTTCCACGTGCTGATTTCTCCTTATTACGATGGACTTGGAGATATCTTCTGCTTTGTTGGTTATTCTTGGTGTACTGCGCTAAGTGGGGTTTGCGGTGATTCTCATTCTTCAGAGTCTTCACTTCACTTTGGGAGGGTATGGAGGATCTGTCAACAGAATGACCATGTTGGATAACTCTGATCAATCAGACCCAACCAGGGGGCAGCACATTGATGGCCCAAAGGGTGGAATTCCGTTGTCCCGTTCAAATTCAACTCCTGGTTTGTCTTGCAGGGTCTGTAGCTGTGAGGTTTGTTTACAAACCGTCTGTGGATACCTGCAGCCTGTCTGGATTTTGCAGCATGTGGATGAGCACAGGCAGTTTATTCAAGGCTGGGATCCATTTCCCAGCATGCTTTAATCATTGTTCATTTTTGTAACTCCATGGTATTTATTATCCATCATAAGTTCATTACTTCAGATGGTCCGACTGGTCACAAAGGCAAATACAATGATGACATTTATTTTCAGAGGACCTAAATATAAAAGCATGAATGTAATTCTGAGACGCTATATGCCTCTAATCAGACCACATTTGGATTATCATCTGACGTTTTCGGCCCCAGATCTCAGGAAGGATATACTACCCCAGAGCGTGTTCAGATGCAGTTCACAGGAATGGCCTCAGGAATGAAAAGCCTAACATATGAGGATACTGGGAAGTTGAGAAGGATGAGGGGATCTAATTGAATCATACAAAGTGCTAAATATCTGGTTAGAGTAGATGTCAGAAAGATGCTTCCATTGTTAGGAGGGAAAGGACCCAAAGGCATAGTCTCATAATTAAGGGAAGATCTTTTATATCGGAGATAAGGAGAAACGTCTTCAGCCAGAGAGTGATGAATCTATGAGAAGGATAAAAGTTTCCTTCCTGAAAGGACATGAGTGAACCAGATGATTTTTCCCTTACAATCGATTCATGATCGCCATCAGTCTCTTAATTCCACATTTTAATTCAAGCTCCACCATCTGCCATGGCAGAATTCAAATCCAGGTCATCAGAACATTATCTGGGTCTCTCGCTTAACTGTTCATCGAGAACACCAGCAAGCCACTGCCTTGCCCAGTCCTCCAGAGTGTGACTAACTTGTGTAATGTGATTTGCCTGAGACTTTTCCCTCAAACTATTATTGATTTCCGTGTCAAATCATGGATGATTTTACTCCATTACGCAGTTCCTCTTCCTCTCACCAATAAACTTTAATTGAGAGGTTATTTAATATCTCCTTGTGTCTTTACCTTTTTTTTTATCTGTCCTGCCCTTGATAGTTTTGCTTTTTCCTGGCCAGCCCACTCATGCCAACTCCTTTCTTAGCCCAATATAATTATCATTGCTCAACACTAAAAACGTCATATGTGACTCTGTCCTTATACATTCAATCTGAGTTCGAAACTATAGCATGTTGCGGTCACTGCGTCCAAGAGGATCCTTAACTGCAAGATCATTTATCAATCCGTGCTTGTCACATAATATCAAATCTAAATAACCTGTTCTCTGTTTGAATCTATGACATGTTGCTCTCAAAAGCAATCCTTCATACAGTCTACGAATTGTTCTTCAAGGCTTCCTTTGCCAAGATGTTTAATTGAGTCAATATGCATATTCATCCCAATGTTGTGCCCTTGTCACCAGCCGTCATTATTTCTGAACTCAGAAATGCATCAGGTGAACAGTGTCTGAACTTTACTCTTCCCAAGAGGTTTCTTGTCTTGATTTTTGTTTATGTCTGGACTGATTTACATGTCGTTCCCTCGTGCCAATATCATTTCCTAATGCAGCCTTGATATCATTCTTAACCAATACATCAATTCCACCTCTTGCTTCTCCTTGTCTAACCTTTCGGAATAGTGAGTGCCCTTGGACATGTCACTGCCCAGTCTTGATCTCCCTGTAACCATGTATCAGTAATCTGCCCCACATCATACCCATTTGACTGTGAGCCTATTGTCAGCTCATCAATATTTTTCTCCAAATACTTTATGCTTTTAGGTACAAACTTTTAAAATAAGTTTTATTGGTTTATCTTTCGCTTTTATACTTTTTGTACACTTGCTTCCTGATCTCACACACTTCATTCCATCCCATCCCCCACACTGTGCAACCTTATTCGTTAATCCCTGATAATTATGCGCCTCATCTCTATCATTTATTCAAATCTCCAAATCATATTTTGAATTGACATGGTCCATCCTTCATCATGGTCATGAGACTGGCCATGCCTGCTGTCCTATTCATCTCTATCTTCTGCTCAATTTCAGACCTGCTGCTTTGGTTCCCAACCTCCTGGTTTATTAGTTTCAATCCACCTAATTTCCACTCGCAAACCTCCCCACAAGGATGTTGGTGCTCCTCCAGTTAATGTGCAACCTGTCCATTTTTGAAAGCTCTCACTTGCCCTGGAAGAGTCCCTAATGATCCAAAAGTTGAAACTCTCACCCCTGTTATACTTCTTTTACCACATGTTAAACTATCCCACCTTCCTAATCATTACCTCTTTTCCACGTGGCACTGGGAGTAATTCAGACATTCCAGCGGATTGTTCTCTCTTTCTCTCTCTCTCTCTCACACACACAATCACACACCACATTAGTTTGTAGAAGAATACCAGTAACCTTATAAATAATCAAAATGACAACTGGAATGAATGAATTAGTTAAATGTAGGATGCGAGCAATTAGGGTTACTCTTCATTAAGCAGAACGGACAATGCTGTGGACTTATTGCAGTGTTCAAAATTATGGAAAAAATGACAGCTTAAAATACGAATACTCTGTTCCTGTTCGTTGGCATTACAGCGTCTAGGAGTCTTGGTTTCAAGATTGTCAGCACAAGATCTAGGAGTGAGATAAGGAAAAACTTCTTTATTGAGAGAGTTGTTAGAATTTAAAATGCTCTGCCTGGGAGAGTTATGAATGAAGCTTCAAAAGGGAACGCGATATATATTTGTAAGTTACGAATGTAAAGGACTACAGAGACCGGGTGGCAAATGGGAAGAGTTTGGGAGACATTTTTGGAGCTGATGCATACACTGTGCCCCAGTAATCTCCGTCTGTACATTAAAGTTCTGTATTCAATCATGTACAGATGCAAGTCAACATCAGTATCTGATCATTTCCGATTGTAAATGCTGGCAAATACCTGATCATATTTGCTGCAGCATAGCCATTTAAAATGCAAGTGTTGCAATGTCAGCTTGATGATGAAGTCTAATTATTACTCAGCACATAACTACTTTAAATCTTGTATCCCAATTACTAAAACAAATATTTCTTTGCTTTGGCACAAAACACTTTGTAAATGTTAGACTTTTCTCTCATATGGAAATATGTTAATCGTTTTTTTATCACTAACCAAATGTCGCATTAAATGCCATTCATTCTTTAAGAAAATGCAAGATTTCAAATTATTGTTCACTTCAACTTAATATCACAAATCATTTATTTAAGTAAATATTCACAGTGCATGTAGAATTATTGTCATTTCTCAATTGTTGGTAAATAGCTGAAGCTCGTACATTTAAGTGAGAAAATAAACTGATTCTTATTTAAATGTATAAGAACGCCAATTCTCTATGATTGTTCAATTATTTTCTCAATCGGAATATATAATCTGTCAGACGCCAAGCACTTTCCAAATGTTGGTGTGACAACGCATTTATTTGAATACCTACAATGTTTATGTAATTGTAATAGTCAGATAGCATATTCTTTGTTCGAAATATAATAAAATGTACATTCTTTATTTTTGCATCATTAAATGTTGAAAGGAGTTTGTATTTTAGTTTCATAAATATAACATCAACCTAATTGTTTTCAGAGATGATGCAATTATTGTTTGGTTGAATAATTATACTTCACACCTTATTTTTGCTCAATTCATGAAACATGGCAAATATCTGATTATTTTTCGGATCACTAAACTCATCACCTTGCAATCGTAGCTTTCGTTGAAAATACATTTAAAAGGATCTGACTTCAGGCAGAGTGTTACTGAACCTCATAGTTGTCTGAGCCACTTAGCGAGACGCTGGCCTGCACCTAAATGTATCCAGAGCACGACCACGTGATTCAGGGCAGCCATTCAAGCATTATTTCACAACAAATCATTTGGAATCCACCTTAGGCCGCGGGGAAACTAGCCACCAGACTATCACTGGTCTCTCTGTAAGAACAAATGCTGTCCAAAATAGACATCAATGACTGGCGAGGAACAATGCTTTACAAATTCATTTTCAGTCAGACCCTGGCCCAGAGAGCAGATGTGTGGACATGGAGTGTCAAAAGCACACCACACAAATTACTTACGGTGATGACATCTGGCCTACCTCCCAGACTCCGTACATCTGCAACCTTGACAGGCACTGAGTGGAGACTTTAACAAGGCGAAGGCGAAGACAGCAGATGCTGAAAGTTAGAGTCGTGAGGCTGGAGCTGGAAAAGCACAGCAGCTCAGGCAGCATCCAAGGAGTGGGAAAATCGATGTTTCATGCAAAAGCCCTTCATCAGCAATAAGAATGGGATCCATGAGGGTGGAGTGATAAATGGGAGGAGTTGGGGCTGGGGAAAGGTAACTGAGAATGCGATAGTTGGATGGAGGTGTGGGTAATGGGTGATACATCGGAGGAGAGGGTGGAGTGGATAGGTGGGAAGGAAGATGGACAGGTGGGCATGGTGGCTCAGTGGTGAGCACTGCTGCCTCACAATGCCAGGGACCAGTTTCGATTCCAGCCTCAGGCGACTCTCGGTGTGAAGTTTGCACATTCTCCAACATGTCTACATGAGTTTCCTCCGGGTATTCTGGTTTTCTCCCACAGTCCAATGATGCACAGGCCAGGTAAATTGGCCATGCCAAATTGCCCATAGTTATAAGTGCATTAGTCAGAGAGAAATAGGTTACTCTTCAGAGGTTTGGTACGGACTTGTTGGGCCAAAGGGCCTGCTTCCACTCTGTGGGAAATCTAAAAAAAAATCCATTCCCACTTTGAATAAAAAGATGGGATGGGTCATGTGGTCGGTGCTAAGCTGGAAGTTTGGAACTGTGATAAGGTGGGCGGAGGGGAAATCCATATTGATGCCATGGGGTTGGAGTGTCCCGAGGTCGAAGATGAGGTGGTAAGGGAGTGGCAATAGATGAAGCCCTGGACCTGCATGTCCTCAGCAGAGTGGGATGGGGAATTGAAGCATTGGGCCACGGGGCAGTGAGGTTGGTTGCTGCGGGTGTCCCAGAGATGTTCTCTGAAGTGCTATACGAGTAAAGGTCCTATCTCCCCAACGTATAGAAGACCGCATTACGAACAACGGATACAGTAGCTGACATGTGTGGAACTGCAGGTGAAACCTTGGTGGATGTGGAAGGATCTTTAGGGCCTTGGGGGGGAGGTGTGGGCACAGGTCTTATATTCCTGTGGTTGGCAGGGAAAGGTGCCTAGACAGGAAGGTGAATTGTTGTGGACCTGAGGAGCACTACCTATCTTTTATCCTGTATTCTGCATTCAAAAGTGATTGTCCAGAATGAATCGCTTCACACTTTTCCACGTTGATATCCACCTGCCACTTCTCAGCCCAGTTCGTCATCCTGTCAATGTCCCCAGTGCAAACTACAACAGCCCTCCACACTATCCACAATTCTACCAACCTTCTACGGACTTTTGTTCCATCAACAAATATAATAGCCAACCCTTCCACTTCCTCCTCCAAATCATTTATAAAAACTACAAACAGCAGAGATCCCAGAACCGAATCCTACAGATCGCCACTTTTCACCGAGCTGCAGACGGACTACTTCCCATTTACTACCACTTTGTGTCTCTATGGGCCAGTTAATTCTGCATCCAGACAGACAGGTTTCTCCGTATCCCAAGCCTCCTTACGTTCTGAATGAATCAACAATGGAAACGTGATCAAACGCCTTGTTAAAATCATGCACACCGCATCCACTGCTCTAACTTCTTCAATGTGTTTGATCCCATCCTCAAAGAATTCCATAAGGTTTGTGAGGCATGACTTGGCCGTCACAAAACCATGCTGACTATTGCTAATCAAGCTATGATTTTCCAAGTAATCATAAAGTCTTTCTCCCAGAATCCTCTCCACTACTTTGCACAATGCTGATGTAAGACTGACTGGACTGTAATTCTCAGGATTAACTCAATTCCCTTTCCTGAACAAGGGAGTAACATTTGCCACCCTCAATCATCTGGCACTACTGCAATGGAGAGTGAGGACGCAAAGATAATCGCCAAAGGCGCAGAAATCTCTTCCCTCTCTTCCTGTAGCAACCTAGGG
The DNA here is from genome assembly GCF_047496795.1 of Chiloscyllium punctatum. Lineage (NCBI taxonomy): Eukaryota > Metazoa > Chordata > Chondrichthyes > Orectolobiformes > Hemiscylliidae > Chiloscyllium > Chiloscyllium punctatum. The sequence goes on along the minus strand of NC_092772.1, from coordinate 3,105,972 downwards.
TGTTTCTCCTCTGGCCCAGGGGATTTATCTGTTCTTATGTTTGTACTTCAATTAGTCTGTACTTCACCTGAAATTGTGTACTCCCTGTCCAACCAACTGATTGACTGCTTTCCATTTCAGGGCTATATACTATGCTGCTTCACTTATTATGCATGGTTCCCAACATCCTGTGAACCATGGAATGAAAAATATAGGAAGGCATGAATGCGCTCCTGATGAAGGGGTGATGCCCAAATCTTTCACTCTCTTCTTCCTCAGATGTTGCCTGACTGGTTGTTCGTTTTTAGTGCGACATGTTTCGACTCTGATCTCCAGCATCTGCCATCCTCATTTTCCTTATTACTGACGGCTGTCCCATCTGCATACTGAGCAGGGAATTCATTAGCAGAAACTCGTTGTATGTGGAGCAGACTGCTCAGTTCTGGATAATTGCATTAGATTAATAAATTAATAACAACTAAATTGCATTTCATCAAATACTAATTCAGCCCCAAGTTACAGTTTTGGTTCATGAATTGGGCAGCTTGATAAGGTACACTGATTGGTTGAAGAACTCCAAGGTGCAGAGTATTCCAGGTGTTATATTCCAGGGTGGATGTGCTTTACCTTAATGCTGGGAATATTATCGGACAGACAGATGTGATAAGGGAAAAAGACGGCATGTGGAAATGTGACATTGTTGCCATTACAGAGATTCGTTTGAGGGAGGTCAGGGCTGACAACTCAATATGCTGTGGTACAAGAACTATAGGCAGGACAGGAGGGGGTAAAAGAGGAGGTGGTGTTGCATTATTAGTTATGGAGTCAGTTACGACAGTAAGGAGGGACAATACCTTGGAAAGATCTTTTAATGAGGCTTGGTGGTCAGAGCTCAGGATCAAAACCATGGCAGAGGCACTGCTGGGGACATATTATAGATCCACAGATAAAAGAAAGTACAGGAGCAGATATAAAACCGATTTACTGAGGTGTGTCAAAACAATAATAGGTTTATTATACACAGGCATTTCATTTCCTACCACTAATTAGGGCCGTGATAACTTTTTAAGAAAGGACCGATGTCTTGACATTTATTCCAGAAAGCTCCTTGTATCACCAAGGAGCAGATACAGCAATGGGTGGGGCAGTGAGGTGCCTCACTGTGGGGTATGAAGTCAGTTAGGATATTGCAGGCAGGATTGGGAGAGCGGTATATGCCAGTCACCGTGACATCATACATTCTATGTTTGGTAAGTAAAAGATTTTAAAAACGCACTATCTGATAAATAAAAGGTTTTTGGATTGGGGAGACCGATTTTATGAAATAATATGACGGGATCTGGCCAAAGTGCAGTGGCTTCTGAGTGAAACTGTAGCAGAACACCATGTGGCGGGGGGCTGGGGGAATCACTTGATCAAAATGGAATTAATGAGAGTGTCCGCCCAACGTGTTACACGAAAGATGAAAATTTGGAAAATAAGCCCAGAGAACCTCGCGTGTCAACAAAAAAAAAATCCGAACAGAATTAAAAACGAAAGAGAAGCTTCAAGCAGGTACAAAGTGAGCAGGTCAATGGATGCACTAAATTAATATAGAAAGTGTCGGGTTAATCTTAAAACTTCAGTAGAAGAGCAGAAGGGGAATCGCGATAAAACATTACTGGGTAAGATTAACATGAATCCAAAGACATTATATCAGTTTATTAAGAGAAAGAGGGTAACAAGAAAAAGAAGGGGGACTATTAGAGACCAAAGGGGCAGCCTGTGCACGGAGCCACAGGATATGTTAACCACTGGCTTCATATCGGTCTTTAGTTGGGAGAAGCAGTTCCTGGATTCAGGGAGAGTGACTGTGTGCCCCTTGAACGAATTGATAGACAAGACAAGGAAGAATTGGAAGTTTATGCAGGGAAAGAGTGGGCAAATCCCCAGATCCGAGTGAGCTGCAACTTAGGCTGATGTGGAAGAAGAGGGAGAAGAGTACAGGCTCTGACATTTTTATTTTTTCTCTTGTCTCTGGCCACAGCAAAGGTATGATGGGACACGATAAAATCTAATGTTGGCACAACTCTCACACAGAGTGCTAGAAATAAATTACGGGATTAAAGATCACCACGTCTCCCAACGGCGAGAGAGAAATAATTGTGGAATATTCTGAGGGCTGTTGAGGCTCGATCATTCAACATCTTGAAGGGTGACGCAGACTGATTTTTAAACAAGGGTTGGTTATAGGGAAAATGAAATAAAGTAGAATGGTGTATTATCAGAATAAATATAACAGAATTGAACAGAAAAGCAGACTCAGTGCGGGGATGGCCAGAATGTTGCTCCAATGTCTAATGCAATTCTTTTTCCAACAGCCCTGTATTCACTTGAAGATAACTTCTCTCCCTTTGGAGTGGGACACAGTTTGGAATGCAATCGACGGATTCAAGGATTTCATAAATGCAGTACTAATAGACAGAAAGGACCAGGGGACTGGGACAAAGCGGATTGGCTGTTAGGATGAATATTTGTGTCAGCGCAGCTACCACCAGCAGGAGAAAGACTCAGCAAGACACTCTCTGAGTACAAGTAATGACGTGCTCTGGAGAGCAGGTCGTCATGGGCTTGGGTGTCAAGGAGTGTTTAAGGCACAAACATTGCATTACTGTAGTGTCTCCCTTCTTCCCTAAACAAAAGTAAATGTGGAGGAATAGAGAAAATGCAGTTGGTAGCAGAGTAATTAGTAAGTCATTAGTTTGAGAGGCTTCAGACAGCAGCAGCTCAGAAAAAACGTACAGGCAAGTTCAAATAAAGTTATTTTAATTTAGTATTACAGCAGTCAAGATGGCAGTTAGGCCAGTTGTACGTTCCTCCTACGGGATGTGGGAGCTCAGAGAGATTTACACTGTCCCTGTTGACTACACGTGTAGAACGTGCACCCAGCTGCAGTTCCTGGGAGACCATGTTTGGGAGCTGGAGCTGGATGCACTCGGGATTATCGGGGATGCTGCAAACTTCGTATATAAGTGCTTTAGTGTAGTTTTCACACCCAAGATCCACCATCCTGACCATGTTTTTATAATGACGATAATGGCACAGTCCCACATAAACGTCCATGCCCTGAGTTCATCAGTCGTACCTGTCAGCCCTGTTGCATTTAAATAAACACAATTTAATCCAACGGCCAGTCCTTGCTCCCTGTCATGTTCCAGGCAGAGAGTAGGTTTGGAATGGCAAAGGGAGTAGGCAGAGAATGCAGCTATCCCCTGTGGCCATTCTCCACGAAAACAAGTATACCACTTCTGATACTGTTGGAGGGAACGACCTTTCAAGGAAAAGCAGCGGTAGCCAAATTGGTGGTACTACCACTGGTTTTGGAGCATAGCGGGAAAGGATAAATTTAAACAGGGTCTTAGAGATAGGAGAATGGATTGTTGGAGGGACAGATTGGAGATTCTGGAGCCTCAAACGGGAATCCAGAAAGTTGTGCCACGTCCCAGGTGCCAGGGTCCAGGAAGTCGCTGAGCAACTGTAGAACATTGTCAGGGTGGAGGGTGAGCTGCCCGAAGTCATTGTGCACGTTGGTATCACAAATGGTACACATGGATTACAGAGAGCTAATAGACAGAAAGGACCAGGGGACAGTTAAAAACCAAGACCTCGAAGTGGTAATCCCCTGATTATTTTTTATTTCATGAGCTCAGGAAAGTAAGAATAGAAGGATATGGCAGATATATGCATAACTAAAGAATTGGTGCAGGTGGGAGGCGCTCAGATTTTTAGATCATTGGGGTCATTTCTGTGACAGAGTTGACCTGTTCAATAGGGACAGGTGGCACCGGCACTGGAGGGGGGAACAAATATCTTGGCGTCAGGTTTGCTCGTGCTCCCAGGAGGGTTTAACGGAGATTGACAGGGGGTGAGATCCTCGAGAGCAAGTGCGAGGCTGGAAGGAGATACATTAATCATAAACAGTCCAGTGAAAAGACAGGTCACGCTCGAACACAACAGGGAGCAGGAATGCCTGTTTTTATTAAATTGCTTTTATTTCAATGCAAGAGGTCTGACAGGGAAGGCCAAAGAACTCAGAGCATGGATAGGTATGTAGGACTGGGATATTACAGGCATTACGGAAACATAGCTAAGGGAGGGACAGGACTGGCACCTTAATGTGCCAGGGTATATCTGCTTTAAGCAGGACAGGGATGGTGGAAACCGGGGAGGGGGTCGCATTTCTGATTAAAGGGAGTATCACAGCAGTAATCAGAGATGAAATAACTGAAGGATCAAACAGCGAGGATTTGTGGATGGAGCTAATAAATAGGAAGGTGTCTGGTGATGTCATAGGGGCTGTACTATAGGACCCGAAATAGTCACCAGGAATTAGAGTAACTAATATACTTGCAGAGAGGTGGGACATGCAGAAGCAAAAGGCTTGACATAATTGGGGATTTTAATTTTTATAACATTGACTGGGACTGCCAGAGCGTTAAGGGATTTGGTGGGGTGGAATACATTAATTATGCCAGGAAAATTCCCTCAAGCAGTATGTAGTTGGGCTTCTCGGGAAGGGGCAAAATCTGAACTACTCTTAGGAAATAAGACAGAACAGGTGATGGAGGTGACAGTGTGGGACCACACTGGAACCAATGGCCATAGTTCTACTAATTTTCACATATTGATGGAGAGAGACAAAACTGGTCCACAGCTTCAAGTTCTAAATTGGGGCAAGACAAAGTTAGATAGAATTAGGTAGGAATTTGCAGGGGTTTGTTGGAATAGTTCCATGTTGGCAAAGGGACCTCTGGCAGGTGGGAGTCCATTGAATGTGAAATACTGGAGTTCAAGGTCTATTTGTTGCTTTAGGCATGAAAGGAAAGTTGGCAGGATTGGGCAACTCTGGATGACAAGAGATATTTAGGCTTTGACCCCAAAAAAAGCAGCTCCGTTACAGGCAGCTGGGATCAAGTGAATCCCAGGAGGTATATAAGGGATACAGGAATTTACTGAAGAAGGAAATCAGTTGGGTGAAAAGGGGGCATGAAAGGGGGCTGAGAAGATTAAGATGAATCTAAAATGGTACCTTCAGTATATTAAAGGAAAAACAAAAAACCAGTGAGAAAGTAGGACCCTTCAAAGACGAAAGTGACATGTATGTGTGGAAGCATAAGAGATGGGCGAGATCATCAAAGGATATTTCTCCAATGTGTTTAACATGGAGAAAGACACGAATACTTAGGAACTTGGCGAAGTTCGTGGTGATTTCTTAGGGACTGTCCATTTCACAGTAGAGGAGGTACTGGATATTCCAGAATGCTTGAGGTTGGATAAATCTCACGTTCCTTACCAGATATATCCAAGAACACTGTAAGGAGCTAGAGAAGAATTTGCAGGGGACCTCGCTGATAGTTTGATCATCATTAACCAGAGTTGAGATCCTGGAAGGCTGGAGGTATCAAATATTGTGCCCTTACTTAAGAAGGACTGAAAAAAGAGCCTTGTAACTATGGAGCTGTAAGTTTAACATCTGTGGTAGGTACGTTACTTGAGAAAATTCTGAAAGATAAAATATACATTAATTTGTAAATACAGGGTTTGATTAGGAATATTGAGAATGTCTATGTGTTTGAAAAGTTTCTTAAAGTTATTTGATGATGTGACCAGGAAGGTTGTTAGGTCGGGGCGGTAGACGTCAAAAAGTGTGGATCTGGAAAAAGGACAGCAGATCAGGCAGGAACCAGAGAATCGATATTTCAGGCATAAGCCTTTCATCAGGAATATCCAAAACATCGATGATCCTCTTCCAAATGTTGCCTGACCTGCCATGCTTTTCCAGTACCACACATGTCGACTCTGATCTCCAGCATCTGCAGTGCTCACTTTCTGCTAGGGGGGTAGATCTAGATCTGGGGTGATAAATTCTAGTAGATTTCAGTTACACCAGGAGCCTGATATACAGTTACAGGAGGAGGCCAATCAGCCCATCGAACCTACACAATTGTACCGAGATTATATCACGCAGCACTGGTATCCTGTTATGCAGCGACAGGATCAGTCTATTCAGCTACTTCAGGTCAGTAACACAGGAAATGGAAGAGACCACAAACTGACTGGACTCTGGGGAATGCTGAAATAACACGACGCTATTTAGCTCCTCAAGCCTGCCCTTCCCTTCAGTAAAGTCAGGGCTGATCTGCTCTTGGCAGCAATTTCTCTTTCATGCCATAATTTTGCAGCCCTCGATTCTCTCAAAATCAATTGACACCCTCCTTACCATCTCCCATTCATTCCAGGGATGCAACTGTCTGGTATAGAGAGGCCCCAACAGTCACTACCCTCTGAGAGAAATAAACACTCCCCACACATATACCTTGGCCTATTGACATGAACAAAGAATTGAACACAGCATCAGAGTGACTGGCCCTGACATTACATCAAGATTTGAATGAGCAAGGTTTCAAAGAGTCCGAACAAGATTGAACTTAATAGGAATCAGTTGGAAACTCCCCACTGTTTGGGTCATTCAGAACACAATGTAGTTGGTGGACATCAATCCTCTCAGTCCCTGGATATCTCTGTAGGTTATCCTCAGGGTAGCTTCCTTAGCACAAATATCTTCAGCTGCTTCATCAATGTCTTTCCTTCCGTCATTCGATCAAAAGTGAAGTTGTTCAGTGAAGATCACATAAAGCATCAAATTCTGGACAATATTCAAGCTCATGCTGTTAACGTGCAGATAACATTTGTGTGTCAGCACTGCTGGACCCTGGACACTTCCACAGTATAGAAAGTGGAGCTCATTCAGCATGTCAAGCTGGTTTCATTGGAATGTGAGAAAGCCATTCAGCTCATCAAAACTATTCGATAAGAAGAGACACAACCATTTCACCCTCTGATGTTTCGTCCACAAGAAGAGATTTTTTTTAAAAAATCTGCAAATGTTGGAATTCAAAGTAGACAGTCAGGACACCAGAACAACACAACAAGCGAGGCGGCTTCAGGAAGTGAGAAGTCAATGACTTGAGTAAAAGCCTTCTTCAAGACTGGGGTGGGGGTTAAGGGGGTCTACGTTTAAAGAGGCGGAGTGGGAGAGGTGGAGACAGGATGGTGGGGTGGGGATAGGTGAACAAAAGTAGAGGTTATGACCGGGTTTGTCGATGGGGGGAATGAATCCAATTGGGAGATGGAAGAAGGGCTGATCAGTGGAATGGAAGGGAGGAGGAGGGGCAGGAAATGTATTTGGGAGATTGGAGGGGAGGTTATTTGAAATTGGAGAACTCAGTGCTGAGTCCCCCGGGCTGTAGGCTTGCCCAGGCAGAAGATGAAATGTTGTTCCTCCGATTTGCAGTTTGTTTCATAGTGGCAATGGAGGAAGTCAAGGGCGTGGGAGGGGGAATTGAAATCGGGAGTGACTGGGAGGTCAGCTCAGCCCTTATGGGCCCAGCTGAGATGCTGAGCAAAACATCCCCTTAGTTTACATTTGGGATCGCCGATATATGGTGACGACATTGGGAGCACCAGATACAGTAAACTAGGTTGGATCCAACACCTGGCACATTTTCCACAAGGGCCATTCCCTTCTCTAATCTTTGGTTCGTGCCATACTCTTCAGCAAACCCTCCAATCCCCAATGGCACGGCCCCTGCAAACGGAAAAGTTGCAATAACTGCTTGTACACCACCTCCCTCACATCCATCCAGCGCCCCAAACAGTCCTTCCAGGTGAAATACAGCTGCCTCCCTTCCAACCTAGTGCGCTGCATCAGGTGCTTCTGATGTGGTCTTCTCTACATTAGAGAGACCAAACATAAACTAAGAGCACATTTTCGCAACCAACATTGCCGGGCTCAAAGTGAACTCCCAGTCACCACCCATTTCAATTCCCCTTCCCCTGCTCTCCCCACCCCCGACCATTTCCTTCTAACTTTATCTGCAGTCCACCCTACCCCCACCCCGTATTCTGAAGAACGGTTTTACCAGAAATATTGACTTCTTTACCCCTGATGCTGCCTGGCTTGTTTTGTCCTTCCAGCCTCCTGTTTGTCTGTTATTACACAGGACGATAAGGAGTCTCGTCAGCACAACAAGCTGGTTAGCAGCTATCATGAATCACCCAACAATGAACCTCTTTCCTGGGATGAGGAGGAGGATATGCAATCCCTTTAGACGCTGACACACGAAACGAAGAGGCCATTCAGCCCCTCCAAATTGTTACACTGTAATAGAAGGATGTCATTGATGCTGCAACACGACAAACCAATGAAGCAGAGACTGCACCGACACACTGGCCAAAGTTGTTCCTCCTGGCTCCATTGCTAATGTTAGACATGTGTTACATTAATGTGGTTTGCTGATGGAGAGGAGCACACCGGATGCTTTGTCCCAAGTCGCAAGGAGGTATCTGCCATCCCCGAGAAGACAGGCTTGTCTTCTGCATGGAGATCAGAAACTTTTGGGAATGGCCAACTCTATAAGAGTATAGCTGCTGACATGTTTGTGAACAACATGATGCTGAGTGCAGTGTCTCACTCCAACTGTACGTTGAGATGGTGAGAGTTCATTCAGAATCTGCAGCTCTCTCATAAACAACATGGGGTTCCACACAGAGTGTAAACTATCAGAGAGTCAAAGAGTTTAACAGCAGGGAGACAGGCCCTTTAGCCCAAATTAGACTATGCCAAACAAAATGTCCATTCATGTTAACTCCATTTCCCTGCACTTGGCCCATATCCTGTTAAACCTTTCCTATCTGTACACATATGAAAATATATACTGCAGGAAAACATTTTATATTTCACGCTATCATTGTTTTGTTATGGGAATAATGAGTCCTGGTTAAAAACGCTCAAGTTTTATTGCAACCACTTTTTAATCTTTTGCAGCATTACAGATTAAACACTCAATTCCTTCACAATCTCCTCGTGGTACCATCACTGCAGGGATTAGTGTGGTCAAATTCCTTTACACTATCTCACTGTGACAAGGATATTATTCCTTATAATGGAGAGAAAATCTCTTCACAGCGCCCCACGTGCTGTATCAATATCTCTCTACAACTGCACGGAGGTGTCTTCACGCCTATATTTTAATCAATTTTCAATGAAGGACATTATACAATATACTGTGCTGATTACTTGCTGCTCTGTATGAGTTCTATCAGTGACTCATGACCAAGGGCATTCAGCTCCTTTTCACCAAGAGCACTTCCCATCATCTCCCCTTCTCATAAATACAAAATGAGAAGGATGGTATGTTTTGTCAAATCATTTCTTTGCCTTGCGAAACGCTATACTTCCAGCATAGCCACGCCAACAGCATCATCACTACTGCCATTGGAGATGTTTGGAGATGCTGAGGAGGCGATGGTCTAGCTGTATTATCTCCGGATTATTAATGCAGCGACCCAGGTTATGACCCAGAGCACAGATTCAATTCCCACCACAGCAAATATTGGAATTTGAGTTCAATAAAAAAATCACGAATTAAGAAATAATGAAACGATTGTCAGAAAACCTACCTGGCACACTGATGCCCTTCAAGGAATGAAATCTATCATCTTCAACTGATCGGGCTTACATGTGACTCTAGACCCATAACAATGTTGTTAACTCTCGGCTGCCGTTTGAAATGTCCAATCCCAACCACTCAGTTATATCACTCAGTATAAAGTCTCAAAGGAATTAAACCAGACGGAACTAAGCATTGAATGCTTACAGCCCACAGACTGCAGTGGTCAGGAAGGCAGCTCACCAACAGCTTCTCAAGGACAACGTGGAAAGGGAATGACATGCGGTCCCAAAATCCCATTAATGAGTTTTTAAAAGATGATTACTCTTAGGAAAGGGAGACAAAGGGACATAACTCACTTCAACCGTGACTTTGATGTATACCTTACATGGACAGGATTTTCGTAAATATCGCAACAGGAGAAAAATAAATAAGATTAATCTTGGTTTTTATTTCCATTCCAGCTGGTCATCAACAATCCCTCTATTTGCTTCTTTCTCTCTATCTCTCTCTTTCCCTATCTGTTCAACTCCCTCCTTCTCCCCTTCACAACAGACGCCCATGTCACTAACATCAATCACACTATTTCCCAGTTGTGTGCAGTTCTGATGGATGGTCATTGGACTCAAAATGCCAATTCTATTTTTATCTCGATCCGAGGCTGCCAAATCTGCTCAGTTTCTCTGGTACCTCCCCATTCTTCTGACCTCACGCATCATTCTTTTTCCCCCAGACTTTAGTGTTGTCATTAGATAGTATGTCTGCATCGCTGTTAAGGGCACCGTTTGTTGCCCTCACTAAATGCCCTTTACTGTGAGGTCATTCCTTAAGGCAGTATAGAGCAAAACACATTGCTGTGGACCTGATGTCGTCCTTATCGAAACCAGGTAATAATGTTAGATTTCTTTACCAAAGGACATCAGTGAAATAGATAAACTTATTGACAAAATGTTAGTGGGGTCATATTAGTGAGAATCGCTTTTATTTCCAGTTTCTGTCATTTGAGTTTAAGTTCTCTCATCGTCTGAGATAGGATTGGAAACAATGTCTTTGTTGTAGAAACCTGGACCACTGAATTACGTGGCCAGTGACATTCTTATTCTGACATAGTGACCCTGACATGAATTTACTTTAGAGACAAGAACAAGGTCATAATGGAAACATTGCAATGGAAAGAGTGATTAGAAGAGAGCTGGAACCATGAAGTCTGAAATTTTCCAAGGCATGTATAATGGTGTATTTAGCAACTGAACAAATGTCAAGCTGTGGAATGGGGATACCATGGAGCTGGTAGTGGGTCTGTTTGGTGATGGAGAGAATGTGAAGACATAAATCAATTCAGGGTAAATAAATACTTCCGGATTGTGAACAGTCTTGTCCTCAGATGTGTGTGAGGGCGGTTTTGAAATTTGTGATAATGAATGCATTTGCATTTGAAACTGAAGACAGTAGTTTCCAACTTTGCCAAATATAGTTAACAGAAATAACACTGAAGTTCACCATGACTTATGGGATTAATAAGTAGATAGAGATGGGGAGACTTACCAGGAACGCCAACCATAGCAAGCATGGGATAGTAACCAGCATGAATAATCCACAGTATACCTAATATTCGATATGGTAATATGTTCCAAAACCTAGAAACATATAAAAGACCCCAGGATAGACTCCTGTCCATTGTTGTAGCATTCCATCCTCGGGTTCTCAGATTCTGAGCCATTGGTGCAGCATTCCAGTCTACTGTTCCCAGATTCTGAACCATTGTTGGAACATTCCAGTGTATTCTCAGATTCTGACCTCTCCTCTCCCCGTCTCTGGAACTGCTGATTCCTCTTAGTGTTGCAGGTGCTGCCTCTGCTGCTAAAATGGGATAAATCACTGCAAGAAGCCCCTTACTAATAGAAGAGGGAAACTATCCAGCGACATCATTAGGATCCATGGAGACTGACATCAATCACAGTTACTGAACAAACAGATCCAGTTAACCCCTCTCAGTATGGTACCTTCAGATCACAAATAACAAATAACAACTGAACATGATTGAATGTTGACATCGCTGACTATTGGTCACATCTCCTATCACCAATTGTTCTCGTGAAGCTAGTTGTGAGGGAGAATGATGGAAGTCTCCTGATCACAGGCTAGATGATTCTTCTGTGTTGTGTTTGCAATGCTGTAACCAACTGAACACCTACACCCCCCCCCCCTCCCACCCTCCAACACAGCCACCCACAACATATGCGATCTAGAGGTAGTTAAAATGCTAATCTCTCCTCAACTAGACCAGACGCCAGACAATCAATTCTCAGTGGGCATATTTTCCCTGACCATACACAGGAAGTGTGGATATGTCTGGACATTCCTCTCGTTGCTCTAATAAAACATTGTTGAACCTTCAACACACAATGCAATTCAGCTTTGTTTTATGTAAACTCACAAACACTTGAATACACTTTATTGGCATCAAAGCAGTAAGACTTACATTTACTGAATTCAGTTCAAAGCCATATATGGCATGTTGTCACGAAACCGGTCCTTTTACAAGGTTATGTTGTCCTTAATTTTTTACAGAGAGTCTAAATGAACAAAGATTCCAATATGTCTGAACTCTGAATGTTTTCATTTTATTTATATCTAACAGGTAATGCCTTAGCCAGAAGGCTCTCTAGTACTTAATAAGAAACCTGGACAATCAAGAGGACGTGGCCAACTCTCTAACTGGACAGGTCTGATCAGTTCTGGGGTTAGTTAAGTCAGGGTCACTGTTGGAACTGGACGCTCTCCTCCTCCTTCTGTCCTTCTAACCTTATAACCTGTAAGCCTTTGTGTCAGTTTTACTCTTGGTGCTAAGGAGTTTGCTTATTGAGATTGTTGCAAATATTTTGGAACAGGATCCCTAAGTCTGGCTAGCCTGCCGTGTTTATATAGGATTAGTCATTCAGGTATTCTATTTTTGGTTTCTTGTGTTTCATTCGGTAATTTGGTAAATAAATGTTTTGTTTAAAACTCGGCAGTCTGACCAGCTAATTCACTCGAGGAAGATCCACTCCACTCTAACTTTTAAGAAATAACAAAGTTACGGTCTGAGCTAGCTGCTTAAAATGTTCTGTGGGGTCGGGCCTGTTCCATAACAGAATGGGAGCCATTTGCGGGATTTAGGCAGCGAGTGGCAAGTATTAGTGTCTCCTATTCCTTGTATTGATTTGATGGAGATAAAGAGCTTCAGATAGCAATGACTCTTGCAGGAACAAAGGATGTTTTGGTGTTGGAAAAACCTTGGTTTTTTTACAGAACGCATTTAAGTCCAAGCTGCCGGAATTCGTGGACAAGCTTGCGTTGTAGCTACCTCCCAACGTGAGGAAAGATGAAATGATTCCAGCAGTAGTACAGCATTCCAATTTGCTGGAAACTCCATCAGGATCTATAGAGATAAGCAGACCTCAATTGCAAATGACGCAGCTTGAGTTAAAAGCGGAAATGAAGCAGTTTGAGTTTTGGCTAAAATGAAAGGAGAAAGACAGAGAGTGAATAGGTTTAGCAGAGGAAAGAAAAAAAAACAATGAATATCCTTAGCAGGAGAGAAAGAAAAATAGAAAGGGTTTGTGCTTCAGAGATAGAAAAACCACGTTTTAAGGACCAATTCATAATCATCAGCCACTTCAGCTGTCAGATTTGCCGTTTTAACTCTCTGCTCTTCCAAATGTGTTTGCACTATGTCAGGCAGTGAATCATTGATCTCCTCCAAAGTAATTGTCTCTCTCAGAGCATCGTGGGTTTATTGAATTTTTAAAGCTCTTTTCCTAGAAACGTTTCAGGAATATAAGGAGGGATCCTGGTCAAACCTATATTGAGTTTCCAAGGATCGAAGAAAGTAATTTTGATAGCTGGAAAAGAGCTTTACAATACGCTGAGAGAGACAATTACTTTGGAGGAGTTCAAAGATTCACTGCCTGACACAGTGCAAACACATTTGGAAGAGTAGAGAATTAAAACGGCAAGACTGGAAGCTGAAGTGGCTGATGATTATGAATTGGTCCATAAAACGTGATTTGGCTTCTAGAATCAATTTCAGTCCATCAGGGATAGAAACTGGAGCAAAGAGAAATCCTCACGCGGGAGGGAAAGGCAGAAGAAGGTCATAAGGATAACATGGCACAGGCTACAAAGGAAAGACTTGAAGGAAACAAAGAAGTTAAAAAGCTCCGGTGTTTTCATTGCAATAAATTATGTCACATGAAAGCACTGTGTTGGTGGGTTCAGGGAAAAATAAACAGGTGCAGGAAAATAGGATAAGCTTGGAAGTTTTGTTGGAGTGGTAACAGTAAACACAGTGGAAGCTAGAAAGCTGCATCAGAGTGTATAAGCTGATCAGAGGTTTGTTAAGGAGGAAATGGCAGATCTGCGTAGAAAATATACCACAAAGGGAAATTTTCCTGACATAGAGCATGTAAAGAGGATGCAATATTAAGGGACACAGGATCCTCTTATTCCGTGATGCTGAAAGATCACGAGATATATACACCGGAAAGACTATTTCCAGAAAAGGCACTGCTAAACGGAATTTACCTTGAGACAAAAAGCGCATAATGATGTAAAGTGAGGATAGGGTATCCAGAAAAGTGTGGAGAAATTGTGGTATGAGTATTGGACAAACTCTGAGCTCCAGGAATACACACTATCCTTGCAAAAAATATAGCTGATTCACCAGTAGGAGTATTGCCAACTCTGGTTGAAAAGCCAGTGGAGACGCAGGTAACTAAAGCAATGCAGGAGTCTTATCCTGGAAGTTTCCTGAGTGTGGGTAACGAAGCCCCAATGTGACCAGTTGAAACAGGAGATATCAAAAATGTAAAGATAAGGAAGCAGAAGTGGCATTTGCAGAGACTTTGTTCCATCAGATAGTTGTGAAGAAATCTATTGAGCAAAAAGGGCATTATGCAAATATTTTTAGCTCATTTAAACAATTGAATTACAGCAGAAAGAAAACAAAGGGTAAAGCAGTTTTATCAAAAAGAATATATGTTAGGAATTTTGAATGTATCCCTGAGTGTTATTCCCATAAAAATGATGTCCAAATGAGGAAAACGGAGACTATCACATACTCAAGGAGATGATAATTGGGCAGAAGTTCATTAAATCATATTGCCAATGGAAAACAGAAAAGAGGTGATGTGAATGGTACATGAGCAGAAGTCATTTAGGAGTGAGGAAAACACAAGCTGAAACACAGAGACATTTTTACTGGCCTGAACTGCAACATGATGTCGTTGAATTTTGCAAGTCGTGTCATACATGTCAGGCAATTGGAAAAAACACAAGTGATAATAAAACCTGCGCCTTTTTTTTAACTATTCCTGCATTTGAAAAACCTTTTTACAAGAGTCTTAACTGATTGGCCACGTCCCAACATCAAACAAAAAGGTGGGCACCAGTATTTGTTAGCAATACTGGATGCATCGACTAGATTTCCAGAGGCCATCCCAAGATGCAGTATCACAACTAAAGGAATTGCAAAGGAATTACACTTTTTAAAAAATACACACGGACTAACAATAGAGATAGAGTGAGGTCAAGGTTCAAACTTCACAACTAATGTATTCACTATGGTGTCGTAGGAATAAAGCAATTCAAAACGACTGCATATCATCCAAAATTGCAGGAAGCGCTAGAAAGGTGACATTAAACATGAAAGACCATGTTGAGAGCTTATGATCAAGATTATCCAGATGATTAGGGTTAGGGAATTCCATTTGCGCTTTTTGTGATCAGAGATGCACCAAATTAACAGAGCAAATTCAATCCATTTGAATTATTTTTTGGGAATTAAGTGAGAGGACTATTAATATTGATTAAGGAGAAAATAGTAAATCAGAATTCAAAGGCCACACATTTGGGCGAGGTCTCACGTTTTAGGGAACGATTAATAGTGGTAGGGAATTGGCTAGCCAGCAGTTAAGAGTATTGCAGCATGCAATAAAACAGGAAGCGGACAGGAAATCAAAAAATTGCATTTGTGCGATCGGGGATAAGTCATTACTGTTACTTCCAGTTATAGGTGAACCTTGAAAAGCAAGGTTTAGTAGACGTTATCAAATACAACGGATACTGAGTGAGGGTAACTACTTGATAGGGACTCCAGAAAGAAAGAAATCTCACAGTGTATGTCATGTGAAAATGCTCAAAATGTACTTTGATAGGGAAGGAAAGCCAGAGGATAAGGAGTTAATGATTACGGCACAGAAGGAAGAACCAAGTTGAGAAGATTCTGAATCGGATATTCCTCAAATTAAAGTGGGATAATGAGGTTCTTGTCTAAAATTGGGATAATTTATTAATTAACCTTCATGAGAAAAATTGAAATGATCAGAAAGAGTTATTAATATCATACGTGGCGATATGCAGATATTAACTTCGAAGTACTCACCTAATAGCGCATAATGTAGATATAGGAGATGCCGTTACGATTAAACAACATCCTTACAGACATCATCCTCTCAAGTTGGCACAGTTTCAGAAGGAGCTTGAACGCATGCTCTAAGATGACATCATCAACGTGCGTTACAGTGACTGGAAATCACCCATAGTCATGGTGTCAAAGCCAAATGCTATCCAATGATTATGTGTGGACTATCGTAACATCAAAGCAGTTAAACATATTGATGTATACCCAGTTCCCGCATTGAAAATGTGGGACAAGCAACTTACATGAAAAATGTGCCAGCCACATTTCATGGACTAACCAGCAAATTGCCAGATTATCCAACCTGTGGATTGTGATATTTAGTGACTCATGAAAGGTACACTACAGCATCTATCTGACTTGTTCGATCGACTTCAGAAGTCAGGCTTGGTGGTAACCCGAGCGAAAAGTGAATTGCTAAAGCGAAAGTCACCTTCCTTGGCCATGCTATTGGACATAGATAAACGGTGCCATGAGATTTACAAGTGACGGTAATTGGGGAATTTCACATCCTGTTGACAAAATGAGCAGTTCCTGGGATTAAGTCAGTTTTTATCGGATATTTGTGCCTCATTTTTGCAGTGTGACTGCTCCACTCACTGAATTGTTAAAGAAAGGCAAGAAGTTTCAGTGGACAGAGGACTGTCAGAAGGCATTTGACGGAATTTGAAATATGCGTTAACCACTGCGCACGATCAGACCCACCTGATTATGCAAAACCATTCAAGGTGGATTTAAATGCGAATGATGTGGATATAGGTGTTTGGCTCGTGCAGGAAGATGCCGAGAAGTCAGTGAGACATACTGGGTATTCCTCCAAGAAGTTAAATGTTCATTAGTAGAAATATTCAACAGTTGAGAAAGAGACTGTGAGCTTTGTGTTGGTCTGACAATATTTCAGTGTTTATATTAACAGCAACGTATGGGAGACAACCATTTACACTGATCATAACTCAATGGAGTCTTTTTGAGAAATTTTAGGACAAAACTGCGAGATGAATTAGCTGGAGCCTGTTGTTACAGCCATTCAATTTGAACATTGTGCACGGGGCAGGTCTTGAAAACATGATTTCCAATGCATTGTTGAGACTTGAGTGACAAATGGAGGCACTCAATGATGGAAGGACCACACACTGAATCTGGATGTAGTTGTGCATGTTTCCATGTTTATAATAAACAAATGCACATGCTCATTGTAGAGTTCAAACTACTATTTCTGGGAGTTTTGACAACTGAAACCATCTTGGATATTCAAGATTCAGTTTTATATTGGGGGAGTTGTCACACAGGTGGGATCTTTACAAGATTATGTAGTCCTTGATTTTTTTCAGAGAGTTTCTAAATGAGCAAATGTTCCAACATGTCTCAATTTTGAATGCTTCATTGGGGGTGTTTTGACTTTTTCTTACCTAACAGATAATGCCTCGGGAAGAAGGCTTTCGAGCCTTTAAAAAAAACTGGTGTAATCAAGGGGATGTGGCCAGTTCTCCAGCTGCACAGGTCAGTTCAGTTCAGTAGAGTCACGTTCACTGTTGAAACTGGACGCTCTCCCCCTCCTTCAGTCCTCTTACTTCGTGAACTATAAGCTTTTTAATGTAATTTTTACACTTTGTACTCAGGGGTTTGTTTATTGGGATTGTTGCAAGTAATTTGGATCAGCATCCTTAATTCGAGGTAGCCTGACAGTTTTGGATAGGATGAATTATTCAGGTACAGTGTTTTCGGTTCGTTGTGTTTCATTCCTTATTTTTACAAATACATTCTGTTTGTTTAAAAGTAGACAGTCAGCCGAACTAATTCACGCTAGGTATATCCACTATACACTTACCTTCAACACATGGCAACATTACGGATTGGGCTCCGTGCTTAAGAATGTTTTGAGTGGTCGGGCCTGGTCCATAACAATGTACAATAACTTTGTCTATTAAAAGTCATGAATTAATGAGTAAGGGATGGAATGAATATGATTTTGGCTATGAGACAGAAAGGGCTGCGGCCAGTGGCTAAGGAGACCTGAGGGGAGTGCATTAATATCGCCCAGTCACTAGTATTAAGCCATCTCTGATTCTGACAAATGGAATTAAATGCAATGCAGAGCAAGATAACGGATGACCTTTGGTACATGGAATGCTAAACGACAATGTGAATGGAATAGGACAATTTAAATGTGAAGTACATAATTATATTTTATATATACACACAGGTTATATAGGCTGTTAAGATTGTTTATATAGGGAAGGGATGTACAGAAATAGAAACACAGACTATAAAATGTGTTGGGTTACATGAGTTGCAGCAGAGTAAGAGTGAAGACACAGCTCATACTGAGCTGGTACAGTGAGGATGGGCTGCATGACAACCATCTTTGTTGTAATTATTTAGTGAAACGTATTTAAAATGTTCAGAGACAGAGGAGAAAAGTCTAGTCATAAAACACACAGACAATATCATAATTAATAAACTATTCCTACTTATTCATCAAGTGTAGCTGTCTCTAAAAGGCCTTTAAAATCAAAATCACATTGGTGAGATCCGCGCAGTTATTTTCAGAACTTAAAGAAAGAACAGACTCCAGTGTAATACTTGTATCTCTGACACAAGTGATAGGAACAGGAATGGAGCATATTGTCCAAATATAACAAACATCCAGACCAATCAAGAAAAAGCAAAATATTAGAGATAGTGGAAATCTGAAATACAAATGCAAAATAATGGAGAAATGCAACAGATGACACCGGATCTGGGCAGAGAAACAGAGTTAACAAATCAAGTCTTATATGAACCTATCTTGAACAAGTTATGTTGGATTTTAAAAAAAGTTAATTCCATTTTTCTTCACTCCGATACTGCCTGAACTGTGGGGTTTCTCTCCAGCACTTTCAAATGGTGCAATGGCAGGAAACAGAGTAATGGTGGGTGGTTGCTTTTCGAACTGAAGGCTTGTGCCCAGCAGTGTTCCACAGAGGTTGGTTCGGAGTTTTCTTTGTTTGTCATTTATCTAAATGATTTGCGTGAGAATATCGAAGGCATGGTTCGTAAGTTTGTGGATGACACCAAAACTGGTAGCACAGTGGACAGTGAAGAATGCCTTATAAGAATACAAAACAATCTTGATGCAATAGGTCAATAGACTGACAGATAGCAGATAGAGTTCAAGCTGGATGAATGTGAGGTGCAGGCAATAGTGTGTGTTTGTTGCTGTCGAGGGAACCAGGAATGGGATGAGTTATTCACCATCTTCAGGGTTCAAATCATCGATATCCTTCATGATCTTTGACAGGCCTAACCATCTCTATGGTTACTTTCTTGCTGTTAATGTAGTTGCACAATATCTTTGGATTATCCTTAACCTTATCTGCCCATGCTATCTCATATCGACTTTTTGTTTTTCTGATTTCTCTCGAAATAATGCCCCACACACTTAATATTGACTAAGAGATAAAATTGAATACAGTTGTCTATATCTAATGTAAGGTTTTCTTTGATTCTTGAATAAAAGCTCAATAACTGTAGCTGTCCATTGTTCCTTAATCTTCCCTTCACTTTAACAGGAACATAATGCCTCTCAACTCCCGTCGTCACACTGTTGAACGCCTCCCACTTGTCAGACACTGTTTTACCTGCTGACAGCCTACTCCACTTAAACATGTTAAGTCCTTGTCCCATGCCATTAAAATTTATGGTACTCCAATTAAAAAAAAACATTAATGAAAGGCTTTTTCTTTTCCATAACTATTATGAAACTAATACAATTATGATTGCAATGCCCAAAATATTCACTCACGTTTACTTCAGTCACTTGTCCTGCCTATTGCACAAAAGAAGGCCTAGTTTTTCTCTTTCTCTGTTAGAATCATCCGGATATTGACGAAGAAAATTTTCGTGAACATATTTGACAAATTCTTCACCATCCAACCATTTAACGCTGTTGTAGTCCCAATCAATTTTAAGAAAATTCAAATCCTTCATTATTACAACCTTATTAAGCTTATATATATCCGAGTTCTCCCTACATGTTTGTTTCTCAATTTCTTTCTTACTGTTGGAGAGCATACGTTACAATACAAATAAGGTGCTCTTTCTTTTCTTATTTTTAATTTTGATCAATATATTTTCACTGGACGGTTTTTCACAACTGAGCATTTAGTGCAATCTGTTCAAAGTGAACTTTGTTTTCTAAGTTTTCACACTACCTGCATATTTTAATTGGATAGTTTTTCCAGAAATATCTTCCCCAGTTCAGGAAATAATTTATTCCTTAATCAAAAATGGCAGACCGCCCCTCCCTGACCTCCGTATATATTTTCCATCCTTTCTATGACACTTTACAGCTGGAACATTGAATTGCCTGTCTTGAACTTCTCTCAGGCGAAAGTGAGCACTGCAGATGCTGGAAGTTAGAGTCGAGAGTGTGGTGCTGGAATATCACAGCACGTCAGGCAGCATCCAAGGAGCAGGAAAATCGATGCTTCAAGCAAAAGCCCTTCATCAGTCCATTCCTGATCAAGGGCTTTTGTCCAAGACATTGATTGTCCTGCTCCTCACATGCTGCCTGACCTGCTGTGATTTCCCAGCACTCCATTTCCGAGTTGAACATCTCTCAAACAATTTTCTGTCATACATATGATGTCCTGATCCCATATTAAATAAACATGCCCTGAGTTCATCAGCCTCCCCTGTGAGACCACTCACTTTGAAATAAATGCAATTTTGTGCTTCAGAAGTACTATATACTTTTGACTCTCTCGTTTTTCTTTTCTAATTGATGTGCACTCCTCACATTCTTAAACTTCTCCATCCATCCTACCATTTATAATTCTACTTGGAATATCCCCCTTGTCAACTCTATCAACATAAAGTCTCCCTACATAGAAGGAGGAAATCTCTCTGCTAAGATATTGGCTGCGTTCCGGTTTAGATTAGACCAAATTCCTTTCTGAACAGGTCACTTCTATTCTAAAATAGATTCAAATTTCCCAAAAATCGAAACCCCTCAACAACACAGTAGCTCTTCAGCCATTGGTTTTTCTCCGTTAACCTTTTCTTCCTTCCCAGTTGGGTTTGGCATTGGGAGTAAATTGCTTTAAAGGTTTTATTATTAATACTTTACCTCACCTCTTAAGTTCACTCTGTACTGCTTTAATTTTTCCCTAAAAAATATCATTCCTGCCAATATCTACAATAATGTTTCTCGATTCAATCTCACCTTTAACAACGTGCTTGAAATGTTTCGAGACGTTCTTAATCCTCGCACAGGGAAATCAACAAACCCTCCTCAATTAACGGTCACTGCCACAGAATCTTCTATTAATGCCCTTGATAGAAAAGTCCACTGAAGCAATAATTCTACTAAATCTTCTCAAACGCTGCTGAACATAAGAATCATTCCAAGTGCCCAATAATTGATTGCTCTTCCATTTTCCTCAGAAAGACAATCCCTTTCAGCTGTTTGAAAAGCTGAAAAGCATTTTGATAGAGGAATAGCCACCGGAGAATTTTGAACTACTTTCTTATCTTTCCTGAGAGCCACACATCTATACAACGGATATGCTGGATAATATTTTTTTCTAAATCTACCAGTCATCCTCTCTGTGCCCAATATGTGACCTTAGTATTGTTATGCCTAAAAACAGAATTTTTTACGACACCTTCTGTTACTTTTCATTACCTATAGACAATAATGTTAAAATTGTAAAAATATTTACATATACGTATCAATCGTAGAAAAATTAAACAAAATCAACCATTTAGCTAATTAAATTAATAAAAATATTCCTCTTCAATAAAATCCGAGAAGAAACTAGTCTTCTCCAGAGCTTAAAATGTGTAGGAATCTCCGGAAGGAACGAATACCTCCTTATTTTAATTAATTAATTTTACAAAACAAAAAAACTTCTGCAGTATAATAAAAGAAACCTTTTAAAACAAAAATAGACTTTCCGTTTTTTTTGTAAACCGCCCTTAAAAAACTCTTTTAATAAAAAGTTCGTTTGAAAGAAAATCGTGAGTTTTTTTGCTGTTTTGTATGTTTTTGAATGTTAATCGAACAAAATAGAAACAATTATGTTAAATTAATAAACTATAATATCAACTGCAAAAAGACTATATTAAATATTTAATTGCCTGCAATCCCAGGAGCAGCTATAAATCCATGCTGCTCTAAGAACATAGTTTGAAAATGTTTTTACAATATAGAGAAAAGTGGGCATATGATTTAATAATTTGTTTCCAGATCAAGGTGGACTTGACGATATGATTCGATCTCCTGCTGTGAGTCTAAATATAGAATTTAGTTGAATCTTTATCCTCATCACTCCAACTCTTTCAAACAAAATTATGAATGTATCTCTATCGTAGAGACGGAAACTTCCTTCAACTCTGACTATTGCAGGGAACGATACAAAGAACATTATCCAGGTCCACGTGGAACACAAATGTTGCAGCGAAAGCCATCTAAACCTAATCCAATGCTAATTACGTGCAAGCTTAATTATTAAAACATACAGAGGAGCATAGTATAAAAGTGGAATCCAGTTCCATTTCCAAAATAAAATTTGTGGCTCCCTCGTGAAAAAGAACTGAACTGCGTCACGTTGTAAATTCACCAAAATCGGAAAAACAAGTGAATGGAATTCTCAATACTTTCCCTGTGAGCAACATCTGAAGAACAGGAGAAAATCAAGGCTTAGTTGTGAACTTCATAAACGATTATGAGAATGGGAGGGATGGAATTTGGAGAGAATGATAAATAATATTGTGGATGACAGAAAGATGACCTCGTGGTTCACAGTGAGGAGGAACGTGTGAGGTTACAGGATGGTATAAACCTGTTGTTCGGGTGAACAGATCAATCGCTCATGAAATTTAATATTGATACCTTTCAGAAGTAACAAGACAAGAGTGTACTCAAACTGAAGAGAGGCTGGATTTACTTGATTTTACTTTTAAGCAAAGAAGGCTGAGAGGTGGTCCTGATGGAAGTGTTTAACAACATGAGGGGTCTAGACAAGGAAAACAAAGAGTAGCTCTTCCACTTACTCGAAGGCTCAATAATAAGGAAATAATTCATTGAACTAAATTCATTGAAATAATGCACTGTTCTTACATTCAACTCGTCATTGTGCTCATACACAGACACATTTTCCTAACTATGATCCAAAGACCAATATTTGCCCGTTCCTTGACATGCGTAGACCTATATAAAGATTTAAAAGGGACTTACCTCGGGAGTCGGGCCTCCGTTTGCTGAGAGGTGTGAGGGAGGAGCAAACGACTTCTGGGAAGTCATATATTTGTGTGGTGCCTTACCAGAAACACTACCCGGGCAGTGTCTCCTCCTCCTCTGACCAAAAAAATCCTTCTGTGCGCCAGATTGGTAAGGTAGCGAGTTTTTTTGCTTCCTTTTTTTTTAACAGACTCTTTGGGAAGTTAGAATAATGGGAATGGAGGTGAGGGCAGTTGAATGTTCCTCCTGCAGAATGTGGGATGTAAGGGTCACCACTAGTGTCCCTGCTGACTACATCTGCGGGAAGTACACCCAACTCCAGCTCCTCGAAAACCGCGTTAGGGATCTGGAGCTGGAGAAGCATGAACTTTGGATCATTCGGGAAGCAGATGGAGTTATTGAGAGGAGTTACAGGGAGGTAGTCACTCCTCAGGTACAAGAAAAAGGCAAATGGGTTACAGTCAGGGGATGGAAAGGGAACCGGCAGGCAGCTCCGGGATCCCCTGTGGCAATTCCCCTCAACAATAAGCATCCCATTTTCGATACTGTTGGGAGGGACGACTTACCAGGGGAAAGCAGTAGGCACAAGGCTCTGGCACAAAGTCTGTCCCTGCTGCTCAGAAGGGAACGGGGAAGAGGAGCAGAGCAGTAGTCATTGGGGACTCCATAGTTAGGGGGACAGATAGGAGGTTCTCTGGGGACGAGAGAGACTCACGGTTGGTGTGCTGCCTCCTAGGTGCCAGGGTTCGTGATGTCTCTGATCGTGTATTTGGGATCCTGAAAGGGGAGGGGGGCAGCCCCACGTCATAGTCCACATAGGCACCAACGACATAGGTAGGAATTGAGGTGGTGATTTAAGACAGAAATTCAGGGAGATAGGATGGAAGCTTAGAGCGAGGACGAACAGAGTTGTTGTCTCTGGTTTGTTGCCCGTGCCACGTGCTAGTGAGGCAAGGAAAAGGGAGCGAGAGGAATTGAACACGTGGCTACAGGAATGATGCGGCAGGGAGGGTTTTGGATATTTGGATAACTGGGGCTCTTTCTAGTGTAGGTGAGACCTCTACAAACAGGATGGTCTTCATCTGAACCAGAGGGGTACCAATATCCTGGGAGGGGAAATCGCTAAGGCTATTCAGGTGGGCTTAAACTAATCCAGCAGGCGGATGGGAACCAAAGTTGTTGTTCAAGTATAGAAAAGGTTGAGAGTAGGGAGGTCCAAAATCAAGTTTCAGGGACACAAGATGGCACTGCCAAGCAAGAAGTTGAAATGTGTCTACTTCAACGCCAGGAGCACCCGGAATAAAGTGGGTGAACTTGCAGCATGGGTTGGTACCTGTGACTTCAATGTTGTGGCCATTTCGGAGACAAGGTAAGAGCTGGGACAGGAATGGTTATTGCAGTTTCCAGGATTTAATTGTTTCAGTAAGAACAGAGAAGATGGTAAAAGAGGGGGCAGTGTGGCACTGTTAGTCAAGGACAGTATTACAGTTGCAGAAAGGATGTTTCTGGAATCGTCAACTGAGGTAGAATGGGCTGAGGTTAGAAACAGGAAAGGAGATGTCATCCTGTTGGGAGTTTCTATAGGCCTCCACATAATTCCAGAGATGTAGGGGACAGGATAGTAAAGATGATTCTTGATAGGAATGAGAGAGACAGGGTAGTTGTCATGAGGCACTTCAACTTTCCAAATATTGACTAGGATCACAATAGTACGAGTAATGTAGATGGGTCCGTTTTTGTCCAGAGTGGGCACAAGGGCATCTTACCACTGCATGCAGACAGCCCAACAAGGGGTGAAGCCACTTTAGATTTGGTACTAGGTAATGAGCCTGGCCAGGTGTTAGAAAAGGAAGTAAGTGAGCACTTTGGTGATAGCAATCACAATTCTGTTATGTTTACTTTAGTGATAGAAAGGGATAGGTGTATACCACTGGGTAAGAGTTACATCTGGGAGAAAGGCAATTACGATGCGATTAGGCAAGATTTAGGAAGCATAGGACGGGCAAGGAAACTGCTGGGGATGGGCACGTTAGAAAAGTGGAGCTTATTCAACAAAAGGCTCCTGAGTGTGCGAGATAAGTATGTACCTGTCAGGCAGGAAGGAAGATATAGTGCGTGGAAACCGTGGTTTACGAAGGAACTGAAATCTTTGGTCATGAGGAAGAAGAAGGCTTACGTTCAGATGAGATGTGAAGGCTCAGTTAGGGCCTTGAGGGTTACAAGGTAGCCAGAAAAGACCTAAAGAGAGAGAGCTGAGAAGAGCCAGGAGGAGACATGAGAAGTTGTTGGCGGATACGATCAGGATAAACCCTAAGGCTTTCTATAGGTATTTAAGAAATAAAAGAATGACGAGAGTAAGATTAGGGCCAATCAAGGATTGTAGTGGGAAGTTGTGTGAGGAGTCAGAGGAGATCGGGGAAGCACTAAATGATTATTTTTTGACAGTATTCACTCTAGAAAATGACAGTGTTTTCGAGGAGAATGCTGAGCTACAGGCTACTAGACTAGGTGGGATTGAGGTTCACAAGGAAGAGGCATTAGAAATCCTGCAGAGTGTGAAAATAGATAAGTACCCTGCGCTGGATGGGATTTATCCTAGGATCCTCTAGGAAGTCTGGGAGGAGATTGCCGAGCCTTTGGCATTGAACTTTAAATCATTATTGTCGACAGAAATAGTGCCAGAAGACAGGATTATAGCAAATGTGGTTCCCCTGTTCAAGAAGGAGAATAGAGACAACCCTGCTAATTTTAGAACAGTGAGCCTTACTTCAGTTGTTGGTAAAGTATTGGAAAAGGTTATAAGAGATTTGATTTATAATCATCGAGATAATCATCTAGAAAAGAATAATTTGATTATTAGCCAGCACGATTTTGTGAAGGGTAGGTCGTGCCTCACAAACCTTATTCAGTTTTTTGAGAAGGTGACCAGACAGTTAGATGAAAGCAAACTGGTTGATGTGGTGTATATGAAATTCAGCAAGGCGTTCAATAACGTTCCCCACAGTAGGCTATTGTACAAACTGCGAAGGAATGGGACTGTGGGAGATACAGCAGTTTGGATCAGTAATTGGCCTGCTGAAAGAAGACAGAGGGTGGTGGTTGATGGGAAATGTTCATCCTGGAGTCCAGTTACAAGTGGGGTACCGCAAGGGTCGGTGTTGGGTCCACTGCTGTTCGTCAGTTTTATAAACGACCTGGACGAGGGCGTAGAAGGGTGGGTTAGTAAATTTGCAGATGAAACGAAGGTCGGTGGAGTTGTGGATAGTGACGAAGGATGTTGTAGGTTACAGAGAGACATAAATAAGCTGCAGAGCTGGGCTGAGAGGTGGCAAATGGAGTTTAATGTGGACAAGTGTGAGGTGATTCACCTTGGTTCGAGTAAACATAATGCAATGTAAAGGACTAATGGTAAGATTCTTGGTTGTGTAGATGAGTAGAGAGATCTCGGTGTCCAGGTACACAGATCCTTGAAAGTTGCCACCCAGGTTGACAGGGTTGTTAAGAAGGCATACAGTGTTTTAGCTTTTATTAATAGAGCGATCGAGTTATGGAACTATGAGGCTATGCTGCAGCTTTACAAAACTCTGGTGCAGCTGCACTTGGAGTATTGTGTACAGTTCTGGTCACCACATTAAAAGAAAGCTGTGAAAGCTTTGGAAAGGGTGCAGAGGAGATTTACTAGGATATTGCCTAGTTAGGAGGGTATCGAGGAAAGGCTGAGGGACTTGAGGCTGTTTTCATTGGAGAGAAGAAGGTTCAGAGGTGACGTAATAGAGACATAAAGTAATCAGAGGGTTAGATAAGGTGGACAGAGAGATGCTTTTTCCAAGTATGATGATGGCGAGCACAAGGGGGTAAAGCTTTAAATTGAGGGGTGATAGATATAGGACAGTTGTAAGAGGTAGTTTCTTTACTCAAAGAGTAGTAAGGGTATGGAATGATTTGCCTCCAACGGTAGTAGATTCGTCAACTTTACATTTAAGTCATCATTGGACAAGCATTTGGACGCACATGGAATAGTGTAGGTTAGATGGGCTTCAGATTGGTATCCAAAGTTTGTGCAAAGATTTGTAGCTCGGGTGCTCGTTAGTGTGGTTCTGTTCGCTGAGCTGGGAATTTGTGTTGCAGACATTTCGTCCCCTGTCTAGGTGACATCCTCAGTGCTTGGGACCATCCTGGGAAACGCTTCTGTGATCTTTCCTCGGGCATTTATAGTGGTTTGAATCTGCCACTTCCGGTTGTCAGTTCCAGTCAGTAACAGCTGGAATTGACAACCGGAAGCAGCAGATTCAAACCACTATAAATGCCGGAGGAAAGATCAGGAAGCACTTCACAGGAGGCTCCCAAGCACTGAGGATGTCACCTAGACAGGGGACGAAACATCTGCAACACAAATTCTCAGTTCGGCGAACAGAACCACAGCAGGTCGGCGCAACATCGAGGGCCGAAGGGCCTGTACTGCGCTGTAATGTTCTATGTTCTATGACTTATATCCACTTCACATCTTCCTTTTCTAACCAATTCAATTTTTGTATTCTCCCACAATACATTCAACACATTTTTCATAAGATATAGATTATAGACACTTTCTAACAGAATTGATAACATAATACTTTTACTCAATATCTAACCTATAAATTTGCAACATTGCTGAACTGTTTTGTTGTCCCATCACCCAGTCCCCAGATGCAGTTGCAGCAAATAGTCATTAAATCTCAAAAGAATTGCCAAGTCTTTACTTCTGATCTAAGTGGCCATTTGTCCCTTTATTATGAAATGGGCATATTAATTACAGACTGTCTGTCTGACTGTAACATTTTCATGTGGATTACTCCAGGCAATTGAACATCAGGAGGTAAGAACAGGAATAGGCCATCTGGTTGCCAGGCCTGCTGTGGGAATCAACAAGGCCTGACTGTGGTCTTTTCTCCACATTAATGTCTTGTTCCGGACACACAAAGCAACCTGCATCTCCCTCAAACAAACCTCTCGACTCCTGCAACCCCAGCCACCAACGGTGAATAAAATCCAAAGAACTGTAGGTGGTGCAACACAAGAAAATAGAAATTATGAGTGGCAGTAGGAAATTCAACTGTGCAGTTATCCACATTAAACACTATCTGCCAGATATAGAAATCCGCCCCATTTTCTAACCCTACCATTATTCATCTGTAAACTCTTTAGCTCCTCATTACAACCTGTTTTACCACCTAGTTTAATACCATTTGGGAATGTAGTTGCTACCCTCTGTCTCTCCTTCCAGGCCAGTTGGACAGATTCTAAACAATTGAGGGCTGAGAACTGAACCCTGCAGCACCTCATTAGTTTCAGTTCGCCAGGGAAAGACCATTTATCCCGATGCTCTGCTTTCTGTTAGTCAGTCAATCCTCTATCGAATTCAATACTCTAACCTTAACCCCTCGGTTCTAACCGCCTAGATCAGTCCTTCATGCAGCACCTTGTCAAATGCCTTCTGAAGTTCAGATGAACAGCAGTTGTTGCATCCCCATTATCCACCTTGCTGGTTGCATTCTCAAAGAACTCCAGCAGGTTTGTCAAGCACAACCTGCCCATCATGGAACTGTTCTGGTGAATTGAGCTTTGTTTTCCAAGTGTTCAGTTATTTCATACTTGACGGTTACTGAAGAAACTTCCCCACTACAGAGGTTAAACTCACTGGTCTGCAGTTTGTGAATTTTTGTCTATCTCCTGTTTTGGTAACGAGTACTACATTATTAATTTTCCAACACATCGGTACCGTTCCAGAATTCAAGGATTTTTTGAATATCCTAACTAACACATCCACTATCTATGCTTTATATCCTTTAATGTGATATACTGCAGGCTGAGGGTCTGACCTGTCTATAATCCTATCAATGTATTTAATATCTTCTTCCTCGTCATCGTAGTACTTCCATCATGATCCTTTGCAGTTGCTTTAAATTTTGGGATGAAATTATCTTGCACTGTGAAAACAGAAAGTGTTGGTTTTACCTCTGCCATTTCTGAGTTTCCCATTATTACCTCGCCATTTTCATCCTCTCAGAGGCCAACATTTACTTTCAGCATTTTTAAACTTTTTGTCTACTCAGAGAAGTGTTCTTTATCATTTTTTATGTTTTCTCTGCATTTTCCTTCATAGCCATTTTGATTATGTTTTTAGTAGCTGTTTGCTGACAATTAAAGTGTTTTTCTTTAATTCCTTAAAGGATGAGGGTGTCGCTGGTTAGACAGCAGTCATTGTCCGTCTCTAAGTGCCCAGAGGGCAGTTAAGCGTCAACCCAATATGTCTGGGTTTGAAGTCACATATCGGTCAGACCAGGTAAGGGTGGTGTTTTCCGGTCCTAAACGATATTCATGAAACATATGGGTGTTTCCAACCATGACCAATGGATTCATTGCCACCAATAGATTCTTAATTCCAGGTTCATATTGGATTTAAATTCCACCATCTGCCGTGGCGGCATTTGAAGCCATGTCCCCAAAACATTATCTGGATTAGCAGTCAGTGATAATACCACCAGAAAAGAACCGTCATGTTATTATTGACTTCCTTGTTAAGACACGGATCGCTTTTCACCTTTTTACAATTCCTCTTCCACTCAGGATTACACTTTATTTGAGGGAGTTGGACTATCTTGCTAAGTAGATGCCACTGTTCTTCAAATGTCTTGCACTTTAATCTTTTTGACATGTCCACTCAGGCCAAGCCCTTCCTCAGACCAGTAAAATTATCATTGTCCAACACTTAACCTCTCCTATTTGACTCTGTCTTTGCTGTTACAGTCTGAATGTGCAATTCCAACATGTTGTGGTCACTCTTTCTAAGATGATCCTGTACTACAATATGATTTTTCACTCCTTCCTCATTACATTATACCAAAGCCAGTTCTCTGTTTGGTTCCATGACATGTTAATCAAATAAATAATCCATGATATATTCGACGAATCGTTCTTTGAGACTCCCCTTGCCAAATTGATTAATCCAAGCAAATTGCATGCTTACATTCCCATAATCACTCATGTGCTCTTGTCTCAAGCCATCGTTATTTCCTGGTTCATGCTATTCCCTACTTTGAAAGTAATTTGTCGTTGGGAGGGGGGTAGTTTGTGGGCTGGAAATGCTTCGACCAACAGGTTTCTTTCAATGCGTTTTATTTCAAACCAGACTGATTCATCAGATTTGTCCCACGTGCTAATATCATTTCTTAATACAACCTTGACATAATCCTTAACGAATACAGGCACTCCACCTGCTGTTCCTTCTTGTCTGAATACTGAGCAGCCTTGGACATTTAACACCCTAGTCCTGACCTTCACGTAATCACATTTCAGTCATGCCCACCATGCCATACCTATTTATACCTGTTAGCGCTATCAGCTCATTCATTTTATTCCAAATACTGCACACATTTAGTTCAAAAACATTTTAATATAAATTCTATCGATTTGTCTTTCTCTTTTAATATTTGTGTGTACAGGCGCTCCATCCTTATTTATTGACCCCTGATAATAGTGAGTCTATTATTTACTCCAACTTGCAACTCACATTTTTAAAAAATTGTTGTGATTAGTTCCCTCCGCATGTTTATTTGACAAACCTTTACTTTCTGCTCATTTTCTGACCTGCTGCTTTGTATCCCATCCTCCTCTAAATCTGCATGATCACACCTCCCTTTCGGGATGTTGGGACCGCTCCAGTTAAAGTGAACACTTTCCTTTCTGTCGTTCCCACGTGCACTGAACGCAATCGGAGTCATCCAAAAATCAGAAACCCTCCTCCCAAACTCGCTCTTTGCCACATATTCAACTCGACTATCTTCCTCTTCCTTGACTCACTTCCAGTTGCCCGGGAGTAATCCCAAGAATATAATCCTGGAGATCCTGCTTTTCAACTCACTCCTAACTCCCCGAACTTCCTTTGCAGGACCTTTCGCTCTTCTTACCTATGTCATTGGTATCAATGTGAACCACGACCGCTGGCTGTTTACCCTCCCACTTCAATATGCCCTGAGCATGCTCGGAGACAATCTTGATCCTGTCACCGACCACCCTTCTTATGAAAAAATCATTGAATCATAGAATCCCTACTTTGTGAAAACAGGCCATTTCAAACAGCACGTCCACGCTGACCCTTTGGAAAGTATATTGGCCGGAAAGCTGGACAATCTGTCAGAGCTTAGAGAGACAGGAACAGCAATAGAGCCTGGAGACACTAACACAGATAGGGAGTATTGCAGACACTGGAGGAGATTCCTGCTTTAGGGATGGTTGTAGGGGAGTGTAACGTTTACACAGATAGGGGTATAAGAGCTGGAGAAGGTTATGGAGATGATTAGATTGGTGGGGGGACCGAAGGAGCCTACATTGACAGGGCTGGTGATAGCGACAGGAGAACGTTAAAGAGATAGTAAGTCTTGTAGAAACTGATCGGGAGACTCAGAAGCATTGGAGTTGGTTCCACAGATCGGGGGTTTCACAGGGTCCTGAGAGGATTACGCAAATAGGGAGGTTTGTAGGATATCCACATTTTCAGAGTGTTTCAGGAATGGAAAATGTTATACAGTTAAGGAGGGATGTTGAAGCTGTGGGAGTTCACAGACACTCGGATTCGAAGGGTTTGGGGCTGATAATGGATTGAGGGATATATTTACGCAGAGGGATAGTTTAGATTAGATTCCCTACAGCATGGGAACAGGTATTCTGCCCAAGAAGTCCACACCAACTCTCCAAAGAGTAACCCACCCAGACCCACTTCTCTCAGACAATGCACCTAACACGATGGACAATTTAGCATGGCCAATTCATCTGACCTGCACATCTTTGGACTGTGGGAGGAAACCCATGCAGTCACGGGGAGAAAGTGCAAACTCCACACAGAGAGTCAACAAATGCTGGAATCGAACATGGGTCCCTGGGGCTATGAAGCACCATTGCTCACCACCGAGCCACTGTGCTGTCCCAAATTGCAGAATTACATAAAGAGACAGAGTTTGAGGTACTGGGGGGACTGTAGGGAGTGGATGAGCAAACAGAGATGTGGAGGGCTGTTGTGGCTTGAAAAGGGTCTGGAGGTGTTTATATCCGTAAGGAGGTCGGTAAGGATGGTTTGAAGGTTACTGAGGTCGTGTGGTGCTATAGGCTAGGAGGCAGGAGTGTTATTGGGCCTGCAGAAGGTTACAGTGATATCATGTTCTCTTGGGGTTTGAGGAAGGTACACAGGTGGGTACTTTGGTCCAGACTGGAGGATTTTACAGCGACGGGGGCACTGTACGTATTGTGCAAAATGACAGAAATAGGGAGCATTGTACGGAGTGCAGGATGAGATTATTGAAATTGGGCATGTTATCGACACTGGAGCAATTTACACATAGGGAGAGTCGTCAGCATTGGAGTAGGTTTCAAATATTCAGCAGAAATATGGGAGGCCGGAGTTGACAGAAACAGGAAAATTTCTGGGAATTACAAGCATTCAAGACATTGGCACAAACAAGTTGGACTGAAAGACATGTTTCCTTGTTGTATGACTGTATCATATGACAAGAGACAGTGTGAGGAGGGAATATAGAACAGAAAGATCCCAGGATTCAATGCGATCTCCTTGAGGGAGTCATGATTTGGAGATTCCGGTGTTGGACTGGGGTGTACAAAGTTAAAAATCACACAAAACCAGGTTATAGTCCAACAGGTTTAATTGGAAGCACACTAGCTTTCGTTGCGATGCTCCTTCATCAGGTGATAGTGGATTGCTCAATTCTAACACACAAAATTTATAGCAAAAAATTATAGTGTGATGTAACTGAAATTATACATTGAAAAATTGATTGTCTGTTAAGCCTTTCATCTGTTAGAATACAGTGATAGTTTCACTTCTTTCATGTGTAAATCAGAAAACCTTTTTTTTAACAAAGTTGCATTCTCGGGTTAGCTGTTAACAATGGTGATAGCTAGACAATATGTTGAAGGTGTTGGCCCCCTGTGCTCTCTGTCTATGCCATAATGCTTAGATTGATTCTAATCTAAAAAGTGAGATAACGGAGTTTTACATAAATTCATGCAGTTTTTGAGCTCAGAGTTCGACATGAATGCATGCAGTTTTTGAGCAAAGTACAATGTAATCCTAAAAGTACAAATTCACCCCACAAAATATATGTCTGCATGTGGGTCTTTCTCTGTCTGTGTGTGTGTGTGTGTTTGGGTTGGGGGTTGTGAGTGTGAGAAAGTGTATGTGTGTGTAGTGAGTGCAGAGTGTCTTAAGTCTGTGAGGGGGTGCATGTGTGAGTGTGGAAGTGTGTGTGTCTGTAAGGGTGTCTGTGGGTATCTGTGTGCACGTCTGTGTGTACGTGTGTCCATGTGTATGTGAGAGAGCGTGTGTGTAGGAGTATCTGTGTGTGTGTGTGCATAGTGCAATACTGGTCACCTGTAATGAGATATGAACCCAAGGTCCCAGTTGAGGCCCTCCCTATGGGTACCGAACTTAGCTATCAGCCTCTGCTCGATCACTTTTCTCTGCTGCCTGTCTCGAAGTCCACCTTGGAGGATGGTCACCCGAAGGTCCGAGGCTGAATGTCCTGGACCACTGAAGTGTTCCCCAACTGGGAGGGAACACTTCTGTCTGTTGATTGTTGTGTGGTGCCCATTCATCCGTTGTCATAGCCTTTGCTCGGTTTCCCCAATGTACCATGCCTCCGGGCATCCTTGCCAGCAACAGATAAGATACACAATGTTGGCTGAGTCACATGAGTACCAGCCATTCACAAGGTGGGAGGTGTCCCCACGTGTAATGGTGGTATCTATGTCCACAATCTGACACGTCTTGCAGCGTCCACCGTGACAAAAAGGTTTTGTGATTTACACATGAAAGAAGTGAAACTATCACTGCATTCGAACAGATGAAAGGCTTAACAATCAATTTTTCAATGTATAATTTCAGTTACATCACACCGTAAATATTTGCTATAATTTCTGTGTGTTAGGATTGAGCCCTCCACTATCACCTGATGGAGTGTCGCTCCGAAAGGTAGTGTGCATCCAATTAAACCTGTTGGACTACAACCTGGTGTTGTTTGATTTTTATCCTTGAGGGAGGCCTGCTTTCCCCTCTGTTGTACTGATCCTCAGTAAGACAGCACAGGCCTGGATTGATAACTGTCAAATACCTATATTGACACAGGAAGGCTCAGTACAGCAGAGATGAAAATTAACAAAAGGGTGTGGACTGAGCCTGGGACAAATCGTGCTCTGTGTTCGTTCTTCAACACTGTATCTATGTCATGTCTTCTGGACCAACGTTCGATCCCTTAAATACACTCTGCTCTGTTCACTGTGAGTGATCTTACTTATCTGCAGGATTTACTGAAGGCTCCAGATCTCACTCTCCATCTCTCTGGCTGACCAACTGTCTTCAGTGTGGTGATGGACGAAACAGGAATTGGGAATTCTGCTGAGTCAGGAGCATCCTGAGTACCTACAGAAGACAGAGGATCAGACAGAATGGGAAATTAGACTGATGCAGCGAGGGTTACACATGAAAAAAGCCACCGAGTACCACAGAGATCTGACAAATCCCAGTCTCCATCCCTGGTCTGTGCTGCTGTGTCTCCCTGGAGTGGATAATTCTGTTGGTTCAGGATCTGAAGTATCCGCAAAAGGTGCAGTCAGCGGCAGCAATTAAACCCTCACAGTTACAGATACCACATGAAGTGAGACTGTGTGATATCACCAGAGTGCAGGAAAGCATCACGATCAAACCACAGTCAGGAAGGAGGTGCACTGGGATTGGTACGCACGGATGAGAGAGCTATCAGTCGGCCAGGCAATGGTCAAGTGTTACTCTCACTCAACTGTTCATCCAGAATTTAATGCTGGTAGCATCTGACTGCTTAATACCCTTTAAGTAAGGAAATCTGTTATGGGCTGCCGGTCTGGCCTACATATGAATCCAGACCCAGAGCAAGGAGGTTGACTGAACTGCCCCCAGGAATGACCTGGCAAGCCACACAGCTCAAGGGCCGCTCGGGGGATGGACATGAAATGCTGGCCAGCCAGAGACAGCAACTTTCCCGAGTGAATTAAAAACAACCCTGCTGGGAGCAGTGTCCTGGCCAATCATGTCGGCAGGTTTATGGACAGGGCTTTAAACTGACAGAGAGGATGCAGGGACATGGTTCAGGTGTAAGGAGCTTTCCAAATCCAAATATGAAAGGTGAAGCATCAGAACAGCATGAGGATGTGACTGAAGACAAGCAGAAAGGAACGGGAAGGCACAGAGTTTAACTAAAACTGTACATCAGTGAATTAGGCTGTGACAGGACATTCTGGGAAAAAGTCAATTCCAGTTTTTTTTTGGAATTGTCAAAGCATCAGCAAGAACTTGTGACACAGGGATAAATATGATTTGGTCACCAGAAAGATGTGGCTACAGGAGAAACTGTGCTGTACTGTTCTGTGTTCTAAACAGAGAGGGTTACAACAGCAGGAAGAGGTTTCAGGAGGCTGGAGAAGATGAGATCTGAATGAATAGACACAATTAGGATGGTTTGCTTGGAGTGCCAAAGGTAACAGAAACACCAATGGCCTGATCTGAAGCAGATGACCCAGACTGGGATGGGTGTGGGAATTGGAGGTTGTTTCAGAGGGAGGGAGGACGATAGAGGCCACAGGGAGTTACAGAAATGCAGAGAGCTGTATGGCTTGTAGGAGTTCATGGAGATGGGGAGGTTAGGAGGGATGGTCCAGTTTACAGGGATAAGGATGTTGGTTGAATGGAGTAGTTTACACAGTCAGGAATGCTTTAGGCGATTCGAGCAGATTACAGCGATAAAGTGGGTTGTATAGACTGGAGGAACAAACAGAGATATGGAGGGTAGTTATGGCTGAATATGTTTATAGATACAGGAAGGTTTAGGCTCTGCAGATTATTTAGATATGGAGGGTGTGGTGTCTGACAGATACTCCAGAATGGCAGTAATTTTAGTTGGAGACAGTTTCACAGATGAGGGCATTAGTAACTATCTCCAGAATGGTCAAAATGGGAAGGGTTGTAGGGGATTTTCCCTTCACACGAACGGGGACATACTTGATTATTGAGATCACACTTTTAAAAACCTCCCATTTGCCAGTAATTCATTTTCATTCAAACATACCAACCCATGATTTGGACGTGCCGGTGTTGGACTGGGATGGGCAAAGTTAAAAACCACATAACACCAGCTTACATTGCAGTAGGTCTATTTAGAGGCACTAGCTTTCGAAATGCTGCTTCTTCATCAGGTGGTTGTGGAGCACAGTCATATGACACAGAATTTATAGCAACAGGATGGCAGTGTCATGGAATGAAATATTAAACAGGTTTTGGTTAATTCTTTCATCTTTTAGAATGATCACCAGCGCTTGTAAATCTAGCGCTTCCAAACACAGAGTGTCCTCGATTATCCAAATATCAATTCGCTGAATATCGGATTATCCAAAGGAGATCTCGAGGTCCCGATAGAAACATTACATCAAAGAGCTGATTCAACCCTGATTGTGTTTGTTTTGTTCGCACTGATTAAAACCGATCTCGGCTCACAGAAATCCTGCTGAGAACAGTCCTGGACATTGAGCCCACGTACCATCTCCAAATGACTGAACTCCCACCCTCTCTGGCTCTGCCCACACTTAGCCTGGAGTTCTACATAGAGGTAAATCCTAAACTCCCCCCTTCCCTAGATATTCTCTTGAACATTGTCCTGTACAGTGCAGAGGTGGAACGTTTCGAAATGCTGCAGTAAAACTTTGTGTGTGCAGCTATGTGTGCGTGTGAGTGTGCATGCGCTATTTAGAGAATTAACCACTAAAGGCAGCAGCTGTCTTACTGTTGGTGTCCACTCCGGCTACCCAGGAGGGGGAGGAGATGACGGGGGCAGGGGCGCACAAGCGGTGGGACAGCCGGGGGTATGGGCGCAAACGGTGGGTGGGGCGGGCGGGGGTGCAGTGTTGGACAGGTTTGGGACTGGAGGGGCATTGTTGGAGGCAGACGTGGGCAGTGTTTGACAGGTTTTGGGCGGGCTGAGGGTGACGTTGGATGGGTTTGGGGGCAGGAGGGGTGCAATGTTGGAGGCGGGCAGAGGATGTTGTTGGATGGGTTTGGGGGCAGGGGCGGGTGGCGAGTGGAGGGTGGCTTTGGACGGTTTTGGTGGCGGGGGCAGGCGTGGGTCTCTGTTGGATGAGTTTGGGTCTGGCGTGGAGGGCGACTTTGAGGGGTGGGTGGTGATGGTGTTGAAGGGTTTGGGGGCGAGCAGCGGGGCGTTTTTGGTGACTGGCTGGGCGTGAGTGTTCACACATGGTTTGGTGCTGCCTAGTCACCTCAACGGGGACTAGACATTACCGAAAACTCCGAGCCAGAGAGGAAAGGCATTGAATTGAGTAATTGAATCATCAATAATCTGAATGAACTATTGTCTGCCCATCTCGTTGAGATAATCGAGGTTCCTGTGTACACCAGCTGGATGATAACCTGGTGTTGTGTAATTGTTACCTTCACCATGCTCGATCCTTCTGAATGTCCCCAATATTGGCCCTGTTCCAGTTTTCCTCTTCAATCTGTGGACCTGTCTGATCTTTTTCGATAACTATGTTAAAACGAAGACAGTTGTGGTCACTGGACCCAAAGTGCTCTCTGACTTATACTTCAGTTACTTGCCCGACCTCGGTTTCTGAGGGGAGGTCCAGTGTTGCATCCGTCTGAGTAGCGTAGAGCCCTCTACATCTTGGTTTAGGAAACGTTCTTCCACATATTTGACAAATTCCACCCCATATGGCCCTTTCACACTCTGGGTGATCCAGTCAATCCAGGGGAAGTTAAAATCTCCAACCAATGCTACTCAATTATTGTTATAGGTACCTGCAATTTCACTACACATTTTCTCCTCTCGTACCCGCTGGCTATTTGGGGGTCTAAAACACGATCCCAGCAGACTGACCAACCACTTTTTGTTTCTAACTTTTAAATATATGGCCTCATTTGAGGACCGCTTAACAATATTGTCTCTAAGCACTGTTGTAATGTCCTCCCTAATCAAAGGGACTGCTCCCCCTCCTCACCTACTTGTCCTTCTGTCACGCCTGTAGTTTCTGTATCCTGGATCACTGAGCTGCCAGTCCTGTCCTTCTCTCAGACATGTTTCTGTTATGCCTATATTATCCCAGTCCCCAGAGCTAATCCATGGTCTGAACTTGTCTGCCTTAACAGTCAGGCCTCGTGCTTTGTAATTAATGCCCTTTAAACTAGAAGTCTTTTCCCTCCCTATACTGTGCCCCGGATATCCTGGATAGGAAACTTGCTCTTGATGGCTGATGCATTTTCCCCTGACGAGTTGATGGCCCCTCTCTTATTCAGAGTTTCAACTCCTTGCCAAACTAGTTTAAATCCTGCCCGGGTAACACGAGCAAATCTCCTCCCAGGGATACTGGTGCCCCTCTGCATCCAGTGCCATCCATCCCCCTGGTACAGGTCACCTCTACCCCAGAAGAGATCCCAATGACCCATGAACTGAAAACCCTGCCCACTATACCAGCTCCTCAGGCACACATCCATCCGGCCTACGTTTCTATTTCTATCCTCACTGGCACGTGGCACTGGGAGTAATCTGGAGATCATTAACGTCAATATTCTGCTTTTTTAAACTTCTTACCTAACTCCCTATACTCATTTTAACAGAACGCCATCCCTTTGTCTACCCCTGTCATGTGGACCGATGTGCACAATGACCTCTGGCTGTTACCCTTCCACCTTCAGAATGTTCAGTAATCGCTCAGAGACATCCTTGACCCTGGTACCTGGGAGGCAGCACACAATCCTGGGGTATCTTCTGCAGCCACACAGTCTCCTGTCTGTCCCCCTCACAACTGTGCCTCCTATCAGTATCACGATCATTACAGAGGATCTGGCAAACAGAGACTGGGAGGAACTCCCTGCAGTTGGGTCCATGTTAGGAAAGTGGAGTATTTTAAAGTGATGCAGTGAGAACGGAGGGCCAGTGTGCTCCTTGAAGAGTGAATAGTAAAGGCAACAAGTCCAGGGAATACTGATCAAGTGATATCGTGAGTTTGATAAAGAAAATACAGTTCAATAAAATCAGGTGAAGCCATTCACAAGTATAGAGAGTGCAAGGGGATTGTGGAAAATGAGGGACAAACAATGGTCATGAAATATATTTGGCAGATACGATTGTGGAAAAGCCACAGGTATTTTATCAGCATCGTGAGAGTAAGAGGATTCCCAGGGAAAGAGGAAGGCCTGTGAGAAACCAAAGGGACAATCTGTGCATGGAGCCAGAGGAAGCAAGTGAGGTCTTCAATGAATACTTTCCATCTGTATTCACACAGGAGAAAGGCATTGTAGCCGGGGATTTCAGTTGGGATGCTGAGATTCTA
Organism: Chiloscyllium punctatum; assembly: GCF_047496795.1. Lineage (NCBI taxonomy): Eukaryota > Metazoa > Chordata > Chondrichthyes > Orectolobiformes > Hemiscylliidae > Chiloscyllium > Chiloscyllium punctatum. Next base: position 3,066,401 of record NC_092772.1, on the reverse strand, counting down.
GAACATGTTAAGATCAATAAGGAGGAGGTATTAAATGCTTTCACAGGTATAAAGGTGGAGAAATCCCCAGTGCCCAATTAAGTGTATCCCAGGCTGCTATGGGAGGTAAGGGAGGAGATTGATGGGGCCCTAGTGGATATATTTAATACTTTGCTGGACACAGGTGAAGTGCTGAATGACTGGAGGATCGCTAATGTGGTTCCTTTATTCAGGAAGGGCAGCAGGGATAGGCCAGGTAATTACAGAGCAGATAGTCTGACAGCAGGGGGAGGGAAATTATTGGAAACAATTCTGAGGAACAGGTTGAATCAATAACTGGAAAGGCAGGGATCGATTAGTGATAGCATGATTTGGAAGAGGAAGATAATGTCTGATGAAATCAGCTGAGGTTTCTTTGAAATTACGATTGAAGATATTGATGAGGGCAGTGCAGATGTTGTGGTTTCCATGGAGTTCATTTAGGCCTTTGACAAGGTCCCATGTGGAAGGCTGGTCCAGAAGGGAAGAGCCCATGGGATCCAAGGAAAGTTGGCAAATTGGATCCAAAATTGTTGGAGGGTTGTTTTTGTGATTGAAAGCCTTTGCCCACCGGGTGTACAACAGGGATCTGTGCAGGAACCATTGCTGTTTCTTATGGGCATTAGTCACTTGGATGTGAAAGCAGAACGTATCATTAGTAGGTTTGTAGATGACATGAAAGGTGAGGGTGTTGTCCACAGTGAGGGGGGTGGTCTTAGGCTACAGTCTGAAGTTTGGGGCTGGGACAGAATTTCAAGTGAGTCATTTCAATTGACAAGTCAGGCAAGAGCACAGCAGGCAATGAGGGTAACCAGATCAATTAAACTGTATTTACTTTGATGTAAAAGATCTAACAGGTTATACAGATGAAAGCACGGCATGGATGGGAGCATGGGACAGGGATATCACAGGAATTAAGGAAATACAGCTGAGGGAGGGACAGGTCAGGCAACTCAATGTTCCAGGAACAGATGCTTCAGGAAGGATAGAAGGGGAGGCAAGAGAGGAGGGGGATTAGTGTGTTTTGATCAGTGAAAACATCACTGCAGCACTGAGAGGATATTACTGGAGATCTGTGTTAGTGGAACTGAGAAATTACACTGGATGACCAGTTTGATATGACGGCACTACAGTCAGTGGGAAATTGAGCAGCAAATATGTTGGGGATATCAGATATCTGTAATAATGATAGGGCTGTAATGGTCGGGGATTTTAACTTTCTAAACCGAGGCTGGTATTGCCAGAATGTTCACAGCTTGGATAGAAGAGAATTGTTCAGTGTGTTCAAGAAAACCGTCTCAGTCAGTATGTAACTGGTCCGACTGGAGGAAGGGATAAAAACTGACCTCCCTTCGGGAAACAAGGGAGAGAAAGGGACAGAAGTGTTTGTGGGGGAGCACTTTGGCAAAGTCACCACAATTCTATTAGTTTAGAAATAGCGATGGAAAAGGACAGGCCTTTTACACAAGTTAAAGATCAAAACTGGCCTTGCCCCAGTCCGGAAGGTATTAGGCAAGACTGTTCAAAAGTTGATTCGTGGAAGCTATTTGAAAGTAAAGAGACGTCGGGCAAGTGGGATTCTTTCAAAAGAGAGATAAATTAAGATTTCAGGAGCAGCATATTCCTATTAGTATGAAGGACAATGCTGACACAAATGGGTAACACTGGATGACTGGGGATATTGAGGTTCTGGTCCAGACAAAAGGGGGCACATGTCCTATATAGCCAGCTGAATTAAGTCAATCCCTTGAAGAACATTGTGGGTGTAGTAATACTCTTAAGAGGGAAACCATGAGGGTGTAAAGGGGAACTGACAGAGCTTTGGGCAGATAAGGTTCAGGAAAATCCAGAGAGATTCTACAAGTATATTAACAACAGAAATTAACTCGAGACAAAATGTGACCCCTGAAAGATCAATGAAGCCATCTGTGTGTGAACCAACAGGAAATGGGCGAGATCCGAAACAAAAATTTAAAGTCAGAACTTACTGTGGAAAACACACTGGGGAAGCAGGGAAATAAACAGTGATGTTTTCAAAAGAGTCCACATTGGAGAACAGGAGGTGCTGAAGGTTTTAAAACGCATTAAAATCAGACAACTCCCAGGGAACTAATCAAGTACATCCCAGGACATTGGGGTAAGTTAGGAAAGAAACTTACAAAGGTATTTCTATCACTGACAGCCACGAGTGGTGAACTGGGAGACTGGAGGGTGGCTAATGTTGTGCCAGCATTTAGGAAAGGCTGCGAGGGAAAGCCAGGGACATCAACACCAATTAGCTTGATGTCAGTGGTGCCAATGTTGTTGGAAGTGATTCTGCGGGACAGGAGTCACATGCATTTGGAAAGGCAATGATTGATTAGGGATAGTCAGCATACTTTTGTGCGTACAAAGGGGTGTCTCTCAAACTTGATAGAGTTTGTTGAAGAGGTGACCAAGGAGATGGATGAAGACAGAGCAGTAGACGTTGTCTATCCTGACTTCAGCAAGGCTTAAGTCAGGGTTTAGCCTGGTGCACTGGTTAGTAAGATTAGATCACATAGGATCAGGGAGAGCAAGCCAAACAAACACAAAATGGGCTTGACAGTAGGAGACAGAGGATGGTGGGAGAGGATTGTTGTGCAGACTGGGGGCCTCGGACCAGCGGTGTGCCATGAGGATCAGTGCAGCGTCCATAAATGTATATTATTGACACAAACGAGAATATATGAATTAGTGTTAGCATTTTTGTGGATAGTAAAATACGTGTTATAGTGGGCAATGAATAAAGTTATCAAAGGTGATCTTAACCAACTGAGCCATGGGTCAAGAAATGAAAGGTGGAGTTGAATTCAGGTGTTGGATTTTGTTAAGACAAACCAGGGAGGACTAACCCAGTTAATGGCAGTGCTCTGTTCAGTGTTGTCGAACGGACAGAGACCAAGGGGTGCAGTTACATTGTTCCTTGGATGTGGCTTCACATGTGGAGAAACAGACAGGCTGGAGAAGCTGGAAAGCAAAACAGGGCAATGAGATAGCTTTGGAAGATAAAGTTAAGGAGAATCCAAAGAGATTCTACAGCACACAAGTACAAAAAAGCAACTCGAGTGACAATAGAGCCCTTCAAAGATCAAGAAGGCCATCCGTGCCTGGAACCACAGGAGATGAGTGTGACCTGAAATGAATATTTCATGTCAGAACATACAGTGGACAAAGACCAGGAAACAAAGGGAGAGAAACAATGATGTCTTGAAAAGAGTCCCCATTACAGAAGAGGTGGTGCTGGAGATCTTAGAACACAAAGGTAGAGAACGCCCGAGGTCCTGAACAAGTGTATGCCACAACATTGTGGCAAAGTCGCAGCGGGGACCATGGCAGAGATATTTCTATCATTATCCGTCGTATTTCCCTTGGGCGGAGGTGGCTGAGGGGTGACCTTAGAGGAGAATGTGAGGACTGCAGATGCTGGAGATCAGAGCTGAAAATGTGCTGCTAGAAAAGCGCAGCAGGTCAGGCAGCATCCAAGGAACAGGAGAATCGACGTTTTGGATTCCTGAAGAAGGGCTGATGCTCGAAACGTCGATTCTCCTGTTCCTTCGATGCTGCCTGAACTGCTGCGCTTTTCCAGCAACACACTTTCAGCTCTAAGGGGTGAACTTATAAAGGTTTATAAAACCATGAGGGGTATACTTAATGTGAATAGTAAAGGTTTCTATCCCAGGGTAGGGGAATCCATTACTAGAGGGCAGAAATATAAGGTGAGAGAATAAATACTTAAAAGTGACCAGAGGAGAACATTTCCACATAGAGAATGGTGCATGTATGGAATGGGCGTCTGGGGAAGGGGTAGAGAAAAGTAAAGTTACAACATGGAAAAGACATTTTGGCAGATATATGGAGAAGAGAAGGTTTGAAAGGATATGGAGCAAACACATGCAAATGCGACTTGTTCATGAACAGTAGTCAGCATGGACTAGTTGCATGGAAGGATAATAAATGCAGTACATTTCAAATCTGGGGAGAGGCGACAGGGAAGGTGGACGTTACAGGGACAGGCACTGTTGTAGGAGTTACAAATTATTGAAGACACTGGTCCACGCGACATGGAAGAGTAACAAAAAGATGGGGTACTGGGCTAATGGTCGCATACTTGGTAGTGTGGAAGAGCAGAGGGATCTTGGTGTCCATGTACACAGATCTCTGAAAGTTGCCACCCAGGTAAATAGTGCAGTGAAGAAGGCACATGGCGTACTGGCTTTTATTGGTAGAGGAATTGAGTTCCGGAGTCCTGAGGTCATGCTGCAGTTGTATAAGACTCTGGTGCGGCTGCATCTGGAATATTGTGTGCAGTTTTGGTCGCCATACTATAAGAAGGATGTGGAGGCAGTGGAACGGGTGCAGAGGAAGTTTACTAGGATGTTGCCTGGTATGGTAGGAAGATCCTATGAGGAAAGGCTGAGGCACTTGGGGTTGTTTTCATTGGAGAAAAGAGGGTTTAGGGGTGACTTGATAGAGGTGTACAAGATGATTAGGGGGTTAGATAGGGATGACAGTGAGAACCTTTTTCGACGTATGGAGTCAGCTATTACAAGGGGACATAGCTTTAAATTAAGTGGGGGGTAGATATAGGACTGATGTTAGGGGTAGGTTCTTCACTCAGCGAGTCGTAAGTTCATGGAATGCCCTGCCAGTAGCAGTGGTGGACTCTCCCTCTTTATGGGCATTTAAGTGGGCATTGGATAGGTATATAGAGGATAGTGGGTTAGTGTAGGTTAGGTGGGCTTTGATCGGCGCAACATCGAGGGCCGAAGGGCCTGTACTGCGCAGTATTCTTCTATGTTCTATGTTCTATGTACAGTGTTGGAGGAGAAACACAGAACAGAAAGATCCCAGGCAGCTTTCCCACCCACTCATGGGAAGCCTGCTTTCCCCTCTGTTGTCCTGATGCTCACTAAGACATCACAGGCATGGATTGATAACTGTGACACTCCTGATACTGTCTCAGAACAACAAAACTTACAGTAGACGTGGTGATTGAGCCTGGGGTGTGTCTGTATACTGCTCCCCCTCCAGCACTGTTAGCTGATGTTTGGAGCCCTCTCGCTGCTCTCTGCACGGTGAGTGATCTTACTTCAGTGCAGGGTTTACTGAAGGCTCCAGATCTCCCTGTCCTTAGTCTCTCTGCCTGACCAACCATCTTCAACGTGGTGATGGATGGGACACCCAGCAGCTGGGAAATCTAATGAGTCAGGAACTTCCTGAGTACCTACAGGAGACAGAGAAATAGACAGAAAGGGAAATTAGACTGATGCAGTGAGGGTTACACATGGAGAATAGTACTGTGTCCCATGGAGATCTGGAAAATACCAGTCTCCATCCCTGGCCTTTGCAGAATTCTGCTGGCTCAGAATCTGGAGTAGCTGTAAGAGTTGAGAGACACTGACAGAGGCAGCATTTAGACCCACACAGTGAGGGATACCACATGGAGAGAGACTGAGTGATATCACCAGAGTGCAGGAAGGTATCAGGAACAAACAATCATGAAGGAAAACAGGTTTAGCTCCATGATACACGGGTATCAGTGTTCAGGGATAAATAGCCTGTGAGCAGACAAAGTAATGGCCTGTTGATATTGTTGCTAGAGCATGTATCCCAAACCTCAGCTAATGTTCAGGAGAGGCAGGTTTGAACCACATCATCTGAAATGGTGGAATTTGAAATAAATTATTTTAAAAATAGCAATTGACCATCTATACATACCATTACTGATGTACAATAAATCCAAACACTTATCATTCAGAGAAGGACATCTGCCCACCCTCACGGGGTCTGCACAACATACCCACAGCAAAGTGTATGCCTCCCAATTACCTTCTGAAGTGGCCGAGCAATTATTCAGCTCAAGGACAGCTAGGGCTGGGCAAGAAAGGCTGGTCAGCCAGAGACTCTCACATCCCATAACTGATTTTAAAAATAATCCATTAGGACGGGGTCCCACTGGAACTGAGCGGGGACCAGTGTCCTGGCAAATCATGTCGGTAGGTTTGTGGACAGGTAAACCTAGAGGGTTCAGGTGAAAGGAGCTTTCCAAATCCAAATAGAAAAGTGACGCATGTGAACAGCACGGGGATGTGGTTGAAGACAAGCAGAAAGGAACAGGAAGGGACAAATTTTAACTAAAACTGTATATCAGTGAATCGATTTGTGACAGGAAATTGTGGGAAAGAGTAAATTATCTTTTTTTTTGGAATGGACAAAGTCTCTGAAGCAAGGTAGACTGATTTGTGACAAAGAGATAAAAGAGATTTAGACACCAGTGAGACATGGTTACAGGACGAACAAAAGTTGGAACATAAATATTCAATGGTTCACAACCTTGCAGAGACTCAGGCAAAATTACTTAGATTTAGATTACTTACAGTGTGGAAACAGGCCCTTCGGCCCGACAAGTCCACACCGCCCCGCCGAAGCGTAACCCACCCATACCCCTACATCTACATCTACATCTACATCTACCCCTTACCTAACACTACAGGCAATTTAGCATGGCCAATTCACCTGACCTGCACATCTTTGGACTGTGGGAGGAAACCGGAGCACCCGGAAGAAACCCACGCAGACACGGGGAGAACATGCAAACTCCACACAGTCAGTCGCCTGAGGCGGGAATTGAACCCGGGTCTCTGGCGCTGTGAGGCAAACGGGTAACACTAACAATAATGGAGAACAAATGCATTACAGAGAAAGCATTTGGCATCATATCATGAAGTAGAGTCAGTCTGAATGTAAATTCTGGCTACTACTTGCCAAGGACACAAGCGGCAGAACAGTTTTTGGCTACTTAACAACATTTCATTGCTCATCATTTGAATTATAGAAGAACTCATTGGAATTTTTAATAAAGGCATTGTGATAATTTAGTGAAACTTGAATATTCATATAATCTTGGCAATCATACTGGCAAGAGTGATATTCGAAGAAGAGATTGTGGAATTGTTTTTCAGTGTTTCTTTGAATAACACATTATGCAACTGGCTAGGGACGTCACTATCTCAGTGCGACCGTTGTGTCATGAAACTTAGTGAGTAATGTCACCTGGGGAGATCCTCTGGGAAATTGTGTAAAGTGCAGTCTAAAGAAATACTAAGTTTTAAAGTGAATCACAGAAAGGACAAGCTACATCTGGAAACAAAAGCAGCCAATTACATGAGTTTGAGAGAACTGACCAAGGTAAGCAGGCTAAACAGACTGAAACATGTGTCTGTAAATGAACAGTGGAAAACATTTGAAGGAACACTGTAAAACACTCAACAAAAGGACGTTCCATTGAAATAGAAAATCCTCAGCAAGAAATTCCCACCCATCACTCACTCAGGACAAAATGGATCATATCAGATTATGAGGCTTAGATGATTACCACAAAGTACTTAAAATCCTGAAATGAGAGAGAGTTTAAGCAGTATGTTTTAAAGGGATTGCAAAGGGTCTGCTAGCAGGGAGGAGGGCAATGGAAAGGGGAATCGTTGTCAGGGTTTAATGACACAATAGGAACAGGGAGAGGTGAAGATGCTGGAGGTGGTGAGAGAGTGGTCCGGGCATGAACAATGTGACAAAACCAGCTGCAGCTGGAGGCGTTTGCAAAGGTAGGGAGGGACGTATGTATTTTCATTTATTCATTCATGGGATGAGGGTGATTGGACCAGCATTCTTTGCCCCACTGCTAATTTCCCAGAGGGTAGCTCAGAATCAGCCATATTGCTGTGGGTCTGGAGTCACATGTCAGCCAGATCAGGTTGGAATGTCAGATCTCCTTCCCTAAAAGGAGCTAAGTGAACCAGATGAGTTCTTCCTACAGATCAACAATGCTTTTATGGAGGCCGCACCAATGTGCTGTACAGCCACAACATGACATCCCAACTCCTACTCTCAATGCTTTGCCCTATGAAGGTAACCATCCCAAACGTCTGCTTCACCAGCGTGTCTACCAGTATTGCCAATCTCAAGGAACTGTGTACCTGCATCCCTGGGTCTCTGACTGATAACACTACCCAGGGTCCAAACAATAACTGTACAAGTCCTGCCCTGGTTTGTTTCACCAAAAAGGAACACCTCACCTTTATCTAATTAGAGTCCATCTGCTATTCTTCAGCCCACTATCCCAGCAGTACTGTTCATCCTGTTGTATCATAAATAACCTTCTTCACTGTCCACTTTCCCACCAATTTCAGTGTCACCCAAAACAATTACTTACCAGGAAACTAATATTCCAATCCAAACCATTTATCCAAATGACAAACAACAGTGGACCCACCACACTGCTGGTCACATCCCTCCAGTCAGAAAGACAACACGTCTCCCATCACCATCTGGCTCCTACCATCAAGCCCAATTTTGTATCCAGTTTCCTCGCTCCTCCTGAATGCCATATCCTTTTACAATGGTCTAGGCTTCTTACCCAGTTTACCACATGGAACGTAGAACACAGAACAGTACAGTACAAATAACTTCGGCCATGATGCCATGCCAACCTTTTATCCGTCTGTAAGATCAAACTAACCTACATACCCTTCATTTTACTGCCATCTGTGTGCCTATTCAAGAGTCTATTAAATGTCCCTCATGTATCTGACTCTCCTACCACTGCTGGCAGTGCTTTCCAACCACGCAACACTCTTTGTGTAAAAAACCTTTCTCTGAAATTTCTCTTTACCCATCCAACAATCACCTTAAAATTATTTATGTCCACTGACAACAGCCATTTATGCCATGGTATAAAGAAGTCTCTCACTATTCACTCTATCTATGTCTCACATCATCTTGATCACCTCTACCAAGTGGCCCCTCACCCTTCTTCACTTCAATGACCAAAGGCTTACCTCCCTGAACCTTTCTTCGTAAGACATGCTCTTCAGTACAGGCAGCATTCTGGTAAACATCCAACTTAGCCTCCACTGCCTTCCTGTAATGAGGGGATCAGAACTGAACACAATATTCCAAGTGGGGTCTAAGCATGGCTCTATAGAGCTGCAGCATAACCTCACGGCTTGAAAACCCAATCCCCCAGCAATTGAAAGGCAACATAACATATTCCTTCTCAACAACCCTATCACCTTGGATGGCAACTTTGAGGGATAGATGGATGTGGAACCCAAGATCTCTCTGTTCCACAACATTACCAAGTATTCTGCCTTTAACCCTGTATTCTGCATTCAAATTTGACTTTCCAAAGTGAATCATTTCACACTTTTTCCAGATTAAACTCCATCTACACTTCGCAGCCGAGCTCTTTATTCTGTCCATATCCTGCTGCAACCGACAACAGACCTCCACACTATCCACCACTCCACCAACCTCCATGTCATTGGCAAAATTACTAACCCATTCTTCCACAACCACATTCAAGTAGTTTATAAAAAAGAATCACAAACAGCAGAGGTCCTGGAACTGATCCGTGCAGAACACCACTGGTCACCGAGCTCCATGCTGAATGCTTCCCATCTATCATCACCCTCTGTCTTCTATGAGGCAGGAATTCCATATCCAGACAGACAGGTTTCCTGTATCCCATGCCTCTGTATTTTCTGAATGAGCCATAAATGCGTTTTGTCACATTCTCGAAGGATTCAATAAGATTTGTGAGGCATGACCTGTCCCTAACATAGCCATGCTGACTAGCTCTAATCAAACTATGGTTTTCTACGGAGTCATAAAGCCGCGCTCTCAGAGTCCACTCCAATAAGTTGCATACCACAGACATAAGAAAGTGGAGGTCTGTAATTCCTAGGATTAGCCCTATTCCCTTTCTTGAACAAGGGAGCAACATGTGCCGCCCTCCAATCATCTGGTATGACTCTGGTGGACAGTGTGGGTGCAAAGTTGAAAAGTGTGGTGCTGGAAAAATACAGCAGGCCAGGCAGCATCCAAGGAGTTGAAGAATCGACGTTTCGGGCATAAGCTCTTCTTCAAGCCCTTTCTCCTAGTGTGGCTCCAAAGGTCATCGCCAAAGGCAATCCCTTCTCTTGCAGTAACTTTGGGCATATTTGGTCTGGTCCAATAGACTTATCTATCTTTATGTTTTACACAATCCTCAGCACATCCTCCTTCTCAACATCAACCTATTCACATATATCAGTCCTTTTCACGCTGTCCTCACAAATGACAAAGTCCCTCTTAGAAGTGAATACTGAAGCAAAGTATTCTTTAAGGTCTTCCCCTACCACCTGTGACTACACGCACATGTTCCCTCCACTATGCCTGACCGGCCCTACCCTCACGCTGACCATCCTCTTGTTCCTCACATAAGTGGAAAATGCTTTACGATTTTCCTTAATCCTTCCCAAAAAAGATTTTTCATGTCCCATTCTGGGTGTCCTAAATCCATTCTTCAGTTCCTTCCTGGCCTCCTTCAGTGAGTCCCCAGATTGTGGAAACAGGCCATTAGGCCCAAAAACTCCATACGGACGCTCTGAAGAACATCCCGCCCAAAACCATTCCCCCACCCTATTACTCTCCATTTACCCTAACTAATGTGTTAATCCTGCAATTCCTGAACACTATGGGTAATTTACCATGGCTAATTCACCTAAACTGCACATCTTTGGGTGGAAACTGGAGCACTTGGAGGAAGCCTATGCAGACATGGGGAGAACGTGTAAACTCCACACAGACAGACGCCCAGGATTGGAATCGAAATCGGGTCCCTGGTGCTATAAGGCAGCCATGCTAACCACTGAGCCATCGTGCCGCCCTCATATAACCCTGTAGAGGTCTAACAATCCTAGCGTCCTCAACCTTAAGTAAGCTTCCTTCTTTCTCTTGACTAGATGTTCTACATCCCTTTGAACCTTGTTAACTGCTTCGCTAAAGTCCATGTGGACAATGTTCACTGCTCTGCCTTCATCTATCTCTTGGCCACCTCCTCAAAGAGTCAATCCGGTTTGTGAAACACGGTTTCCCACGCACAAAGCCATGCTGACGACCTCGAATCAGCCCTTGCCTTTGTGAATATAAGGAGCTCCTTTCTATCAGAATCTCCTCCAACAACTTCCCCATCATTGGGCTCACGGGGCTGTAATTTCCTGCAATCCTTTTGTGATGGAACAGCATTAGCCGTCCTCCAGTATTTCGGCACATCACTGCGTCTGCTGATAATATAAATTAAAATATCTCTGTTAGGGACACTGCAATCTCCTCCCTAGCTTCCCACAATATTCTCAGATCGACATAATGAGCTACTAAGAATAGATCTACCTTTACTTGTTTTAATATTCCAGCACTTTCTCTTCTCTGTTGAGGATTCTTTCCAAGACATCGCAAATTCTTTCCCAAAGTGGCCGAGCTTCCATGTCTTTCCCAAAGTAAATACTGACAAGACTTTTTTTTAATTTAATATCTCACCCACCTACTCTGGTTCCACACATAGGCGACCTTATTGATATTTAAGAGGCCCTATTCTCTACCAAGTTACTCTTTAGCCATTATTGAAACTTACACAAAGGCTTCTGAAAATTCAAATAAACCATATTGTCCTTACCAACACCCCGCCCAACATCCTTATCTATTCTGCCATTTATATTCACACAACAAATAAATCCAACAGGCTCAAAAACAAATTCTCTTTTATAAAATGTGTTTCTAAGGGTCCAGTTATTTTTTATTGATATGTCATTTCTCACTCATTTCAGCATGCTCCTGACTTACTGTCAGGCTAACAGTATTTGTTTTTAGACTGGAAACATAAAGGGTTCTGGGAGTTCTTGTTTATCAATCTGAAAAAATGTAGCTTACAGGGTCATCAAGTAATAGAGAAGGCAAATCAAATGCTGCCATTTATTACAAAGGGACTGGAGTCTAAATATAGGGAGGTCTTACTAAAACGATACAAGGTACAAGTCAGACTACACCTAGAACATTATGAACAGTGTGTGTGCCCGAAGGAAAGATATTCTTGTATCAGAGGCAGGCCAGAGAAGGTCCACTCGGCTGATGTTGGAAATGGAGGGATTATATAATAAGAGGTGGAATAGATTGAGAATGAACCCATTGAAGTTGAGAAAAATTAGAGTGAAACTGAATGAAACATGCAAGATTCTGAAGTGTTTTAATCGGTTAAATGCTGGCAAGTTAGAAAATAGAAAAGTGCAGCAATAGGCCCTTCGGCCCACCTTGATATCATTCTCAACTCATCCCATCTGTATATACATGGACCATGTCCCTCTATTCTCTGGCCGTTCATGTTTCTCTCTAAATGTCTCTTCAAAACTTTACTCACATTTCTGTTTGTATGACATCGCTTGGCAACTTCCACTCTCTTCCAACCCCAACCTCAGTATCAAACCGGCAGACAAGGGAGACGCAGTAGTAGTTTGGCGCACCGAACTTTATACTGCTGAGGCTAAACGCCAGCTCACGGACACCTCCTCCTACTGTCCCCTTGACCATGACCCCACCTCCTACCACCAAACCATCATCTCCCAGACCATCCATAACCTCTTCATCTCAGGGGATCTCCCATCCACCGCCTCCAACCTCATAGTCCCACAACCTCGCACTGCCCGTTTCTACCTCTTGCCCAAAATCCACAAACCTGACTGCCCCAGCCGACCCATTGTCTCAGCCTGCTCCTGCCACACCGAACTCATCTCTGCATAACTCGACACGGTCCTGTCCCCCTTAGTCCAATAACTCCCCACCTACGTTCGGGACACCACCCACGCCCTCAACATCCTCCATGATTTTCGCTTCCCCGGTCCCCAACACCTTATCTTCATCATGGACATCCAGTCCCTGTACACCTCCATCCCCCATCACGAAGTTCTCAAAGCCCTCCGCTTCTTCCTTTCCCGCCGTACCAACCAGTACCCTTCCACCGGCACCCTCCTTCTACTGACTGAACTGGTCCTCAACCTGAATAACTTCCCTTTCCAATCTTCCCACTTCCTCCCAACCAATGGAGTGCCATGGGCACTCGCATGGGCCCCAGCTATGCCTGCCTCTTCGCACGATATGTGGAACAGTCCATCTTCCGCAGCTACACTGGCACCACTCCCCACCTTTTCCTTCACTACATCGATGACTGTATCGGCGCTGCCTCGTGCTCCCACGAGGAGGTTGAACAGTTCAACCACTTTACCAACACCTTCCACCCCGACCTCAAATTCACCTGGACCGTCTCAGACTCCTCCCTCCCCTTCCTAGACCATTCCATTTCTATCTCGGGCGATCAAATCATCACGGACATTTACTATAAACCGACTGACTCCCACAGCTACCTCGTCTACACCTCCTCTCACCCTGCCCCCTGTAAAAACGCCAACCCATATTCCCAATTCCTTTGTCTCCGCCACATCTGCTCCCAGGAGGACCAGTTCCAAAACTGTACAACCCAGATGTTCTCCTTCTTCAAAGACCGCAATTCTGCTGAACAGGAGATACATGCATTTGCAAAGCAAGGATTAATTGGGGGTAGTCAACACAGCTTTGGAGTATTACATAGAATTCTGATCATCCTGATTTAGGAAGCATTATCTGAAATTGTAATTGGAGCAAAGATTGACGAAGATGTTACTGATGCTGGAAAGTTTGACAGAATCCGAGAATCTGGATAAGCTGGAAAGCAACATGGGGTAATGAGATAGCTTTGGCAGAAAAGATTAAGGAGAATGCAAAGAGTTTTCGATAGCATACAAGGACAAAAAAAAAATGGAGAGACAATTGTGCCACTCAAAGATCAGTGAGGCCACCCATATGTGGAACCACAGGAGATGGCGCGATCCTAAATGAATATTTCATATCAGAACGCACTGTGGACAAAGACTAAGAAACAAAGGGAAAGAAACAGTGATGTTTTGAAAAGAGACGCCATTACAGAAGAGGGGGTGCTGGCGGTCTTAGAACACAAAGGTAGAAAAAGCCCTAGGTCCTGAACAGGTGTACCCCAGAACATTGTGGCAAAATAGTGGCAGGGACACGAGCAGAGATATTTCTATCATTGTCCTTTGTATTTCCATTGGGCGTAGGTGGCTGAGGGGTAATCATATAAAGGTTTAGAAAACCATGAGGGATAAAGGTAAGTTGATTAGCCAACACCTTTACCCCAGGCTAGTTGGGAGTCCATAACTAGATGGGATTGAAGTGCAGAAGGAGGAGATGTTAGCAATTCTGCAAAGTGTAAAGCTCGCTAAGTCCCCTGGGCTGGGTAGGATTTATCCTCGTATTCTCTGCGAAGCCAGGAAGGAGGTTGCCGAGCCTTTGGCTTTGATCTTTATGTTGTCATTGTCTACAGGAATAGTGCCAGAAGGCTGGAGGATAGCAAATGTTGTCCCCTTGTCCATGAAGGGAAGCAGAGAAAACCCTGGTAATTATACGAGCTGTGAGCCTTACTTTGATTCTGGGTGAAGTGTTGGAAAGGCTTATAAGAGATAGGATTTATCACCATCTGGAGATGAATATGTTGATGAGGGATAGTCAACACGGTTTTTTGAAGGATAGGTCGTGCATCGCAAACCGCTGAGTTCTTTGAGAAGGTGAGCAATGAGGTGGATCAGGGTAAAGCAGTTGATGTAGTGTTTTTGGATTACAGTAAGGCTTGTTTGATAAGTTTGTTAAGGCTCCCCATGGTAAGTTATTGCAGACAATACAGAGGCATGGAATTGCTGGTAAGTTCGCAGTTGGGATCGAAATTGGCTCGATGAATGTTGGCAGAAGTAGTGGTTGATGGGAAATATACATCCTGGAATTCAGTTACTAGTGGGGAAACACCACGATGTGTTTTGGATCCACTGTTGATTGTCATTTATATAAATGACCTGGATGAGAGCATTGAAGGATGGATGAGTGAAGTTGCGGATTACACTAAGGTTGGTAGAGTTGTGGATAGTGATGCAGGATGTTGTAGGTTACAGAGAGGCATAGATAAACTGCCGAGCTAAACTGAGAGTTCGCAAATGGAGTTTAATACGGAAAAGTGTTAGGTGATTCACTTTGGAAGGAGTAACAGGAGCACAGAATACTGGGCTAACGGTAAGATTCTTGGTCGTGTCGGTGAACAGAGAGATCTCAGTGTCTATGTACATTGATCCCTGAAAATTGTCACTCACGTTGATAAGTTTGTTCAGAAGGCATTCGGTGGTTTAGCTTTTCTTGGTAGAGGGATTGTGTTTCGGAACAATGAGATCATGCTGCAGCTGTACAAAACTAGTGGGTGACCACACCTGGGGTATTGGTTCCAGTTCAGGTCACTACATTACAGCAAGGATGTGTAAGCTTTGGAAAGGGTTCAGAGGAGATTTACTAGGATGTCACTTGGTCTGGAGGGAAGGTCTTACAAGGAAAGGCTGAGGGACTTGAAGCTGTTTTCGTTCGAGAGAAAATGTTTGAGGCGAATCAATTGAGGCATATAAGATAAGCACAGGGTGACATGGGTTGAGAGGCTTTTCCCTCGGATGGCAATGCCTTGCATGAGGGGAGATAGGTGTAGGACAGATATCAGAGGTAGATTCTTAATTCAGAGAGTAGTAGGGGGCGTGGAACGCACTGTCTGCAACAGTAGCAGACTCACCAACTTTAAGGGTATTTAAATGGTCATTGTATAGGCATATGGATGATAATGGAATACTGTTGGTTAGATGGGCTTCAGATTGGTTCCAGAAGTTGGCACAATTTTGAGGGCCGAAGGGCATGTAGTGCGCTGTCATGTTCTATGGTCTAGAGGGCATAAATATAAGGTGAGAGAGGAAAGGCTTTAAAGGAACTGGAGAACATTTTTCACACAGAGAATGGTGCAGGTGTGGAATGACCTTCCGGGGGAAATGTTAGAGAAAAGTAGAATAGCAACATTAAAAGACATTTGGGCAGGTACATGGAGAGGAGAAGGTTTGAAGGGATATGGGTCAGATGTAGAGAAACGCGTCTCATTCAGGGACTCTTGTTAGCATGGAGTGGTTGGATCAAAAGAACTGTTTCCGTGCTGCATGCCTCTGTCTCCAGTTATTGGAGGAGGAGACTACCGAGATAAAGCATGTTGTAGACACTGAAGCAAGTTACACAGATAGGGATGGTAGGTTGGAATGCAGTGTGTTTCAAATATGTGGAGGGACTATTGGGAAGGAGGAGGTTACAGAGATAGGAAATGGTATACGAATTAAAAATTATTAAAGACCACAAGACATGCCACAGATACAGTGTTGCAGAGTAGTGAGTCTTAATACAACAGAACTTACAGTAGGGGTGGTGATTGAACATGGGGTGTGCGTGTACTGTGCTCCCCCTCCAGCACTGTATCAATGTCATGTCTTGTTCACAGATGTTTGGAGCCCTCTCATTGTTCTTTGCTCTGTGCACTGTGAGCGATCTTACCTCACTACAGGATTTATTGAAGGCTCCAAATCTCTTTTCCCTTTGTCTGTCTCTGGCTGACTAACTGTGATCAATGTGGTGATGGACGATTCACCCTGCAGTTGGGAAGACTATTGAGTCAGGACCTTCCTGAATACATACAGGAGACAGAGGAATAGACACAATGGGGAATTAGACTGATGTAGTGAGGGTTACACAGGGAGAATGGCATTGAGTCCCACAGAGATCTGGAAAATGGAGCGATATTAAGTAAGAGCACCAGATTGCTGGAAGATGTCAGGATCATGCAATTATGTCAGGAGAATGGGTTTAGCTTCATGATGCCCTGGTATCAGTGCTCAGGGATGAGCACCCAGTGAGCAGGTGAAGTAATGGCCTACTGGTATTATTGCGAGAGAATGTATCCAAAACCTCAGCTAATGTTCAGGGGAGGCAGGATTGAATCCCACCATCTGAAAGTGAAACATTTGAAATCAATAGTTTTAAAACTAATAATAATCCATAAATAAGTATGAGCCCATTGCTGATGGACAAAAAAACCCAAACGCTTGTCCTTTCGAGAAGGACATCTTCCCATCCTCACGTGGTCTGCACGACATCCCCAAAGCAAAGTGTTTGCCTCTCAATGACCCTCTGAAATGGCCGAGCAAGTTACTCAGTTCAAGGCCAGCTAGGGCTGGGCAAGAAAGGCTGGTCAGCCAGGGACACCCACATCCCATACCTGATTTACAAAATAATCCATAAGGATGATCCCACTGGAATATGCTGGGAGCAGTGTCCCGGCTAATCATGTCGGTAGGTTTATGGACAGAGCTTTAAATTGACAGAGAGGATGGAGGGACAGGGTTCAGGTGAAAGGAGCTTTCCAAATCCAAAGAGAAAAGGTGAAGCATCAGAACAGCACAGGGATGTGGCTGAAGACAAGCAGAAAGGAACAGGATAGGACAAAGTTTAACTAAAACTGTATATCAGTGATTAGATCTGTGACAGAAAATTGTGGGAAAGAGTAGGTTATGTTATTTTTTTAATGGATAATGTCGCTGTAATAAGGTAGATGGATTTAAGACTCAGAGATAAAAGAGATTTAGACACCAGAGAGACATGCTTCCAGGGCGAACAAAAGTATTCAATGGTTCACAACCTTGTGCAAACTCAGGCAAAATGGGCAATGCTAACAATAATGGGTAACAAAGGCATTACAGAGAAAGCATTTGACCTCAGATCATGAAGTAGAGTCAGTCTGAATGCAATTCTGGCTACTACTTGCCAAGGACTCAAGCAGCAGAACAGTTTTAGCCACCGAACAGCATTCCATTTTTCATCACTGCATTACACAGGAGCTCATTGGAATTTTTGATAAAGGCATAATAATAATTCAGTGAAACTTCAAAATTCATGTAATCTGGGACAATCACCCTGACAAGAGTGACATTGGAAGAGGAGTTCAGAGAATTTTTTTCAGTATTTCTTTGAATAAAACATTGTACAACCGGGTCGGGATGTAACTATCTCAGACCCACCGTTGCGCGATGAAACTTAGTGAATGCTTAATTTCACCTGGAGAGCTCCTCCAGCAAATTGTGATAAAGTGCAGTTTTAAGGAATATAACATCTTAAAGTAAATCACAGAAAGGACAAGCTGTATCTGAAAACAAAAACAACCAATTACATGAGTTTGAGAGGATAACTGACCAAGGTAAACAGGCTAAATAGACCGAAATATGTGTCTGTAAATGAATAATGGAAAACATTTGAAGGAATAGTGTAAAACACTCAACAAAAGGACATTCCATTGAAACAGACAAAACCTCAGCAAGAAATCCCCAATGGCCCCTCACTTAGGACAAAGTGGAACATATTAGATTATGAGGCTGACAATGTCACCAAAAATACTTAAAATCGTGAACTGACAGAGTGTTTTAGGAGTAAGTATTAAAGGGATTGCAAAGGGTCTGCTAGCAGGAGGAGGGCAGTGGCAAGGAGAATAATTGTCACAGTTTATTGGCACAATAGGAACAGGGAGAGGTGAAGATGCTGTAGGTGGTGAGGATGTTACAGAGAGTGGTCAGGGCTTGAACACAGCCAGTACGGATCGCTGCAGCTGGAGGGGTTTGCAGAGGTAGGGATGGACATAATCATTTTATTTATTCATTCATGCAATGTGGGTGTCACTGCCTGGACCAGCATACATTGCCCCACTGGTAATTATCCAGAGGGTAGCTCAGAGTCAGACATATTGCTGTGGGTCTGGAGTCACATGTTAGCCAGACCAGGTTGGAATGAAAGATGTCCTTCCCTAAAGGAGGTAAGTGAACCAGATGAGTACTTCCTACTGATCAACAATGTTTTTATGGTGGCTGCACCAATGTCTTGTACAGCCACAACATAACATCCCAACTCCCACTCTCAATGCTCTCCCCAATGAAGGTAACCATCCCAAATGTCTGCTTCACCAGCCTGTCTACCTGTGACACCACTTTCAAAGAACTGTGTACCAGCATCCCTGGGTCTCTGACTGACAACACTACCAGGGTCCGAGCATTAACTGTACAAGTCCCACCCTGGTTTGTTTCAATAAAATAGAACACTTCAACTTTATCTAATTAAACTCCATCTGCTATTCTTCAGCCCACTATCCCAGCAGGACTGTCCATCCTGTTGTTTCATGGATAACCTTCTTCACTGTCTACTTTCCCACCAATGTCAGTGTCACCCAAAAAAAGCTTACTTACCTGGAAACAAATACTCCCATCAAAACCATTAATCCAAATGACAAACAGTGGACCCACTTCACCGCTGGTCACATGCCTCCAGTCAGAAAAACAACATGTCTCCCATCACCCTCTGTCTCCTACCATCAAGCCCAATTTTGTATCCAGTTTCCTAGCTCCTCCTGAATGTCATAACCTTTTACATTGATCTGAGCTTATTACCCAGTTTACCACATGGAAAGTAGAACACAGAACAGGACAGCACAAGACCCTTCGGCCACGATGCCACGTCAATCTTTTATCCGACTGTAAGATCAAACTAACCAACATATTCTTCATTTTACTGCCATTCATGTGCCTATCCAGAAGTATATTAAATGTTCCAAATGCATCTAATTTTACTGCCACTGCTGGCAGTGCATTCCACTCACCCACCACGCTGTATGTAAAGAACCTACCTCGGAAATCTCTCCTTAACCACTGGCTAATCACCTTAACAATAGACTCTCTTGTAATAGCTAGTTATGTCAAGGTGAAAAATGTCTCTCAATATTCACTCTCTCTGTGCCTCTCATCACCTTGTTCACCTCTACCAAGTCATCCCTCACCCTTCTTCACTCCAATAAGAAAAGCCTTAGCTCCCTCAACCTTTCTTCATAGGACATGCTCTCCAGTACAGGCAGCAACCTGGTAAATCTCCTCTTTACCCTCTCTAAAGCTTCCACATCCTTCCTGTAATGAGGGGACCTGAACTGAATACAATATTCAAAGAGTGGCCTGACCAGAGCTGCAGCATAACCTCACAGCTTTAAAACTCAATCCCCAAACTAATGAAATCACACACAATATATTCCTTCTTAACAAGGCTCTCAGCTTGGGTGGCAACTTTAAGGGATCTAGGGACTTGGAACCCAAGATCCCTCTGTTCCTCCACACTGCCAAGGATCCTGCCTTTAACCCTGCATTCTGCATTCAAATTCAACCTTCCAAAATGAAGGACTTAACACTTTTCCAGAGTGAACTCCATCTGCCACTTCTCAGCCCGGCTCTACATCCTGTCAATGCCCCATTGCAACTTACAACAGCCCTCCACAGAATCAACCACTCCACCAACCCTCGTTTGATTGGCAAACTTACTAACCCCTCTTCTACTCACACATTCAAGTAATTCCTAAACTCACAAAGCGATGAGGTCTTGTAACCTCTCCCTGCAGAAAACCACTAGTCACTGAGCTCCAGGATGAATGCTTTCCGTCTATCATCACCGTCTGTCTTCTGTGAGCCAGTAATTCCGTATCCAGACAGACAGGTTCCCCTGTATCCCATGCCTCCGTACTTTCTGAATGAGCCATAAAAGTGTTTGTCAAATTCTCAATAGATTCAATAAGATTTGTAAGGCATGACCTGCCCCTTACAAAACCATACTATCTCTAATCAAACTATGGTTTTCTATGGAATCATAAATCCACTCTCTCAGAGTCCTCTCCAATAATCTGCACACCACAGACAGAAGACTGACAGGTCTGTAATTCCCAGGATTATCCCTATTCCCTTTCCTGAGCAAGGGAATAACATTTGCCAACCTCGAATCATCTGATACGACTCCAGTAGACAGTGAAGATGCAAAGGTCATCGCTAAGTGTGCAGCAATCTCCTCCCTCGCTTCCTCTAGTAACGTTGGGTTCATCCATTCTGGTTCAGCGACTTATCTATCCTTGTCTTTTACAAAATTCTCAGCACATCCTCCTTCTTAACATCCACCTGTTAACATATATCAGCCTGTTTCACGCTGTCCTCACAAATAACAAGGTCCCTCTCAGCAGTGAATACTGAGGCATAGTATTCATTAAGGACGTCCCCTACCTCCTGTGACTCCAGGCACAGGTTCCCTCCACTATCCCTACCCTCACTCTTGCCATCCTCATCTTCCTCCCATAATTCGAGAATGCCTTACGGTTTTTCTTAAACCTTCCCAACAAAGCTTTTTCATGCCCCCTTCTAGTTGTCCTAAGTCCATTCCTCAGTTCCTTTCTGGTATCTCCAGGGATTCGCTACAGTGTGGAAACAAGCCATTTGGCCGAACACCTCCATATCAACCCTCCAAACAGTGTAGCACCCAGAATCATCCCACCAACCTAATTCTCTCCATTTGGCCTGACTAATGCCCCAAACCTACACATCCGTGAACTCTATGGGTAATGGAGCATGGCTACATTACATCCTAACATGTACATCCTTGGGCTGTGGGGGGAAAATAGAGCACGTGGAGGAAACCCACAGAGACACAGGGAGAATGTGCAAACTGCACACAGACGGTCGCGTGAGGTTGGAATCGAAATGGAGTCCGTGGTGCTATGAGGTCGCAATGCTAACCACTGAGCCATCGTTCTGTTCCATGTTACCCTGTGGAAACCTGTCTGATTCTTGTGTCCTCAACCTTAAGTAAGCATCGTTCTTCCTCCTGGTTAGGTGTACTACATCCCTTTGAACCTTGTTAAATGCTTCGCTAAAGTCCACGTGGACAATGTTCACTGCTCTGCCTTCATCTATCTCTTGGCCACCTTGTCGAAGAGTCAATCCAGTTTGTGAAACATGGTTTCCCACTCACAAAGCCATGCTGATTATCTCTAATCAGCCCTTACCTTTGTAAATATAAGGAGCTCCTTTCTTTCAGAATCTCCTCCAACAACTTCTCCATCACTGGGCTCACGGGGCTGTCATTTCCTGGCTTTTCGCTGCAGCCCTTAAGTGATTGAACAGCATTATCCGCCCTCCAGTCTTCCAACACCTCACTGAGTCTGTTGATAATATAAATATCTCTGGAAGGGCCACTGCAATCTCTTCCCTAGCTTTCCACAATATTCTAGGATTGACCTAATGAGCTACTGAGGAGTGATCTACCTTCATTTGTTTTAAGATTCCAGCACTTTCTTTACTTTGTAGAGGATTCTTTCCAAGACTTCACTATTTATTTTCCCAAGTTCCCGAGCTTCCATGTCTTTCGCCACAGTAAATTCTGACAAGTTTATTTTGTCCAATACGTCACCCATCTCCTCTGGTTCCACACATAGGCGAACTTATTAATATTTAAGAGGCCCTGTTCTCTACAAAGATACTGGTTAGCTTATTGAAACTTGCATAATAGGCTTCTGATAATTCAAATACACCATATCCCCCCTACCACGACACCCCTCCTGCCCCCTTACAATTCTGCCATTTATGTTCACACCAACAAATTAAATCCAATAGGCTCAAAAACAAATTCTCTTGTATAAAATGTATTTCCATCTGCCCAGTTATTGTATGTTGACATATCATTTCTAACAATTTCAGTATACTTCTGATTTACTGTCAGGCTAACAATATTTGGTTTCAGACTGACAGCAGAAAGGGATGAAGGAGTTCTTGTTTATCAATCTGAAAAAGGTAGATTACAGGGTCAGCAGGTAATAGAGAAGGCAAATCAAATGCTGATATTTATTATACAGGGAATGGAGTCTAAAAACATGGAGGTCTAGCTAAAACTGTGCAAGGTACAAATCAGACCACACCTCGAATATTATGAACAGTGAGTGATTAGATTACTTACAGTGTGGAAACAGGCCCTTCGGCCCAACAAGTCCACACCGCCCCGCCGAAGCACAACCCACCCATACCCGTACATCCTTACCTATCACTACGGGCAATTTAGCATAGCAAATTCACCTAACTTGCACATCTTTGGACTGTGGGAGGAAACCGGAGCACCCGGAGGAAACCCACGAAGACACGGGAGAATGTGCAAACTCCACACAGTCAGTCACCTGAGGCGGGAATTTAACCCAGGTCTCTGGCGCAGTGAGGCAGCAGTGCTAACCACTGTGCCAGCGTGCCGCCCTTAACAGAACAGTGAAAAAAAAACACAAATAAAAAAGATAAATAAAATAATTGAAATAAAATTACCTTAAGTTGTTTCACTTCAACAACTTCAGACAATTTTACTTCTTTTTTTAATTTATCTTTTTTATCATTTCACCTGCACTATCATAGAGCCATTAGATATGGACAGCACTGAAAACACACTCTTCGGTCGCACTCGCCCATTCCGAACAGATATCCTCAACTGATCCAGCCGCGATTGCATGCAAATGACCCATTTCTCTCTAAACCCTTCCTATTCAAGTACACGTCCAGATTCCTTAACAGTATTGGAATTATTCCATCCATCACCAGCTCGTCTGGTAACTTACTCCAGAAACGCACCACCCTCTGCATGCAGCCGTTGCCCCTCACTGCCTTTCGAATTCTCACCCTCCCACACCAGATTTATACCCTCTAGTTCTGAACTGCCCCACCTGAGCGAAAGGAACTTGTCTATTTACCCGATTCATTCCCCTCATGATTGAAAAACCTCCGTAAGATCATCTCCCGGCCTCTGACACGCCAGGTGAAATAGTGAGTGAGTGTTCAGCCTGTAAACGTTTGCACCTTTTCGATTTTCAAATGTAGGATGTAGCATGCTGTCTGAATCAATCATTTTAGCAGCTGACCTGTCGCTGACGAACGCTGCAGGAAGGTCTGATAACTTGCTAAATATGCTGTCAAACGAACATGAGTCACTGAGCAAAACGTGCAATTGACTTCTGAGCTGTTGCTGACACCAAAGCAACTGCGTCGTTCGGGAGCAGAAAGAACCCCACTGATAGATTACAATTCAAATGCATTTGGCATAAGGTTCGTTGCAGTTAATCAGCAGCACATAACCCTGACTCCAAAGGTCTGTGAGTATCCAGAAGAACAGTGAGCGATCGTTGAAGGTACGTTTCTCCAGACGAAATTTGTCAACGTGACAAGCTGCAGCTGAGCTGGTGGCGTTGCGATTGAAATTACATGCGTCCGGACATTGCGCTTAATTTTAGATATCAGAGCAAATGGTTACACTCGAGTATGCGCGTTCGGAAAAGTAAATGCTTTTTTTGTTGAAAAGCTTTGCAACGAAAGGAAATACTTCAGACTATCGTGCGATCGATTAGAAGCAGAAAATGCACAGCAGCCTTGGTTGTGAACACCGGCAATATAGGCATTTGCTTTCGCTGCGCCCCATGCGTTGGTCGGTTCACTCAGCTGGTTAGAGCGTGGTGCTAATAACGCCAAGGTCGTGGGTTCGATCCCCACACTGACCACGTGCAGCGCTTGTGTGGTTGTTGTGTTTCCAAACAACGTGCTCCACGAAGCCGGAAGCGCCATCTATTCAATAAAACATTTGACAGGGTTAGAAGCACGACTTGATCGCTCTACCTGTGTTGTCTGCAGCAACACAACCGGTCTCAATTGTTTTCACCAACAAATGCAATACATGAAATATGTGCAGTATTTGGCAGACCTGGCACAGTCTCGGAGGAGAACCAGAGTTCAGCCTTCTCTTCAAATCAAAGATTCGTTCGTGTTATTTTCCTGGATCTCTGTTAATACTTGTCACACGACTTCCAGAGGGAATTCGTTCGCTTGCTCACCTCTCATGCATCGACACTGGAGTTATCATATCACCAGCAATATCATAGAGCCATTAATAAAAGCAAATTACTGCGCATGCTGGAATCTGAAACCAAACGAGAAAATGCTGGAAAATCTCAGCAGGTCTGGCACCATCTGCAAGGAGAGAAAAGAGCTGACGTTTTGAGTCTAACTGATTAAAGATAAAGATAAAAACAAAGAAGGAGTGTTATGGAGCTATTTATACCACACTGAGAGAAGGTGAGTCAAGGCTCCAGATGCAAAGGTGATAAGGACAGTGCATGGAGAGATTAAAGGGAGATTAAGAGACGTGAATGACCCAGGCTGAAGCCAGCGCTATTTGACAAAATATGTGAGGGATGGGTGAAGCAGAGACAAAATGGAAAACAGGGGAGAAGTGTAGCAAAGCGGGAAGAGGAGAGGAAAAAGCTATTGAGAGAGTGGGGAGCGAGAGAAAATCAAGAAATTTGCTTTCATCACACCAGCTGCGCTCGTCATTTTGCTCAGCTCTAACCAGCGCACAAACGCCACACATGGTCAGTGTGGGGATTGAACCGACATTTTTGGTGTGATTCGCACCACGCTCTAACTAGCTGAGCTAACCGACCAATGCACGCCATGGGCCGAAAGCAAATGCCTCTATTGCCGGTGTACACAATCACGGTATCAGGGTTTTCTGCCCCGGGGAGCCACCAGGAACTCTTGATAAACTTGAAGGTGGGACCCTGTGGGGAAGAGGCAGTCTTCCTAGTAGATACGGGGGCAGCATGGTCGTCGCTGAATTTTAAACCAAAGAAAGTACGATGTCAACACGGTCAATTACTGTTTCCGGGGTTCAAGGGGAAGAATTTACTGTTCCAATATTTGAACCTATGATGATAGAAGGTCCGAAGGATACAGTTAAAGGGGAACAGTTGTATATCCCTGATGTAGGAAGTAACTTAGTAGGGAGAGATTTAATTACCTTCTTAGGACTGGAGATTTGAATTAGTGTACAAATGGCAATGTTGACAGAAGATGTGGAGAGAGAGGTAGACCCTATTATATGGGCTAGAGAAGGCAATCGTGGAAAAATACAGATCCGTCCCTCAGAAATAAGTTTAAAAAGGAAAGGGGATGTTGTTTATGAGCGACAATGTCCCATTTCCAAACAAGGTAAACGAGGACTGCAGCCAGTAATTGAGGGGCTAGAGATGGACTGTTGGAGCTAAGTATGTCTCCTTATAATATCCTAATTCTACCAGTGCGTAAGTCCGATCGAAGTTATCGATTGGTGCAGGAGTTGAGAATATTGAATTGTAGGTTATTAAGTACGATCCCTCATGACCACAAATGGTTTAGTGTGATAGATTTAAAGGATGCCTTTTGGTAGGAAAGTAGGAAGTTTTTGCCTTTGAATGGAAAGATCCCCAAAAAAGGACAGAAACACCAATACCAGTGGACCGTGCTCCCCCAGGGGTTTATGCAATCCCCAAATTTATTTGGACAGATGTTAGAACAAATATTGGAGAAATTTAGCAGCCCCAAGGGAACTACCCTGTTGCAGTATGTAGACGACCTCTTAGTAACAGGAAAGAGAAGAGAAAGAGTAGTAGAAGCCACGAAAAAAAATTGAATTTCCTGTGTCAGCAGGGACCATGGGATTCTAAAAACAAATTATAATATGTGGACCGAGAATTGAAATACTTGT
Source organism: Chiloscyllium punctatum (assembly GCF_047496795.1). Lineage (NCBI taxonomy): Eukaryota > Metazoa > Chordata > Chondrichthyes > Orectolobiformes > Hemiscylliidae > Chiloscyllium > Chiloscyllium punctatum. Next base: position 3,040,154 of record NC_092772.1, on the reverse strand, counting down.
GACATTTTGTTCGTGAGGGAAGTGAAAGGGAAGCCTGGAAGGGTTAAAGGGAATAGTGGGGAATGTGCTGCCAGGAATAAACGGGAATATCATAATTTTGGGGGTTTAACGGGATATTGCAGATTGTGGATTGATTCTTATGCTCAAAAGACGAATAAATTATATCTCAAACTATTAGAGGAGGAACCAATGTGTCTGAGTTGGGAAGAAGAGGAAAAAGAACTATTTAAGAATTCAAAAGAGATCTGATCCATGCCCCCGGGTCAGCCTTACCTTCTCTAGATAAACCTTTCCATCTCTTTGCTACCATATATTAAGAGCACGGCTTTGGGAGTATTAACCCAGAGGTGGGGAGGAATGAATTAGCCAGTAGCATATCTTTCAAAGCTATTGGATCCAGTATCCCGGGGGTGGCCTGAGTGTGTGCAGGCCGTGGCTGCCACTGCACTGTTGGTGGGGGAAAACAGGAAGCTTACATTTGGGGGAGCCCTAATAGTAAGCACCCCACACCAAGTGAGAACGATCCTAAACCAAAAAGCTGGGTGATGGTTGACAGACTCGCGGATTTTGAAATATGAGGCAATATTAGTAGAAAAGGATGATCTAGTGTTGGTCACGCATAATTCTTTAAATCCAGCTGCCTTTCTTTGGAAAGAGGAAGGAGAATCTCCTCAGAATCCAGGGCACGACTGCCTTGACATTATAGAATACCAAATTAAGGTCTGCATGGACCTGAGAGATGTTCCGCTTCATGCAGGAGCCAGACATTTTATAGACGGATCATCCCGGGTGACTGAAGGGAAAAGACATAATGGGTATGCAGTTGTAGACGGGATGGAAGGTGGTGTGGTAGAGGCAGGAAGGTTGCCAAATGGGTGGTCAGCTCAGACCTGTGAACTCTATGCATTGGAAAGTGTCCTTAGGGCGTTAGAAAATAAAGAGGGAGCAGCATACAGTGACTCTAAATATGTATTTGGTGTTGGCACTTTCTGAAAGATATGGCAGGAAAGAGGACTGATCAATAGCCGGGGGAAGGAATTTGCACACGAGGAGTTGATTAAACGGGTCTTGGAATCCCTATTACTCCCCCGAGAAATAGCGGTAGTGCATGTAAATGGTCATCAGAAAGGAAATGGACCAGAAGTTAGGGGGAATAGATTAGCCGATAAAGTGGCTAAGGAAGCAGGCCTGGACACACAAGGAGTGCTAATTCACTCCCTAATATCTCCTGTTCCTGATCCCCGGAAGCTCTTATATTTACTGAAAGAATTGAAAAAAGAATTGACAGATTTTGGGGCTGAAGAAAAACAGCAGATGGGCATTGGATGTTACCTGATGGAAGGGAAATGTTCAACAAAGTGATGATGCGAGAAATTATGGCTGTCCTACATCAAATCAGCCATTGGGCCGTACAAGCAACGTATCTTTTAGTTCTTAGGGAATATGGATGTAAAGGAATATATACAATTGCTAAACACATATGTGGGGGATGTATCATATGCAGAAAGGTAAACAAGAAAGTCTTGAGAAAACAGACCCCAAGAGGAAGAGACCCGGGATTGAGACTCTTCCAGAGTATACAAGAAGATTATACTGAACTACCCAGAGTAGGAAGACTAAAATATATACTGGTCATAGTAGATCATCTATCTGGTTGGGTTGAGGCATACCCCCAAGCTACTGCCACTGCGAGTGTGGTGTGCAAAACAATATTGGAGCACATAATTCCCCGATATGGGCTAGTGAACCATATAGATTTCGACCAAGGAACTCATTTTACCTCTAAAGTGTTACAGGAGATAAGGAAAGGGTTGGGAATTTCCTCAGGAAACAGAGTTTATTAGCACAGACTCCACCCCTTGAATTCACCGTTCATCCCATCCGGCCGGGAGATTGGGTCTTAGTAAAATCATGGACAGAGACTAAATTGCAGCCGGACTGGGAAGGGCCATATCAGGATCCTTTGATTACCGAAACGACAATAAGGACAGCGGAGAAAGGCTGGACTCACTACACTCGGATCAAAGGGCCAGTGAAATCTCCAGTTGATGAAGAAGTCTGGACAGCCGAATCAACGGAAGACCCCCTGAAATTCAGGCTGAAGAGACTTAGAGTAACTGATTATACAGTGGCGACGCGAGCGCAGGATTATTTCTGTAGGAATGTGTATTAAGTTTTATTGTACTTCAGCAGAATTTTTAGAATGCTGGGGATCTTAGAGTTATGATGCTAGCTCTCTTCGTATTGGGATTTTGTCAAATATAATTTCATATGTATTATTAACGGTCCCTGCATCTGATAATCCGCAAGAAATAGACGCTGATGCATGCAGTTTAGTAAATTGTGGGATGTAGATAATCAGAGACAGTACCGCAGCTCAGAGATACATCTTAAGTCCTTTGGGGATGGTACTTGGTATAATGGTCTTGTAACAATACACAGGGCCACCTCTGGTTTTCTCCCACAATCCAAAGATATGCAGGTTAGGTAAATTGACCATGCTAAGCTGTACGTTCTGTTCAGGATATGTGTAGGTTATATGCATTAGTCAGGGGTAATTGTCCAGTTATCTGAGAGCAGAATGGTGCTGAGTGGATTATTCTTTGGAATGTCAGTGTCGACTTGTTGGGCCAAATGGCCTGTTTCCACACAGTAGGGATTGTATAAACTTAGAATTGTGTTTCGCTAAACAAAACTGACAATTTTTTTAAACTGTTGCATTTAAAACTTACCTTTAACTGTCAATTGTCAATATGTAAAATATCTCTATGTTACTGAAATCAATGTTCAAACAAAACACTGCACATAAAGTCGCACAAAGATCCTCATGACCATTTAATTACTGTTCAGAGAATAATCACAGTAAAATTTTATTGTTTCTGAGATCAATCGCACTATCACAGTAAGTATCTGGTTATCATTCCCTTCAATAAATGCAATCGTTGTCCTCTGGTATTTCAGTTCAGTCGTTATACACCGTACTGGTTGTTCAAAGCATGGTTATTCTTTATTATGAAGGGCCAAGTGTTGTAACGGCAAGAGATGTTGTTCGATCTGATTTGATGCATGTTCTCAAACAAGTTTTCACTATAAATATTGCAAAAAATGTGTTTATTTGGTATTGTTCAGCTGCTGATGCTAACATTTTCAGTTCATGTTTATTAAGCATATTTGGAGAAAGTGAGGAAAGCTGTGGTGTTGCAAAAGTGCAGGCACATTCAAAGAGCAGGAGTATCGAAAAGATTCCTGATGAAGGGCTTATGCCCAAAACGTCGATTCTGCTTCTCTTTGAATGCTGCCTGACCTGCTGTGCTTTACCGGCACAATGCTCTTGCCATTAGAAATATTTGACTAAATATTCAGAGACAATACTAAAAGTTACCTCTATCAATTTAATTTACTGTGCTTTCTATTCACTGAACGTTTGATGTTAATTGCTCCTCTTTTTCTTCTTAAATCTGATACAAATTTCAAAATACAGAACACATTAAAATTCACATGAATTATAAATGTACGTTCTCGACAAGAAAACCAATGGAAGGCGATATAGAATTCTTGAAAAGCCTACACATTTGAATGAAAAAGCAATTCCTTCTAAAAAATGTTTCCACGTCTGTATCTTTTTCTCAATTCAATAATCCTGCAACTTTATAATTGTCAGTTGATCTCTCTGAATGAGTACCTAATCAATGTCAATGTAACAGCTGAAACATTAACAACAGATTGGTAACTGGGTGTTAAAGACCTTATTTGAAGCCAACAAATGTTTGATATTTCCGAGAATTCCTCCAGAAAACATACTTGAATCATAATACAAGAAGTCAGATCTGCAAACCTTATTTTTAAATGAACAATCTCCAATATTTCCAAAGCATTTCAATCTTACGGTCAAAATGAACAGGTGAATGGAAAAATAAAAACAAATTTCTGACAATTCATAAACTGAACAACAATTACAAATTCACTTTGATCAAAGGACAGAGTAATATATAGATGAATCACAACATTTAGGAACAAAGTAGGTAATCAGCTGACTGACAAGTAATACGTGGTAGCATTTGTTAGTTTACTGAAGAAGATATCAACTTTATTTTCAATTTATACAACGACAGAATAATGTTTAATGTGTTTCAATTTTTTGGACTTGCCCCTTTGCAGCAATAAAGGATCAATCTCATTACTTAGACATCGTAATCTTTAATTCTGCAACATTTTCACATATTCTCCAGGAATTTATAAGCGACAGAATTAGATACAGGTCTCCCCACTATCCGAAAGTAAAGCGTTATTATGAAACCTTACATAAACTGAAAAGGCGTTCGTCAAAGAAGCATTAATTTATATGGGAAACACCTTCCCTTTTCTTTGTAAAAGTGAAAATCCTCTTCAGATTTCTTCCAGTCAGAGAAAACAGGGACAGATGTAAGTCTTTTGTAAAAGCAAAGTGGCTAAAGCGAATTTTCCAACACATATTTCTTGGTAACCTGACACAAATAAGCATCAGATTTTGTGATTATTGATATAATAGATAAAAACAGATCTAATGTTGGATTGAAAAGCAGTTCAATCTGTGTTTAGGTACTCTCTAATCTCCATTCAGATAGCTCTTGATATATTTGTGGTGAAGGTGTGATTTGAAACCTTCCCTCGTGTTTAGTAATAGAGACACTGCCACAGCTCCACAGGCTCCTTTCATAATGTTCCCACTCAGGCCGGCAGGACTACAATATTATGTTTAATATGGTTACTCAAATGAAAACTAATCAGCTGTTTATTGTAGTAATTTGAATGGGAATTAATTAGGTAGTTTCTGTGTGTAATGGACTGGAAATTAAACAATATTTTACACTAACAATAGAATACATGAATGATAGTCTTAAAAAAGAGAATCTCATGACAATTCTTTGAAAGACAAATTGACAAAACTGCGTGATCATTGTACTTTAATTTTAAAAATGCATCAGTCATTCAATATGAACATTCAGCCGAAGACAAGTTCCCTTCCTGTCAACAACGTACAACTTCCACAATTTCAAAATGAACAGTCATTGATAAAGGAAGGAACAAACAGATGCTAATTCTATTTTCTTCACATAAACGTGCGATGAATTTTAAGTAAGTTTCATATATGTAAAAAGGAAACTTTTATTGTGGTTCTAAATACAATAAGTGTTAGCATGAAGTGAAACATAAGCAAATCAATTTAACTGTGTTTTCTCAGTTAAAATACCATTCAATATTCAAAGTAGTCGAGTGATTGTACACTGCAATATCTTTACATTAATTCAGTGCTGAGACATAATTCCACATTTATACCCCTTATAGTGAAGCAAAGTTGTGCCAGGAGTCTGAGCAGGTAGGGGAGGTCTTTACTGAGTACTTTGCTTCAGTATTCACAAGTGAGTGGGACCTTGTTCCTTGTGAGGACAACGTGAAACAGGCTGATATGGTCGAACAGGTCGATGTTAAGACAGAGAATGTGCTGAAAATATGTAAAAATCATGGGGATAGATAAGTGCCCTGGGCCAGAAAGGATATAACCTAGGTTGTTATGGGAAGGGAGGCAAGTGATTACTGTGTTTTGGCAATGATCTTTGCATCCTCACTGTCCACTGGAGTCATACCAGATGATTGGAGGGTGGCAAACGTTATTCCCTTATTGAAGAAAGGCAATTGAGATGATCCTGGGAATCATCGATGAGTCAGTCTTACATCAGTTGTGGGCAAATTCTTGGAGAGAATTCTGAGAGACAGGATTTATGATTATTTGGAAAAGTATAGATTGATTAGAGATGGTCAGCATGGCTTTGTGAGCGGCAGGTTATGCCTCACAAACCTTATCGAATTATTTGAGGTTGTGGCAAACACATTGGTGGGGACAGAATAGTGGGTGTGGTGTATAAGGATTTTAGCAAGGTGTTTGATAAGGTTCCCCATGGTAGGCTCATTCAGAAAGTAATGAGACATGGGATGTAGGGAAACCTGCCTGGTTAGATAATAAATTGGTTGACCCATAGAGGACAGGGTGAGATTAAATGGATAGTTTTCAGCTTGGAGCACGGTGACCAATGGTGTTCTGAAGGGATCAGTTGTGGGACCTCTGCTCTTTGTGATTTTTACAAATGACTTGGATGAGGAAGTGGAAGGGTGGATTAGGAAGTTTGCCAATGACACGAGGGTTGGTGGAGTTGTGGATAGTGTGGAGGGCTTTTGTAGGTTGCAAGAGGACATTGACAGGATGCAGAGCTGGGCTGAGAAGTGGCAGGTGGAGTTCAACCTCGGAAAATGTGAAATTATTCATTTTGGAATTTCAAATTTGAATTCATATTTTTCAGATTAAATACAGGATTCTTGACAATGAGAAGGAACAGAGGGATCGTGGGGTGCATGTCCATACATCCCTCATAGCTGACATCTAAGGTGATAGGGCTATTAAGACAGTGCATAGCGTGTTGGCTTTCATGAATGGGGAGGTTGAGTTTAAGAGCCACGAGGTTATGCTGCAGCTCTATGGATCCCTGATGAGACTACACTTGGAATATTGTGTTCTGTTCTGATCACCTCATAAGACATAGGATGTGGAAGCTTTAGAAAAAGTGCAGATGAGATTTATCAAAATGTTGTCTGGACTGGAAGGCATGTCTTATGACTAAAGGTTGACAGAGCTGGGGCTTTGGTCATTGCAATGAAAGAGGATAATAGTTTACTTGATAGCTTTGGGTAAGTTGATGAGAGACATAGATAGAGTGGATAATGAAAGACTTTTCCCTACAAAGTGGCGTAATTTTAAGATGAATGGGAGAAGTTGTACGGAGATGTCAGAGATATTTTCTTTATAGATAGTGGTGAGTGTGTGGAATGCACTGCCAGTGGTGGTAGTAGATTCAGATCCATCAGGGACATCTAAACGACTCTTGGATAGGCACATGGATGATAGCAAATGAAGGGCATGTTGGTTAGTTTGATCTTAGAGTTGGATAAAATGTCGGAACAACATCGTGGCCAAAGGGCCTGTACTGTGCTGTACTGTTCTATATTCTATGGATTGAAATTAACAATTATTTTATATTAACAACATATAGATTTTCAAAACTCTATTAGCATACTTAAGAATAATGATAAATTTCATCTTGTTATTTGACTGTGCTATCTGCAGAAATGAACGGAATTATTGCAGGGAAAAGTAATTAGGATTTTCTAAATTTATAAAGCTGGAATTACACAGATCATTCAAATGAGCAAAAGTCATATTTTTGACTGTGCGCATTGCATCAGAAATAATGGATTCTTTTGTAGGTGTGATGATTGGAAATAAAGTGGATTTTTATATTACTGTACAGGTACTAGGGAAGATTGGATTAAATTCAAATATAAACTTCACTGTAGTTGTTAGCAAGACTAAACTAAAGCATACTATAATTATTGTCATGCAAATGCATTAACAGTTACTGTTAGAATCCTGAAAAAAGGATATATTGCACCATTTTTCAAAAAGTCAATAAATTAAATTGTGAACCTCCGTACACTTGTTACCCAGGCCAATTATTATGCAATTATTGTAATGGTAATGACTTGATAACTAATGCTAAAACCTAAACAGATAAATTGGTTCAATACTTGATCAGCACGTTCCTCTGAAATTGATTGGATATTTATGAAGATCGGTAAACTGAGGGACAAAATATTGATTGATTGAATTGAAGGAAAAAATGAGACAGTGTCTATTGAGCAGGATTGTTTTTGTTTAAAAATGCAGTTGATGCAAGAATAGTATATTTTCCTCCATTGGTTTTCTTGTAGATACATTTGTTTTTAAATTGTCATGATTCAAGGTTGAGACACTTGTGTCAGAGTCTGCAGAGGGGAGATTGAGAGAGTAAGAAATTCTGAAAAAGCAGAAAGGAAAGGAACTGGCGAGCAGAGGAGCTCCAACTGTAGTGTCTCACCCTGCTAACATCTTATTGGGTGATTTGGAACGCAGTCTAGTCAAGCAACAAGCTGACACAGTCATACGCACAGAATCATAGCTTACAATGCCCTAGACACTATCGTCACCATCCCTGTCTGTCCTGTCCCACCGGCAGGACATGGATGTAACTGAAATGCAGGAACATGCAGGGTAATGGACTAAGATCTGCAGAATATGATCAGTGTGATTTATTTGACATTTCTCCAGAATATTAAACTCCAGTACAAATTGAAAAGTTACTAGCGCCATCAGACTTGAACTACAAATGTCAGAAAAAGAAATATCAGATATTTACAGCACACTTGGCCAATCCTGGGTATGTGTTGGCTGTAATAGAACTCCCCAGGCTTTACAGATTTTTGTACTCACCATTGAGAGCAACGATTTCAGACTGAACTCTGCCCTCTATGCTTTTATAATCTGTTTTTAACATGTTACTTTGGCAGCTGGACACCTTGTTTCCTTGTTTCTTTCCCAGGTCTAACTCCATTCCCCGTGGCCTTGAGGGACGACCATTTCTGCTATTTAATCTCTCCTGCCTTCCCCCATGTGACAGACTGTCTTTATATCCTTGTCTCACCCCCACCTTGCTCACAACCTGTTACATTTCTGATGGTTCCCAGACCTCTGTAACTTTCACTGCATCCCCTGGGTGAATGGCGCGAGTTTTGAATTCTCTTCCTCCTGAGATAATCAGATTTTTTTCCGGTTGCGGTGTCCCCCAGATTTTATTTTGAAAAGCAGAGCATTTCTGTCAGAGTCAAGTATTTGTGAGCCTTCATCCACAATTCCTAGCATTTGGATGTAATTTGTGACCCTCCCACAGATGTGTAACGTTACTGGATTGGACATGCTAACATGGTTGCAGTGTGCAATTTAGGTGGGTTGGGCTAGCCATGGTTAATGTGTGGTTATTGCGGTAGCGTGGGTGAGCAGGTCATTGCAGACTCGATGGGCCGAATAGAGTCTTTCTGCACCCACGGGATTCTGTGATTCTAACTAATTGTGATTGTTGTCATGTTTTCCTCATGCCAGGTTCATTCAACTCAGATACATATGCTTCCTTTATGATTCTGTGGGTGCTCACTCACTCATTTCCTTCAGTTTTACATCAATTTCACACTGTATGTGAGGGTGGGAATGGATTTGTAAATATAAATACTCCAAACGAAACCCCTCACAGGTCGGGAACTGTTTCTGCTACTTTCATCACTCACAAGGAAGCGGAAAATAAAGGTTCAGTCACAAATCTTACAGGAACATTAACGGTTATAATCACCAGGAATGGCTGAACAGCTCAAAACGCTTTTCACAAGAAAAGAGGACACTGAGAGACAACCTGTTACAAGTAGAAAGCTTTGTGTCTGTGTTTTCAGAGATTTGAGGTTGAAATTATTGGGTTGGAAGCATGTTTCATTGCCCCAGATCATCAAAGGTGCTGTCTAAATGTGCATCTTTCTTTCTATCTGTCTGAGTTAACAATCAGATGGACAGGTCAATGTCTGAGTGTCTTACCAAATCGCTGATTGAAACTGTCTCCGCCCACAAACTCAGGTGCCTCACCACTCACTGGGTCATGGAGAAACTCTGCGGTTACAATGAGAGCTTTATTTGCTGTCACCTTTCTTCATGCTTCCGCCTCATCCCCACTTCCCTTCATTAAATCCCAGCTGCCTCTAGTCCACCCACATGGACATGTTGAAGAGCATGACAGGAGATTGGATTGAAACCGAGAGTTCAATAGCCCGAATGAAATAGGAAGAAGGAAATAAACGGGGTTTGTGGATCCCAGGGGATCCAGACTCCAGGATTAGTCCTTGTAAGCATTCCTGCAGTAATACAAGACAGCATTCCATGATGAGAGTTAAACCCGGGTGGCAGGAGAGGGAGCCACTGAACATGAGCAGGTTAATTTCAAACACAGGAGGTTTGTTCAGTCAGTAACAGTGTGTTCGACATGGAGGTGAAGTGAGCAGTGAGGGGAAATGTTGCCACAAGCTGACAATGGTTAACTTTCATTGGAACAGGAGGAGGCCATTCAGCCCCTCAACTCTGCTCTGCCATTCATGATGATCATAGCTGATGTGTGACCTAACGTACAATTTTCAAAACCCTCTAATTTCATCAATAAACTCCTCTGCAACAGACAAGAGGAGTATTGGAAAACTAAACATCTGCAAATGCTGGGAAATCAGAAAAAAACCCACAAATCGCTGGAAAAATTCAGCAGATCTGGCAGCATCTGTGGAGAGTGAACCTTTCAGGACCAGTGACCGGTCAGGTGACCAGCTGCAGCTGACCATTCTGCATCTTCTGGAACACACTCTGGAACAGGTTCTGGTGTGAGATTGTCAATAATAACTGAGAGAAACAGGAGTACGGGCTCAATCAGAATAAGGAATTCACTTAACCCTCCCAGTGGGACACTCACTGACACAGTCACACTGCGGAGAGGCCATTCACCTGCCCGACGTATGGGAAGGGATTTACTCGATCTTACAACCTGCTGAGGCACCAGAGATGGCACAGTTGGTTCAGACCCTTCACCTGCTCCATCTGTGAGAAAGGATTCATTCAAATCTCTCACCTGCGGAGACATTGCTGCATTCCCACCGTGGAGAGGCCATTCACCTGCTCAGTGTGTGGGAAAGCATTCATCAGTCCTCTGACCTGCTTAAACACCAGCGAGCTCACTCTTGGGAAAGATCATTCACTTGTTCCCAGTGTGGGGGGAGATTCACTCAAATACAGGACCTGCGGAGTCCCCAGTGAGCCCACACAGGGGGAGAGGCCATTCAGATGGTCAGTGTGTGAGAGAGGATTCAGTGATTCATCCTGCCCCACTGAGACCCCAGTGAGGCCATACAGGGGAGAGGACATTCAGATGGTCAGTGTGGGAGAAGGGATTCAGTGATTCATCCCACCCCCTGAGACCCCAGCGTGTTCACACTGGGTAGGAGCTGTTCACCCCTATGTGTTACAAGGGATTTGCTGCGTCTTCAACCCGACTGAGAGCCCAGTGAGTGCTCACAGGGAAGTGGTCATCCCCCTGCTCCATGTGGACTGCAGGACTCTGATTCTGATGTTACTGTCCATCAGAGTCAGGAGTGGACCTTGTACATGATGACACTGCTGGAGTATTGATGTTGTTGATAACCACATTTACTGGGCTGGAGGTGACTGAACTTACATTGCCACTTTCTGAACCTCAGGATGTCTCTCTAGGCAGTAAGTCTCCACAAACAGCAATGTGACAATAAACAGGTATCATCTGCTTTGATTTAAATTGTGACTGTAGCACGGCTGCTTCACAGCATCAGGTACAAGGTTGGAGTCCAGCCTTGGTCAACGGCCTGTGTGGAGTTCCCACATTCTCCCCATGATAGTGTGGGTCCCCTCCAGGTGCTCTGGTTTCTTCCCACAGTCCAAAGATGTGCAGGTCAGGTGGATCAGTTGTGCTAAAATGACCACAGGATCCAGGATTGTGCAGTCTAGGTGGATCAGCCATGGGAACTGCAGTGTTACAGTGCTCTGGGCATGATGTTCTTCGGATGGTCGGTGGGGTTTGATGGGCCAATGCTCTCCTTCCACACTGTAGGGATTTTATTCTATGATTGAGGATAAAGGCTACACAGCAGGGTGTCCTTGGAGAAGAAGCATGTGGTGTGCATCAGTGCTCTGGATGCCTTTAGATGGAGGTGGGCACCGCAGGGGATACAGTGCTTTATCTCCACCACTGCCCCCTCCTCACAACTCTGATTTAATCCCTTCTCACTCTGTCACTTGTAATGGTTTGCTTGGCCTGTAATGGGCTTTGTTTGGAAATATTTATTTGGTTACACCAATGGTTTACTGCTGTTAATTATATGTCTAGATTAGAGTGGTGCTGGAAAAGCACAGCAGATCAGGCAGGATCCAAGGAGCTGGAAAATCAACGTTTTGGCGAGAGGCCTTTTCCAGCACAACCCTAATCTAGGCTCTGGTTTCCAGCATCTGCAGTCCTCACTTTTGCACTGCTGGTGATTATATGTTAACCAAAAGCAAAATGGCATAATGATGATTTTGATGGTGGGAAGGTCGCTGTGATCACATTTCTGGGTCGGAGAAATAGGGAAAAAGAACGCTTCACAGCTCACAGAACGAGAACTGAAAAGCAGTTAAATCAAACCAAAGGTTCAGATAAGGAGGGAATATTTCCCTGGAGTTTGAGGAACTGGAAAGTGATGGTGTCTGGGAACAGACAGGATTTTGTTTTACAAAGGTTGAAAACTTTAAAACTGTTATATTCAGACAGTTTAATTTATTTTCTTTAATTTTATTTGCTGTGCAAAAAGCTTTTACGACATTTTAAAACCAAAATTTACAAACCTTGTTTTAAAGATAAATGTTAAATAAAATCCATCAAACCATCCATCACTGAAAACTGTTGTGGAAGTGCAATCTTCTGGAGATTCCCTGCCCACTTCTTCCTACCCGGGCTCCATGGCTATATACATACCTGGGAGATAGCAGCAGGAGGAGACCATTCAGCCTTTCAATCCTGCTCCACCATTCAATGGGAAACAGCTGACCATCCAGCTCAGTCTCCTGTTCCTGCTCTGTTCCAATCCACTTTCATGACGTTATCTCAAAGACTATATCTAAGTCCTCCTTTGGTTTCACTGTCTTTTGTTCCAGTGATGTTGCGGTGTTACTGTGTGGGTGTAGGAAGTGGTAATGTGATGGTGCTGCCTCCTGGACGATACACTCAGCGTCCCTCTTCATCCTGCAGGAACATCAATGGGTTTCAGCAACTAGAGATAGAAACCGTTTCCAGGATATGGGCATCACTGGCTCAGCCAGCATTTATTCCCCATCTCTCGTTACCATTGAGAAGATGGTAGTGAACTGCTGTCTTGTACCATTCACAGTCCATTTGGCACAGAGAGACCGACAACGCTGGGAGAGAGAGTGTTGCAGGATTTTGGCCGAGTGATTCTCCATCTTTGGTTCTTCAAATGTTGTTTAATCTAATCACAATCTGCACATGATTTTGAGATTTCAGTCTGCAAATCTTCACCATCTAGCACCCTGAATAAAGGAATATGTACAGATTAGAAATTCAGAGCTGACTATTCTAATTTCTCTGGAATATCTTTTTCCCCTTTCTTCCCCCGAAGCTGTAACCCTCCAGACCACTTACTCTCTCCCACCGTTCTGACTCTGCTACCCCCTAATGTACACCCTCCTCATTCTCATGGAGTAACTGATAAACAGATCCATGCCACCACTTCCCGTCCCTGGTTAGACTCTGCACCCTTTCTGGGTTCACTTCCTTTCCCTTCAGTTGCTGCAAGTCAATAATGTAACAGCAGAATGAAACAGACGGAAACAGAAAGGGAGGTGGCAGATCCTGGACAGAAGAGGAACCTTCAGGCTGGGAGAATGGGTCAGATCCTTCTTCGTTCCTCATTAGTTGATTCCCATCATTGCAATGAGTTGGGGATGGAGGATGGTCCTATATGGATGTGGTGACACTGACCCCTCAACAGATCAATACTATGAGCAGATGCATTCCTCCTCCAGCCAATCACAGTGTGAAATACTTTCTGCAAAGTATACTTACCCAAAGCACATGCTGCAAAATCGGCCCACTTTCTGTACATGTACAGTGCCAGGTTTCCCCACACACGTGTGGGCCCTGCTTCAGGGATTGTGGAAGTTGTAGTCCCCATGAAGCCACTGGAGCCCCGTCTCTGGAAAGTGAATGAAAAGTGTGGACTGGAGGGTGTTGTGTATCGGATCCACATTCAGACACACAGAACATATGGACCGCCACTGGGTTTTACTGAGACATCTGCTTCCACAACCTGATTTCTGATGTAAGGAATATAGATTTAGCCAACTGTGGAGTGGGGTGGTTAATAGGAGGAGCAGATTTTATGCAGAGGTGGCTCAATGGTTAGCATTGCTGACTCACATCGTCAGGGACCTGGATTTGATCCCAGCCTTAGGTGACTGTGTGGAGTTTACACGTTCTCCCTGTGTCTGTGCAAGTTTCCTCTGGGTGCTGCAGTTTCATCCCACAGTCCAAAGATGTGCAGGTTAAGTAGGTTGGCGATGCTAAATTCCCACAGTGTCCATGCCTGTGCAGGTTAAGCCATTAACTATGGGAAATACAGGGAATGGGTGAGACTGAATGGGATGGATTATAGGGTTGGTGTGGACTCTATGGACGATTACCCTGTTTCTATTCTATTCTCATGAAGAAGAATGTACCTATATCAATGTGCTGTGAATCTGTGAAATTTCCTATTCAAAATGCAGTGGATGCCAGGACAATGAGCAAATTTACTGAAGAGATACAGATGTTGAATTTGCAATGAGTTGAAGGGTGAGAGAGAGAGAGCAGGTGGGAAAATCCAGCTGAGACCGAGGTGAGCTCAATCATCACCGTATTAAATGGTGGAGCTGGTTCGAAGGGCTGCGTTGCCTCCCCTGTGCCCAGGGCTTATCTTCTTACAGTAATAACTGGTAAGTTGAATCCAAAACTCACCACCTTCACCAAAGGAGATTTTCGGAAAAAGCAGGATAGTCAGGTGGATTAGCGTTCCAAACTTAGATAGTGAGGAAGCGTGTAGGAGATAATGATTTTGCAATTTTAAACTAAGGTGAGTTAAATAATCACACAAGTTATCGTCCGACAGGTTTAATTTGATCATGATGAAGGAGCAATGCTCCGAAATCTAGTGTGCTTCCAATTAAACCTGAAGGACTATAACCTGGTGTTGTGTGATTTTTAACTTTGTACACCCCAGTTCAACACCGGCATCTCCAAATCATGTAAACTGAGGGGAGACGGTAATTTATGGTTTTAAACTGTGTAGTACATTCACACCGTCCAGAATACTCTGTTGTGAATATCTATCCTGTACTTAATTACAAAGCCAAGGTCTCTGGCGATGAAAACCAAAACACCCAGGAAACATCATCTCACCTCGTAATCTGATAAAAGACTTGTGATAAGTCTGGTTGAATTTCGAATACAGTTGGAAAGCGGGAAGATTAAATCCAATCCCACGCTCCTGTGCTAAAACAATAGGATGAGGCAGGAGTTGGCTAATGTAGACTGAAAGCAAAGACTTTAGGGTGGGACAGTTGAGAGACAGTGGAGGAATATCAAAGAATTTTTCAAACTGCTCAGCAAAAGTATATATCAGTGAAAAGGAAGGACTGTAGGAAAAGGAGTAATCTGCCCTAGGTGACTAAAGAAATAAGGGAGTTTATCAAACTGAAATAGAAAGCATTCAAATTGGCAAAGACCAAGGAGAATCGAGGAGATGAGAAAAACTTTAAAGATCAACAGAAAGCTAGATGGGATTGGGGGAGAAAAGTGATGAGTAGCTATCCCCAGGGCCAGAATAGCTGTTTATATTGCTAGAGGGGAACCTATTGTGTAGGGAACATATGGCCTCTGTAATTGTTGAAGCACTTAACTGTTACCATAGAGATAATCCTGATCAAGTTCAAAATCATAGCACACCCCAAAAGCTTGTACTTCCAAATAAACCTATTGGACTATAACCTGGTGATGTGTGGTTTTTAACTTTGCCCACCCCACTCCAATACCTGATCTTCCACATCAGAATCCTGACAGACAGCCCCACTGAAACTGAAGTGCCGGTCAGATATCTGACTGAGCCACAGGGGCGTGAGGGAGGGGTATGTGGTTTAACCACAAAGTGTTGAGCTGAACTCGACTTTTTAAACTGCTGTTGCCATGGAAATAATACTGAGAGACAGCGTCCATTGAAAACCACAAACCACAAAGGTATATTTTGGGAGCCATACATCGGAAAGGCAGGGAGTTACCTGATGCTGCCTGAAGGCGTTTTGCATGTACACTATCCAGGTAACTGCCATGTCTCATCAATAAAGACTCAAAGAAGACCTCTCAGAGTTCTGTGCCCAGTTATTCCTATCCAGCAGAGTTCAGGAATATGAGTACACAGCAGTCAGTCTTCACAGTGGAGGATACGAAGAACATGCCAGTAATTGATAAGGAAACTGAGGAAGGTGAGGAGCAAGGAACAATAATTATCACGAAAGTGTTAAAGCTAGGCAAGCTAATGGAGCGCAAGGTAGACAAGTCTCTTTGCCCTGATGGAATACATCCCAGGGTGCTACCAGAGATAGTGGGAGAAATAGTAAATATACTTGGAGTCAGAATCCTACAGCAGAGACAGGCCCTTTGGCCCAAACTGGCCCATATGCTAACCAGAATGTCCATCCATGCTAACCCCATTTCCCTGCACTTGGCCCGTCTGCTTCTGACCCTTTCCTATCCATGTATTTGTCCAAATGTCTTTTACATGTTGTTAATGCACCCACCTCAGCCACTTCCACTGGCACCTCATTCCAAATATACATACCACCCTCTGTGTAGAACTGTTGTCCCTCAGGTACCCTTTCATAATTTCTCCTCTGACCTTAAACTGATGCCCTCCACTCCTTGATTCCCTGGGAAAGAGACTGAGTGCATTCACCTTACCTCAGCATCTCATGTTCTTATACACATCCAGAAAAGATTCCCCTCTCTGTTTCCTCTGCTCTAAACAAAAAAAATTCCTCGCGTGTCCAACTTCTCCCTATAACTCAGACCCGAGCCCTGGCAAAAATTCTTGTAAATTTCTTCTGCACTTTTTCCAGTTTAATAACTGAAACCTACACTGCACTCATCACGTTTCCAGTGTCTCCCCATGGCACTGGAACCGACGTGACAATGTCAATGGATTACAGACCATGATCGAGAATTAATTCCTTTACTACAATCCCGTTTTCATAATTTTTTCCATGGTGCAGGCATCCTTGTGTCTGTCTGGTTGTATGGTTAATTAAAAAATTGTCCTCATACAAAACAAATCTGCAGCTTAATTGTTCCTGGGAAATATGCCATGATTTTTTTTTCAGACTTTTAACAACAAATGAACTCTCTCTCCACAGTCACCACTCTAACATGGACTTGGCTGTGTCTCAGTACTTTTCCAGTCACACTGACATTTGAAATATTCGCCCACGGACAGAATACACACCTTTCCTTCCACGTGAAAAGTCCAATGATATTCAGATCGGCACGGATCAAGTAACTATCAAAACTGAACATGGAGTTCAATTTGAATTTCTCATCCACAAATCCGCCATTTCAGTACACACAACAGAGAAAACAAGTCACCGCCATTAACACAGGATGGAAATTCATAAGACAATTATATAGTATTAAACTGTAGTTTCTTTGTTCCCCCAAAGCTTTAAATCTCCGTCTCACAATTGCTCTCTTCTGTGAACTGAAATCCAAACCAATCTCCTCACCCTTTTTCCTCCACAACCAGTTCTCACACACTCTCTCTTCTCTTTGAAATCAGCTACCTAGCTCCTGCCTGCAGACTAAGAACCAAAAAAAGGTTTCCTCCCAAAGTCCAAAGATGCGTAGGTCAGGTGAATTAGCCATGCTAAATTGCCCATAGTGTTTTGTGCATTAGTCAGAGGGAAATGGGTCTGGGTGGGTTACTCTTCCGAGGGTTGGTGTGGATTGGTTGGGCCGAAGGGCCTGTTTCCACACTGTAGGAATCTAATCTAATCAAATCAATGAATCTGACTCGGAGCCTCCTGGATGTTGGTGAATCCTATCCCCACCTCCCAGGTTTCCTTCCTGGTCAGAACCAAACTGATTTTTTTTCCCCCAATCTGGAACATTTTATTTATTTCCCCCACACAGACCCTCTGATGAAAGCCATCCTGTACATACTGGCCAAATCATATCTGATTGAACTAAGATGAACTAAATTAGAACTTTAATTACAGGCCCTTCTGTGTTCCTTTCCATAATATTCCTGAATCTTCACCCGAGTTCTGATAACTTTCTGCAAAATGCTCCCCCCACTGATAGCCGACCACTTGTCAGATATCAGGGCAGGGGCCATTTCCCTGGGTCCTGTTCCCAGAGGGAGGAAACTGCCAATGACAGATTAATCCCACACACGCACAGCCTCCCTCCTGGCACTGGCCCGCCCTGCACATACACCAACAATTGGCCAGCACTGCGCCAGTGCACTGTTCTCCCCTCCTGCCGCACATGCTCCAGATCACACACGAAGCTGGGTGATTGACAGCAGCAGCTGTCCAATAGGGTGGAGGGGGCAGGGCTGGATATTGTAAACAATGAATGAATGTGGAGAACACTGGGGGATGGACAGGTCAGTGAGGGACAGGAGCAGTGCAGCAGCAGGAGGGGATCCTGGACAAAGTGAGCAATGGGAGAGTCTGACAGGAGAGCAATGGGAGAAACTACAGGAAGGTTCTGTTGAGGCTCAGGCAGGGACAGCTGGGAGACATTATGGCCTGGTGGCTTGGGCACGTTTTCCAATCAGCCTTTTCAAAGATGCTGTTACTCAACTCTGAGGTCGATTGTCCTGGTTCAGAGGTAAGGACACAATTTCGTGGTGGGCTAGTGGATAGAAGGGAAGATTTTCTCAATCTCTCTCACATGGAAACTCCATGAGCTCCTCCCACTTACTGTCTATGGTGGGGATGGAGACAGAGCAGATGGGAGCGGGGTTAGGGATATCGGGACTGCCTTTCAAATGGAACTTACCTGTGTGGGTGATATTAACAAGACTCAACACACAGTCACTAACACAAACCTGATGTACATGAACTTTATCCAGAATATTAACACGCATAACGACACAGATCCCAATGTACAAAGTTAAGTCCTGGATATTAATCATGGCTTTGTGTATGAGAAATCACGTCTCATGTCCTTGAGTCATTTTTTTTGAAGTAACAAAGAGGATTCATGAGGGCAAAGCAGTGGAAATGATCTACATGGACTTCAATAAGGGGTTCAACAAGGTTCTCCATGGGAGACTGGTTAGCAAGGTTGATCTCATGGAATACAGGGAGAACTAGCCATTTGGATACAAACTTGTTCAAAGGTAGAAGATAGAGGGTGGTGGTGGAAGGTTGCTTTTCAGATTGGAGACCAGTGGGGTGTCACAAAGGATCGGCGCTGGATCCACTAATTTTCATAATTTATATCAATGATTTGGATGTGAATATAGGAAGTAATGTTAGTAAGATGACACCAAAATTGGAGGAGTAGTGGACAGTGAAGAGGATTACCTCAGCGTATAACGGGATCTTGATCAGATGGTTGAATGTGCTGAGGACTGGCAGGTGGAGGTTAATTTAGATAAATGTGAGGTGCTGCATTTTGGAAAAGCAAATATTAGCAGGATGTATACACTTAATGGTAAGGTCCTCGGGAGTGCTGCTGAACAAAGAGACCTTGGAGTGCAGGTTCATAGCTCCTTGAAAGCAGAATCGCAGATAGATAGGATAGTGAAGAAGGTGTTTAGTATGCTTTCACTTATTGGTCAGAGTACTGAGTATAGGAGTTGGGAGGACATATTGCAGCTGTACAGGACATTTGTTAGGCCACTCTTGGAATATTGTGTGCAATTCTGGTCTTCTTCCTATCAAAACAATATTGTGAAAGTTGAAAGTGGCCAGAATAGTATTACAAGCATGTTGCCAGGGTTGGAGAATTTGAGCTACAGGTAGACACTGAATACACTGTTTTCCCTGGAGCGTCAGAGGCTGATGGGTGACTGAAAAGAGGTTTATAAAATCAGTAGGGGCATGGATAGGTCTTTTCCCTGCGGTTGGGAGGAGACACAATGGGAAGTGGGAGATAGAGGGGGAAGACCGAGAGCGGAGGGTGACCGTTATTTTGTAGGTCCACAACACAACCCTGTTCCTGTTTTCTCCCTATCCCCTTCAATCCCTCTGAAGGGCTCAGAACAAGTGCACAGTCCCTGGAAAGTGGAGTTTCAGGGTGACCAAGTGCTGAAGGCTGCATTTGGGACGCTGACCTTTATTGGTCTGTGCACTTATCAATAAATAGACCTGGGTTCAATTCCACTGTCGTGGATTTATGTCTGTGGCCACAGATGCGCCTGTCTCTGGCCCTGACTACTGAATCGCCTGTCACTATGGGTCTGCCATTCTCCTTCCTCCAGTTCTGTGCAGCGGAGCTATCTGTGGTGTCATGAACCTGGCTGTTGCTGATTTCCCCAGAGAGTCCACCCCACTCGTATAGAACCCCAACCGCTGCACAATATCTGTTTGAGAAGGGGAATGATCACTGGGTTGTCCTGCACTTCCTTCCTGAGCCTTTTACTTGATCTGATGATCACTCATTCCCTATCTGCCTGTGTAACCCTCACCTGCAGTGTTACTAACTCACTAAACGTGCTGTCCATAACATTCTCAGTATCGCAGATTCTCAACAGTGAGTCCACTCACAGCTCCAGGTCTGAAAAACAGTTTCCCAGTAATTGCAGATGGGCACTCTTCCTGCACATATAGCCGTCACAGACACTGGAAGCGTCCCTTATTTCCCATATTGTGCAAGAGGAGCACACCACGGGTCTGAGGTATCCTGTCACAACGTCTCTCTAGTTTCAGCTTGTTACTCCCATTAAGAGAATATAAATGATCTAGCAACCTTCCTTCACTTCAAACATGTCCTTTATAATCAAAAGCCCCGATCTTTACTTAAGCTGACATTTTACACTTTTAGAATCTATTTTAAAGTAAACTTAGCAGGTATCACTTACAACTTGGCAGTTCCCATTGGGAACATGTGAATTTCTGAACAGCCTGAACTAAAACTGAAGCTGAACTTCACCTTCTCCCTGTCTCCCCTCCCTCTGTTTACACCCAACTCCAAAACGCACTCATTGAGCCAAGCAGCCCTCACAGTGCAGCCCTGTCATTTTCATGGTCTTCTCACACCTCCACTGCCCTCAGCCTCCTGTACTGTTCCAATGTATCTCAATGGGAGCTCAGGGACAGCACCTCATCTTTCAATTCAGCCCTTTGTAATCCCAGAGTCAACATGGACTTCAGCAGTTTCTGAATGAACAGACAGTTGTCAGAACCTGGGACATTTCACCTGAAATGGTGCTGGAATTTGAGTCCACAAGGAATTTTAATGAGAAGTTTGCAGGGAATTGAAAATAAGGAGTTTACAGGCTAACATCATGAAGTGGGTGACTGGGACAAAATCTGACATCTCTGAAAAAGAGACAAGGTGTAATTTGGATAAATCTGTGCTCCCTCTCAGGGCAATATCACCTTCCACAGCTGCAGGGCCCAGAATAGAGCACAAACCCAAAGGGTGATCCAACCAGAAATTTGAATATCTTTCTGATTTTTGCTCGAAAATAAAAGATACTTTCCCACAGACAGAACAGACAAACCTTTCCCCTTTCCACAGTTAAATGTCAATGGTATTCAGATTCTGATGACCCTGCTGATTATAGAAAATTGCTTTTGAGATCCCTGTCTCAATTATTCTCAATTAATATCCTGTAAAATGAATTCAGAAAACAAAGCTCACAGTCAATGCAAGATGAATAGTGAAAGCAAACACTTCTCTTGGTATGTGTTTGATGTGTAAATGTTCCTCTTCAAATCACCCCTTCCCCACCCAGGAAGAGGACATGTCCATGTGCCTCGCTGTACCTTGCCCCAAGTAAAGATGGCGACCATAACCCAGGGCCTATCACTGACTGAGGCCCACAGCCGTTTTCCCATTTGCTGTAAACATGGGACCAAGAGTTTCTAATTCAGGCCTAACTACCTGTACAGAGTGAAATTAAACCCTCCCAATCTAAACTGGATCCAACTCCCATTTCCCGTTTCCTCCTCCTGCACATACCAAGGCTCATTCTAGGTATAATGACCCTCCCTCAGAACCGACGGAAGTTGGGAAAAATAGAATCCCTATGTGTGGTAACAGACCTTTTGGCCCAACAAGTCCACACCCACTCTCTGAAGAGTTTCTCAACCAAACCCATTCCCTGACCCTATTCTTCGACATTTCCCCTGACTAATGCACCTAACCTATACATCCCTGAACACTACGAGAAATTTAGCTGGGCCAATTCACCTAACCTGCATATCTTTGGACTGCAGGAGATAGGGATTAAAGAGTAAATAATAGGTGGGGACAGAGCCCAAAGAGAGACAGGAACATTTGGAAAGACAAAGGAGTGGATAACAATCTGGCTGGGAGGGTGCATAGCTGTTAATGGAGGGGACAGGAACCTGCGTCTGGCGGCATCTCAGTGGAGGTGCTGGAAATGGCAGCTGATGATCTACATTCTGCTGCAAAACAGACCCTGAACTTCCAGTTGCCTATCACTTTAACACACGAGTCTGTTCCCTGTCCAACATCTCTGTTTCATACTTACTGCAGTGTTCCAGTGAAGCTTGATGCAAGCTGGCAGAACACTCTAGAACACCCCATATTTCAAGGACTGCAATTTCCCCTTCCATGTGGTCAACAATACTCTCCAGTGTATCTCCACCACTTCCCACACCTCTGCCATTGAACCACACCTCTCCAACTGCAACAAGGATAGACCTCCCAGTCCTCACCTTCCACCCAGATACAACACATCATCCTCCACCATTTCCACCACCTACAATCAGATCCCACCAAATATATTTCCCTCTCCATTCGTTTCAGCATTCCACAGAGACCATTCCCTGTGAATTCCTAGTCAGATCCATGCTCCCCACTAACCCACCCTCCACTCCCAGCACCTTCATTTGTCAATGTAAGAAGTGTAAAACCTGTGCCCACACCTCCCCCCTCACCTCCAAAGGACCCTTCCACATCCAGCAGAGATTTTCCTGCACATCCAAACACCCCACCTATTATGGCCTTTGCTTTCGATGTGGCCTCTTGTCCACTGGGGAGTCAGGACACCAACTTGCGGAATGTTTCAGGGAACATTTCTGGGACACATGCACCAACCAACCCCACCATCCTGTGGCCGACCACTTCAACTTCCCCACCCACTCCGCCAAGGACATGCAAGTCCTGGGCCACATCCACCACCAAATCCCAGCCACCCGACGTCTGGAGGAAGAAAACCTCATCTTCCACATTGGGACCTTTTAACCACAGAATCAAGGTTTCCTCATCTCCCTTCCCCTGCCTTATCGCAGGTCCAACCCTCCAACTCGACACCACCCTCTTGAGCTGTCCCATATCTTCCTTTCCAATTATCCACTCCACCCTCTCTCCATTACCATCCACCTACATCTACCTATTGCCCTCCTAGCTCCCTTCTCACCAACCCCACACATCTCTCTTATTTATCTCTCAGCCCTCTTACTACTCCCCCTCCCCCTCTAATCCCGGCATTCCTGATGAAAGGAATATGCCCAAAACGTTGATTCTCTTGCTCCTGAGATGCTGCCTGATCTGCTGTGCTTTTCCAGCGCCACACGTTAACGCAAGCTGGAAGACAACACCTCATCTTCTACTTGGGGACCCTGCACCGCTCGAGCCCCAGTATCAAATTCAATAATTTTAGGTCCTGAACTCTCCAATGTCCTAGTGCCCTAGCCTCTTAACCCACATGCCAGGCCTTGTTATTACAGCCTACCATTACACATTAACTATGGTTAGTCACTAACAGTCCCCATAAACAGCTATTCACCCTCCCCCAGCCAGATCATTATCCACTCCTTTGTCCAATTGCTCCCATCTCTTTGGACTCTATCACCACCTATCATTTACTCCTTAACCCCTACCTTCTCCATATAAACCGACATTTCTTTTCAGTAACATCTGTTCTGAGGAAGGGTCAGCTGACCAAAGTTTTAACTCTGATTTCTCTTCACAGATGCTGCCAGACCTGCTGAGCTTTACCAGTCCCTTTTGGTTGTTGTGTGAGATTGACAGCATCCGCAGTTCTTTTGGTTCTAATTTACCAGGAATTTCTAATTCAGGTCTAGCAGCCTAAAACCGTGCATTTATAAACCCTCCTAGTCCACAATCGCTCCTTTTCTTCCCCAGACTTTGCAGACTCTCCCACTCCCTTCACACTCACTAGGTCCCCCCTCACCGTGACACTGCGCCTGCACAGATCATGGCCACGTGTTGGCCTGCTGGACACACCCCAATTCACTCCCATTGGCTGGAGGATCACGCCAATTCTCCTATTGGTCTGAAGCTGCTGTCAATCACCCGAAACCCATTGTGACAGGCTCCTCTCAAGAGCATCGGATGCTGAGGGGAGAGAGCTTTATAAAATCATGAGGAGTATAGATGGGAAAAATAGACAAGGACTTTTCCCTGGGGTGGGGAAGTCTAGAAGGAGAAGGTGTAGATTTAAGGTGAGAGGGGAAAGATTTAAAAGGGACCCTAGATGCAACTTTTTTCACACTGAGATTGGTGCGTGTATGGAATCTTCCGTTCAGGGAAGTGGTGGAGGCTGGTACAATTACACCACTTGGCATCTGGATGGGTATGTGAATAGGAAGTTTGTAGAGGGATATGTGCCAAGTGTTGGCAAATGGGACTAGATTAGGTTGGGATATCTGGTCGGCATGGACCAGTTTGACCAAAGAGTCTAATTCCATGCTGTAGGTGTCTATGACTCTGCCCTGGGATGAGCTTCATCATTCACAGTGAATGGTGCAGTAACACAAAGCACAGGGGTTTGGGGCTATTCAGCCCATTGGGGCTGTACTCTCTCCCTCTGGAGATGGTGCCAGTCTATCCCATCTCACCTCCCATTTGCCTGTAGCCCTCCAAATCCTTCATTAAAAAAGTTAAATCCCAAATTTATTTTGACAATAACTACTGAATCTGCATCCAGCTGTCGGTCAAACTGTTCCAGATGCTCAGAACGTAGTGAGTAAAATAATCTTCGCATTTTTAACCTGCATTATTTGCCAGTTACCTGAAGGTAGTTACTAAAAATTGTGACGTTAATAATTTCTCCCTCTGTCTCTCTGTAAATTAAATATACTGGATTCAAGTCTGCTCCTGGTCAAAATCACTGCCTAGCCTTCTCAACTCCAAGGAGAATTATCTGACCTTCTGCTAACTCTCCATAAAAGAGATACCCATCCTAATTTTAGTAGTGCCATAAAGATGTACAGCAGAGAAACAGAACCTTCGATCCAACTTGTCCATGCCAACCAGATATCCTAAATTAATCTCATCCCATATGCCAGCTCTTGGCCTATATTCATCTAAACCTTTGCTAATCACGTACAACATCTCAAAAGCATAATTTGGTAATTGTACCAGCATCCACACTTCTTTTAGCAGCTCATTACATACACATACGATGTTCAGCTGAAAACATTGCCCCTTAGATCCCTTTTAAATCTTTTCCCTCACACCTGAAGCTTGTGCCCCCAAGCATTGGACTCACATATCCTGGGAATAAGACCCTGGGATTTCACCCTATCCATGCCCCTCACAATTGTATCTGATGCTCCAGGGAAAACAGCCCCAGCCTATTCACCCTCTACCTATATAGCTCAAACCCTCAACCCTGACAACATCTTTGTGGATCTTTTCCGAGCCCTTTCATGTTTCACAATATCATTCTGATAGCAGAGAGACCAGGACTGAAAGCAGAATTCCAGAAGTGGCTGAATCAATGTGCTGTGCAGCCGCAAAATGACGTCCCAACTCCACTACTCAATGCTCTGACCAGTAAAGGCAAGTACACCAAACACCTTCACTACCCTGTCTATGCTTCCGCTTTCAAGGAACTATGAACCTGAACTCCAAGGTCTCTTTGTTCAGCATCACTCCCCAGGAGCTTCCCATTAAGTATATAATTCCTGCCCTAATTTGCTTTTCCAAAATGGAGCACCTCACATTTATCTGAAATAAAAACGATCTGACACACCTCAGCCCATTTGATTGAACTCCCATTGTACTCTGAGGTCACCTTCGCTGTCCAGTGCGCCTCCAATTTTGAAGTCCACTGTAAACCGACGATCTATACCTCATATATTGACATAGAAATCATCGATATAAATGATGAAAAGTAGTGGACCCAGCACTGATCCTTACACCATATTGCTCATCACAGGCCTCCAGTCCGAAAAGCACTATCCTCCGTCTCCAACCTTCCAGCCAATTTGTATCCAAATAGCTGGTTCTCTCTGTATCCCATGGTGTCTAACTTGCTAACCAGGCTGTTATGTGGAACCTTTTTGAAAGTCTTTCTGAAGTCCAAGTTAGTGATTTATGGACAAAGCCATGCTGACTATCCCTAATCACTTCATGCCTTTCCAATTACATATAAACCTGTCCTTCAGAATTCCTTCCAACACCTTGTCTGCCACTAACTTTAGGCTCACCAGTGTATTGTTCCCTGGCCTTTCCTCATCACCTTTCTCAAATAATGGCGCCTGTCTTGCAGCACCTCACCTGTGGCTGTCGGTGATAGAAATATCTAAGCGAGGGGCACGGCAAACACTTCCGTAACTTCCCACAAAGATTTGGGATACACCTGATCAATTCCCACAGATTTACTCAGCTTTATGTATAAGACATCCAGTACAACCTCCTCTAATATGGATAGTTGTCAAGTTATTACTATTTATTTCTCCAAAGTCTCTAGCTTCCATATTCTCTTTCAGTAAAAGCTGACATGAAATCCTCAGATAGTAGCTCTCTCACCTTCTGTGGTTCCAGAGACAGCCTTGTTGATCTTTGAGGGTCCGTACTCTCTGCCTGGTTACTCTTTCGTCCTTAAGTGTTTTGTAGAATCTCTTTGGATTGTCCTTAAACCTCTTTCCCCCCAAAGCTATCTCATGTATCCTTTTTGCCCTCCCGTTTTCTTTCAAGTGTACTCCTACTGCCCCTATAGTCAGAGGGATTCACTCAAACTCAGCTGTCTGTCCGTGCCATCTCCCTCCATCATCCTTTTGACCAGACCGTCAATTTCTCTAGACACACAGCATTCTCTACATCTACCAGACTTGGCCGTAACAGGAACAGACTGTCTATGTACTCTTGTTGTCTCATTTTCACAGGCCTATGGAGTCAATGGCAAATGAGGACATGGAAACTGTCATTCTCAGTAAAGAGGTAGTGTTGGGAAAGATAACAGCCCAAAGGTACATGGGTCTCCTGGTCGTAATGGAATGCATCCCAGGGGACTAAAAGAGATGGTGAAGAGTCTATTGTCCTTCCTTGCTAGAGGGATGGTTATGCTGCAGCTGTACAGGATGCTGGTGAGGCCACACCTGGAGTACTGTGTACAGGTTTGGTCTCCTTACTTCAGCAATAATGTACTGACACTGAAAGGGGTGCAGAGGAGGGTCACTAGTTTGAGTCGGGAGTTGAGAGGGTTGTTCTATGTGGAGAGACTGAATACACTGGGACTATACTTGTTGGAATTTAGAAGAATGGGAGGCTGTATTGGAAAAAATAAAATGAAGAAGGGAATAGATAAGATAGAAGCAGGGAGGTTATTTCCATTAGGGGGCGGGTCAACCTAGACAGCATGACGTCAAAATAAGAGGTTATCTGATTTAGGACAGAGTTGAGGAGGAACCTCTTCAGTGAAAGGGTTATGAATCTGTGGAATTCCCTGTTGAGTGTAGCAGTTGACATTATCAACTTGAATGTCTTTAAGGCAAAATGTAGATTTGCAAACAGCAAAGGAATTAAGGGTTATGGTGAGAGAGCAGGAATGTGGAGCGGAGGCCATGAAAAGATCAGCCCTGATCTTATTGAATGGTAGTGCAGGCTCGAGGGGCCAGATGGCCTACTCCTGCTCCTATTCCTTCTGTTCTTATGTTCCCACTTTCCAGCCGTCCCTTCACCTGGGGGTTGCAAAAAAAATTGAAAGTTCTCGCCTTGTACCGTCGTAATTCATCATTGTCCAATTTTGAACACCAACTTTTAGATCTGGTCTATTATTTTCTGCAACTATTTTAAAACTAGTTGAATTATCGTCAGAGAATCCCAAGTGTGGAAACAGGGCATTCGGCCCATCACATCCACACTGACCCTCAGAGCCTTTTATCTTACCCCTGTAACGCTGCATTTCTCATGGCCAATCCACCTAGCCTGCACATCCCTGAAAACTATGGGCAATTTCACATGGCCAATCCACCCAACCTGCACATACCTGAACAATATCGGCAATTCAGCCTAGATTATCCACCCAATCTGCACATCTTTGAACCTTGGGAGGAAACCAGAGCACCCGGGTGAAACCCACACAGACAACCTCAATAAGGTGATCATCCTGTCCTTATTTCCCAGTTCCACCCAAGTAATTTCAACGGGCGAACTCCCATGAATATCTTCCATAAGCACAACAATGTTATCCCTAATCAAAAACACCAATCCAACTACTCTCTTACATCTCTTCCCTGGAACATTAAGCTACCTGTCCTGTCCAAACTAAGCCACGTTTCTGTAGTACCTACTATATCCCAGTCCCTTGTTCAAAACCTTATCTTAAGCTCATCTACTTTCCCTGTCAAACCTCTTGCATTGAAATAACTGCAGTGCAGTGCTATCAAAAGGACAGACTGATGGGCAGAGGGTGTGGAATGGCCCTGTTGGTGAGGGATGACATTCAGTCCCTTGCGAAGGGGGAGACACAGAATCAGGAGACGTAGAGTCAGATTGCAGGGTGGCTAATGTTGTCCCACTTTTCAAGAAAGGTGGGATAGAGAAAACAAGGAATTATAGACCGGTTAGCTTGATGTCAGTGGTGAGAAAGATGCTGGAGTCAATTATAAGATATGAAAGTATGGCTCCTTTGGATAGCAGTAATAGGATTCGTCAGAGTCAGCATGGATTTACAAAGGGGAATATATTGACTGTGATTGAAAATCGGCTGGCTGACAGGAAGCAAAGAGTAGTTATAAACGTTTCCTTTTGGAATGGCAGGCAGTGACTAGTGGGGTATGACAAGGTTCGGTGCTGGGACCGCAGCTGTTTACAATATACATTAATAATATAGATGAACATATTAAAAGTAATATTAGCAAATTTGCTGATGACACAAAGCTGGGTGGCAGGGTGAAGTGTGAGGAGGATGTTATGAGAATACAGGTTAACTTGGACAGGCTAGGCGAGTGGACGGATGCATAGCAGATGCAGTTTAATGTGGATAAATGTGTGGTTATCCACTTTGGAAGCAAGAACAGGAAGGCAGATTACTATCTAAAAGGAGTCATGTTTGGTAAAGAAGAAGTACACCGAGATATATGTATTCTTGTACATCAGTCAATGAAAGCAAGCATGTAGGTACAGCAGGTAGTGAAGAAAGCTCACTGCATGCTGGCCCTCATATCAAGAGGAATTGA
Organism: Chiloscyllium punctatum; assembly: GCF_047496795.1. Taxonomy (NCBI): domain Eukaryota; kingdom Metazoa; phylum Chordata; class Chondrichthyes; order Orectolobiformes; family Hemiscylliidae; genus Chiloscyllium; species Chiloscyllium punctatum. The sequence goes on along the minus strand of NC_092772.1, from coordinate 3,010,981 downwards.
GTATAGGAGCAAAGAGGTACTTCTGCAGCTGTACAGGGCCCTGTTAAGACCGCACCTGGAGTATTGCGTACAGTTTTGGTCTCCACATTTGAGGAAGAGCATTGTGGCTATTGAGGGAGTGTTGGGTAGGGTCACAAGGTCAATTCCCGGAATGGCGGTATGATCATACGTTGAAAGATTGGAGTGACTGAGCTTGTATACACTCGAGTTTAGAAGTCTGAGAGGGGATCTGATTGAGACCCCCAAGATTATTAAAGGGTTGGACATTCTGGAGGCAGGAAGCATGTTTCAACGGATGGGTGAGTCCAGAACCAGAGGACACACTTTAACAATAAGGGAGAGGCCATTTAGAACAGAGTTGAGGAGAAATGTCTTCACCCAGAGAGTAGTGGGTTTATGGAATGCTCTGCCCCAGAAGGCAGTGGAGGCCAAGTCTCTGGATACTTTCAAGAAAGAGATGGATAGAGCTGTTAAAAGGTAATGGAATCAAGTGTTACGGAGATAAGACAGGAACAGGATACTAATTGTGGATAATCAGCCATGATCATAATGAATGGTGGTGCTGACTCAAAAGGGCAGAATGGCCTATTCCTGCACCTATTATCTATTGTACCTTGTCAGTCCTACCTCATTCTGTACCTTGCCCTTGCCTGTCTAACTTCTCAACTGTACCCGCCTCAGACTTACCTCCTTTCTCACTATCTCTTTAGGCTTACCCACATGCCCTCACTGGTTTAATGTCTCCCGAGTAGCACTAGCAAATCTCCCTGCTTGGATATTAGACACCTTCCAATTCAGGTCTAATCCATCTTTTTTATGCACGTCAATTCTACCCCAGCAGAGATTCCAATGATCCAAAAACGTGAATCCTTCTCCCCTGTATCAGATCCTTGGCCACGCATTCATCTGCTCTACCCTGCTATTCCCACTTATGTCATTGGTACCAGTGTACAGCGACCTCCCACTGATCATTCTCCCCTTTCAGAATATTCTGCACCCTCGGAGCCATCCTTCACTCAGACAGTAAGGAGGCACCACCCCATTCTGATGTCTCACTGTTAGCTACAGAAACTGCAGTCTGTGCTGTAGACTAGAGAGCCCCCTATCACCATCGATCGCGTGGAACCTGATATACCTCACATTACACTCGTAACTTGGCTGTCAGTGCGATATTCCCCTGAGAGTCTGTGACCCCTGACGCTTCCCAAAATAGTACACTTGTTTGAGATGGAAATAACCACAGGACACTCCTGCACTACTTGCCCTCAACTCCTCCCTTTCCGAGAGGAAACCCATCTACCTGACTGGATCGGCAGTTTTCCTACCTTTCTGATACTGCCACCTATCACACCCCCCGGCTCCTGTAAATTCTTCATTACCTTTAACCATCGCTCCATCTGATCCATGAAATCCTACAGGATTTGCATCCTCACTTCCTGCAGACAATCAGGATCATTGAAACTTTCCTTAATCTCCTATGTCCAACTGGAAGAGCACATCACTGTACAAATGGCCATCTCCGCACCTGAACAGTCCACAGACTCAGAAAAAGGCACACAGTCTTACAGCTTTACAACACACGACTCGAGAATAAATTAGGACCAATATTTTGTATTTAAAAACTTAATCAAAGTATAAGATGTGTATTTAAAGAAATAAACCGTCGCCCTACTGAATGTTGTAGCTCTACTAAAATAAAACAGACGAAGATTTATCTTTGAAGAGACTGAAACCTACCGAGCTGTGAGTCACAGATGAACAGCACTAAACAGAACCTTTGGTCAAATCTGTCCATGCCGACCAGATATCTGAACCTAATCTTATCCCTCTTGCCAGCACCTGGGCCATATGCCTCTAAATCTTTCCTATTCATGTCAAGTATCCAAATGCCTTTAAAATGCTATAACTGTCAGCCTCCACCACTTCTTCTGGCAACTTATTCCATACACGCACCACTCTCTGCATGAAAAAGTTGCTCCTTAGTTCCCTTTTATATCTTTCCCCTCTCACCCTCAACCTATGCTCTCTATTTCTGGACTCTCCTACTCAGGGAAAAGACCTTGTCTGTTTACCCTATCCATGCTACTAATGATTTTATAAACCTCTATGGAGGTCATCCCTCAGTCTCTGATGCTCCAGGGAAAGTAAGCCCCAGCCTTTTTGCTCTCTTCCTGCAGCTCAAGCCCTCCAACCCTGGCAATATCCTTCTAAATCTTTTTTGAACCCTTTCAAGTTTCACAACATCCTTCCGAATGGCGGAGAACAGAATTGCACACAATACTCTAAAAGAGGCCTAACCAATGTGCTATACATGACCTTCCAACTTCTGTACTCAATGCTCTGATCAATAAACGAATGTATTCCAAACACTTTCTTCAATATCCGATCGACCTGCAACTCTACTTTCAATGAAAAATGAACCTGCACTGCAAGATATCTTTGTTCATCAATACTATCTAGGAATTTGCCACGAAGTGTATCAGTCCTGTTAAGATTTGTTTTTCCAAAATGCAGCACGTCACATTTATCTGAATTAAACTCCATCTGCCACTTCTCACCCATCTGAACAACATCCTGTTGTAATCTGAGGTAACCCTCTTCACCGTCAACTATACCTCCAATTTTGGTATCATCTGCAAACTTACTAACTATACCTCCTATGTTCATATCTAAATCATATATATGTAAACGACGAAAAGTAGTGGACCCAGAACCGATCCTTGCGGCACTCTACTGGTCACATGCCTCCAATCTGAAAAACATCCCTCTACCACCACCCTGACTTCTACATTTGAGCCAATACTGTATCCAAACGGCTAGTTCTCCCTGTATTCCATGAGATCTAACCTTGCTAACCAATCTTCCATGGGGAACCTTGTCGAGCGCCTTACTGAATTGCATTGATCATGTCCACCTCTCTGCCCTCATCAATCCTCTTTGATACATCTTCAAATAACTCAATCAATTTTGAGAGACATGATTCCCACGCACAGTCATGCTGACTATCACTAATCAGTCCTTGCTTTTCAGAATACATGCGCATCTTGTTCCTCAGGATTCCCTCCAACAACTTGCCCAGCATCAATGTCAGGCTCACCGGTGGATCGTCCCCTGGGTTGTCCTTACCACCTTTCTTAAATAGCGGCACCACGTTAACCAACCTCTAGTCTTTCAGCATCTCACCTGTGATAATCGAGGATACAAATCTCTCAGCAAGAGGCCCAGCAATCACATTTCCAGCTTCCCAGAGTTCTCAGGATCACCTGATCAGGTGCTGGGGATTAACCAAGTTTATGGGTTACAAGACACCCAGCACGTCCTCCTCTGTAAGATGTCGACATCTATTTCCCCACTTTCTATATTGCCCATGTCCTACTCCACAGTAAACACTGATGCAAAACATTCAGTTAGTATCGCTCCCATTTCCTGCGGCTCCATGCGTAGGCTACCTTACTGATCTTTGAGGAGCCCTATTCTCTCTCGAGTTACCCTTTTGTTCATAATGTATTTATAAACACCCTTGGGATTATTCATAACCCTATTTGCCAAAGCTATCTCATGTCCCCTTTTTGCCCTCCTGATTTCCCTCTGAAGTATACTCCTACTGTCTTTAATGCTCAGGGTTTTTTTTTGGATTTTTGGATTGAAATAAATGCAAAATATTACATATTGATAAAACAAACACTAATTAAAAACAGGGCCTCGAGTAGTGATATGGAACAAAGAGGCCGAGGGGTTCGGGTCTTTCAAGTCTGTGTCACATGCAGACAGGGTGGTTAAGAAGGTGCTTAGCACACTTGCCTTCATTGCTCAGACCTTTAAGTACAAGAGTTGGGACGTTATTTTGGATGTTGGGTAAGCCTTTTCTGGAATTCTGTGTCCAGTTCTGGTCGTGCTGATATCGGGAGGACATTACGTAGTTGAATCGGATTCAGAAGATATTTACCAGGATGTTGATGGGAATGGATAGTTTGAATGATAAGCAGAGGCGGGGTGGCTGCGACTTCTTTCACTGGCGCGCAGGAGGCTTAGCAGTGACCTTATTAGACGTTTCTCAAATCGTGGAGGGTTGGTATCAGTAATGTGAACAGGCGTCCTTACCAGGAAGGGACACGATTCAAGACTGGGTACATACATTTTAAGGTGACAGCAGAACAGCTTTAAAAAGGCGTTCGGAATTTTTTTTAAATTTTTCTTCACATAATGGTTTGTGTGAGGAATGAACTATCAGAGGAAGTGGTAGTTGTGAATCAAATTACAATTTTAGGGTGACACAGTGGCTCAGTGATTAACACTGCTGCCAGGGCCCCAGGTTCGATTCCAGCTTTGGTCAACTGTCTCTGTGGGCCTTGCACATTCTCCCAGTGTCTGCATGGGTTTCTTCCAGGTCCTCCAGTTTCCTCCCTAATGAGAGAGCAGCCCGATGGTCTGGCAGGACAATGCTGCCTTTACCTTTTACACAGTGATGCCACTGTGTCTCTGGGATGGGAAGAGGGAATGCCGAAGGTGGTGGATGGGACACTACTCAGGCACAATGCTTTGTCCTTGAGGATGTTCACTTTCGTTAATAGTGTTGGGTGCTGCACTGATGCAGGCAAGTGGAGAATGTTCAAACACAATCCTGATGTGTGCCTTTTCGACAACAAAGAGACATTGGGGAATCAGGGGTTTGGGGAAACTGAGATTGTTCTCCTTGTAGCAAAGGCAATTAAGAGGAGCTGTGAAAGAGTGGTTTAGAAAAGTTACATGTTGTAATAATAAACCTTATACCCATCAGCTCATTATACAAGGATTACAGGACACACATTAAAGGTTTGGGAAGATTCAAAGGAGAACTTTTATGCATCAAATGGGATTCAGATGGAATACAATACTCACACACAATGTAAATATCCAGGTCCTGATGAATTGACTAATTCAATCAGAGTTAGGTGTTACAATCACTGAGATTACCATCTGAATGTCCACCTGTAGTATCCTGTAATACAAGTTTATAAAATCCATCACTGTCAGTTCAGGTTAGAAACTCACACCATCCCTTCCTCCTGGCCCAGGATGACTGGACACATTACCCCTTGTGGAGGTCAGCAGTCAGTTCAGGTGGAAATCTATGTGGGTTTCTAGGAGTTTCCACCTTGGAATTTCATGTGATTGAACAGGGCAGATCTTTGACACATGGGACTGAATATTACAAGAGTCAGTGAGATGTGTAGAGCAGGATTTGCTTCATTTTTACCCTTCCGTGTTGCTGCTGTGGTTCATCAATAAGACATGGGGGGTGAAAGTCTCATGCAGCTCGATGGGCAAGTTGCCTCCATGCTGACCAATGGGCAGCAAACTCCTCCCATAGAGTATCTCAAAGAACAGAGCAACTCTGCATGCTTCACACTGCCCAGTGCTCCCAGTAAATGTTTAGAAGAATGGGGGAGGGGGGGGGGGCGGCTCCTGGAAACGGCATAACTGTAAAGTTCTAAGAGGATTGTGAAGAGGGAGAGATGCACAGGAGAAGGGGGCAACAAGTTGTCAGATGAAGTATAATTTGGGAAAAAGTGATTTCGGTCATTTTGGAGGGGAGAATAGGAGAACAGAGTGCTATTTACATGGTGAAAACTGTAGAAAACTGCACCACAAGGGATCGGGAGGGGGGGGGGGTAATTGTGCAGAAAATATTGAAAGCTAGCAGATTCTGTGTCAGTCATGAAATCAAGGGTTCATTTCAGATTCATCAAGTTTAAGGTAACACTGACACGGGTATGGGGTTTCAGTCGCAATGGAGGTGGGGTGAGGTGGAGACAACCAATATTTTAGAGATTGGAATTCTTGGTGTTTGTGATTGCGTAGATGTCTGATCAGAAGGTCACCTTGGGGTGACAGATATGACAGCAATGTTGTGAAGAGTGCAGTTCTGCCTCAGACTGCACCCAGTGAGAGGGAGTGGCTGAGCAGTAAGGGAAAGGAATTTGTAATAGCAACTGAAAATAATGGGTTTAACATAACATTGTTTCATTGGAGGAAATTGCAGCTAATCGAGTAGTGAGAATGTGATAAGCAGTTTGGTAACTGAGTAACAGTGGAGCAAAGGAGAGGGATGGTGGGGAGGGAGAACAGGACATCGTCAGTGTACATGTGAAATCTCACACTGTGCTTTTGGACGATGTCACCTCCTGGTAGTGCGTAGGTGATAAACAGGAGGGATCAAGGATAGATCCTTGAGGGACACCAAATACAAGGAATTCAGAAGGGAAAGGGAGAGAGGAGATGGAGCAGGATTTACAAACGACGGCGAGATCAAATGTTAGTTTTTTTGCAGAATGGATGAGAAGGACATAACCAGAAAAGACAGACAGACATAACAAGGAACAATACCTGTGAATTGGGGAGGGGGAGTGATGAGGAGGAAACAGAGTTGGAATGTCTGTCATTTAGCGAGACGAGTAAAAGATCAAGATGAGCTCTGATAAGGCTTGAGAAGAGACTGGAGAAAGATGTAAGTTTGGGACAAAAATCAGGAACACCACGTGAGGCAGTTTGTCTCGGTGGGCTAGTGGGAGGGAGGGAAGCAGCAGAAGCAACTATCGGATTGTCTCAGTCTTAGTGACAGAGAAACTCAATGTGCTCCTTGCTCTTCTTGTTGGACGGAAGGATGAAGGAGACAGGGTGATGGACACAGGATGATGGACAGTTTTACAAAGAAACAAAACCAGGGTTAGTGATATTTAAAATGAGTGAACAAACCTAATGTATTTAACTTTTATCCAGAATATTAAAATGTACAAATGAAGTCCTTGTTCGAATCCCAGCTCGGCAGATGGTGGAATCTGAATTCAAGAAAAAAATAACTGGAATTAGGAATCTCCTGATCTCCATGGAACTATTGTCAATGGCGAAAAAATTCCTGCCAACCTGACAGTCGCCCAACAAGCTACTCACTGTATTAATCACTGCAAAGTCTCAACAAAGGAATGAAACTGGATGGACCACTTGGCATTTAACAAGGCATTAGGAAATACAACCACAGAATCAGCCCTCTCGACTCTGCAACATCCTGCTCACTAACATCTGTTTTTTTTTGTGCCAAAACTTGGCAAGTTGTCTCACAGACTAGTCAAGGAACAGCCTGGCATAGTCATACTCACAGAGTAACCCCTTACAGATAATGGCCAGACACCACAATAACCATCCTTAGATATCAAGAGTGTGATGATGGAAAAGCACAACAAGTCAGGCAGCATCTGAGGAGAAGGAAAATCGACGTTTCGAGCCTAAGCCCTTCATCAGCCTGACCTGCTGTGCTTTTCCAGCACCACACTCTTGACTCTGATCTCCAGCATCTGCAGTCTTCACTTTCTCCTGAAATCTCTGGATATGTCCTGTCCCACCAACAGGACAGACCAGGCAGAGGTGATGGCACAGTGGTGTACACACAGGAACCATTTGCCTTGGGAGTACTCAGCATTGACTTTGGACACCAGGAAGTCTCATGGCTCCTGCTGAGTACCACGTACCGTGCTCCCACGGCTGATGAATCAGTGCTCCGCCATGTTGAACAACACTTGGAGGAAGCACTGAGGCAATAAAATGGTGACAAGCCTACTCTGAGTACAGGATTTCAATGTCTTCTACCAAGAGTAGCTCAGCAGCAGGATGACTGACTGAGCTGGTCGGGTCCTCAAGGACATAGCTGCTCAACTGGATTTGCAGCAGGTGGTAACGGAACCAGCAAGAGGGAAAAACATACTAGATCTTATCATTAAGAATCTGCCAGCTGCAAATGCATCTGTCCATGACAGTATCGGTAAGAACGACCATCCCACAGTCTTGTTGGAGACAAAGCCTCACCTGAAAGTTGAGAAAAACCTCCATTGTGCTGAGTGGTACTATCACTGTGCTAAATGGGACAGATGTAGGAACTCAAACTGGATCTCTCTGAGGTACTGTGGGATAACATTACAGCAGCAGAACTGTACTCCAGCACAATCTGTAATCTCATGGGTTTGTACATCCCGCACTCACCCATCACAATGGACAGGAAAGGACGGCATGCCATGAGCAGCACCAGGCATACCTAAAAATGAAGTGCCAAACTGGTGAAGCTACCAAGCAGGACTACCTGCATATCATAAAACCAATAGACATAGGAGTGGAAGTAAGGCCATTCGGCCCATCGAGTCCACTCCGCCATTCATTCATGGCTGCTGGGCACTTCAACTCCACTAACCTGCATTCTCCCCGTAGCCCTTAATTCCCCGAGACAACAAGAATCTATCAATCTCTGCCTTGAAGACATTTAGCGTCCTGGCCTCCACTGCACTCCGTGGCAATGAATTCTACAGGCCCACCACTCTCTGGCTGAAGAAATGTCTCCGCATTTCTGTTCTGAATTTACCCCCTCTAATTCTAAGGCTGTGTCCACGGGTCCTAGTCTCCTCACCTAACGGAAACAATTTCCTAGCATCCACCCTTTTCAAGCCATGTATTATCTTGTACGTCTCTATTAAGTCTCCCCTTAATCTTCTAAACTCCAATGAATACAATCCCAAGATCCTCAGCCATTCCTCATATGTTAGACCTACCATTCCAGGGTTCATCCTTGTGAATCTCCGCTGGACACGTTCCAGTGCCAGTATGTCCTTCCTGAGGTGTGGGGACCAAAACTGGACACAGTACTCCAAATGGGGCCTAACCAGAGCTTTATAAAGTCTCAGTAGCACAATGGTGTTTTTATATTCCAACCCTCTTGAGATAAGTGACAACATTGCATTCGTTTTCTTAATCACAGACTCAACCTGCATGTTGACCTTTAGAGAATCCTCGACTAGCACTCCCAGATCCCTTTGCACTTTGGCTTTCTGATTTTCTCACCGTTTAGAAAGTAGTCTGTGCTTTTATTCTTTTTGCCAAAGTGCAAGACCTCGCATTTGTTCACGTTGAATTCCATCAGCCATTTCCTGGACCACTCTCCCAAACTGTCTAGATCCTTCTGCAGCCTCCCCACTTCCTCAGTACTACCTGCCTGTCCACCTATCTTCGTATCATCGGCAAACTGCGCTAGAATGCCCCCAGTCCCTTCATCCAGATTATTAATATATAATGTGAACAGCTGTGGCCCCAACACTGAACCCTGCGGGACACCGCTTGTCACCAGCTGCCATTCTGAAAAAGAACCTTTTATCCCAACTCTCTGCCTTCTGTCAGACAGCCAATCCTCAATCCATCCCAGTAGCCCACCTCGAACACCATGGGCCCTCACCTTGCTCAGCAGCCTCCCATGTGGCACCTTATCAAAGGCCATTTGGAAGTCTAGATACATCACATCGACTGGGTTTCCCTGGTCTAACCTGCTTGTCACCTCTTCAAAGAATACCAACAGGTTTGTCAGGCATGACCTCCCCTTAGTAAATGCATATCAAACAGCATCAGCAGCAAGCAACAGAGCTAAGTAATCCCAACAATCAATGGATCAGATCAGAGCTCTGCAGTTCTGCCACATCCAGTTGTGAATGGTCATGGACAATTAAACAACTCGTTGCAGGAAGCACTACAGATATCCCCATCCTTACTAATGGAGGGGTCTCACACATCCATGCAAAAGATAAGATGACAGCATTTGCAGAAATTTTCAGCCAGATGCAAAGTGAGATGATCCATTTCAGCCTTCTCCAGTGGTTCCTAACGTCACAGGTGTGAACTTTAAGCCAGTTCAATTTAGTTCGAATAATACCCAGAAATGGTTAAGTAGTGTAAAGGCTATGGGCCCTGCTAACATTCTGGCAATAATACTGATAGCTTGTGCTCCAGAACTAACCACCCACCAAGCCACGTACCGCTCTAGCACTGGCATCGACCGACAATGTGGAACATTGCCCAGGGATCTTCAACACAAAAACACAGAGCAATCCAACCCAGGAAATTTCCCTCTGTCAGTCCACACTCGATCAGCAGTAACGTGATGGAAGATGTCATCAACAGGGCTATCAAGCAGCAGCTGCTCAGCAACAGGCAGCTGAGCGACACTCATTTTAGGCTCCACCAGGGCCACTCAGCTCCTGATTGTGTTACCGCCCTGATTCACAACCTGACAACCAGCTGAATCCCAGGGGTGAAGTGAGGGTGACAGCCCAGTCCCACTCCAAGATCACTAATTCTAGCTGATTCTACCCTCATCTCAGCTCATATACTGAAACTCTCATACATCGTGTGTTATCTCCAGACTTAATTATCCAAACATACTCCGAGCCAGCCTCCCAAATTCAACCTCCCTGTCATCTCAAGAAAAAAATAAAAGCTCTATCGCCCACGTGCTCACTTCTCCCCAAACATGTTCATCCATCAAAAGGCTCATATTCATAAGCGACAACAATTTAAAATTCTCATTCTTGATTTGATTCCTGGCTGTGATCATCCCTAGCTCCCTGCACCACACATCGTTTGAGACCTCAACAACCCATTTTCTTTGAGACTCCCAACGATTTGTTAATTCATTACTTCAACTGTGTGGCTGATTCTACAGTTGCTAAAGCAACATGGTCTGGAATTTGCAGACAAAACCTCACAGGTCTGCTTTCCACCTTGAAGACATCCCACAAAACCTGCTTTTTGGCAATGCTTTTGATCACCTGACCTAATATCTCCATCTCTGGACTTATATCTAAAACTCTCAATAGTATTTTTGTGAATTTATAAGCATGATAATAAAACTACAAACCGTTCTTGATTTGGACATTATCTTCAAATAATCAATGTTGCTGTAATGAACACTCTGTAATGTCTCTTACCCAACCACATTGTGGGATCACCTTCACCACACAAACTGCAGCTGTACAAGAAAGTCAAACATCACCCTCTCCACAGACAACAGGGCTTTAGCATTAATCACTGGTTTCTGTGGAAGGAGAAACACAGTTGATGTTTCAGGGAGTACAAAATAGAATACAGGGAATGAAAATGGTGCAGAATTTGATCGTCAGAAATGGAAAGAAAATACACTCGCTTATTGGAAAAAAAGAATTCTTGACTGTCAAAAATATTCAAGAAAAAAGTAATCTGATAATAGAGCAGTACATGGTCAGGGGCTGTGCCGCAGTGAAAAACTCATTAACAAAGGGTCTGTAAAAGTAATAATACAGTAGTAAACAGACCGAAAATACACCTACGGTTCGAGACTGAGGAAGCTATATATTGACAAAGTGGTCATGAGGGAGGCCAGAGGTGAATCAGAGCAGTATTGGCTGCTATGATCCCAATGACGCTATACTCGAGAAAGGCTGCACATGCGCCTGACTGCACCTTGCCCCCTACAAAGATGGCGGCTCCGCACGTGTCCAGTGAATCTTTGTCCCGAATAAAGATGGCGGCGCACACTCAGGCCTGCAGCCGCTGAGGCAACTCTCTATTTACTGCAAACACGGTACTGGGGCGTTCAAGTTTGTGTTTTCCGACGTGCACAATTTGCATAACGTCTCCGCTATTAGCAACACAGTTTTTCTCCCGTTTCCCTGTTTATTTCTTTCCTTACCGTAACCTTTCTCTCCATAACTTCCCGAGCATTCATTATGGCGAATCTGCTCCGCGCGCGAGGGTGATCACATGGTTTAGTTTAGCTCCGCCCTTCATTCCCTTTGATTGGTTGGAGGACCAACCGCCCCTTGGTCCTCCAGTCCCGCCCGCCGTCCTTTCATTGGTCCAGTGTAGATATCAATCCCCGAGGGCCCTTTGTTGGATAGAGCATGCGCAGTGTGTCCTACTTTTGCTGATGTGTTGGGTAAAGTGATAGGGGGGTTTACTGAGGGTAAGAATTCCCTTTGTGTGAGCGCTGCAGTAGATTTCCTTTATTCATGGAGGGAATTGCCTTCCTACTCATGACTGTATAGCTGTGATTGATGAGTCAATACCATCTGAATCAGTACATAAACACCCCATTTTCACAACATCTGAGATCTTTAGCACATTGTATCGCACACTTCTGTGGAGACAAGAAAAACATGAAACGGAGCCTCAAGGAATCGGAGCAGGCGTAGGCAATTTACCTCTTTCAGCTTGTTGCCCCATTCTATCAGATCATGGCTAGGCCAACCCAGGCATCAACACCTCTTTTATGCTTGATCCGCATAGCCCTCAACTTCTCAATATTTCAAAAATCTATCTGCCCTCTTTTAAAATAATTTGAGATAGAATCATAGATTCCCTACTGTGTGGAAACAGGCCCTTCAGCTCAACAAGCCAGAACAACCCTCCGAAGAGTAAGCCAACCATTCCCCTCCCGCATTTACCTTTCACAAAAGTTCGGGCGAGAAAATTCTAGCCATTCAATGAGAGAAAAAAACACTTACTTTTTCTAAAATCAATGATCCCTTCTGTAAAGTCCCCTGGTTTGAGACTTTACTGGTGCTAGAAGATCTAGTCAACATCCACCCTGTCAAACTCTTCAGAATCTTGTTTCCATAAGATCACACCTGCTTATTTATTCTTGGCAGGTCAACCCTTTCGTCGTCGAAGTAGCTAAGTGAATCTTTTTTGAATAGTCTCCGATGTTGGTTTATCCTTTATTAAATATGGGAGCTAACATTGTATACAGCACTGCAAGTGAGGACTCAGCAACAACCAGTGTGGTTAACCAATCCTCATTCCATTCTAATACATTACCCTGATACCATGAGCTGCGAAATTGTGCAATTAACTTTTATGTAACACCTTATCATTTGCATTTTAAAAATCCAAATACAGAACATCATTGGATTGCCCTTTATCAGCCCTGCTTGTTATCTCCTCAATGAATTGTCATAAGTTTGTCAAATATAGTTTCTCTTTCACAAAACCCAGTCTACCATGTTTATTGATAAGCTTTTCTAATTGTCCTGCAATTTCTTAATTTAATATTCAACTCTGTAGATTCTTTCAGTAGATTTGCTAAGCATGATTCCCCTCTCTTAAATCCATGTGGACTCTGTCCAATCCTGTCACAGTTCAGTAAGAAACTTGACTGTACTCCAATATAGTTAGTAAATGTATCTGTATTTATTTTTAAAAATTGATTACTTATAAATGCTGGACCCATGCAATATCAATGAATTAGTGACTCTGAATTTGGGTTATAATGTTTTTTTTTGTTAATTCCTCTTCATATTGTGTTATGCAGACAGCACCAAATGATCACTCTTAATTGTGAGTAACTTTGAAAATAATATATTTTAAAAATGACATCCCAAAATTCTGCCTCATTACTGTACAAGGAGGATTTTGCATTCAATAGTTTGCAGATAAAATTGAACACATTTTTGCTGCAATTTGGCCAGACTGCAGGTTACACTAAAGTGGCAACTCTGTTGTCAAATTCTTACTTGACACTGCCCAAGGCGATACTGATGGGACTTCACTTTGCCATTCTTGTTCACCAGCTTTATTTCCAAGTTTAATCGTAAAATCATTCTAGAGCTTGTAATTTTCGACAACTTCTCTTTTAGGTACATATGTAAATATCATGTTGAAATGTTGCACTGAATGGTACCAAATCTGAAATTAGTCTCTAATCTGATAGGAACATGGTCTGACCCGTCTACATATGTATTGGCATAAGTCTATGCCAGTTATTTTTCTGAAGCCTGTGATGCCTGATGAAGGGCTTATGCTCCTGCTTCTCGGATGCTGCTTGACTTGCTGTGCTTTTCTAGCATGACACTTTTTGACTCTGATGTCCAGCTTCTTTGTTCGTCACTTTCTCCTTTGAGTAGATTAAACCAAGAATAATTTTTGTTGATCAAAGTGCGATAGGAACGAATTCATGAAATTCAGATATCTCACATTTACCTTAACTCTGTGAAGGCTAAGACATTACTAAAAATTGTCAGTAATTGAAACCATGCTGACAAACTTGTGCAGTATCAGTGCCTCACCTTTAGAGTGTTCCCAGATATCGCGCAGCTGCAGTATTTTGTTTTGCACTCAGCTGTATGTTGTCCTCACTTGTTTCTTTGTGAAAGATTACAAAATTAACTTGGATGAACGAACTTATAATTTCTTTAACCAATGTTGGGAGAAAAGAAAATGTCAGTATTTCAAGTGCTGATAAAGTAAAACAAACTGATAATCAATAGAAAGGGTTTAAGATGGATATGGAACAAATGCTGGCAAATGGGACTAGATTAATTTTGGATATCTGGTCAGCATGGGCAGGTTGGACTGAAGGGTTTGATTTCGTGTTGTACAACTGCGACTTCATTCTCTCAATTATTCAAGAAGTTGAATACTTCGAGGAAGAAAAGGAGAATTTATGCAGAGAATGCACTTGAAATGATGATTGAGGTATATCACATTGTTTCATGACCTTTTCCTCTGGGTTCTTCAATGAACAAACTTGTTTTGTTATCTGAATAACTATGTATCATGTGATTTGTTTCGCACCAAATATTTCATTAGGATCTAGTGAACTATTAAGAAGTGTTCATGTTTAAAATTTAGACAGCATGATTGTTAAGCAAGAACAGGTTTTACTCCCACTGAATCATTGCTCTATAAAAGGTAACAAGCTTTTTATCTGTTCTGGGCACTGAATATATGGAAGTCAATTCTGAAGGAAAGAATCCTCGTTGGTACTGTTCTCACATATGTGGAGTAATTGCTTCTGGTCGCTCTTCAGGCTATAGAGGCTAGGAAAGAAACGAGTTGGCCAAAGTTAGCAACATCATTTGGATGGACTGTGCTCATTGGGGAAACTTGCAGGATCTGTAGAAGAAACATGTGTTTCAGAGTGTGAGCAATAAACCTGAACATTGTTATTTTTTCACAGAGCTTGGGACCAGACTGAAACAACAATGAAGCTCGTATAGTTTTTTTTAAATTTCCGAGCTTTCCAATTTATTGTTGGTAAATGCAGGTGACTTTATCAAAACACATTTCACACGTCCCAGCTAGGAATTTGGTCCCAATTCTGTCAGTCCATCCATTCCTATGGAGAAGAGGTATTTTAAATGTGAGCACTCCATTTAACTATTTGAATTGAATACTTCAGTGGTTACATCCTCTTAGATTCTTAATTTCAAATTACTCAAATGTTATTTTTTGTCCCTCCTGAATTTGCCAAGCACTGAGCAGTTCTGGAATATTCCAAATATTTACAATAGATGCATTCACACTGTTGAAGGCAACCTGGCAGATTTGAATACCATTCAGGTAGTCAACAACAATACATAAGTAACTTTATGGATTGCTTACTGTACGCCAACAACGCAAGCCAAGTATTAGTGAAACCACAGATTGATTCCCATGGATTCCCAAATCTAAACAGTGCATTCGAGATATGCTCACTATCACCATCTGGGAGCAGTCTCCCAAAGTGCTCCCAGAATTTAGAAAGCACATACACTGCCCTCCAAAGCTAAATATGCTGTCACAGGCTTCACTCTTATTGTATACAATGACATTTATTGTCCAGTTCTTTAACGTGACAAATGATTTTACAAACAATTTACAAAATACTTTAAATCCTGAAGAAATGTGATGTCAGCCCTTTGTAGAAGTGAATGGAAAGTGTGATGTTTGCTTGACCTTTGGCTCTATGTATCAGACTGAACAGAACCTTTAACAAGATGTGGGATGTTTCCCACACACTTTATTTTAAAAAGCAAAGATTATGCTCTGAGATTTAAATGTTCAGTTTTAATAAAAGGTCTTCCAAAAACTGAGAGTTTGACTTCAGCTCCTTTAAAGAGACATGTTCTCTGCCTTCAATTTTGTGACATGTGATCATTCTTTGGTAAAGGTGGCTGTGTGCAATACTGCAGGATGTTGTACTGAAGTGCCTCATTGGGTGGAGGAGCTTTATTACTGGTGTAACTTGGCTAATTTTTAGGTGGAATGTCACAGAGTTAAATCTTGTTTTTTAAACTGAGGCGTGCTTGTGTAACGCAAGTGTGGACACTACCCTCATGTTTACAATGAACCTTTCACTTTTGCAGATTAGTATTTTCCGATCTGTTTTGTAAATAAAGTTCACTATAGAAAGCACAATGTTGGAGAACTGCAGGTCCAGCAGCAGCTCTGAGGGGAAAAAAAACATTGTAAGTTCAAAGTCTCATGACCTTTTGTCCGTTCAGACAAAGAGTCAGTGAACTTGAAATGTAACATGTTTTTCTCTTCACCGATGCCCTCAGAACTGCTGCGTTTCTCCAGCACTTGGTTTCTGGGGTTCAGATCTCCAGCATCTGCAGTGTATTGTTTTGTTATAGATCCTATGATTTGACTTGGGGAGTGGGAGGCAGCAATTGTGATCAATGAGAATAAAACTCCCCAACTATGGAAAAAAACAGTTCTTTATACTTTGCAAAACACGACTGTAAATAAGGAATGCAGTTAAGCTAAATGCAAGAAGGCATACCACCTGCCTTGTCTCAAACTTGCTACTCTGTCAGAATTATGTTTGCTCACTTCCTTTGAGATCACAGTTTTGAGTCACAGTTCCAGTTCCTGCGCCGGGCCTAGTTACCACATTGCAGTGGGGTGTGGAGCTTTGTGTCAGCCTGAAGTTTGTATTACGAGCATCATTGCAGGTTGAAGTTGACGGTTTTGACTAATATTGCGTCATCAAACTTGGAGGAAATCCTTCTGAATGTATTGATTAACTGGACTGAGCCTGTTTACATGCAGTCCTGTTAGTAGTACTGTCATATTCTCAGTTAATAATCACACAACACCAGGTTATAGTCCAACAGGTTTAATTGGAAGCACACTAGCTTTCGGAGCACCGCTCCTTCATCAGGTGATTGTGGAGAGCACAATTCTAAGGCACAGAATTTATAGCAAAAATTTATAGTGTGATGTAACTGAAATTCTCCATTGAAAAATACCTTGATTGTCTGTTGAGTCTTTCATCTGTTCGAATACCATGATCGTTTCACTTCTTTCATGTGTAAATCACAAAACCGTTTTTTAAGAGTTGCATTCCTGACAGTGGCCCACCAAACCACTCACTGTATTAATCACTGCACAGTCTAACAAAGGAATGAAACTGAATGGACCACATTACATCTACCAATGCACTGGAAAATACAACAACACAATCAGCCTCTTAACCCTGCAACTTCGGCCTCACTGTGGGCCAACAACAGCAACAGAACTGTACTCCAGCCCAATCTGAAATCTCATGGCCTAGTATATCCCCATTCAACCATTAACATGAAGTCAGGGGATCAACCCTAGTTCAATGGAGAGTTCCACAGGGCATGCCAGGAGCAATACCAGGCATACCTAAAAATGTGGTGCAAACCTGGTGAAGCTACCCAACCTGCATGCCAAACAGTGCAAGCAATACCAAATAGAACTATGTGATCCAACAACCAATTGTTCAGATCTGAGCTCTGCAGTTCTGCCACACCTAGTCAGGAATGGTGATGGACAATTAAACAACTCCCTGCAGGAAGCATCACAAATATCCCCACCCTTACTGATGGAGGAGTCTCACACATCCATGCAACAGACAAGACAACTGCATTTGCAGCAATCTTCAGCCAGCAATGCCAAGTGGATGAGCCTTCATTGGTCGCTGACATCACAGACGTGAATCAACTTGGTTGAAAACTTATTTCAAATCAGATCAAGAAATGGAGAAGCAGTATAAAGGCCCTGCCAGCATTGTGGCAATAATACTGATGGCTGTGCTCCAGAAATTGCTGCCCACCAAGACAAGTCCAGCACTGGCACCTACTGACATTGTGGAACATTTCCCAGGGATGTTCAACACAAAAACGCAGGACAGAGCCAACCCAGCCAATTTCCCTCCATCAGTCGACACTCGCTTAGCAGTGAAGTGATGGAAGGTGTCATCAACAGTGCTGTCACGCAGCTGCTCAGCAATAACCTTCTGTGACACCCAGTTTGGGTTCTGCCAGGGCCACTCAGATCCTGGTCTTGTCACAGACTTGTTTCACAAACTGACAAACAGCTGAATTCCAGAGGTGAGGCGAGGGTGATAACCCAGTCCCACTCCAAGACCACTGTTTCGACTTCAGTGATATCACCTGACCTCACCACAGTCTCAGCTCATTTACTGAAACACTGATTCATTCATTTTGTTAACTCTAGATTTCATTACCTAAACCCACTCCTGGCCAGCATCCCACAATCACCCTCCCTATAATCTCCAGAATATTGAAAACACTACCGCCCAAGTGCTCACTTGTACCAGAACTTGCTGATCCATCAAAATGCTCCCATTTATAAGCAACAACAATCTACTTTCACACCCTTGGTTTAATTCCTGGCTGTAATCATTCCTATCTTCCTGCACCACACACCCTTTCATATCTCAATAACTCATTTTAGTTCAGACTCCCAATGACGTGTTTATTTTTGAGTTCAGCTGTGTGACTGTTTCTATAGATTCCAAGGCAACATGGTCTCGAATTCCCACCCTAACCCTCTAAGATCTGCTTTCTTCCTTTAAGTCGTTCCTGAAAAAATGTTTATTTCGCAAAAGTTTTGGTCACCGGACATAATATTCTCCATCTGTGGCCTTATGTCAAAAATTCAATATTTTTGTGAAATTAAAACGTGTTGATTTGTACAGATATCTTTAACTCTGCACTATCTCTGAGTGAATAAACTGTAATGTCTCCTACCCAACCACGTTGTGGGAGCACCTTCACCAGACCAACTGCAGCAGTACAAGGAAGTCAAACATCACCTTCTCAACAGGAAACAGAGCTTTGGCCTTGATCACTGGTATCTGTGGAAGGAGAAATACACATCATGTTTCAGAGAGTGCAATATGATTTACAGGGAATGAAAATGGTGCAGAATTTGACTGTCAGAAATGGAAGGAAAATCCACTCATTTATTGGAAATAAGAACTCTTGACTGTCAAAGATATTGTGGAAAAAAATAACCTGATAATGGAGCATATGGTCAGGAGCCAGGCAGCAGTGGACAATTCATTTACAAAGAGTCTGTGATCGTAATAGTAAAATATTACACCGAGCAAAAATACACACGAGAGACTGAGGAAGCTAGATAACAAACAAATGGACATCAAGGAGCCCGGAGATTAATCAGAGCAATGTTCACTTTTATGATCCCACAGTCAGAGGTGTCTAGCACAGAAACAGACTCTTCAATCCAACCCATCCATGCCAACAGATATTCTAACCGAATATATTCTCATTTGCCAGCACTTGGCCAACATTATGTAAACCTTTCCTATTCAAATGCCTTTGAAATGTGACAATTTTACTTGTCCTTTAGGCTCCTTTTGAATTCCCCCCTCACCTCACCCTAAAACTATATCCTCTAGTTCTGGGCTCCACCAACCCTTGTCTATTTATGCTATCCATGTCCCTCACGACTTTATAAACCTCTATAACATCACACATCAGCCTATGACACTCCAGGGAAAATGACCCCAGCCTATTATGCCTCTCCCTGCAGCTCAAATCCTCCAACCCTGGTAACATCCTTGAAAATCAATTCTCAAAACTTTCAAGTTTCGGTGCCTCCTTCTGAAAGGAGGGAGACCCGAAATGCACAAAATATTCCAAAAGTGACCTAACCAATGTCCTGTCCATCTCCTCTACTCAATGCTCTGACCAAAAAAGGGAAACATACCAAATGCCTTCTTCACTGTCCTATCTACCTGCGACTCTACTTTCAAGGAACTATGAACCTGCATTCCAAAGTCTCTTTTTTCAGCAAGATTCTCCAAGATCTTACAACTTAGTGTGTGAGTCCTGCTCTGATTTGCTTTTCTAAAATGCAACACCTCACATTTATCTAAATTAAACCCTATCTGCCACTCCCCAGCCCATTGATCCATCCGATCAATATCCCATTGTACCCTGAGACAACCTTTATCACTGTCCACAATACCAATAATTTTGGTGTCACCTGCAAACTTACTAACTGTACCACCTCTATTCACATTCAAATCATTTAAATGAATGACAAAACAAATCCAGAAAAAAAATCCATTTCTCTGGGTGTGAATATGCTCTATGTAAATCCTGCCCTATGACTGTCTACCAGAGAAGGCTGCACATGCGTCCCGCAGAACTTTGCCCCCTACAAAGCTGGCGGCTGCACGTGCCCAGTGAATTGTTGCCCCGAATAAAGATGGTGGCGCTTACTCGTGTCAATCGCGAGATGAGGCATTTTCCCGTGTACTACAAAAACGGGACTGTAAGTTTCAAATTTGTAGTTTCCGATGTGCACCAAATGTCTGTAAACCCTCTCGTCCCATACCAACACCATTTCCCACCCGCTTTCTGCTGTTTATTTCTATCTTTACCAACAGCTCTCTGTCCACACATCCCGAACCGACCGCGAGGATGATCACGTGGTATAGTCTACTCCCGCCCCTCATTCATCCTGATTGATCGGAGGACCAACTGCCCCGCCAGGTCCTCCAGCTCTGTCCTTGCCTTTCCATTGGTCCGCCTCTGACATCAATCACCCGGGACCCATTGTTGGCTGGAGCATACGGATTGCGTCGTGGCTTTTGTTGCTGTTCATGAGTTACAAGAGTTAAAAATGACACAACAGCATCTCAAAACCACCTGATGAAGAAGCAGCAAACCCAGTGCTTCCAAATAATCCTGTTGACCAATAATCATCTGTTCTGTGAATTTTACTTTTGTCCATCCCAATCCAACACTAACACCTCCAAGTCACGAATGTGGGAGGGATGTATAACAGAAGAACTAGGAACAGTAGAAGGCCGCCCTGCCCTTCGAGCCTGCTCTGCCATTCAATAAGATCATGGCTGATCATTTCATGGACACAGAACCATTTCCCAACGTTCTCACCGTGTCCATTAATTAATTACGTTTTTAAAAATCTAACCCAGCTTTAAAAACATTTACTGAACTAGCATCAACTACTTCCCGGGGCAATGAATTCCATCGAGGTCAAGAAGTTCCTGCTCAATTCAGTCTTAAATTTGCTGCCTCTAATCTTGCGGTGATGCTCTCTTGTCCGTGCTTCACCTGCCAGTGGAAACATCTCTCTATTTCTATTTTATCCATTCCATTCATTATTTTATATCTTTCCATTCTTCTGAATTCCAATGAATATAATCCCAATCTACTCAGTCTCTCTTAAGCCAAACCCCACAACTCCGGGATCAACCTAGTTAACCTCCTCTGCACCCCCTCTCGTGCCAGTACATCCTTTCTCAAGTCAGAAGACAACAACTACATGCAGTACTCCAGGGGTGGCCTCACCAGCACCCAAATACAGCTGGAACATAACCTCTGCCTTTAAACACATTCCTTTCAGCAACGAAGGACAAAATTCCATTTGCTTTCTGAACTGATTGTTGTACCTGGTGACCAACCTTCATGCAGAAGGATGCTCAGCTCACTCTGCAGAGCAAATGATGCAACTTTTTAACATTCAAGTTATTTTATTTTTAAATGTTACTACAACCAAAGAGTATAAACGTTATACTTACAAACATTCTATTTAATTTGACAGACCATTACCCACTCACTCAATGTATCTATGTTGCTCTGCAAAGTTTCACAGTCCACCGCTCACTTTGTCCTGCTAATCATCTTAGTGTCACATGCAAACATTGACACCCTACATGTAGTTCCAACTCCAAATCATCTGTATCAGTTGTAAATAATTGCAGTCCCAACACTGATCCCTGAGGCACACGACTTGTCAATGATTGTCAGCAAGAATAATACTCATTTGTCCCCAACAGTTTGCTTCCTATTAGTTTACCAATCTTCTATCCATGCTAATACTCTACCGCTAACGCCATGCACCCTTATATTGTGCAACAGCCTCTTGCACAGCACCTTGTTGATGGTCTTTTGGAAATCCAGGTACACCACATCCACTGGGTCCCCGTTGTCCACCTTGCTTGAAATGTCTTCATAGAATTCCAAAAGATTCGTCAAGCATGACCTGCCCTTCATGAACCCATACTGCATCTGTACAAGGGACAATTTCTATTGAGATTCCCTGTTATTTCTTCCTTGATAATAGACCCAAGCATCTTTCCCACTACAGAGAATAAACTAACTGGTATATAATTCCCCACTTTTTGTCCACCTCCTTTTTAAAACAGTGGTGTCACTTTTGCTGTTTTCCAATCTGCTGGGACTGCCACAGAGTCCAGTGAATTTTAGAAAATTACTGCCAGTGCATTTGCTATTTTTCCTGGCATCTCTTTTAGAACCCTGGGAGGCATTCCATCAGGGTCAGAAGACTTTTCTATCATTAGCTCAATTACCTCCAAAAAGTCTAAAACTAGCTGTTCCGTAATAATGATAGTTTCCAAATCCTCACCTACCTTTGTCTCTTTGCTAGTTACTGGAAAGATATTAGTATCCTCCACTATGATATCCCATAACTAAATGCTTCTTCTCATTTTCCAAAGGACCAACATTTACTTTAGCCATCCTTTTCTCATCATATATATTTATATAAACTTTTGCTCTCTGTCTTTATAGTCTGTGCTAGTTTATTTTTCTCATGTTCTATATTACTTTTCTTTGTAGTTTTTTTGTGGCTTTCAGTTGACCTTTAACGTTTTCCCAGTTCTAGTTTCACGCTGTTTTTGGCCACTTTGTACACCTTCTCTTTCAATTTGATTTTCCAGAATAGCAACCCGATTCTCCAAGCATTTCACATCCTCTTTCTTCTTGCGACGGCACTCTCGAGCTGCTTCCCTGTTTTTCATGAGGCAGATTTCACATTTATGAGTGGTTTCTTCAGCATTCTGGGACTGGCTTTGCAGGACTGGTGAAGATGCCATAACCATTCCCTGGCCAGCAGTGGAGTTAGGAGTTGTACAGATCTGATAGGTTTGGACATCTTCAGCAGCACCTCGTACAAGCACTTGGCTGCCTGGCACAGAAGGGCTTATGCCCAAAACGGATTCTCCTGTTCCTTGGATGCTGCCTGATTCCTGAAGAAGGGCTTATGCCCGAAACGTCGATTCTCCTGTTTTATGGATGCTACCTGACCTGTTGCGCTTTTCCAGCAACACATTTTCAACAAAGATTTGCTGTCCATCAGGGCTCTGTGCATACTGTACAATGGCTGCTCCAACCTTGGCTGTAGCTGCGTTGGTCATTGTTAGTGTCTGGAGTCCTTGCACTCCATCTGTACCATTGTTGGCCAGCTGAATTGCTCCCCCGCTGTGTGATAGCAATGTATTGTCTGCTGATAGTCTGATGGATGGGTGTCTGTATCGTCATTGTAGTAAAAGTTGAGGCAGACTCTTCTTCTGATTTTTCCTCATCAATTTCTTGGCATACCGGGGTATCAGAAGAAAGTTCATTCAGGATTTTCCTGAATGAAGGCAGTCTCGATAGAATTTCTCTGTGTTTCTGAGAGTCAGTCATGCTATCCACAGATTCCTGGGAGTCCTCACATTCAGATATAGTAGAGATCTGAACAGTCTGAACTTGAGGGGACTGTATGACTGAGGACTGAGCTGCTTCGATAACTCCTTGCACTTGAACAGTCTGCCCATTCAGCAAATGCACTGAAGTTACTGCTGGACATGTCGTTGAATGGATCCCAGGCATGGTTACCTGCATGGTCATGTTATATATTAATTATTCGGATGAAGGGACTGGGGGCATTCCAGCGAAGTTTGCCAATGATACGAAGTTAGGTGGACAGGCAGGTAGTACTAAGGAAGTGGGGAGGCTGCAGAATGATCTAGACAGTTTGGGAGAGTGGTCCAGGAAATGGCTGATGAAATTCAATGTGAGCAAATGCGAGGTCTTGCACTTTGGAAAAAAGAATACAAGCATGGACTATCTCGTAAACGGTGAGAAAATTCATAAAGCCAAAGTACAAAGGGATCTGGCAGTGCTAGTCGAGGATTCTCTAAAGGTAAACATGCAGGTTGAGTCCATGATTAAGAAAGCGAATGCAATGTTTTCATTTATCTCAAGAGGGTTCGAATATAAAAGCAGCGATGCGCTACTGAGACTTTACAAAGCTCTGGTTAGGCGCCATTTGGCGTACTGTGTCCAGTTTTGGTCCCCATACCTCAGGAAGGACATACTGGCACTGGAGCATGTCCAGCGGAGATTCACATGGATGATCCCTGGAATGGGAGGTCTAACATACGAGGAACGGCTGAGGATCCTGGGATTATATTCATTGGAGTTTAGAAGGTTAAGGGGCGATCTAATAGAACCTTTCAAGATAATACATGTTTTGGACAGGGTGGATGCTAGGAAATTGTTTCCGTTAGGTGAGGAGATTAGGACCGGTGGGCACAGCCTTAGAATTAGAGGGGGTAAATTCAGAACAGAAATGCGGAGACATTTCTTCAGCCAGAGAGTTGTGGGCCTGTGGAATTCATTGACACGGAGTGCAGTGGATGCTGGGACGCTAAATGTCTTCAAGGCAGAGATTGATATATTCTTGATGTCACAAGGAATTAAGGGCTACGGGGAGAATGCGGGTGAGTGGAGTTGAAATGCCCATCAGCCATGATTAAATGGCGGAGTGGACTTGATGGGCCAAATGGCCTTACTTCCACTCCTATGTCTTATGTTCTTAGGGTCTAATTTGATCACTTTCCTTAGATACCCATTGCCGAGTATACCTTTTCATACAGTCCTTCCTTTTCACTGGGATATATCTTTGCTGAGCACTTTGTAAAATGTCTTTGAAAATCTTCCACTGCTCATCAACTTCCCACCATAAATTTTTTGTTTATAGTCTACTTTATCCAGATTCTCTCTCATTCAATTGTAGTTCCAGGTGTTCAAGCACAGGACCCAGTTATTAGATTTTACTTTGATTTAAAAGTGCAGCCGGCATTCAATGTGAATATTCAGCTGAAGACAATTTCCCTTCCTTTCAACAATGTCCAACTTCCACTATTTCAAAATGAACAGTCATTGAAAAAGGAAGGAACAAGCAGATGATAATTCTATGTTCTGTACATAAACGTGCGATGAATTTTAAGTAAGTTTTATATATGTAAAAATGAAACTCTTATTGTGGTTCAAAATACAATAAACGTTAGCTTGAAGTGAAATATAACCAAATCAATTCAACTGTGTTTTCTCAGTTAAAATACAGTTCAATATTCAAAGTAATCGAGTGATTGTACACTGCATTATCTTTACATTAATTCAGTACTGAGGTGTAATTCCACATTTATACCCATTATAGTAACGCAAGCTTGTGTCAGGACTCAGAGGCGGTGGGGGAGGTTCTTTGCTTCAATACTCACGAGTGAGTGGGATGTTGTTCTTTGTGAGGACAGTGTGAAACTGGCTGATATGGTCGAACAGGTCGATGTTAACTCTGAGAATGTGCTGAAAATATTGAAAAGTCATGGGGATAGATAAGTCCCCTGGGCCAGAAAGGATATAGATTAGATTAGATTACTTACAGTGTGGAAACAGGCCCTTCGGCCCAACAAGTCCACACCGCCCCGCCGAAGCGCAACCCACCCATACCCCTACATCTACCCCTTACCTAACGCTACGGACAATTTAGCATGGCCAATTCACCTGGCCTGCACATCTTTGGACTGTGGGAGGAAACCGGAGCACCCGGAGGAAACCCACGCAGACACGGGGAGAATGTGCAAACTCCACACAGTCAGTCGCCTGAGGCGGGAATTGAACCCGGGTCTCTGGTGCTGTGAGGCAGCAGTGCTAACCACTGTGCCACTGTGCCGCCCATTATAGGCACAGTGGCATATAATATAGGTTGTTATGAGAAGGGAGGTGAGCGATTACTGTGTTTTGGCGATGATCTTTGCAACCTCACTGTCCACTGGAGTCATACCAGATGATTGGAGGGTGGCAAATTATCCTTATTCAAGAAAGGCAATTGAGATAATCCTGGGAATCATCGATGAGTCAGTCTTACATCAGTTGTGGGCAAATTATTGGAGAGGATTCTGAGAGACAGGATTGATGATTATTTGGAAAAGTATAGATTGATTAGAGATGGTCAGCATGGCTTTGTGAGTGGCAGGTTATGCCTCACAAGCCTCATTGAATTATTTGAGGATGTGACAAGCACATTGGTGAGGACAAAGTAGTGGATGTGGTGTATATGGATTTTAGCAAGGTGTTTGATAAGGTTCCCCATGGTGGGCTCATTTAGAAAGTAATGAGGCATGGGATACAGGAAAACCTGCCTGGTTAGATAATAAATTTGCTGGCCCATAAAAGACAGGGTGAGATTATAGACATAGTTTTCAGCTTGGAGCACGGTGACCAATGGTGTTCTGAAGGGATTAGTTCTGGGACTTCTGCTCTTTTGTGATTTTTACAAATGACTTGGATGATGAAGTGGAAGGGTGAGTTAGGAGGTTTGCCAATGACACGAGGGTTGGTGGAGTTGTGGATAGTGTGGAGGACTTTTGTAGGTTGCTGGAGGACATTGACAGGATGCAGAACTGAGCTGCGAAGCGGCAGATGGAGTTCAACCTGGGAAAATCTGAAGTTATTCATTTTTGAAATTCAAATTTGAATGCATATTTTGAGATTAAATGCAGGATTCTTGACAATGTTGAGGAACAGTGGGATCGTGGGGATCACGTCCATAGATCCCTTATAACCGACATCCGGTGGCACAGTGGTTAGCGCCAGAGACCCGGGTTCATTTCCTGCCTCAGGCGACTGACTGTGTGGAGTTTGCACGTTCTCCCCGTGTCTGCGTGGGTTTCCTCCGGGTGCTCCGGTTTCCTCCCACAGTCCAAAGATGTGCACGTCAGGTGAATTGGCCATGCTAAATTGCCCATAGTGTTCGGTAAGGGGTAAATGTAGGGGTTTGGATGGGTTGCGCTTTGGTGGGTCGGTGTGGACTTGTTGGGCCGAAGGGCCTGTTTCCACACTGTAAGTAATCTAATCTAATCTAAAAAAAAGGTGATAGGGTTATTAAGACTGTGCATGGTGTGTTGGCTTTCATTAGCAGGGAGATTGAGTTTAAGAGCCATGAGGTTATGTTGCACCTCTATGGATCCCTGGTGAGATTACACTTCGAATATTGTGTTCGGTTCTGAACACCTCATTACACATTGGATGCGGATGCTTAAGAGAAGGTGTAGATGAGATTTATCAAGATGTTGCCTGGACTGGAAGGCATGTCTTATGGAGAAAGGTTGAGGAAGCTGGGGCTTTGATCATTGCAGTGAAAGAGGATGAGAGTTTACTTGATAGCTTTGTGTAAGATGATGAGAGGCATAGATAGAGTGGATAATGAAAGACTTTTCCCCACAAAATGGCATAATTTTAAGGTGAATGGGGGAAGTTGTGGGGAGATGTCAGAGATAGTTTCTTTATAGGTAATGGTGGGTGCATGGAATGCACTGCCAGTGGTGATAGTAGATTCAGATCCATCAGGGACATCTAAGCGTCTCTTGGATAGGCACATGGATGATAGTAAATGAAGGGCATGTTGGTTAGTTTGATCTTAGAGTAGGATAAAAGGTCGGAACAACATCGTGGCCAAAGGGCTTGTACTGTGCTGTACTGTTCTGTATTCTATGGACGGAAATGAACATTTATATATTAGCAACACAGATTTTCAAAATTGTATGAGCATACTTACGAATAATGATAAATTTCATCTTGCTATTTGACTGTGCTATCTGCAAAAATGAACAGGAATTGTTGCAGGGAAAAGTAATTAGGTTCTTCTAAATTTATAAGGCTGGGATAGCACAGATCATTCAAATGAGCAAAAGTCGTATTTTTAACGGTGTGTGTTGCATCAGAAATAATGGATTATTTTGTAGGTGTATGATTGGAAATAAAATGGATTTTTATATTACTGTTTAGGTACTAAGGTAGTTTGGATTAAATTCAAATATAAACTTCACTGTGGTTGTTAGCAAGATAAACTAAACTATATAATAATTATTGTCATGCAAATTCTTTAATAACTACTGTTAGAATCCTGAAAAAAGGATATACTGTACCATTTTTCAAACAGTCAATAAATTAAATTGTGAAACTCAGTATACTTGTTACCCAGACCAATTATTATGCAATTATTGTAATGGTAATGACTTAACAACTAATGCTAAAACCTAAACAGATACATTGGTTCAATACTTTGTAAGCATGTTGCTCTGAAATTGATTGGCTATTTATTAAGATCGGTAAACTGAGGGATCAAATAGCTCGTTTGATAGAATTGAAGGGAGAAAAATGAGCGTGTTAATTGAACAGGATTGTTTTTGTTTAAAAATGCAGTTGATGCAAGAAAAATATATTTTCCTCCATTGGTTTTCTTGTAGAGACATGTTCTTTTAAAAAAAATTGTCATGATTCAATGTTGAGACACTTGTGTCAGAGTCGGCAAAGTGGAGAGTGAGGGAGAAAGAAATTTTTAAAAAGGAGAAAGGAAAGGAAATGGCTAGCAGAGGAGCTCCACCAGTAGTGTCTCACCCTGCTAACATCTTATTGGGTGAGCGGGAACGCAGGCTAGTCAAGCAACAAGGTGACACAGTCATACGCACAGATTCATAGCTTACAATGACCGAGACACCACCGTCACCATCCCTGTACATCCTGTCCCACCAGCAGGGGACATGGATGTAACTGAAATGCTGGAGCATGCAGGGTAAAGGACTAAGATCTGCAGAATTCCATGGCAAACAGTAGATTCTTCATTCCATTTATTTTTTCTTGACTTCAGAGCCATCCTCTACCGATTTGGGATTCAAACCTGAACTTCAGTTGTATATTTTAATATTTTTGATAAATGATAAATACGACAGGTTTGTTCACTTATTTTTAGAATTACTATCACAGGCTTTGTTTATTGTTTTGGAAATAAAAAGAAGTCCATTACCCTGTCTCCTCCATCCTCCCCTCCAACAACAAGAGTGCGGAGCACATGGAGTTTCTCTGTCAATAACATTGAGACAAACCCATCAGCTGCCTCTGCTTCTTTCCTCCCTCTCCACTAGCCCACCGAGCCAAACTGCCTCACAAGAGTGCTCCTCTTTTTATTCCTAAACTTGCATTTCCTAGAGTCTCTTCTCAAGCCTTGTCAGAGGTCATCTTGACCATTTACCCTAGTGTAGCTAAATCATGGACATTCCAAAACTGTCTCATCCTCCTGCTTGTCACCACCATCCTCACACCCCCCCCCCCCCCCCCCCCCCGCCCCTCACCTCCCCACCTTGCAATTCACAGATATTGTTCCATGATCTGTCTGTCTGTATTTTCTGGTTGTGTCCTTCTCTCCCATTCGGCTAAAACCTAATATTTGACCTCACCGTTGTTGGAAAATCCTGCTCCATCTCCACTCTCCCTTTCCTTTCTGAATTCATTTTATTTGGTGTCCCTCCAGGAACTATCCTTGGCCCGTCCTGTTTCTCACCTACACACTGCCAGGAGGTAACATCGCCCAAAAGCACTGTTGAGTTTCACATGTACACTGACAATGTCCAGCTCTCCCTCCCCATCATCAGTCTCCATTACTCCACTATTACTCAGTTATGAAACTGCTTACCACGCTTCGATTAGCTGCAATTCACTCCAATGAAACACTGTAATTGTTAAACCCATTGCCCCCCAGTTGTTATTCCAAATTCATTTCCCTTACTGCTGTGTCCCTCCCTCTCACTGGGAAGTGTCTGAGGCAGAACTACATTCTTCACAATATTGCTCTCACATCTGACCCCAAGGTGACATTCTGATCAGACATCGACACAATCACAAACACCAGGAATTCCAATCTCCTAAAACGTTGCTTGTCTCCTTCTCACCCCAGCTCCATTGCTACTGAAACCATAACCTGTGTCAGTGTTGCCTTTAACTTGACAAATCTGAAACAGAATCCTTGATTCTGCGACAGACCCAGAATCTGGTTCAAGTCTCACCCGTAATGGGACACATCCTCTCCATATGTACCCTGTCAAACCTTGACAGAATCCTGTATGTTTCAAAGAGATCACCTCTCATTCTTCCAAAGTCCAGTGAGTATATTCCCAACTTATTCAGCTTTTGCTTACAGGATAATTCCTATAAAACAGGAATCATCCCAAAGGATCTTCTCTGAAATGCCTCCAATAAACTGCTCTATTTCATGAACTAAAGTGACCCAAACTGTTCAGCTTACTCCAGATGTGGTCTCACTTGTCATTTGTTTAGTTGCCCTAAGGTATATACTCCATACCCTTATATTGCAAACTCTTTGAAATAAGGGACAGCATTCCATTCCCCTTCCTGATTCCCTGTTGTAACTGTGTGCTCGCTTTCTGTGTTTCCTGCTCATTTTCCCCCAGTCCCTTTGTGGTGCAGCTTTCTACAGTTTATCCCAAGTTATACTCTATTTGCCAACTTGTTGCCCACTTTTCCTGCGAATACCTCTCTGCAAAATGATTATAATTGTCTTGGCAACATTCCTGTTATGCCTTGTCTTGATTTTCCCCGCTCATTATTCGAAAGATTTACTGGGAGCACTGGGCAGTGGGAAGCATGCTCAGTTGCTATCTATTAAGGGATACTCTGTTTCATGACTGGGAGGAGCTTGCTGCCCATTGGTCAGAATGGAGACAACTTGCCCATCAAGCTGCATGAGCCTTTCACCCCCCATGTCTTATTGATGAGGCACAGCGGCAACACGGAAGGAAAAAAAGGAAGCAAGTCCTGCTCTCCATATCTCACTGAATCTTGGATCATTCTGTCCCATGTTCAGTCACATGAAGTCCCAAGGTGGAAACTCATAGAAACCCACACAGATTTGCCCCTGAATTGCCTGCTGACCTCCACCAGGGGTAATGTGTACAGTCCTTCTGGGCCAGGAGGAGGGGATTGTATGAGTCTTAAACTTGAACTGACAGTGACGGATTTTATCACCTTGTATTACAGGCAGATATTCAGATGGTAATCTCAGTCATTGTAACGCCAAAACTGACAGAATTACTCAATACATCAGGACCTGGATATTCATATTGTGTGAGAGTATTGTGTTCCAGATCAATACCATTTGCTGCATAAAAGTTCTTCTTTGAATCAAACCATCCTATCAAGAGATCTTCCCAAATCTTCAACATGTGTCCTGGAATCCTTGTATAATGAGCTGACGGGTGTAAGGTTTATTATTATAATATGTAACTTTTGTAAACCGCTCTGTCATAGCTCCCCACAATTTCCTTTGCTACAAGGAGAATACTCTCAGTTTTTCCAAACCCCTGATTCCCCAATGTCTGTTTGCTCTCTATAAGGTACACATCAGGGTTGTGTTGGAACATTCTCCACTTGCCGACATCAGTGCACCCCCACTCACCCAACAATATTAAAGAAAGTGAACATCCTCCAGGGTAAAGCACTGTACCTGAGTGGTTTCCCATCCACCACCTTCAGCATTCCCTCTCCCCACCCCCGAGGGACAGTGGCATCACTGTGTGAAAGATCAAGTCAGCATTGTCCTCCCAGACCATAGGACTGCTCTCTATTAGAGAGAGATGTCTGGTGGTGGTTAACCTGAAGGTTACCACAGCGCAGGCAAGAGGCTAGGTTGAAAAGGACAGTCTATTAATTGTGGATGGTTATTCTTGATGTGTATTAGCAACACACATGTCACATGAGTAATTAATGTTAAAAAAAGCCCCACAAATTCTGTAACTAAAATCCCTCATTCCTTGAACCATCCTGGTAAATCTCCTGTGCCCCCTCTCTGTGACCCTGCCATCCTTCCCAGTGTATGGGCGATCTCTGGTTTGCACAGACCCAGCTGCTCTGTGTTCCTGTGGGTGATGTCAGAGAGCAACAGTTGCACTAAACCTCACTATCTGGAAGTGAGTGAGAGACAGAAATCTCGATGGCATTTCAGATATATTTAGGAACACACTTGCAATGCCAAGGCTGACAGGTCTCTGGGCTCAGTGCTGGAAAATGGGATTAAAATAGTTAGCTGGGAGATTCGTTTACAGCAAAAACCTGATGGACCACAAAACCGTTTTCCATCATGTCGACCACAGACGCGTAATATAGAAATATGACAAGCCACAATAGAAACCAGGTCAGAGAAGGTGATATTAGAATAGATGATACGGAATTGATTAATATTTTATTGCAGGAAAATGTGACAGATGTTAAGTGGGACATTGTGGAGCTCAGGGTTCAAGAATAAAAGTGGGTTATCCTGAAGGTTGGAATTAAAGAAAGGCAAATCACAGAGATTTGTGAGGGTGGACAAGATTAGAGATAGGGTGTGTGTTGAGACTAGAGGAGATTAGAGATTGGAGGATGTTGCAGAGATTGAGATGTTTTTGATACCAGAGATAGTGATAGTTCTGAGGCTAGAGAGGAATTATAGAGATAAGGATGAGTTGTTCCCTTTCCCAACCCGACCTCTTTACTGATAATGATTGTTTCTCTGTCCTCATTTGCTATTGCCTCCATAGGCCTGCAGCAATGAGAGAACGCAGATAGTATGTTCCCGTTAAGGCCAAGGCTGGGAGGCGTCGAGAATGCTGCATGACCTGAGAAATTGAAGCTCAGATCAAGAAAATGAAGGAAGGATATGGCAGGTCCTGACCACGGGGTTTGAGTGAGTCCCTAGAGGAATAATAAGGGTAGAAGCAGTATACTCGCGGGAAACCAGGAGGCAGAAAAGGAGACATGAGATAGCTTTGGGAAATAGGTTTAAGGAAAAACTAAAGAGAATCTACAAATACACTAAAGGCAAAACAATAACTAGGCAGAGAATAGCGAGCCTCAAAGATCAACAAGTCTGTCTGTGGAACAGCAGGAGGTGGGAGAGATTCTGTAATTATTTCATGTCAGTTTTTATTGAAAGGGGATATAAAAGTTAGAGATGTTGGAGAAATAAATGGTGATAACTTGGCAAGTGTACATATTACAGAGGAGGAGGTACTGGATGTCTTAAAATGCATAAAGGTGGATAAATCCCTGGAATTTAATCAGGTATATCCCAGAACTTTGTGGTTAACTAGGGAAGCTTTTGCTGGGCGCCTCGCTGCAATATTTGTATCATCGATCGCCACAGTTGAGGTGCTGGAAGATGAATGCCATTAATTGAGAAAGGTCGTAAGGAAAAGCCAGGGAACTATAGACCGGTGGGCCTGAAGTCAGTGGCAGAGAGGTTGTTGGAAGGGATTCTCTGGGACAGGATTTACAAGTCATTGGAAAGGCAAGAAATGATTAGGGAGAGTCAGCATAGCTTTGTGCATTGAAATCATTAACTTGGACTTGAGAAAGACACAAGGTTTCACAAAACACACTGCTTAGCAGGTTCAGTACCATAGAATTCTGCCGGAACTAGCTGTTTGGATTCGGAATTGGCTGGAAGATCAAACAGTCATAGATGGACAGCACAGAAACAGAGACCCGTCAGTCCAACCAGTACATGCTGAACAGATATCCCAATGTAATCTAGTCCTACCTGTCAGCACCCGGCCCATATCCTTCCTATTCATATACACATGAAGATGCCTTTTAAATGTTGCAATCGTAATGGCCTCCACCACTTCCTCTGACAGCTCATTCCATACACGTACCACCGTCTGTGTGAAAACATTGTCTCTTAAGTCTCTTTAAAGTCTTTCCCCTCGTACCATAAACCTATGCCCTCTAGTGCTGGGATCCCCCATACCAGGGAAAAGACGTTGTCTATTTATCCTATCCATGCACCTCATGTTTTGATATGCATCGATAAGATCATCTCTCAGCCTCCGACATTGCGGGGAAAACTGCCCCAATCTATTCAACGTCTATTCAACCCCCCAGCCTAGCTCAAATCCTCCAATCCTGGCAACGTTCTTGTAAATCTTTCCTGCACCCTTTCAAGTTTCACAAAATCCTTCCAATAGGAGGGAGACCATATTTGTATGCAACGTTCCAAAAGTGGCCTAACCAATATCCTATACAGACCTCACAACTCCTGTACTCAATACTTTATCCGATAAAGGAAAGCATACCAAATGCCGCCTTCACTATCCTATCTATCTGCACTCCAAGGTCTCTTTATTCAGTAACACTCCTCAGGACCTTACCATTAAGTGTATAGTCTTGCTAAGATTTGCTTTCCCAAAATGCCACTCCTCAGCCATTCACCCATCTGATCAAGATCCCATTGTACTCTGAGGTAACCTTTTTCACTGTCCACTACACCTCCAGTTTTGGTGTCATCTCACTAACTAAACCGCCTATGTTCACATCCAAGTCATTGATATAAATGACGAAAGGTAGTGGATCCAGCACTGAACCTTGTAACACTCCACTCTTCACAGGCCTCCAGTTTGAAAAGCAACCCTCCAACACCCTCTTCTGTCTTTGAGCCAGTTCTGTATCCAAATGGTTTGTTCTCCCTGTATTCCAAGAGCTCTAACCTTGCTGAGCAGTCAGTGTCATAGTTGAGGGTACTTTTTGGACTGGAAGCCTGTGATGAGCAATATGCTGTCAGGCTGGGTGCTGGGTCCACTGCTTTTTGCCATTTATATAAATGATTTTTATGTGAATATAGGAGCTATGGTTAGTAGGTTCACAATAGACACCAAAATTGGAGGTGCAATGGATAGCAAAGTTACCTGAAAGTACAATGAGATTCTGATCAAATGGGCTGAGGAGTAGCAGATGCAGTTTAATTTAGATAAATGTGAGGTTCTGCATTTTGGAAAAGCAAATCAGGGCAAGACTTCTACACTTAATGGGAAGGTCCTGGGGAGTGTTGCTGAACAAAGAGATCATGGAGTGCAGGTTCATAGTTCCTTGAAAGTGGAATCATAGATAGGCAGGGTAGTGAAGAAAGTGTTTGGTGTACTTCCCTTTATTGGTCTGTGCATTGAGTACAGGAGTTGTAACATCATTTTGCGGCTGTGCAGGACATTCATTCAGCCACTTCTAGAATTCTGCTTTCAGTTCTGGTCTCCCCGCTATCGGAATGATATTGTGAAACTTGAAAGGATTCAGAAAAGATGCAAAGGTGTTGCCAGGGTTGAGGGATTGAGCTATAAGGAGAGGCTGAATAGACTGAGGCTGTTTTCACTGGAGAATCGGATGCTGAGAGGTGACCATAGAGGTTGATAAAATCGTTAAGGACATGGATAGGGTAAACAGCCAGGGTCTTATTCCTGTTTAGGTGAGTCCAAAACTAGAAAGCACAGGCATGAGGGAAAAGATTGAAAAGGGATATTAGGGGCAAAGTTTCAAGCTGAACGTGGCACGTGTATGGAATGAGCTGCCAGAGAAAGTGTGGAGGCCGGTACAGTTACAACATTTAAAAGGCATCTCATTGGGTATGTGATTGGGAAAGGTTTAAAAGGTTATGGGCCAAGGGCTGGCATGTGGGACGAGATTAATTTAGGATATCTGGTCGGCATGGACAAGTTGAACTGAAGGGTCTGTTTCTGTGCTGTACATCTCTATGACACTAATAAATTAACATTAAGATGGGTTTCTCTTTTATGGAGAGTTAGCAGAAGGCCAGACAATTCTCCTTGGAGCTTAGAAGGTTAAGCAGTGATTTCGACCAGGAGTTGATTTGTTTCCAGGGTATTTCATTTACAGAGAGACAGAGTGAGAAATTTTTAACGTCACAATTTTTAGTAACTATTTTCAGGTAACTGGCAAATAATGCAGAGGAAAAATGTGAAGATTATTTTAATCACTAAGTTCTAAGCATCTGGAACAGTTTAAAAGACAGCTGGATGCAGATACAGTAGTTATTGTCAAAACAAATTTGAAATTTAACTTTTTTACGGAAGGATTTGTCCAAAGGGAGGTGAGTTGGAATAGACTGGCACCATCTCCAGAGGGAGAGAGTACAGCCCCAATGGGCTGAATAGCCTCCAGCCCCTGTGCTCTGTCATACTGACCCATTCACTGTGAATGATGAAGCTCATCACAGAGCAGAACCGTAGAGATGTACAGCATGAAAATAAACCCTTCGGTTTAACTGGTCTATGCTGACCAGATATCCCAACCTAATCTAGTCCCATTTGCCAACACTTGGCACATATCACTCTACACCCTTCCTATTCATATATCCATCCAGATGCCAAATGGTTTAATTGTACCAACATCCGCCACTTCCTGACAGAAGATTTCATACACACACAAACCTCGGTGGGAAAAAGACTGCCCCTCAGATCCATTTTAAATTCTTCCCCTCTCATCTTAAACCTATGTCCCCTCATTCTGGACTCCCCGACCCCAGGGAAATGACCTTGTCTATTTATCCTACCCAGGCCCCTCATGATTTTATAAACCTCTATGAGGTCACCCCTCAGCCTCTGATGCACCTGGGAGGATCCCACCACTCAGGTCACAATGGGGCCTGGCTGATTGACACAGCTTCAGACCAATAGGAGAGTTGGCGTGATCCTCCAGCCAATGGGAGTGAATGAGGGGTGGGTCCAGCAGGCCAACACATAACAATCAGCTTTGCAGGCGCAGTGTCACTGTGAGAGGGGACTGAATGTGAAGGAGTGGGAGAGACAGCAGATACTGGGAGAGAGATGGAGTTAGCGTGGACTGAGAAGGTTGATAAACACTGTTTCAGTCTGATAGACCTGAATTAGATCCTCCGAGTAAATTAGAACCAAAAGAACTGCGGATGCTGTAAATCACACGCAACAACCAGAAGGTACTGGAAAAGCACAGCAGATCAGGCAGCATTTGTGAAAAGAAATCAGTTCGCATTTTCGATCCAGTGATGCTTCCTCAGGAACTGACGTTACTGAGAAAAAAAGTCTGTTTTTCTGCAGAAGGTAGGGGTTAAGGAGTAAATGAAGGTGGGGATAGAGTCCAAAGAGAGAGATAGGAGCAGTTGGACAAAGGAGTGAATAACGATCGGATGGGGGGGGAAGGTGAATGCTGTTTATGGGGACTGTTAGTGGCTAACAATAGGTAGTGTGTAATGGCAGGCTATGTAACAACAAGGCCTGGTATGTGGGATAGGGGGCAAAGACACTAGGATGTGGGAGAGTTCAGGACCTAAATTTATTGAATTTGATGTTGAAGCCAGAGGGTTGCAGGGTCCCCGAGTGGAAGATGAGGTGTTGTTCTTCCAGCTTGTGTTAAAGTGTGATGCTGGAAAAGCACAGCAGGTCAGGCAGCATCCAAGGAGCAGGAGAATTGACGTATTGGGAATGTCAGCACTTCATCAGAAATGTGGGTAGTGGAATACGGCTGAGAGATAAATAGGGAGGGGTGTTTGGGGCTGGGGGAAGTGAGCTAGGGAGGCAATAGGTGGTTGTAGATGGAGGGTAGTGGTGAGAGGGTGGAATAAATAATTTGGAAGGAAGATGGGCAGGTGGGACTGTTCAAGGGGCCAGTGCCGAGTTGGAGGGTTAAATCTGAGATAAGCTGGGGGAGAGGAGATGAGGAAACCTTGATGCCGTGTGGTTGAAAGTTCCCAAAGTGGAAGATGAGGTGTTCTTCCTCCAGATGTTGGGTGGCTCGGATTTGGGGATGGAGGGCTTGCATGTCCTTGGCAGCGTGGTGGCGGAGGGAGTGGGGGGTAGCCGAAATGGTCGGCCACAGGGCGGTGGGGTTGGTTGGTGCATGTGTCCCAGAAATGTTCCCTGAAATATTCCACAATTTGGCGTCCCAAGACCAAGGTACACACTAGGTGAGGTGTTTGGGTGGGCAGGGAAATCTCTGCTGGATGTGGGAGGATCGAGTGGTGCCTTGGTGGAGTTAAAGGGAGGGTTTGGGCAAAGATTTTCCATCTCTTGCAGTGGCAAGCGAAGGTGCTTGGAGTAAAGAGTGGGTTGGTGGGGACTGTGGATCTAAAGTGGAAGTGACAGAAGGTATGGTCTCTGTGGAATGCTGAAAGGGGTGGGGAGGGAAATATATCTCAGGTGTTTGGATCTGATGGTGGAAATAGAAGAGGATGATGCGTTGTATCTGGGTGGAAGGTGAGGATGGTGGGATTCCATCTTTGTTGCATTTGACGGGGTGGGGTTCAAGGGCAGTGGTGTGGGAAGTGGAGGAGATACAGTGGAGGGCGTTGTTAACAACATGTGAGGGGAGATTGCAGTCCTTGAAATAGGAAGCCATTTGGTATGTTCTGAAGTGTTCTTCCAGCTTGCATCAAACTTCACTGGAACACTGCAGTAAGCATGAGACAGAGATGTTGGACAGGGAACAGTCTTGTGCGTTAAAGAACAGGCAACTGGAAGCTCAGGGTCTTTTTTGCAGGCACAATGTAGATCATCAGCTTCCATTTCCACCACCGCCACTGAGATGCTGGAAGGTTCCTGTCTCCTCCATTAACAACTTTCCAACTTCCCACTCCTTTATCTTTCCAAATGATCCTGTGTCTCTTTGGGCTCTGTCCCCACCTATTATTTACTCTTTAACCCCTATCTCCTGTAGCCCAAAGATCTGTAGGTTCGGTGAATTGGCCCAGCTAAGGTTCCCGTAGGGTTCAGGGATGTGCATTAGTTCGGGGGAAATGGAGAGTAATAGAGTAGGAGAATGGGTCTGGGTGGGATAAACTTCGGAGGGTGGGTGTGGAATTGTTGGGCCAAAGGGCCTGTTTCCTGAAGGGATTCTAATTTTCCCAACTGTCATCGGTTCTGAGGAAGTGTCATTGGACCCGTGATGACTCATGGTGTGTGCAGGAGGCGGAAAGGGGAGAGTGGCAGCAGAAACCGGATGAAATGTATCAGTGTAGACTGGGAGGGTTTAGTTACACTCTGGGCAGGTAGTTAGTCTGAATTAGAAAGTCTTGGTCCCACGTTTGGAGCAAAGGGGAAGATGGCTTGGGCCTCAGGCAGTAAGAGGTCCTGGGTTATAGCCGCCATCTTTATTTGGGTCAAAGTACAGTAAGGAGCATGAACGTGTCCTCTTCCTGGGTGGGGGCGGGGTGATTTGAAGAGGAGCATTTACACATCAAACACATACCAAGAGAAGTGTTTACCTTCACTGTTCATCTTGCACTGACTGTGAGCTTTGTTTTGTGAATTCATTTTATAGAATATTAATTGAGAATAATTGAGACTGGGATCTCAAAAAACATGTTTCTACAGTCAGCGGAGTCATCAGCATCTGAATATCATTGGCATTTAACTGTGGAACGAGAAAGGTTTGTCTGTTCTGTCTGTGGGAACATATCTTCAATATTTTATTCAAGCCAAAAGCAGAAAGATGTTCAAGTTCACGGTGGGATCACCCTTGGGGTATGTGTTCAATTCTTGGCCCTGCAGCTGTGGAAGGAGGTATTGGCCTGAGAGAGAGCACAGATTTATCCAAATTACACCTCGTCTTTTTGCAGGAACTGTCAGATTTAGTCTCAAACATCCACTTTATAATGTTAAACTGTAAACTCCCTACTTCCAATTCTCCGCAAATTTCTCATTGAAATTCCTTGTGGACTCAAATTCCAGCACCATTTCAGGTGGAATGTTCCAGATTCTGACAAATGTCTGTTCATTCAGAAACTGCTGAGGCCCATGTTGACTCTGGGGTTACAAAGGGCTGAATTGAAAGATGCGGTGCTGTCCCTGAGCTCCCATTGAGATACATTGGAACAGAACAGGAGGCTGAGGGCAGTGTAGGTGTGAGCAGACAATGAAAATGACAGGGCTGCACTGTGAGGGCTGCTTGGCTCAATGAGAGTGTTTTGGAGTTGGGTGTAAATAGTGAGGTGAGACAGGGAGAAGGTGAAGCTGAAACTCCGTTTTAATTCAGGCCTTTCAGAAATTCACAGTCCCAATGGGAATAGCCAATTTGTCAGTGATACCTGTGGAGTATTTAAGTTTTTAAAGTATGACATATCAGCTTAAGTAAAGATTTTTTTTGTTATTATAATGGACATGTTTGAAGTGAAGGAAGGTTACTCACTCATTTAAATTCTCTTAATGGGAGTAACTAGATGAATGTAGAGAGACGTTGTGACAGGAGCCCTCAGACCCGTGGTGTGCTCCTCTTGCACAATGTAGGAAATAAGGGCCGCTTCCAGTGTCCCTGACGGCTATTTGTGCAGCAAGGGTTCCCATCTGCAGCTACTGGGAAACTGCTTTTCAGAGCTGGAGCTGAGAGTGGACTCACTGTGGAGCATCTGCGATACTGAGAATGTTATGGATAGCACGTTTAGTGAGTTAGTCACACTGCAGGTGAGGGTTACACAGCAGAAAGGGAATGGTGACCATCAGATCTAGTAAAAGGCTCAGGAAGTGAGTACAGGAGTCCCCCGTTGTTATCCCCTTTTCATACAGATACTGTATACCGCTTGGGATTCTGTAAGGGCAGGAATGAGTGGGGTGGCTTCTCGGGAAATCAGCATCAGCCAGGTTCATGACACCACAGAGAGCTCTGCTGATCAGAACAAGAGGAATGAGAGTGGCAGGGCTATAGTGACAGGGGATTCAATAATCAGGGGTACAGCCAGGCACTTCTGTGCCCACAGACATGAATCCAGGATGGTATGTATTCTCCCTGGGGCCAAGACCCGTGATATCATGGAGTGGCTGCAGGACATTCTGGAGCTGGAGGGTAAACAGGCCGTGGTGGTGCAACACACAGATACCAACGATATCGCTAAACAGAGGGATGAGGGCCTGAAAGATAGACATAGGGAGAGCAGAGATACATTACAATGTAGCTCCTGAAACGTAATAATGCCAGACTTTCTCCCAGTGCCATGTGCTAATGAGAGCAGGAATGAGAAGGTAGATCAGCTGGATGTGTGGCTGGGGATATGGTGTACCAGAGAAGGGTTCAGATTCTTCAGGCACTGGGACTGTTTCTGGGTGAGACCTGTACCAGCCTGACCGGTTACCCCGGGCAGAGCTGAGACAAATCTGGTGGGGGCTTTTGCCAGTTCTATTGGTGAGTTTGTAACTAGTCTGGCAGGGGGATGGGAACGAAAGTGTAGGCTTATATGAGTCAGATTCAGGACAGGGAATGGGAGGTAGAATATTAGTGATGTAGTTAGCGGCTCAGAAAGCCAAAGGAAAGAAGGATTAAACGAAGATTGAGTCCCTCTTCATCCATCAGTCCTGACATCCCGGGAATGTGAGTCAACAAAATATGGAGCTGTGTACATGTCTATGACTCTGTGCTTCAGCAAAATGGTGGAAATCTGCAATAAAAACAAAAAGCGCTGGTGATCCTCAGCAAGTCTGTCAGCATCTGAAATGGTGACAGATGCAGGAAACATTGCAGCCTTGAAGAAGTGTTTAGATGATCA
This sequence comes from Chiloscyllium punctatum, assembly GCF_047496795.1. Lineage (NCBI taxonomy): Eukaryota > Metazoa > Chordata > Chondrichthyes > Orectolobiformes > Hemiscylliidae > Chiloscyllium > Chiloscyllium punctatum. The sequence goes on along the minus strand of NC_092772.1, from coordinate 2,969,875 downwards.
CACCAAGCACTACAATATCGATTACATGCTGAGTGCCAGAACGTGGGACTAGAATAAATAGGTGCTTGATGACCAGCATGAATATGATGGGGCTGGAAAGGTGAAGTTTCGGGTTAGGGCTATTTATCAAGACTGACAAAGGGTCCCGACCCAAAACATCAACCTTCCTGCTCCTCTGATGCTGCCCTGACCTGCTGCACCTCCCCAGGTCCACATTGTACAGACTCTGACTTCCAGCATCTGCAGTCCTTAACTATCTTCACATCCCAGGACTCATCTGGTGATCCTCCTTTACACTCTCTCAATAACCAGGAGAGCCTTCCTTGGAAAAGGGGAACAAAGGTGTATACAGTACTCCAGGTGTGGTCTCACCAAGGCCCTTCCAGAAAGGGATCCCTGCCCCCATCTTATCCATAATGGTCATCAAGCACACATGCCTGGTGTGATCATCTCAACACTTCTTCAAGGCTGCAATGTTCCCTGCATCTGTCACCATTTCAGATGTTGCCAGACCTGCTGAGGATCTCCAGCACTTTCTATTTTCTCTGTTATAGAGTATTGAAAGGGGAGATTTGCAGTTGAGCAATTCAAATTGAACTTTATGTTACTGGATCCGTGCCGATCTGAATATCATTGACCTTTTCATCTGGATGGAAAGGTGGTGCATTCTGTCCGTGGACGAATATTTCAAATGTCAGTGTGACTAGAAAAACTTACTGAGACAGTGAAGTCCATGTTAGCGTGGGGACTGTGGAGGGAGATTTCATTGGTTTTTGAAAGTCTAAACAATCATGGCACATCTCCCTGGAACAGGTAAGCCACAGATTAGTTTTGTATGAGGACAATTAACCATGAAACCAGAAAGACCAAAGGATTCCTGCATCATGGAAAAAGCTATGAAAATGGGATTGTTGTAATGCAGTGAGTTATCCATCATTGATTGTAATCCATTGGCGTTGTCACATCGGTTCCAGTGCCGTGGGGAAACAGGAAATTTGATGAGTGCAGTGTAGGTTTGTTATTCAACTGAAAAGGTGAAGAAGAAATTTACAAGGATGATGCCAGGTCTCAGGGGTCTGAGGTACAGGGAGAGGTTGGACAAGTGAGGACTTCTTTTGTTTAGAGCAGAGGAAACCGCGGGGGAATATTTTACAGAAGTGTATATGATCATGAGAGGCATGGGTAAAGTGAATGCACTCAGTCTTTTTCGCAGGGTCTCAAGGATTGGAGGGCATCTGGTTAAAGTTAGAGGAGAAAGAATACATGGGAAACTGAGGGGCAAGTGTTCTACACAAAGGTGGTATGTATATGGAATGAGCTGCCAGTGGAAGTGGTTGAGGTGGGTATATTAACAACAAGTAAAAGACATTTGGACAAATACATGGCAAGGAAAGTTTCAGAAGCAGATGGGCCAAGTGCAGGGAAAAGGGGTTAGTGTGGATGGACATTCTGATTGGCATGGGCCAGTTTGGGCCAAAGGGCCTGACTCTGCTGCAGGACGCTATAACTCTAAGTGCATTTGCTATTTCTCCCACTAACTCTGTTGGTATCCTGGAATGTATTCATCAGGGCAAGGAGACTTGTTTACCTTTAGCTCCATTAGCTTGCCCAGCTCTAACTCTTTCGTGATAATGGTTGTTTCTTGGTCTTCACCTACCTCAGTCTCCTTATCAATTACTGGTATGTTCTTCGTATCCTCCACTGTGAAGACTGACTGCTGTGTACTCCTATTCCTGAACTCTGCAGGATAGGAAAAACTAGGCACAGAACTCTGAGAGGTCTTCTTTTGAGTCTTTATTGATGAGACATGGCAACTCCCTGGATAGTGTACATGCAAAACACCTTCAGGTAGCTCCCCTTCTTATACCTTTTGTGGTTTGTGACTTTGAATACAGACTGTCTCTCAATATTATCTCCATGGCAACGGCAGTTCAAAAGTCTAGTTCAGTTCAGCACTTTGTGGCTAAACCACACACCCCTCCCCCACGCCCCCGTGGCTCCCTCAAGTATCTGACAGGCACTTCAGTTTCCGTGGGGCTGTCCATCGGGATGCTGATGTGGAGGAGCCGGGGTTGGGGTGGGGTGGACAAAGTTAAAAACCACACATCGCCAGGTTATAGTCCGACAGGTTTATTTGGAAGTACAAGCTTTTGGGGTGTGCTGTAATTTTTAACTTGATCAGGATTATCTCTATGGTAACAGTTATGTGCTTCAACAATTACAGAGGCCATATGTTCCCCAAACAATAGGTTTCCCTCTAGCAGTGTAAACTGCTATTCTGTCCCTGGGGAGAGCTACTCATCACTTTTTATCCCAATTCCATCATGCTTTCTGTTGATCTTTGAAGTTTTTCCAATCTCCGAATTTCTCCTTGGTCTTTGACAGTTTGTATGCCTTCTACTTCAATTTCATAGACTCCCTTATTGCCTTAGACATGGCAGATTACTCCTTTTCCTACAGTCCTTCCTTTTCACTGATATATACTTTTGCTGAGAAATTTGAAACATTACTTTGATATTCCTCCACTGTCTGAGAACTGTCCCACAGTAAAGTCTTTGCTTCCACTCTGCATTCGCCAACTCCTGCCTCATCCTATTGTAGTCTCTTTTGTTTAAGCACAGGATCTTGGGATTGGATTTAATCTTCCCGCTTTCCATCTGTGTTCAAAATTCAACCAGATTAATGACAAGTCTTTTTATCAAATTACGAGGGGAGGCGATGTTTCCTGGGTGTTTTGGTTTCATTGTCAGTGACCTTGGCTTTGTAATAAAGTACAGGATAGATATTCACAACAGAGTATTCTGGACGGTGCGAATGTACTATGCCGTCTAAAACCATAAATCACTGTCACCCCTCAGTTTAAAATTGCAAAACTATTATCTCCTACATGCTTCCTCACTACCTAAGTTTGGAACACTAACCCACCTGACTATCCTGCTCTTTCTGAAAATCTCCTTTGGTGAAGATGGTGAGCTTTGGATTCAGTTTTCCAGTTATTACCGTAAGAAGATAAGCCCTGGGCACAGGAGAGGCAATGCAGCCTTTCGAACCAGCTCCACCATTTAATACGGTGATGATTGAGCTCACAGCTGGATTTTCCCGCCTGCTCTCTCACACTTCAACTCATTGCAAATTCAACATCTGTATCTCTTCATTAAATTTGCTCATTGTCTTGGCATCCACCGCATTTTGAATAGGAAACTCCACAGATTCACAACACATTGAGATAGGAACATTCTTCTTCATGAGAATAGAATAGAGTCCCTCTCGTGCAAAAACAGAGTATTCATCCATCGAGTCCACACCAACCCTATGATGAGCATCCCATTCAGACCCACCCATTCGCTGTAACCCTGCATTTCCCGTGGTTAATTGCCTAACCAGCACATGCATGGACCCTGTGAGCAATTTGGCATGACCAATCCACCTAACCTGCACATCTTTGGACAGTGGGAGGAAACTGGAGCACCGAACAAAACCATGCAGACATGGGGAGAATGTGTAAACTCCACACAGTTGCCTCACGCTGGAATCAAACCCGGGTCCCTAACGCTGTGAGGCAGCAGTGCTAGCCACTGAGCCACCTCTGCTTAAAATCTGCTGCCCCTTATTAACCTCCCCACCCCGTAATTGGCTGAATGTATATTCCTTAAGTCAGAAATCGAGGTGTCTAAGCGGATGTCTCAGTAAATCCCAGTGACAGCTCACATGTCCTGTGTGTCTGATTAGATATCCTACACACAACACCTTCCAGCCCACACTTTGTTTCACTTTCCAGGGACAGGTCTCCAGAGGCTTCATGGGGACTACAACTCCCACAGTCCCTGAGGCAGGGACCACACGTGTGTGGGGAAACCCACCACTGTACATGTACAGAATGTGGGCGGGTTTTGGAGCATGTTTTTTGGAGTAACTACCGGAAAGCATTTCACACTGTGATTGGCAGGAAAAGGGACGCATCTGCCTATAGTATTGATCACTGGGGGGGGGGGGGGGGGGGGGAGTCAAAGTGTCACTGCGCCAAGATGGGACCAAGTTCCATTCGCAACTTGTCATAACACTGCGAATTGACCAATGGGAAACAAGGAAGAATCTGACCCATTCTCTCAGACTGAAGATTCCTCTTCTGTCCAGGATCTGCCACCTCCCTTTCTGTTTTATTTTGTTTCATTCTGCTGTTACATTATTGACTTGCAGCAACTGAAGGGAAAGGAAGTGAACCCAGAAAGGGTGCAGAGTCTAACCAGGGACGGGAAGTGGTGGCATGGATCTGTTTATCAGTTACTCCATGAGAATGAGGAGGGTGTACATTAGGGGATAGCAGAGTCAGAACGGTGGGAGAGAGTAAGTGGGCTGGAGGGTTACAGCTTTGGGGGAAGAAAGGGGAAAAGGGTATTCCAGAGAAACTAGAATTGTCTATTCTGAATTTCTAATTTGTACATATTCCTTTATACAGGGTGCTAGATAGTAAAGATTTGCAGACTGAAATCTCAAGATCACGTGCAGATTGTGATTAAGTTAACCAGCATTTGATGAACCAAAGATGGAGAATCACTCGGCTAAAATCCTGCAACACTCTCCCTCCCAGCAATGTCGGTCTATCTGCACCAAATAGACTGTGAATAGTTCAAGACAGCAGTTCACAACCATCTTCTCAAGGGTAACGAGAGATGGGGAATAAATGCTGGCTGAGACCGTGATGCCCATATCCTGGAAATGGGTTCTATCTCTAGTTGCTGAAACCCAGTTGATGTTACTGCAGGATGATGAGGGATGCTGAGTTCTTCCTCCAGGAGGCAGCACCATCACATTACCCCTGCCTATACCCACACAGTAACACCACAACGCCACTGGAACAAAAAGCAGTGAAGCTAAAGGAGGACTTAGATATAGTTCTTCGCGGTAAAGTCATGAAAGGGGATTTGAACACAGCAGGAACAGGAGACTGAGCTGGATGGTCAGCTGTTTCCCATTGAATGGTGGAGCAAGATTGAAAGGCTGAATGGTCTCCTCCTGCTGCTATCTCCCAGGTATGTATATAGTCATGGAGCCCGGGTAGGAAGAAGGGGGCAGGGATTCTCCAGGAGATTGCACTTCCACAACAGTTTTCAGTGAGGGATGGTTTGATGGATTTTATTTAACATTTATCTTTAACACAAGGTTTCTAAATGTTGGCTTTAAAATGTTGCAAAAGCTTTTTGCACAGCAAATAAAATTAAAGAAAATAACGTAAACTGTCTGAATATAACAGTTTTAAAGCTTTCAACCTCCTGTAAAACAAAATCCTGTCTATTCCCAGACACCATCACTTTCCAGCTACTCAAACTACAGGGAAATATTCCCTCCTTGTCTGAACCTTTGGTTTGATTTAACTGCTTTTCAGTTGTCATTCTGTGAGGTGTGAAGTGTTCTTTTTCCCCATTTCTCTGACCCAGAAATGTGAGCACAGCAACCGTCCCACCATCAAAATTATCATTACACCATTTTGCTTTTAGTTAACCTATAATCTCCAGCAGTGCAAAAGTGAGGACTGCAGATGTTGGAAACCAGGGCCTAGATTAGGGTGGTGTTGGAAAAGGCCTCTCGCCAAAACGTTGATTTTCCACCTCCTAGGATCCTCCCTGACTAGCACCACTCTAATCTAGACATATGATCACTAGCAGTAAACCATTTGTGTAACCAATTGAATATTTCCAAACAAAGCCTATTACGGGTCAAGCAAACCATTACAAGTGACAGAGTGAGAAGGGAATAAATCAAAGTAGAGTTGTTGGGAGAGAGCAGCGATGGAGATAAAGTACTGTATCCCCTACGGTGCCCACGTTTATCTAAAGGCATCGAGAGCACTGATTCACACCACATGCTCCTTCTCCAAGGACACCCTGCTGTGTAGCCTTTATCCTCAATCATAGAATAAAATCCCTACAGTGTGGAAGGAGAGCATTGGCCCATCAAACCCACCGACCATCAAAAGAACATCACGCCCAGAACACTCTATCACTGTAACACTGCATTTCCCATGGCTGGTCCACCTATTCTGCACAATCCTGGATACTGTGGACAATTTAGCACGAGTGATCCACCTAACCTGCACATCTTTGGACTGTGGGAGGAAACCAGTGCAACTGGAGGGCACCCACACTATAATGGGGAGAATGTGGGAACTTCACGCAGGGCGTTGACCAAGGCTGGACTCTAACCTTCTACCTGGTGCTGTGAAGCAGCCGTGCTACAATCACAATTTAAATCAAAACAGATGATCCCTGCTCCTTGTCACATTGCTGTTTGTGGAGACTTACTGCCCAGAGAGACATCCTGAGGTTCAGAAAGTGGCAATGTAAGTTCAGTCACCTCCAGCCCAGTTAATGTGGTTAACAACAACAACATCAATACTCCAGCAGTGTCATCATGTACAAGGTCCACTCCTGACTCTGATGGACAGTAACATCAGAATCAGAGTCCTGCAGTCCACACGGAGCAGGTGGGTGACCACGTCCCTGTGAGCACTCACTGGGCTCTCAATCGTGTTGAAGACGCAGCAAATCCCTTGTCACACAGAGGGGTGAGCAGCTCCTACCCAGTGTGAACCCGCTGGAGTCTCGGGGGCAGGATGAATCACTGAATCCCTTCTCCCACACTAAGCATCTGAATGGCCTCTCCTCTGGTGGGCTCCTTGAGGTCTCAGCAGGAGGGATGAATCAGGACTCCTCTCTCACACACTGACCATCTGAATGGCCTCTCCCCCTGTGTGGCCTCACTGGGGTCTCGGGGGGGCCGGATGAATCACTGAATCCCCTCTCACACGCTGACCATCTGAATTGCCTCTCCCCTGTGCGGGCTCACTGGGGTCTCAGCAGGAGGGATGAATCAGGAATCCTCTCTCACACACTGATCATCTGAATGGTCTCTCCCCCTGTGTGGGCTCACTGGGTACTCTGCAGGTGCTGCATTTGAGTGAATCTCCCCCCACACTGGGAACAAGTGAATGACCTTTCCCCAGAGTGAGCTCGCTGGTGTTTAAGCAGGTCAGAGGACTGAGTGATTCCTTTCCCACACACTGAGCAGGTGAATGGCCTCTCCCCGATGGGAATGCCCTAATGTCTCCGCGGGTGAGAGATTTGATTGAATCCTTTCTCACACATGGAGCAGGTGAAGGGTCCAAATCCGCTGTGCCATCTCTGGTGCCTCAGCAGGTTGTAAGATCGAGCAGTTCCCTTCCCATACGTGGGGCAGGTGAACAGCCTCTCCCCAGTGTGACTGTGTCGGTGGGTGTCCCGCTGGGAGGGGTAAGTGAATTCCTAATTCTGATTGAGTACGTCCTCCTGTTTTCTCGTTTGTTATTGACAATCTCATTCCCCTCTCACCAGAGCCTGTTCCAGTGTTACAGAAACAACAGAATGGTCAGCTACAACTGGTCACCTGACTGATCACTGGACAGGAACGGTTCACTCTCCACAGATGCTGCCAGGCCTACTGAATTTTTCTAGCAATTTCTGATTTCCCAGCATTTGCAGATGTTTAGTTTTCCAATACTCATCTTGTGTGTTTCAGAGGAGTTTATTGATGAAATTAGAGGGGTTTGAAAGTTGTACGTTAGGTCACACATCAGCTATGATCATCATGAATGGCAAAGCAGAGTTGAGGGGCTGAATGGCCTCCTCCTGCTCCAATGAAAGTTAACCATCTGCAGCTTGTGGTAACATTTCCCCTCACTGCTCCCTTCCCCTCCCTGTCTAACACACTGTTACTGACTGAACAAACCTCCTGTGTTTGAACTAAACCTGCTCATGTTCAGTGACTCCCTCTCCTGCCACCCGGATTTAACTCTCATCATGGAATGCTGTCTTGTATTACTGCAGGAATGCCCACAAGGACTAATCCTGGATGTTCAAAGTTTGGGAGAAGATTTGTAGCTCGGGTGCTCGTTGTTGGGGTTCTGTTCGCCGAGCTGGGAATTTGTCTTGCAAACGTTTCATCCCCTGTCTAGGTGACATCCTCAGTGCTTGGGAGCCTCCTCTGAAGCGCTTCTGTGCCGTTTCCTCCGGCATTTAAAGTGGCCTGTCTCTGCCGCTTCCGGTTGTCAGTTCCAGCTGTCCGCTGTAGTGGCCGGTATATTGGGTCCAGGTCGATGTGTTTGTTGATAGAGTCTGTGGATGAGTGCCATGCCTCTAGGAATTCCCTGGCTGTTCTCTGTTTGGCTTGCCCTATAATGGTAGTGTTGTCCCAGTCGAATTCATGTTGCTTGTCATCTGTGTGTGTGGCTACTAAGGATAGCTGGTCGTGTCGTTTCATGGCTAGTTGGTGTTCGTGTATACGGATCGTTTGCTGTCTTCCTGTTTGTCCGATGTAGTGTTTTGTGCAGTCCTTGCATGCAAAACCAATGTAGTGTACAAAATCCCATGCAACGACTGCACAAAACACTACATAGGACAAACAGGAAGACAGCTAACGATCCGTATACACGAACCCAACTAGCCACGAAACGACACGACCAGCTATCCTTAGTAGCCACACACACAGATGACAAGCAACATGAATTCGACTGGGACAACACTATTATTATAGGACAAGCCAAACAGAGAACAGCCAGGGAATTCCAAGAGGCATGGCACTCAGCTACAGACTCTATCAACAAACACATCGACCTGGACCCAATATACCGGCCACTACAGCGGACAGCTGGAACTGACAACCGGAAGCGGCAGAGACAGGCCACTATAAATGCCGGAGGAAACAGCACAGAAGCGCTTCAGAGGAGGCTCCCAAGCACTGAGGATGTCACCTAGACAGGGGACGAAACGTTTGCAAGACAAATTCCCAGCTCGGCGAACAGAACCACAACAACTAATCCTGGAGTCTGTATCCCCTGGGATCCGCAATCACCATTTATTTCCTTCTTTATCTTTCATTCTGGCGATTGAACTCTCGGTTTCAATCCATTCTCCTGTCATGCTCTTCAACATGTCCATGTGGGTGGACAAGGAGCAGCTGGGATTTAATGAAGGGAAGTGGGGATTAGGCAGAAGCACGAGGAGAGGCGACAGCAAAGACCGTTCTCATTGTAAGGGCAGAGTTTCTCCATGACCTAGTGAGTGGCGAGGCACCTGAGTTTGTGGGCAGAGACAGATTCAATCAGGGATTTGGTAAGACGTTGACTCAGACGTTGACCTGTCCATCTGAGTGTTAACTCAGACAGACAGAAAGAAAGATGCACATTAAAATTCACCTTTGATGATCTGGGGCAATGAAACATGCTTCCAATCCAATGACTGCAACCTCAAATCTCTGAAAACACAGACACAAAACTTTCTACTTGGACCAGGCTGTCTCTGAGCCTTCTCTTTTCTTGAGAAAAGCGTTTTGAGCTGTTCAGCCTTTTCTGGTGATAATAACCAATATGTTCCTGTAAGATTTGTGACTGAACCTTTACTTTCCAGTTCCTTGTGAGTGATGAAAGGAGCAGAAACAGTTCCTGACCTGTGAGGGGTTTCGGTTGGAGTATTTATATTTACAAATCCATTCCCACCCTCACATACAGTGTGAAATTGATGTAAAACTGAAGGGAAGGATTGAGTGAGTGTGCGAGATAAGTGGCTGTCCAGCCCCATCTACGGCACTTTTTATTTCCCTTCCCAGGAACAAAGACACGGAGGAGTCTGTCCAAAACTTTTTCATTCAACTTTGCAAAGTCGGGTGCTGTTCCCAAAGGTACACACACACAAGCATAGTAATCTCCACACATTATATACATGTATATGTGGGCTGGGTTTACTACTGCTGCCTTGACCAACGAGTGCTCGGATTCCGCACTGTTTTCCTTATTTGGGTTCTGGTGCCTGGGATTCTTTTATCATTCACTTGGCCAATCAGTGTTTGAGCTTCCCATTCTTCCCTTATATGGATGATGTTGTACAACTGTGGTTAAGGGCGGCCTCTCAACTATCGAGGAAAGCTGTTACAACTGTTTCATTCATATAAACGTGGGGGAGGTCCGGCAACAGTTGAGTGTCTGCTTGTGTTTACTATGAGGTAGAAAAGACTAAAAGGCAGCTAACCGTTTAAAAATTACACTACCCCCTACAAATCCCCCGTGTCTTTTCTTACGGCCTGTAATTTTTCAACCGTAAGTTTCTTCTCCAGGGCATTTAATAACTCCCGAGCTTGTTCATCAAACTGCCCTTCTCTAATACTACCCCCGGCCAAGCCGGATTCACGTTGTTCCATCTCGAGATTTATTCGTTCAACCTGCCCATAGGGAACATCCTTCTTAGTAAGGGCGGTTTCGATCAGTCGTTGAGTTAATCCCCGGACACAGGGAATAACGCAACACCCAAGGGCAGTGAGTACCCCTGCCACCACTATGCATGAGACAAGAAAGGGAACGACCACCCCTGTCCATTTACCGAACCAAGCTTCCAACCAGTCCGTGAGGCCAGAGTCGATGCCCGAGTTTTCGGCCAGTTCGTCCGCCAATGTGGTGAGTCCATCCAGGGCGCGGGTGATGGACCCATCAGGGGCTGTGTTGTTGGGGATGAAAGTGCAGCACTGAGTGCCTATCATGACACAAACACCCCCCTTCTCTGCCAACATCATGTCTAAGGCCAACCTATTTTCCCACGCCATCCTACTAGTGGCGTCCAGTTGTTCTGCTATTCCTTTCACTGCATCCCGGGTATAATTAATGAACCTCTGCTGATTGTAGTAAATATAATTAATCCAATCCACATTCTTATTGATGGTAACCCACCAGAACAGTGACGACTCAAAACCCGCCGCTATCTGGTTCCTAGCCTTGTATTCGTCAGGAACACCCCTGGGGACCCCTATGGCATCTAAATATATGTTATCATCGAAAGAGGTCCCCAAAGCTCTCTCAGTTCTTCCACTAGAACGGGGTTGCTCTTGTTTTTCGAATGCCAGGGTGAATGGGATGGCCAATTGAACGATCGCACAAGTGCCCGTCCATTTTTGGGGCAGGGTCGGTCGCAGAACCCTCCCACCACAGTACCACCAGAGGTCTGCCCTAGGTACATGAATGTGGGAGTAATTCCCGCCCCCGGTAGTTTCATTGACCAGCCGGATTGATCCGCTGCACTTGTCAAATGTCCCCACATCGTCGTCCCACTGAGGTCCCGTCCGAGAGACGCAGGCCTGGTGCGTACCCGTTACCCCTGTGAATGATGGCGGGCGGGGCGCCCCCTCAGGCCTGACGGGGGGAAACTTCAAACTCAAGGGTCGACAAGTGGGGTTGTTCCAGGCCTCTCGGTCCTGGTACAGCCTTATCATGCAGTCCATGGCTCGTGGGTGTTTCTCCCATCCCAGCGGGAATGGGACCACCTGAGGGTTAGGGCGGGCACTCGTGCATGCGTAGCAATCACTCTTTTTCATGCTCCTCACAGTATATTTGACCCATTCCATCCAGGCATTCGCCTCCCCGTATCCCGTTTCTATTTCAAAGGTCTTTTCCAAATCCGTTGTCTCAATTATTCTAATCTTTTCCTGCTGACCAGTGGTGGATGAGCCCCCAGACTCAGCTTCAATGACCGTGATATACGTGCAGCACAGCTGCATTCCTCCCCCATCCTGCCTGGCCCCCAACTCTAATACCCAGTATTGTTCTATTAAGTCTCGCCTCGTTCTTTTCCAAGTTCTTTATGGTCAGATAAAGCGGATTGCAACGATTATGCCCACAATCTCGTCCAGGGGTGATGGGATCACGGACAACTGACACCATAGCCTGGACCCCGGGGGCTGGAGGCCTATTTAGGCCTTCCCTACCATACAATTGTAATACTAACGTCTGACCCTGGAATCCCCTTTCTCTCTCGAGATTCTGCTTAGTTTGATTCAGTTGACTTTTAGTCCTACAGGGCACCAACTCACATAGGTCTAAGCTAAGTGTCTGTGTTGATTGGTTGGCAAGCACGGAGATGGTGAACCACTGACGGTCCTCTATTTGTTTCATCCGGAGGCCAAATTGGGTAACACGCACACTATGACCCAGCCCAAGGACAATGGCATAGCAAGTTAACAATACAATTGACCGCATTTTGTCGCGACACCCGTAGCCCGAGGGCACAGTTCCTTTAGACTCGCCAAAGTCCGATTAGTTCGTTCTCAGAGTCTCTGTTCCTTAGATGCCTTTGTCAGAGAGGTTCGTTCGTCCTCCGTCGGTTGTGGCACTGGTCCCTTGACTCGAGTGTAATGTGTCCAGCCCTTTTCGGCCGTACGGACAGCCGTTTCGGTCGTCAAAAGTACCAGGAAGGGACCGTCCCAAGTTGGTTCGAGGGTACGTTGCTTGCAGCTTTTAATCAGGACCCACTGACCCGGCTTGACGGTGTGCACCGCAAACTCGAGGGGCGGCGTCTGTGCCAAAAGTCCCTGTTGGCGTAAACGAGATAGAGCAGACCCCAGAGCCACCACATATTTTTGCACAAACATATCCCGAGACTCAAATACAGGAGGTTCCCCCTTCGGCCCATGGAACGGGAGGCCAAATAACATTTCGAAAGTGGAGACGCCCAAATCCCGCCTTGGTTGGGTGCGAATTTGCAACAGGGCAAGGGGTAGGCATTTGGTCCAAGGCAGGCCGATTTCACTAGTGAGCTTGGTTAGCTGCTTTTTGATGGTCTGGTTCATTCTTTCGACCTTGCCCGAGGAGGAGGGATGCCAGGGGGTGTGCAAATCCCAGTCAATCCCCATTGCTTGCACTACATTCTGGAGGACGGTCGAGGTGAAGTGGCTCCCCTGGTCAGAGTCAATAGCGCGGGGTAGCCCAAATCGTGGGATGATTTGCTCGAGTAGAATCTTGCTAACCTGAGTTGCCGTTGCCGTGGTAGTGGGGAAAGCTTCCACCCATCCTGTCAGGTGATCTACCACTACTAATAGATACTTCAGGCGACCTATGGGGGGGAGCTCAGTGTAATCTACCTGGATATACTCAAACGGCCTATAGGCCGGACTCCTACCCCCTTGTCTTGTATGCTGCCGCAGCCCCCTTTTGTTAATCTTTCGACATGTTATACAATCTCCTGTGACCTGCTTGGCTACCGTGTACAGACCAGGGTGAGCATATCGGCGCAGGAAGGCATCACACAGTGCCTGGGCGCCCCAGTGACTCCCTTGGTGTAAACGGGCAATAATGTCCCGCAAACGGTCGATTTAGTAGCTGGCGGCCATCGGGTAAGGTCCACTTGCCTTCCCTATCCTTTGTACCCCCCAGAGACGCGAGAAGAGTTTCTTCTTTGTCAGTAAACGTGGGCACTTCGGTAATTTCGGATATCTGTGGAATCCTTACCAGGCAGTTTATTACTTCCTTCCCCATCCCAGCCAATTTTGCCTGTTCATCTGCCAATTGATTCCCCAGGGTCTCTATTTTATCGTCTTTCTGGTGTCCTTTCACATGTACTACAGCAATCTCTTGTGGCAGCAACAAATCCTCCAAGATCATGGCTACTAGTTCCTCGTGGACCAACTCCTTTCCTCTACTATTTATCATTCCCCTTTCTTTCCAGATCTTCCCAAAGGTGTGTACTACCCCAAAGGCATACTTAGAGTCAGTGTAGATTGTCCCGGCTATTCCCTTTAAATTCCTCAGAGCCCGGTGCAAGGCGTACAATTCGCACGTTTGTGCGGACCAGGCATTCGGTAGCCGTCCACTTTCCACTAATTCCCAACCAGTCTCACTAATGACTGCATAACCGTTGTGTCTCTTCCCATCTATCACTCGAGAGGACCCATCAATGTACCACCGCCTACCTGCATGTAAGGGGGTATCCCTCAGATCTTCCCTCACTTTACTCTGGTACTCTATTATGTCTGAACAGCAGTGTTCCAGTTCCTCCTCCCCTTCCCCTTTCCAAAGAAAGTCCGCCGGGTTGTGACAGCCCCCGACTTCTATTCGGAGGTCTTCTCGGTCTCACAATATGGCTTCATATTTCAGAATTCTCGAGTCAGTCAGCCACCTCCCGGCCTTCTGATTCAGGATAGTTCTAACCTGGTGGGGAGTAGTGACTGTCAAGGGGGCCCCAAAAGTCAACTTCCTGCTTTCCTCTACCAGCTTTGCCGTGGCTGCCACCGCTTGGACACACTCCGGCCACCCTCGGGAGACTGGATCCAGAATTTTTAACAGGAAAGCCACGGGCTTCCTTTTACCCCCCCAGTCCTGGGTCAATACTCCAAGAGCGGTTCCCTTTCTGGAGTTCACAAAGAGGCGAAATGTCTTACTAAAATCCGGCAAGCTTAAAACAAGTGCGGCCATCAATTTTCCTTTTAGGATTTCAATTAACTTTTTCTCCTCCTCCTCCCATTTTATTCTGTTGGGTGCCTCCTCAATGAGTTTTAGGTACAAGTCTTTAGTAAGGGGGGCATAGTCGTCTATCCATAACCGACAATAGCCTAAGAGTCCCAAGAACTTCCGCAACTCCCTCTTGGTCGTTGGGAGGCCTAGTTCGATTATTGCCCGCACTCTTTCCGGACTTATTCGTTTCTGTCCCTGGCTTATCAAGTGTCCTAGGTACTTAACCTCTTTCTCGACATATTGGAGCTTCTTCTGACTCACTCTTAACCCCTTCTCAGCTAGGTAATTTAACAGGGCATTAGTCCCAAGTAGGACGTCCTCCTCCGCCGGTCCGGATAAAAGGAGATCATCCACGTATTGTATAAGATTAAGGGCCGGGGACAAGGTTAGTCCCTCCAATAATTGTTCCAGAATCTGCCCGAACAGAGTCGGGGACTCAGTGAATCCTTGGGGGAGTACGGTCCACCTGTACTGTTGTTTTCTGCCAGTATCAGGATCCTCCCATTCAAAAGCAAAAGGATCCCTACTGTCCTTGCCTAGGGGACACGCCCAGAAGGCATCCTTTAAGTCTATAACACTAAACCAGCCGTGGTCCGGGGGGATTCGCCCCAGAATAGTGTATGGGTTCGGTACCACAGGGTGCCGTACTTGGACAATTTTATTTACTTCCCTTAGGTCTTGGACCATTCGGTAGCTCCCATCCGACTTCCGGACCGGCAGGATGGGGGAATTGTATCATGACATACAGGGCTCTACCAATCCATCTTTTATTAGGTCTTCCATAACTGTCTTCAGGCCCTGCCTCCCTTCCCAAGAGATGGCGTATTGGCGCACTCTGACGTCGGGGCTCTGGGGCTTTAATTTTACCTCCACAGGTCGAATTGCGAGTCCTCCCCGGTTCCCTTTGGCGACCCAAACCCTAGGGTCTATCTCTGTCAATCGGGACTCACTAAGGTATGACATGGTAACGGCTAATTCTTCCTCTCTCACTTCTGCCCCGTCTCGCTTCTCTCCCTCTCCAACTTTTCTTCGACGTTCCTCTTTCCACCCCATAATCTCCCTGCCCCATTCCAGTGGACTTACAAGCTTCCCGTACGGCTGCCACCATCATTTTTGTCTTATGTTTCTCCCTTATTACATCCCTCTGAACGTACACCTTCTGTGCTTCCCGTAATAATTCTGCAACATCCTTTTCAGCCCAATCCTCCACTTTCTGTAATTTCTTCTGAATGTCAGGCCATGACTTAGTCACAAAGTGCACCTTAAGCATGCTCTTGCCTATTTCCCCATCGGGGTCTAAACCTGAATACTTTCGCATGGACTCCCGCAAACGGTCTAAAAACTCACTCGGGGATTCATCCTTTTTCTGTCCAACTTCAAATGCTTTTGCTAAATTCCGCTGATGGGCACGCAGGTTTGGATTCCCCTGATTATAAGGCTTCTGAGGTCTGTCATATTGGCCCTTCCCCCCGCGTCGTTATGATCCCACCGGGGGTTCTCTAAGGGGTACTTCTGCTCTCCACGCTGAGGGCCGTCCTGATGCTCCCTATCCCAAATGGCCATTGCACTATTCCGGATCATAACAATTTCATCGTAATTAAATAGTATTCTCATCATGGCCTGCAGTTCAGCCCATGTGTATATACTGGGCCCCAGAAATTGGTCCAGTTGTATTCCCACACTGACGGGGTCGTCCATTAGACGGGGTCGTTCATTACGGAGTTGCCGGATATCCCCAGAATTTAAAGGTTGTACTACGAAGCCGGTCCGTTCGTTCCCAAACGGCACCTCTCGTAAGGGGTTCAGCTGTTCAATATTGTCACTCCTCCCAGCTCTCAATCCCTCTTCTCGACCTCTCCGCATCTCGAGTCGGACTGATTTCCTAATGCCTGGGGTGAGTTCTGTGCCCCCTCCTGTGCCCCCCCCAGCAGTCCCTTCCTCACTGGTCGTAGCCTGCTGGGACTCGGAATTATCCGTCGCAGGAGGGAGGTCCGCGCTGGACGCCTGGTCGTGCGCGGGTGGTATATACGGGGGCGGGGAAGACGGTGGCAAACCGTCGGTGAGGATGTCCCAAGACTTCTGGGGCTTCCTCGGGTCTGTTTGGGGAATCAGAGGATAGAGACGCGTGGGACTCTCGCCGTCGCCCGCCAACCAGGCGGCGGCATATTTGCTCTCCTCTGGGTCAAACGGTTGTTTTCTGTTAACATATACATTTAGGATTTGACACACCCAGTCTTCACCAGACCCATACTCGGGCCAAACTACCGAGGGGGCGCGGATAGGTTCTTTGGTCCATATAAAACAACAATATTTTATCATGGTCTCTTTCTTTAAGTCCTTCGTTCTACTACTGTCCGTCCATAGACTTAACTTCCGACCTAATGGACTATCGGGGGGTATTTCTTTCCCATTTGCAGTCTTCCCTGACTTTTCCTTAGTAAATCTAGAAGTCTGATTTCCCATGGTTTATCTTCGGTCCTGGTCTTAAACGCCCAAAGCGTTTTCACAGATGACCGTCAAAACCACAATTTCCCGTGGTTTATCTTCAGTCCTGGTCTTAAATGCCCAAAGCGTTTTCACAGATGACCGTCAAAACCACGCGGCCAACAAGGAAGAACAAAAGAATCTCTTACCTTGATCCGTGCACGGAGTTGTCTGGCCTTTTTAAATGTGTGTACCCCCGTGTATAGTCACTAACCGGTGGTCCCAGCACTCGTCCGTGTGTTCCTTTTCCAGGATTCAAAATTATTTTTAAATGAGCCGGGTAACATCCTCTCTTGGCCGACGGCCAACGGACCAAGCTGATCAGTGAGAAGTAGAAATATATACTAGACGCGTCTTTGTTGTAATCAGGCTTGATCCGTGAGCCGAAGAGACTGCCCCCCCCGGCAATAATTATTTCATCCCGGAGGAGCCCCCAATTGTGCGAGATAAGTGGCTGTCCAGCCCCATCTCCGGCACTTTTTATTTCCCTTCCCAGGAACAAAGACACGGAGGAGTCTGTCCAAAACTTTTTCATTCAACTTTGCAAAGTCGGGTGCTGTTCCCAAAGGCACACACACACAAGCATAGTAATCTCCACACATTATATACATGTATATGTGGGCTGGGTCTACTACTGCTGCCTTGACCAACGAGTGCTCGGATTCCCCACTGTTTTCCTTATTTGGGTTCTGGTGCCTGGGATTCTTTTATCATTCACTTGGCCAATCAGTGTTTGAGCTTCCCGTTCTTCCCTTATATGGATGATGTTGTACAACTGTGGTTAAGGGCGGTCTCTCAACTATCGAGGAAAGCTGTTACAACTGTTTCATTCATATAAACGTGGGGGAGGTCCGGCAACAGTTGAGTGTCTGCTTGTGTTTACTATGAGGTAGAAAAGACTAAAAGGAAGCTAACCGTTTAAAAATTACACTACCCCCTACACCCCCTCTCTCACCCTCCCTCGCACTTTCCTCTTCCTCCCCCTCTCTCGCCACGCCAGTCTCCCCTTCTCACTCTCCTCTCTCTCTCTCCCACTCTTTCCCCATCTCTGTCCCCTCTCTTTCCCCCCGCTCTCAACCTCTTTCTGTCCCCCTCTCTCACCCTCCCTCGCACCTTCCTCTCCCTCTCCCTGTCACTCTCCCCATCTCTCGCCCTGTCTCTCTCCCCCTCCCTCTCCCGCTCCCTCTCCCCCCTCTCTCCCCCTCTCCCCCCTCTCTCACCCTCTCTCTCCCCCTCTCTCTTCCCCCACTATCTCCCCCTTTCTCTTGCACTCCCCGTCTCTCTTCCCCCTCCCTATCTCTCTCTCTCTGCCGCCTCTCTCTCTTCCCCTCTCCACACCCCTCTCACCCCTCTAACCCCTCTCACCCCTCTCCCCTCCTCTCTCGCCTTCTCTCTACCGTCTCTCTCACCCCCACTCTCTACACCTCTCTCTTTCACCCACTCTCTCTCTCTACACCTCACTCTCTGTCTCCCCCCTCTCTTCAAAAACTCTCCCCCTGCTCTGTCACCTAAATCTCTCCCCTCTCTCTCACTCCCTCCCTCCCTAACCCTCTCCCTCCCCCACTGTCTCCCTCACTCTCTCTCTCTGCACTCTCTCTCCCCACTCTCTCTCCCCACACTCTCCCCCACTCTGTCCCCACACTCTCTCTACCCCTCCCTCTCTCCCCCCTCTCCCCCTCTGACTCCCTCCACTCTCTGTAACCCTCCCTCTATCACCCTCCCTCTGTCCGCCTCTCTCTCCTCTCTGTCCCCCACTCTCCCCCTCTGTCCGCCTCCCCTTCTCTCTCCCTGCCTCTCCCCTCTCTCTCTACCCTGCTCACCCCTTCTCTCGACCCCCAATCTTTCTCTCTCCCTTTCTCCCTTCACTTCCTCTCTCTCCCACTCTGTCGCCTAAATCTCTCCCTCTCTCTTCCTCTCTCACTCCCTGCCTCTCATGCTCTCACTCTCTCCTCCCTCTCCCCCACTCTCTTTCCCCACTCTCTTTCCCTACTCTCACATCATCTCTCTCCCCTCTCTCTCTCTCCCCTCTCTCTCCACCCCTCTCACCCTCCCTCTCTCACCATCTCACTCTCCCCTCTCTCTTTCCCACTCTTTCTCCACTGTCTCCCCCAATCTCACTCCCCTTCTTTCTCTCCCCTTTCTCTGCCCCCTTCTTAATCCACATCCCCCTGTCTTTCCCCTTTTCTCAACCTCCACTCTCCCCCTCTCTCTCTCCCCCCTCTCTCTCAACCTCTCTCTCACACACTCTCTCTCCCCCTCACACTCTCCCCCCTCTCCCCCTCTCTCGCCTCTCCTTCTCACC
The DNA here is from genome assembly GCF_047496795.1 of Chiloscyllium punctatum. Taxonomy (NCBI): domain Eukaryota; kingdom Metazoa; phylum Chordata; class Chondrichthyes; order Orectolobiformes; family Hemiscylliidae; genus Chiloscyllium; species Chiloscyllium punctatum. The sequence goes on along the minus strand of NC_092772.1, from coordinate 2,950,790 downwards.
TCTCTCTATCACCCTTTCTCTCCCCTCCCACTCTCTCTCCTCTCTCTCCCCACCTCTCTTGCCCCTCTCCCTCGCCTCTCTCTCTCCCCCCTCTCTCCTCCAGTCTCTCCCCCACTCTCTCTCCTCCACACTCTCTCTCACTCCATCTCCAGCCTCTCTCTCCCTTCTCTCTCCCCCCTCTCCGCCTCTTTCCCCAACTCTCTCTCTACCCCCTCTCTACCCCCTCTCTCTCGCCCCCCTCTCACACCCTCTCTCCCCCCACTCTCGCCCCCTCTCTTGCCCCCCACTCTTGTCCCCACTCTCGCCCCCTCCCTCGCCCCCTTCTCTCCCCCTCTCTCGCCCCCACTCTCGCCCCCTACTCGTCTCCACTCTCTCCCCTCTCTCTCCCCCCTCTCTCACAACCTCTCTCTCACACCCTCTCTCTACCCCCTCACACCCCCCCCGTCTCCCCCTCTCTCGCCTCTCCTTCTCACCTCTCTCTATCACCCTTTCTCTCCCCTCCCACTCTCTCTCCTCTCTCTCCCCACCTCTCTTGCCCCTCTCTCACGCCTCTCTCTCTCTCTCCCTCTCTCTCCTCCACTCTCTCCCCCACTCTCTCTCCTCCACACTCTCTCCCCCTCGCTCTCCAGCCTCTCTCTCCCTTCTCTCTCCCCCTCTCCGCCTCTTTCCCCAACTTTCTCTCTACCCACCTCTCTCCCCTCTCTCTCGCCCCCCTCTCGCACCCTCTCTCGCCCCCACTCTCGCCCCCTCTCTTGCCCCCCACTCTCGCCCCCACTCTCGCCCCCTCCCTCGCCCCCTTCTCACCCCCTCTCTCGCCCAACTCTTGCCCCCAACTCGTCTCCACTCTCTCCCCTCTCTCTCAACCCCTCTCTCACCCCCTCTCTCACACCATCTCTCTCCCCCCCCTCTCACGCCCCTCCCCCCCCACTCTCCGACCTCTCTCGCCCCCCCTCTCTCTCTCTCCCCTCTCTCTCCCCTCTCTCTCTCTTCCACTCTCTCTACCCCCTCTGTCTCTCTCTCCCTCGCTCTATACCCCTGTTTCTCTACCCTTTCTCTCTCTCCCCTCTCTTTCCACCCCTGTCTTTCTCCCCTCTCTCCACCTCCACTCTCTCCATCTCCCCTCTTTTTCACCCCACTCTCTCTCGACTCTCTCCTTCCCCTCTCTTTCTCCCTCCCCTCTCTCCCTCCCCTCTCTCTCTCCCCAGCCTCTTACCCTGCTCTCTTACCCCAATCACTTACGCAAGTCTCTCTCCCTTCTCTCCCAACGCAATCTCACCCCCACTCTCCCCATCCACTGTCCCTCCCCCACTATTTCCCCCCACTCTCTCCACACCACTCTCTCCCCCCCACTCTCTCTCCCCCACTCTCTCCCCTCACTCTCTCCCCCTCACTCTCTGCCTCCTCTCTCTCCTCTCACTCTCCCTCCTCTCTCTCGACCCCTCTCTCTCCCCCTCTCTCTTCCCCATCTCTGTACACCCTCTCCCACCCCTCTCTGCCCCCACTCTCTACCCCCACTCTCTCTCCCTCTTTCTTTCCCCCTCTCTCCCTCTCTCTACCCACTCTCTCCACCTCTACCCCCTCTCTTCCCACCTCTCTCGCCTCTCTCTCTCTCGCCTTTCTCTCTCACCCCCTCTTTCTCCTCTCACTCTCTCCCCTCTCTCACCCTCTCTCTTCCCAGCTCCTTTGCCCCTCTTTCTCATCTCACTCTCTCACCCCCTCTCTCTCTCCCCACACTGTCCCCCATTCTCTCTCTCCCCACTCTCTCCCCCTCTCTCTCCCCCTCTCTCTCCCCTCTCTCTCTCCACCCTCTTTTCCCAAAACTCTCTCTATCCCCTCTCTGCCCCTCCCCCTCTCTCCCCTCCGTCCGCCCTATCTCTCGCCCCCATCTCGCACCCATCTGTCGTCCCCTGTCTCGCACTCCTGTCTCGCCCCTCCTCTCTCTCCACCTCTTTCGCCCCACCCTCGCCCCCCCTCTCGCCCCCACCCTCGCCCACCCTCTCGCCCCCCACTCTTGCACACCCTCTCACCCCCCACTCTTGCCCCCACTCTTGCCCCCACTCTCGCCCCCCCATCGTCTCCACTCCTGCCCCTCTCTCTCCCCCCTCTCTCTCCCCTTTTCTCTCGCCTCTCTCTACCCCTCTCTATCACTCTCTCTCCAACCCTCTCCCCTTCTCTCTCCCCCAATTCTTCACCTCTCTCTCCCCAGTCTCTCTACTCTGCTCTCTCTACCCCCTCTCTTTACCTCCCTCTGTCTCTCTCCCCTCTCTCTCTACCCTCTCTTCCGATCCCTCTCCCCTCTCCAACTCCCCTCTTCATCTCCCCTCTCCCAGTCTCCACTTTCTTCCCTTCTCCCCCTCCCCTGTCACCCCCTCTCTCCCCCACTTTCTCCCCACTCTCTGTCTGTCCCCGCGCTCTCTGCCCTCTCTCTCACCCCTCTCTCACCCCCTCTCCCCCTCTCTCCCCTCACTTCCTCCCCTCTCTCGACCCCTCTCTTACCCCCTCTCTCGCCACCTTCCTCGATCCCTCCCTCTGCCACCTCTCTCTGCCCCTCTCTCTGCTCCCCTCTCCCAGCCCCCTCTCCCTGCTGCTCTCTCTCTCCCCCTCTCTCTCCCCCTCACCCTGTCCAGCTCACTCTCCCCCCTCTCTCTCCCCTCTCCCCCTCTCGCTCCCTCGCCCCTCCTTCTCCCCCGCTCTCCAGCTAGCTCTCTAACCCCTCTCTCACTTCCCCTTCTCTCTCCACCCTCTCTCTCCTTGTCTCACTCTCTATCCTATCTCTCCTCCTCCCCCTCCCTTTCATCCTCTCTCAGTCTCTCTACCCCTCACTCTCTCCCCAACTCTCTCTTCACTAACTCTCTCCCCCAACTCTGTCACAGAACTCTCTCCCCTCTCTCTTCTTCTCTCACCCCTTCCGTCTCTCAATCCCTCCCTCACTCAACCTCTCACTCTCCCCATCTCTCCCTCCCCCGTCTCCCCCCTCATCTCCCCCGCTCTCACCCCACTCTCTCCCCTCCTCTCTCTCGCCCCTCTCTCCCCCCTCTCCCCCTCTGTCTCCCCCTCTCACTCTCTCCCCACTTCTCTCCCCTCCTCTCTCTCCCCTCGTCGCTACTCCCCCACTGTCTGTCTCCCCCTCTCTCCACCACTGTCTCCCCCGTCTCTTTCCTCTCTCTTGCCCCCCTCTCTGTGTCCCCCCTCTCTCTCTGTGCCCCACTCACACTGTCCCCTAACTCTGTCCCCCTCGCACTGTCCCCGCGCTCTTTGTCCCTCCTTTCTCTCTGTAACCCCACTCTCTGACCCCTCTCTCTGCCCCCCTCCTCTCTAACACCCCTCCTCTTCTCCCCCTCCTCTCTGTCCCCGCTTCTCTTTGACCCCCTCACTCTCTGTTCCCCTCTCTCTGTCCCCCCTCTCTGTGCCCCCCTCTGTCTATTCCCCTCTCTCTGTCCCCCCTTCTCTGTGTCCCCTCTGTCTATTCCCTTCTCTCTGTCCCCCCTCTCTGTGCCCCTTCTGTCTATTCCCCTCTCTCTGTCCCCCCTCTCTGTGCCCCCTCTGTCTATTCCCCTCTCTCTGTCCCCCCCTCTCTCCGTTCCACTCTGTCTGCCCCCCCTCTGTTGTCCCTCTCTCTCCATTCCCCTCTCTTTGTCCCCCTCTATCTGCCCCCCTCCTCTCTGTTCCCCCTCTCTCTGAACCCTCCTCTCTCTCTGTCCCCCCACTCACTGTCCCCTCTATGTCCACCTTCTCTCTTCCCCCTCTTTTACCCCCCTCCTCTCCCCATCTCTCCCCTCTCTCTCTCCCCCCACTCTCTTGCCCCCTCTCTCTGTCCCTTCTCTCTCTGACCGCCCCTCTCTCTGTCACCCAATCTCTCTCTCTCCTCTCTCAGACCCTCCATCTCTCTGTCCCCTTCTCTCAATGCCCCCTCTCTCTCCGTTGCCCTCGCTCTGTCTCCCTCTCTCTGTCCCCCACTCTCTGTCCCCATCCTCTCTGTCACCCTCTCTTTGTCCTCCCTCCCTCTGTCTCCCCTCTCTCCATTCCCCTCTCTCTGTCCCCCCTCTCTGTCCCCTCTCTCTCATCGTTCCCCTCTTTCTGTCCCCTCTCTCTCTGTCCTCCCTCTCTGTCCCCCCTCTCTCTCCGTTCCCCTCTCTCTGTCCCCCTATCTCTGTGCCCCCCCCCCCCCGGTTCCCTCTCTCTGTCAACACCCTTTCCGCTCCCGTCACCCCTCTCTCTCTGTCCCCCCTCTCTCTGTCCCCCTCTCTCTGTCCCCCCTCTCTCTGTCCCCCTCTCTCTGACCCCCCTCTCTCTGATCCCCTTTCTCTGTCCCCCTCTCTCTGTCGCCCAAATGTCTGTGCCCCCTCTTCCTCTGTCCCCATCTCTCTCTGTCCCTCCCTCTGACACTCCTCTCTCCATCCCTCCCCTCTACGTCCCCCCTCTCTATCCCACTCTCTCTCTCCCTTCTCTCTGTTCATCTTCTCTCTGTCCCCCTCCCTCTGTCCCCCTCTCTCTGTCCCCATCTCTCTGTCCCCCTCTCTGTCCCTGTCTCTCTGTTCCCCCCTCTGTCGCCTCTCTCTCTGTCCCCCCTCTCAATCCCCCCTCTGCACCCGCTCTCTCTGTCCCTCCTCTCTCTCTGTTCGCCCTCTCTCTGTCCCCCTCTCAATTCCTCCCCTCTCTGTCCCCCCTCTCTGTCCTCCCCTCTCCCTGTCACCCTTCTGTCTGTCCTCCCTCTCTCTGTCAACCTCCTCTCTGTCCCCATTCTCTCTCTCCACCCCTCTCTCACTGTCCCCCTCTCTCTTTCCCCCTCTCGCTGTCCACCCTCTCTCTCTTCCCCCTCTCTTTACCCCCTTCTCTCTCCCCATCTCTCCCCTACCTCGCTCCTCCACTGTCTTGTCCCCATCTCTCTCTGTCCCCTCCCTCTCTGTACCCCCCTCTCTGTCCCACCCTCTCTGTCCGTCCCCTCTGTCCCCCTCTCCCTTTCACTCTCTTTCTTTCTCCCGGTCTCTTAGCCCCCTTCTTTCTGTCCCCCCTTTCTTTGCGCCCCCTCTCTCTCCCCCCCCTCTCTCAATGTCCCCCCTCTCTCTGTCCCCACTCTCTCTCGGTCCCCCTCTCTTTGTCCCCCCTCTCTGTACCCCCCGCTCTGTCACCCTCCTCTCTGTCTTCACTCTCTCTTTCACCCTCTCACTCTGTGCCTCCCTCTCCCCCTGTCCCCATTTATCTGTCCACCCCTCTCTCTCTGTACCCCCTTTCTGTTCCCCTCTCTCTGTCCCCCCATTCTCTTCACCCTTCTCCCTGTCCCCCTCTTTCTCTTCCCCCTATCTCTACCCCCCTCTCTATCTGCTATCACTCCACCCTCTCTCTCCTCCCACTCTCTTGTTCCCCTCTCTCTCTGACCCCCCTCTCTCTCTGACCCCGCTCTCTCTCTGACCGCCCCCTCTCTGTCCCCACTCTCTCTGTCCCCCCGCTCTCTCTGTCCTCTCTCTCTCTGACCCCCTCTCTCTCTCTGTTCTCCCCCCCCATCACCCCACTCTCTCTGTCCTCTCTCTGTCCCCCTCTGCCGCCCTCTCTCTGTGACCCCCACTCTCTCTTTCCCCCACGTCTCTCTCTCTCTCCCACTGTCTGTCTCCCTATCTTGGTCCCCTGTCTCTCTGCCCTTCCTTCTCTCTGTCCCCACCTTTCAGTCCGCCCCATCTCCCCCTCTCTCTCTTTCCCCCTCTCTCTATTCCCCCCTCTCTCTGTCGCCCTCTCTGTCCCCTTCTCTCTCTTCCCCCCTCTATCTCCGCTCTCTATCCCCCCTCTCTCAATCCCCCCCTCGGTCCCCTCTCTCTCTGTCCCCCCTCTCTCTGTTCGCCCTCTCTCTCTGTTCGCCCTTTCTCTGTCTCACTCTCGGTCCCTCCCCTCTCTGTCCCCTCTACTTCTCTCCACTCTCTGTCCCCCCTCTCTCTGTCCCCCTCTCTCTGTCCCCCTCTCTCTGTCCCCCCTCTCTGTCCCCCTATCTCTTTCCCCCCACTCTCTATCCCCCCTCTCTGTCCCCTCTCTCTGTTCCCCTCTCTCAGTTCACCCGTCCGTCCCATCTCTCTCTGACCCCCCTCTCTGTTCGCTCCCTCTCTGTCCTGCTCTCCATCCCTCCCCTCTCTGTTCCCCCCTCTGCCCCCTCTCTCTCTGTCCCCCCTCTCTCAATCCCCCCCTGCACCCCCTCTTTCTGTCCCCCCTCTCTCTCTGTTCACACTCTCTCTGTCCCACTCTCCGTCCCTCCCCTCTCTGTCCCCCCCTCTGTCCCCCTCTCCCTGTCACCCTTCTCTCTGTCCCCATTCTCTCTCTGTCACCCTCTGACTCTGTGCCTCCCTCTCCCTCTGTCCCCATTTCTCTGTGCACCCCTCTCTCTGTACCCCCTCTCTGTCCCCCCACTCTCTGCACCCTTCTCTCTGTCCTCCTCTCGCTCTTCCCCCTATCTCTACCCCCCTCTCTATCCCCTATCACTCCACCCTCTCTCTCCCCCCACTCTCTTGTCCACCTCTCTCTCTGTCCTACACTCTCTCTGCCCCCCTCTCCCTCTGTCTCCCTCTCTCTCTGTCCTCTCTCCCTCGCTGTCCCCACTCTCTCTGTCCCCCTCCTCTGTTCCCCCCCCACTGTCCTCTCTCTCTGTCCCCCTCTGCCGCACTCTCTCTGTGACCCCCACTCTCTCTGTCCCCCACCTCTCTCGGTCTCTCCCGCTGTCTGTCTCCCTCTCTCGGTCCCCTCTCTCTCTGCCCCTCCTTCTTTCTGTCCCCCCGCTCTCAATCCGCCCCATATGTCCACCTCTCTCTTTCCACACTCTCTCTAACCCCCTCTCTCTGTCCCCCTCTCTGTCCCCGTCTCTCTCATCCCCCCTCTGTCCCCTCTCTCTCTGTCCCCTCTCTCTCTGTTTGACTTCTCTCTCTCTGTTCACCCTCTCTCTCTGTCCCCCTCTCCCTCCCCCTCTCTGTCCCACCTCTCTGTCCCCCCTCTCTCTGTCACACTCCTCTCTGTTCCCATTCTCTCTGTCCAACCCTCTCACTCTGTATCCTCCTCTCCCTCTGTCCCCCTCTCTCTGTCCACCCCTCTCTCTGTCCCCCTCTCTCTGTCACTTCTCTCTGCCCCTCTCTCTCTGTCCCCCCACTCACTGTCCCACTCTGTCTGTCCACCCTCTCTGTCTTCCGCCCCTCTATACTCTCCTCTCTCTCCCCATCTCTCCCCTACCTCGCTCCACCCACTCTCTTGTCCCCCTCTCTCTGTCCCCTCCCTCTCCGTTCCCCCTCTCTCTGTCCCACCCTCTCTCTGTCCCACCCTCTCTCTGCCCGTCCCCTCTGTCCCCCCTCTCTTTCCTCCTCTTTCTTTCCCTGCTCTCTCTGCCCCCCTCTTTTGTCCCCTCTCTCGTCGCCCCCATCTCTCTGTCCCCTCTCTCAATAGCCCCCCTCTCTCTGTCCCCACTCTCTCTGTGTCCCCCTCTCTCTGTCCCCCCTCTCTGTACCCACTGCTCTGTCACCCTCCTCTCTGTCCCCACTCTCTCTGTCACCCTCTCATTCTGTCCCTCCCTCTCCCTCTGTCCCCATCTCTCTGTCCACCCCCCTCTCTCTGTTCCCCTCTCTCTGTCCCCCCCATTCTCTGCACCCCTCTCTCTGTCCCCCTCTCTTCCCCCTCTCACTACCCCTCTCTCTCCGCTGTCACTCCACCCTCTTTCTCCCCCCCACTCTCTTGTCCCCTTTTCTCTTCTGCCCCTCTCTCTCTGATCCCCCAACTCTCTCTGACCGCCCCCTCTCTGTCCTCCTTCCCTCTGTCCCCCTTCTATCTGTCCCCCCTCTCTCTGTCCCTCTTTCTTTGCCACTCCCTCTCTCTGTCCCCCCCCTCTCTCTCTCCTTCCCCCCTCACTCTCATTCTCCCCTCTCTCTGGCACCCCCTCTCTCCGTCCCCCTCTCTCTGTCCCCACTCTACTCTCTGTCACCCCTCTCTCTTCCCCCTCTGCCCTCCATCTCTGACCCCCTCTCCCTCCGTTCCTCCTCTCTCTGTCCGCCTTTCTCTGCACCCCATCTGCCCGCTCTCTGTCCCCCTCTGTCTGTCCCCCTCGCTTTGTTTCCCTCTCTCTGTCCCCACTCTCTCTGTCCCCTTCTATCCTTGTCCCCCTCTCTCTCTCTCCTCCCCTCCCTAATTGTCCCCCCTCTCTCTGTAACCCCTGTTCCCCTCTCTTTGTACACCTCTCTCTACCCCCTCTGCCGCCCTCTCTCTTGAACCCCACTCTCTCTTTCCCCCCACCTCTCTCTGTCTCTCCCGCTCTCTATCACCCTCTCTCGGTTCCTCTCTTTCTGCCCCTCCTTCTCTCTGTCCCCCCACTCTCAGTCTGCCCCTCTGTCCCCTTCTCTCTGTCCCCTTCTCTCTTTCGCCCCTCTCTCTGTCACCCTGTCCGTCCCTCTACTGCATCCCCGTCTCTCTGTCTCCCATCTCTTACTGTCCCCACTCTCTCTGTCCCCTCACTCCCTCCGTCCCCCCTCCATCCCTCTCTCTCTGTCCCCCTCTCTGTCCCCATGCTCTCTCTGTCCCCCCCTCCCCCGTGTACCCATCTCACTCTGTCCTCTCTCTATTTCCTCCCTCTCTGTCCCCCGTCCCGCCCTCTGTCCCCTCTCCCCACTCTCTCCATCCCCCACTCTCTGTCCCCCTCTCTTTGTCCCCCACTCTCTCCATCCCCCACTCTGTGCCCCCACTCTCTGTCCCCCACTCTCTGTCCCCCTCTCTCTTACGTTCTCTCTGTCCCCCTCTCTCTCTGTCCCCCACTCTCTGACCCCCCTCTCTCTCCCGTTCTCTCTGTCCTCATCTCTCTGTCCCCCTCTCTCTGTCCCCCTCTCTCTCTGTCCCCCACTCTGTCCCCACGTGCTCTCTATCCCCCCTGACCCTGTGTCCCCCTCTCACTCCCTCCTGTCTCTCATCTCCCTCTCTGTTTTCCCGTCCCCCCTCTCTCCCCGTCCCCCCCCTCTGTCACCCACTCTCTCCATCGCCCTCTCTCTGACCCCCTCTCTCTGTCCCCCTCTTTCTCTCCCCCAGTCTCTGTCCCCCTCTCTCTGTTCCCCCTCTCTTTGTCCCCCTCTCTCTGTCCCCCTCTCTCTCGGTCCCCCCTCTCTCTCTGTCCCCCACTCCTTGACCCCTCTCTCCACCCCTCTCTCTCCCCCATCTCTCCCCTACCTCGCTCCCCCCACTCTCTTGTCCCCCTCTCTCTCTGTCCCCCCTCCCTCTGCCCCCACTCTCTCTGTCCCCCTGACTCTGACCTCCCTCTCTCTGCCCCCCCTTCTTCTGTCCCCCTCACGGTCCCCTTCACTCTCTCTGCACCCCCCAAATCTGTCCCCCCCCTCTGCCCCGTCTCCCTGTCCGCTTCACTCTCTGTCCACCTTCTCCCTGTCCCCATTCTCTCTGTTCCCCCTCCCTCTGCCCCTATCTCTTTCCCCCATCTCCGTCCCTCCCCTCTCTGTCACACTCTCTCTGTCCCCCCTCTCTCTGACCCCCCTCTCTGGCCGCCCCTTCCCGCTTTCTCGGTCCCAGCCCTCTCTATGTACCCCATCTCTCTGTCCCCTCACTCTCTCTGTCCCCCCTCTCTCTCTATCCCTCTCTCTCTGTCCCCCTCTCTCTGTGTCCCCCTCTCACTCAGTCCCCCTCTCACTCCGTCCTCTCTCTATCACAGCCCTCTCTGTCCCCCCGTGCCCCCTCTGTCCCCCACTCTCTTCATCCCCCACTCTCTGTCCCCCTCTCTCTGTCCCCCCCTCTCTCGCCCGTTCTCTCTGTCCCCCCACTCTCTGTCTCCCACTCTCTGTCCCCCTGCTCTCTGTCCCCCTCTCTCTTACGCTCTCTCTGTCCCCTCTCTCTGTCCCCCACTCTCTGTCCCTCACCCTCTGTTCCCCACTCTCTGTCCCACTCTCTCTGTCCCCCACGCTCTCCATCCCCCACTCTCTGTCCCCCACTCTCTGTCTCCCTCTCTCTATCCCCCTGCTCTCTGTCCCCCCTCTCTCGTCCGTTCTCTCTGTCCCCTCTCTCTCTGTCCCCCTCTCTTTGTCCCCCTCTCTCTGTACCCACTCTCTCTCTGACCCCCATCTCTGTCCACCTCTCTCGCTGTCCCCCTCTCTGTCCCCACGTGCTCTCTGTCCCACCGTCTCTGTGTCCCCCTCTCACTCCCTCCTCTCTCTGTCACCTCCCTCTCTGTCTACCCGTTCCCCCCTCTGTCCCCCACTCTCTCCCTCGTCCCCCCCTGTCCCCCACTCTCTCCCTCATCCCCCCCTGTCCCCCACTCTCTCCATCACTCACTCTCTGTCCCCCTCTCTCTGTCCCCCACTCTCTGTCCCCCTCTCTCTGTCCCCCACTCTCTGCCTCCTCTCTCAGTTCCCCGTCTCTTTGTCCCCATCTCTCTGTACCCCCTCTCTCTGACCCGTCTCTCTCTCCCTATCTCTCTGTCCCCTCTCTCTGTTCCCCACTCTCTGTCCCCCACTCTCTGTCCCTCACTCTCTGTCCCCCTCTCTCTGTTCCCCCTCTCTTTGCCCCCCTCTCTCTGTACCCCCCTCTCTCTGTCCCATCTCTCTCTGTCTCCCACTCTCTGACCCCTCTCTATACACCCCTCTCTCTCCCCATCTGTCCCCTAGCTCGCTCCCCCTACTCTCTTGTCCCCCCTCTCTCTGTTCCCTCCCTCTCTGTCCCCCCTCTCTCTGTCCCACCCTCTCTGTCCCCACTCTCTCTGTCCGTCCCCTCTGTCCCCGTCTCTCTTTCCTCCTCTTTCTTTCCCTCGCTCTCTCTGCCCCCCTCTTTCTGTCCCCCTCTCTCTTCGCCCCCATCTCCCTGTCCCCCTCTCTCAATATCCCCCCTCTCTCTGTCCCCACTCTCTCTCTGTCCCCCTCTCTCTGTCCCCCCCCGCTCTGTCACCCTTCACTCAGTCCCCAATCTCTCTGTCACCCTCTCACTCTCTCCCTCCCTCTCCCTCTGTTCCCATCTCTCTGTCCACCCTCTCTCTGTACCCCTTTCTCTCTCCCCTCTCTCTCTTCCCCTCTCACAACCCCCTCCCTCTCCCCATTACTCAACCCCCTCTCTCCCCCCACTCTCTTGTCCCCACTCTCTTGTCCCCCCTCTCTCTGTCCCCCTCTCTCTCTGACTCCCTCTCTCACTCTGACCGCCCCCTCTCTGTCCCCTTCACTCTGTCCCCCCTCTCTCTGTACTCTCTTTCTTTGCCCCTCCCCCTCTCTGTCCCCCTCTCTCTCTCCGTCTCCCCTCTCCCTCTTTCTCCCCTTTCTCTGGCACCCCCTCTCTCTGTCCCCAATCTCTCTCTGTCCCCACTCTCTTTCTGTCACCCCTCTCTCTTCCCCCTCTGCCCCCTCTCTCTGACCCCCTTTCCCTCTGTTCCCTCCTCTCTCTGTCCCCCTTTCTCTTCCCCCCAGTCACCCCAGTCTCTGTCCCCCTCTCACTGTCCCCCTCTCTCTGTTCCCACTCTCTCTGTACCCCCCACCTCTCTCTGTCTCTCCCGCTCTCTGCCCCCCTCTCTCGGTCCCCTCTCTCTCTGCCCCTCCTTCTCTCTGTCCCTCCGCTCTCAGTCCGCCTCCTCTGTCCCCTTCTCTATTTCCCCCTCTCTCTGTCCCACCTCTCTCCGTTCCCCTGTCCCCCCTCTACTGCGCCCCCCTCTCTCTGTCTCCCCTCTCTTACTGTCCCCACTCTCTCTGCTCCCCTCTCTGTCTCCCCTTCTCCCTGTACCCCCCTCTGTTCCCCCTCTCTCTGTCCCCCTCTCTCTGTACCACCTCTCGCTGTCCTCCCTCTCTCTCTGTCCTCCTTTCTCTCTATCCCCCTCTCTCTATCCTCCCTTCTTTCTGTCCCCCTATCTCAGCCCCCCTCTCTGTCCCCCCCTTCTCGGTCCCAACCCTCTCTCTGTCCCCCCCTCTCTGTCTCCCCTCTCTTACTGTCCCCACTCTCTCTGCTCCCCTCTCTGTCTCCCCTTCTCCCTGTACCCCCCTCTGTTCCCCCTCTCTCTGTCCCCCTCTCTCTGTACCACCTCTCGCTGTCCTGCCTCTCTCTCTGTCCTCCTTTCTCTCTATCCCCCTCTCTCTATCCTCCCTTCTTTCTGTCCCCCTATCTCAGCCCCCCTCTCTGTCCCCCCCTTCTCGGTCCCAACCCTCTCTCTGTCCCCCCCTCTCTGTCCCACTCTCAGCCCCCCTCTCTATCTCTGTCCTCCCCCCTCTCTGTATCTCCCACTCTCTGTCCCCCTCTCTCGGTCCCCCTCTCTCTCTGTCCCCCTTCTCTCTGTCCCCCTTCTCTCTGTCCCCCCGCTCTCAGTCCGCCACCCCTCTCCCCCGTTTCTCTTTACCCCTCTCTCTGCCCCCCTCTATCTGCCCCCCTCTCTCTGTCCCCCGGTTTCTCTGTTCCCTTCACTCTCTATCCCCCTTCTCCCTGTCCCCACTCTCTCTGTTCCCCCCTCTCTTTGCCCCCATCTCTGTCCCTCCCAGCTCCGTCCCTCCCCTCTCCGCCCCTGTCTTCTCTGTCCCCCCTCTCTCTGACCTCCCTCTCTGTTCCCCACCCCCGTCCCAGCCCTCTCTATGTACCCCCATCTTTCTGTCTCCTCACTCTCTCTGTCCCCCCCCCACTCTATCCCTCTCTCACTCTGTCCCTCATTCGGTCCCCACGCCCCCCCATCCCCCACTCTCTCCATTCCCCACTCTCTGTCCCCCTCTCTCTGTCCCCTACTCTCGGTTCCCCTCTCTCTGTCCCCCTCTCTCTGTTCCCCTCTCTCTGTTGCCCTCTCTCTGTCCCCCTCTCTCTCCCGTTCTCTTTGTCCCCCTTTTCTCTCTGTCCCCCTCTCTTTGTCCCGGTCTCTCTGCCCCCCCTCTCTCTGTCCTCATCTCTCTTTCCCCCTCTCTCTGTGTCCCCCATTCACTCCTTCCTCTCTTTGTCACCTCCCTCTCTGTCCCCCCGTCCGCCCCCCGTCCCCACTCTCTCTATCCCCCACTCTCTGACCCCCACTCTCTCCGTCCCCCAGTCTCTGTCCCCCTCTCTCTGTCCCCCACTCTCAGCCCCCCCCCTCTCTGTTCCCCAGCTCTTTGTCCCAATCTCTCTGTTCCCCCTCTCTCTCTGTCCAACTCTCTCTGTCCCCCACTCTTTGACCCCTCTCTCATTATGTCCTCCCCTATTTCTCTCTCTCTTCCTCACCTTAGCTCTACCTTGCCTCTCTCTCGCTCTCCCTGTCTCTCCCTGCTCCTTCACTCTCTCTTCACTTCTCTCACTCTCGATCCCCCTACCTCAGTCTCTCTTTCTCCCCACCTCCCTCTGTTTCTCTCTGACTAAATCTCTTTCCCTCCTGCCCCCCCTCCCTCTCTGATGCAATCTGTGTCCCTGACGCGTCTCTCTCCCTCTGATCCAGAGATTGGGGAGGGGGTTAGTCCACTCATGCCAGGAAATGGGGAGTCCAGCCTGCAGTGGTGGGACAGAGGGAGTTAAACCCAGCTACTGAGCTCAGGGTGCGGTGCCCTCCCCTTCCCTGAGGACCAGGACTTGGGGCTGAGTCTCTCTCTCTCCAGTTCAGCTTCTCCAACACAAAGACACACAACAACCTCGGTCACTCTGCTGCTCGGCACGCTTTAATCAACATTGTTATTGGTTACAAATGGAAGTGATGGATACAGTCAGTGGGATGGTGCCTTTTCTCACTGGCTCCTGAGTTGTGAGAAACATTGAAATGTTTCCCTGTAACCCCCCTGGGGGATAAGGATGGACAAACCAGCGCTACCCTCAGTCTGTTACCATAGCGACAGGCTGCTCCATCACTGCAACACTGAACTGAAATGAGAAAATCCCGGATGGATTGATTAATGAGGGAATTTGATGGATGGATGGATTTGGGTGAAGGGATATTTCAGCACATTCTTCAGCTGCTGCCTGAACTTAGTCTGGGTCACGGCATAAATCGCGGTGTTTGTGCAGCAACTGAGGAGCTGCAGCATGAAGCCCAATTCCCCCACAAAGGGATCGAGATTCACAGACCGATACCCAATATACCACATCTGGGTCCATATAGAATACAGCATTAACGTTGACCATAACAGGATGAAATTGGCCGAGATCACAAACAGTAAAATGATGGATTTTTTTCGGTTTCTCATTTCAGTGTCAGACTGAGCGTCCCCATTGGGGTGAGCGCGGAGTCTCCTGCGGGCTCTGCTGGTCACTAAAATGTGTCTGACAGTGAGAACATTGAGCAGCAGAATCAGGAGAAATGGGACACACGGGGTTAGAATGTGGTGGAGGAACTCGATTGTGCCCCAGACAATGGAGGAATAAACAGACTCTGTTACCTCACAAAACCAGGGGAGGTTCACCAGCCGATACCGAGCCGTGAGCATAAAATACCAGGAAATGTTCTTTAAACAGCTCAGCACAGTCACTGCTCCCAGAACCACAGCCGCCGTTTTCTCACTGCAATATTTACTTTTCAGCTTCTGGCAACAAATGGCCACAAACCGATCAAAGGTGAAAGTGACGGTGAACCAGACAGAGCAGTCAGTGGCTGCATAAAGCAGGACCCCGTGGATATTACACACGGGGACGGAGTACACCAGGAAATAAAACTGTTCCCAATAAACAATGGGAATGTGTCTCAGGATCAGGTCGAGGATAATGACCAGGAGATCCGCCGCTGCCATGGCCCCCAGGTAACGTCTGACACATGGAGACAATCCACAATCTTTATAAAGCAGGACGTAGATGGTCACTACGTTAACTGTGAGGAAGGAAAACAAACCGATTATCCATCAGCCTGGAGGCAAAGGGACCCGTTTGATCGGGGACCCAGTGAGATTTTCAAATGTGTCCCTGTATTCAGGGATTTATTAAAATAATTGGAGCTGGAAAAACAAATGGGAAGGTCGGAATTACTGACAAAAATGTGACATAAATCACAAGAACCCCTCCCTCCCCAAACACACAGAGACACATCCATCAGGACAGATGGTTTCCAGAACATTCCCACACACTCGATCAATCGAGAGCAGATACAGGTCACTCCTTCCCAGTTCCTAATACGGAGGGTGGGAACGTTGCTGTCCTGAAGGATTCTCTCCCAGTTTCCGAAGACAAACGGAGTTTGGGAATTCCTGTATTTTGGTCTAAATTGTGGTCGATCCTGTGTTGTGGAGAAATGTAAACGCAGGGAAAACGTATTCACCCCTTTAACTGCCTGAGGGTCCTTCGGAACAGTGTCTCCTTCCCCCTGGAACGGGATCTCTTCCCTCGGGATCTTATCGTTTGTTCAATTCACTGACGTCCGGCCGTTCACAAACAATGTCAGGGACAGAACGTTCTGGGGAATGGCAGTTATAGAATGTCGGGGACAGAACGTTCCGGGGAATGTCAGTTATAGAATGTCGGGGACAGAACGTTCTGGGGAATGGCAGTTATAGAATGTCGGGGACAGAACGTTCCGGGGAATGTCAGTTATAGAATGTTGGGGACAGAACGTTCCGGGGAATGGAAGTTATAGAATGTCAGGGACAGGAAATTCCAGGAATGTCAGTTATAGAATGTCAGGGACAGAACGTTCTGAGGAATTCCTTGACCTGTCCATGACCTTTCCCCCTTATCCACCCCACCAACATGATGTACTGAGCAAAGGCCACATATCCATCCAGCGTGGGGAGCTACACTGACCACATCATTGCATTATCTATAAACCACAGATAGTCTGACCAGCACAGCAGGATGTGCAGTGATCGCACGGGAATTAATCTGTAAACCAGGAGCAGTTACCCTCCCAGCATGTAGGATTGTGTACCCCCCCCCCCCCAGTGCATTGATCTGCAACACAGGAGCAGTTACCCTCCCAGCATGTAGGACTGTGTTCCCCACCCCAGTGCATTGATCTGTAACACAGGAGCAGTTACCCTCCCAGTATGTAGGACTGTGTACCCCACCCCAGTATATTGATCTGCAAACCAGGAGCAGTTACCCTCCCAGAATGCAGGACTGTGTACCCCACCCCAGTGCATTGATCTGTAACCCAGGCGCAGTTGCCCTCCCAGCATGTAGGACTGTGTACAGCACCCCAGTACATTGATCTGCAACCCAGGAGCAGTTACCCTCCCAGAATGTGGGACTGTGTACCCCACCCCAGTACATTGATCTGTAACCCAGGAGCAGTTACCCTCCCAGAATGTAGGACTGTGTACACCACCCCAGTGCATTGATCTGTAACCCAGGAGCAGTTACCCTCCCAGCATGTAGGACTGTGTACTCCACCCCAGTGCATTGATCTGTAACCAAGGAGCAGTTACCCTCCCAGCATGTAGGACTGTGTACCCCACCCCAGTACATTGATCTGTAACCCAGGAGCAGTTACCCTCCCAGCATGTAGGACTGTGTACCCCACCCCAGTGCATTGATCTGTAAACCAGGAGCAGTTACCCTCCCAGCATGTAGGACTGTGTACACCACCCCAGTACATTGATCTGTAAACCAGGAGCAGTTACCCACCCAGCATGTAGGACTGTGTATCCCACCCCAGTGCATTGATCTGTAACCCAGGAGCAGTTACCCTCCCAGCATGTAGGACTGTGTACACCACCCCAGTACATTGATCTGTAAACCAGGAGCAGTTACCCACCCAGCATGTAGGACTGTGTATCCCACCCCAGTGCATTGATCTGTAACCCAGGAGCAGTTACCCTCCCAGCATGTAGGACTGTGTACCCCACCCCAGTACATTGATCTGTAACCCAGGAGCAGTTACTCTCCCAGTATGTAGAGCTCTGTGCACCAACCCACTGCATTCCTCAGTAACACTGTGTTATATCCCTGCCCAGTGTGAGGAAACATGCAGCCCATGCTGGAAGTGACAGGATGTGCAGCTCCCACCCATTTCCAGCTCCATATCCCCATTGTTGCCCTGACAAGGGGGTGCTGTGGGTATGAACCTCACTGCCAGAGAGAGATGGCGGCAGTTTAAATATCACCACATGGGAGGGATTTGGGGTATGGACAGGGAGGGAATGACTGAGAGACAGTGTCATGGAAGGCTGTGTTCCCAGGTTGCAGAATACTGAAATGTCGACACTTCGATAGCATCCTGTAACATGAGCCTGTCTTCCCAGGAAAGATGGGAAAAAGGGATATTGGTGTGAGGCCAGATGAGCACTTGTTCTGCATCTTTGTAACTGCAATTAGTTTCAACAGAGTCTATGACTCATTGGGCAGATCCTAACAATAATTTATCTTTGTTTGATTTTCCTTCAGTGTGCCGGAGGGATTGTCCACACGAGGCTGAGCTAGTTTCCTGGTCCTATCTTATCGGACTCACCTCATTAACTACCCAGCCCACCCCATGGTATCTCTCTCATTCAATATCCGCCTGATTCTCCCACCGATCATGGCTGGAGATACTCACCATCACCCGCGTGCTCCTGGATATTTGGTGATCCCAGACACTGGGGCCATTTTTAAAAGCCCAATGGAAACAAGGTTGAGTTTTCTCAGTAAGGAGCTGCCCTGCATAGTTTACCCCGAGCATGGCAGATAAGCGGCAATTATACCATAGTTTGTTGACGCTGCATGGTGTGCATAGTGGATGGGCTAGTACAGTGTGGGACCATTGCCTTCCCAGAGGGGGCCTTTCCACCAGACCCACCGAGCATGGTCTGTGCTCACCACCAGACTCGGTGCAGTATCTGCTGTCTGAAGAAATGTCCATCAAAACAGGACAAGCATCAATAACCTTCCCCGTTCTGTTAGGATAAGGGTCACTGTATTCTCTCTCCTCCCTCACACTCACTGTATATCTGTTATAGGACCTATCGCCGAACAAGGCTCATGGTCCACCACTCTCACTGCTGCATGCAGCACCTTTCCCCCACATCCCCATCTCTCTCTCTCTCTCTCTCTCTCTGTGTCACCCCTTCCATTACACTAATAACACTGCATGAATACAATACTGTGGACTGACTCTCCCCATCCCTCACCTACACCAGCACTAACAACAGGGCCACACACTCCCACCCTCCCTCCCTTCCCCCCTTTCTCCCATATCCGTTCCCTCCCTCCCCCCACCCCCCTCCCCCCCCCTCCCCGCCATGTGGGGAGGACCCTGGTAGGAGCCGGAGAGGACGAGGACACCTCGTGTGGAGATTCTGAAACATCCACGTCACACCAACCGAGTAAGGATCAATGTTCAGTGAAGGGCAATTCTCACTTTAAACCCACTGGCAGCTCCGTTTCCCCCCGGCACAACTTAGAAGCCGTGGCCCTGATGCCATCTCCCTTTTGTGTCGAGCTGGTACAAATGGAACCCCCACGGTCTCGGTGAGCAGGAGGGTGGGCTCACATCACATCGTCACCACCACCTCCCAGGAAGGGAGCAGGGAGACTCCTTCCTACACCTCCTCCTGTAAACAGCTTAGATACTGAAACTAATCTGTGAGAGTTACTGCTCTCCCCACTTGTCCTGATATCTTCAATAATCTGTGCTCATATACACCCAGCGCTCTCTGCTCCTGCAGCCCCTTTATAATGGTACAGCCTGTTTCAAACTGCCTTTCAATGTCCTTCCTACCACAGTACATCACCTCACACTGCTCTGCACTGATCCCCATCTGCCCGAAAACTACTCCAACGTATCACTGTCCTGTTACAGTTCCACACTGACCTCCATAGACTTCAGAGTTCTTCCAGGTTCGGTGCCACCTACAAACATTGAGATTGTCATAGCGTCACAGTTCCCATGAAACAACTGAAATCCTGCCCCACACTCGCGAGTGTGAGCAAGTGAAATACTGATATATTCCCACGGATGGAATCGAATAATGACGTGCTATCAATGGAGCAGCAAAAATCCTGACACACACCAGACAGAGCGAATGAAATATTGACAAACCACAGAGCAAGAGAAATCCGGTTAGGTCCCACTTATCGATATTCATCAGGGTATAATGTAATGAAGTTGAAAGTGTGCACTGTACCTTTAAGAGAGAGGGTGAATGCTGTTCTGAACTGAGAGCTAACAAGCACCTATGGTATGAGAGGATAGAAGACCCAGAAACAATATATTGCTATAGAGCTGGAGTCAGGTAATAAGCAGTTAAGAGAAAGGGGGGTCCCAGAGTTGTGAACAGTTCATGTAAAATGTTCACTTTCAGAGTGAAAAAATAAATTGATGATTTTATTTAAACTGTGGAATTTGGGAGTTCTCTGTCCCTCATAATTTAACAGTTTACGAGGCGAATTGAGCATTTTTAAATGTTTAGTTTAAGTTACCAGATGAGCGTCACGCCGTGTCCTAACCATCCCCGTGTGTGTATCTGTGTGTCTCTGTGTGGGGCAGGTCTGGCAGGCTCTGTGGTGCTTAAAGTGATGCAATGCCACCCTCTGCTGGCCTCCACACGCCACTGCACAGGCATTGGCAGAGGGTGAAAACCAACAGGGATACATTCAGAGAGGGAGAGGGAGTGAGCAGCTGCTCACAGCACCATCCAAACTGATGTCTTATCCATGTACTGATCTAAATGTCCTTTAAACATTGTAACTGTCCCTGCTTTCACCACTTCCTCTTGAAGTTCATTCCACACACAAGCCAGATTCAGTCTAAAATAATTACCTCTCATTACTTTTGTAAATCTTTTTCCTCGCATCTTAAAATATCCCTCAGTTTTGAATCCCCAACTCTAGGGAAAAAATATCAGCCCTTCAGCTTATCTGTCCCCCTCACGATTTTGTAAACCACTGTAAAGTTACCCCTTAATCTCATCCTCTCCAGTGAAAAAAGTCCCAGCATACCCAGCCTCTCCTTATAGCTCACTCCTTCCAGTCCCAGCAACCTCCAGGTTAATCTCTTTTGAACTCTCTCCAGCTTAATAATATCAAGGTCAGTAATATCAAAGTGAATAGTCAAGGTGTTTCCTAAGGGTACGGGGACACCAAAACTAGAGGACATAGGGTTAAGGTGAGAGGGGAAACATTTAAAAGTGACCTAAGGGGCAGCGTTTTCACCCAGAGGGTGGTGAGCTGATGGAATGAGCGGGCAGGATGACCAGGCTGGACACAGTATTCCAGAAGAGACCTCACCAATGTCCTGTCCAACCACAATATGACATCCCAATTCCGATACTCAAAGGTCTGTCCTATGAAGACATGTGTGTTAAACACCTTTATAACCACACTATCTACATGAGATGCAAATTTTAAAGGATTAAACCTGAGGGCCTAGGTTTCTGTACTACAACACTGCCAAAGGCTCTACTTTTAATTGTATAGGTCCTGCTCTTATTTGATTTACCAAATCCAATTCCTCGCATTAATCCAAACTAAACTCCATCTGCCACCCCTCAGCCCAGTGAGTGATATTACTGCCACCTCCCCCTCCCCCTTCAATTTTAAAATGCCCATCCCTCTCCAGGAGGCCTGCACACTCAGGCCTTGTTTTTCACAAAGACCCTGAGCTTTGTTTGCCTTCTGTGGTTAGAGGGAGGATGGACAGATTGCTGACACAGTCAGTGGGGAGGAGAGGCTGGACAGTAATCATCGGCCAGGAAAAGGGCAGTCACACGTTGGAGGTGGCTAAGAGTGATCGGTGTTTTGTGATCAGAAATTAAGCTGTTCTTCCGTCTCTGGTGTTCAGTAATAAATATCTATTTGAGACCCTTCATTGTGCAGAGTGTGTCTGCAGAATTTCTTTTCCCAATGTTGCAGACTACAGATAACAGCGATTAAAGATGGTCATAGTTCATTTCGATGGCACAGCACGTGCACTCAATATCATACAGTTGAGACAAATATCTTGCATTTGTTTAACAATACAAAGTGTTTTTTTGTAATTCAGTAATGGTAACCTGATTATAATAAATCCACACCAAGCTGAAAGCTGACACTTAAAATATGACCCAAAATCTGGGTATGGTAGTGTCGTGGGTAATGTGCCTGTCTCTGAGCCAGAGGTCTGGATTTGATTCCAATTCCTGAACTTTTGTGGTAGTGTTACTAGCTCTGGACTAGAAGTTCTGGATTCAAGTCATGCCTGTTGCAGAGGTATGTCCCAGCATGTCAGGACAGTCTGATGAACAAACACACGGGAGAATACTGTTACAGCTTTATGGGTATTGCTGAGTGATGCTAGTGTCCCTACCTCCGGGCACAAAGGTCTAGGTGTAAAGCCCACAGAGATGCCTCAGGATACATCTGAACAAACTGATTAAAATGGATTTAGAATTGTGACTTGATGGAGAAGGAAGAGGTGTCAGCATGGCACCTCAGAATTTAGGCCCAGGATTACTGAAAGTACAGCCATTCGTGTTGATTGGAGTCACATTTCGCAGCAGTAAAGGTTTATAAAATCAGAATGGTCATGGGTAGGGTGAGTAGTCAGGGGTTTTTCCCCAGGTTAGGGGCGTCCAAAACTAGAGGGCATTGGTGGAAAGTGAGAGGGGAAAGGTTTTGATGCAGCCTAAAGAGCACCTTTTCACGCAGAGGGTGGTGTGCGTATGGAATGAGCTACCAGAGGAAGTGGTGGAGGCTGGTACAACTACAGCATGTCAAAGGCTTCTGGATGCTGACAGACCTGCCGAGCTTTTCCAGCAATTTCTGTATTTAAAAATACATGCATTTCAACACAGACATTCTGAATACATTAAATATTTTATATTTTTAATGACGCAGGGCCATGTAAACATATTTCAAATCCGCCGAGACCATTTTTCTGCTAAGGATATGGCTCTGTGTATGACAGCAGCAATGATGCACCTACATGGAACAGGGAATGTGATGGAGACACAGTTTGGACAATGTACAAGGAGACCTCACATGGTCCAGTTTGGGAATCCAACATTACTGCATGATTCAACTCAGTGAGGGAGACAATGTAATCTGCCTGAGAAGGAATGGTCTATTGCACTCTCTCTCCTTCATTGTTCCTCATCACAGCAATGTGTGCGAGCTAAAAAAAAAACCCTCTACAGTCATCGTTGCCGTTCTTATTTTTATGGAATCCCTGCAGTGTTGAAACAGGCCCTTCGACCCAACAAGTCCATACCAACCTTCCCAACCCATTCCCCTAACTAATGCACCTAACCTAGAATTCCCTGAACACTACGGACAATTTAGCATGACCAATCCACCGAACCTACACAGTTTGTGGCAGGAAACTGGATCACCCATTAGAAGCTCACACAGGAAAGTGGAGAATGTGCAAACTCCACACAGACAATCACCCAAGGCTGGAATCGACCCCAAGTCCCTGGTGTTGTGAGGCAGCAGTGCAAACCACCGTGCTTCCCTTTGGGTGCTCCCTGACCAGAATTCATTGGAATCTACTCACTGCCTCAAGCAAAGGGAATTCAGCCAAATCCAACTCTCCCAGGATGAAATCCCATTGCTAGCAGCTTGTGTGAGTACAATATCTTCAGAAGCAGAATAACGGTTTGGACAATCTCAATTTTTACTTTTGTCATGAGTTCCATTAATAAAGTTCTTTCAAATTAAAATTGCAAAAATTTTGTTAATCTGTGTGTGTGTGTGTGTGTGTGTGTGTGTGTGTGTGTGTGTGTGTGTGCATTTGTTTGTGTGCGCGCGTGTGTGTGTGTGTTTGTTTGTCTGTAAGTGTGTGTGTGTGTTTAGAAAGGGAAGTATTAGACCATAAGACCATAAGACATAGGAGTGGAAGTAAGGCCATTCGGCCCATCGAGTCCACTCTGCCATTTAATCATGGCTGATGGGCATTTCAACTCCACTTACCCACATTCTCCCCGTGGCCCTTAATGCCTTGTGACATCAAGAATTTATCAATCTCTGCCTTGAAGACATTGAGCATCCGGCCTCCACTGCACTCCGTGGCAACGAATTCCACAGGCCCCACCACTCTCTGGCTGAAGAAATGTCTCCGCATTTCTGTTCTGAATTGACCCCCTCTAATTCTAAGGCTGTGCCCACGGGGCCTAGTCTCCTCACCTAACGGAAACAGTTTCTTAGCGTCAATCCTTTCCAAACCATTGATTATGTATTTGCAATACCCAAACAGTTTGCCATTCATCTTTCCACCATAGTTTGAGTAACATTGCTCTGGATCATAAACGTGTTGTTTTAGCAGATTAAAGAAATGAGCCTGACTTGTTGCTAAAACTGACCCTGACCTAGTCAGAGACTGATATCATCGGCCATATCACCAACCTGGTGACATTTAACATTTGTTGTGAGCAATGGGGGAGTGGGACTAGAAAAGGAAACAGTGACCCAAAAAGCTGGGGAACGATAGACTGCTGAGCCTGATGTCAGTGGTGGGTAAGTTGTTGGAGGGGATTCTGAGGTATAGCATTTACATACATTTGGGAAGGCAAATTGATAACTTGGGGTAATTGATTGGAGTAGACAATGTGGCTTTCTGCATGGGAAATCATGTCGTATTAATTTGATTGAGTTTTTTGAAGAGGTGACAAAGAAGATTGATGAAGCCAGTTTGGTGGACATTGTCTATATGGACTTCAGCAAGGTGTTCATTTAAACAACAAAGAGCAAAGAAAATTTACAGCCCACGAACAGGCCCTTGGCCCTCCAAGCCTGAGCCGATCGAAATGTACTGTCTAAATCTGTTGGTCAATTCCTAAGCATCTGTATCCCTCTGCTCCCCACCTACTCATGCATCTGTCCAGATGCATCTTAAGTGAATCGACCGTGCCTGCCTCCACCACCTCTGTTGGCAACACGTTCCAAATGCCCACCACCCTCTGTGTGAAGTACTTACAGCGTATATCCCCCTTAAACATTCCACCTCTCACTTTGAAAGCACGACCTCTCGTTACTGAATCCTTGACTCTGAGAACAA
This sequence comes from Chiloscyllium punctatum, assembly GCF_047496795.1. Taxonomy (NCBI): domain Eukaryota; kingdom Metazoa; phylum Chordata; class Chondrichthyes; order Orectolobiformes; family Hemiscylliidae; genus Chiloscyllium; species Chiloscyllium punctatum. The sequence continues at coordinate 2,926,996 of NC_092772.1, read as the reverse complement.
GCCCCTCTCTATCCACCCTGTCTATACCCTTCATGATTTTGTAAACCTCAATCAGGTCCCCCCCCCCCCAGTCTCCTTTTTTCCAGTGAAAATAAACCTAACCTACTCAGCCTCTCTTCATAGCGAGTAATTCATTCCGATTGGTAGACAGATTAGTAACTTTCTGTCACATGGGACACAGAGGAAGCTCGTCACAATTGGTTTGAAGGAAGAGGGATATTTTTCAGCCTGGAGGCTTGTGAGCAGCACTGTGCTGTAAGAATCAGTACTGAGTTCACTGCATTTCATCATTTATGTAAAGGATTTAGATGTGAATATCAGGGCCATAGTTAGTAAGTTTACAGATGACATCAGAAAGGTGATGTAGCAGATTATCTCAGAGTACAACAAGACCACAATTAGATGGGACAAAGGGACAAGGGGGTGACAGATGAAGTTTAATTTAGATAAATACGAGGTTTTGTATTTTGGGAAGGCAAACCAGGGCAGGAATAGTACACTTAATGGTAAGGTCCTGGAGAGTGTTCTGAAACAAAGGGACAGAGGGCTGCAGATACATAGTTCCTTGAAAGTGGAGTCGCAGGTAGACAGAGTGGTGCAGAACACATTTGGCACATTTGCCTTAATCAGTCAGAGCATTGAATATAGGAGTTGTGGTGGCATGTTGTATCTGTACAGGATGTTGGTGAGGCCACTTTAAGAATACTGCGTACAACTCGGTTTTCTGCAGAAATGACTTACACGGGAGTCCCAGGACTGGGAGTTTGAGCTGTTGGGAGAGGTTGATTAGTTTAAGGTGTTTCCCCCTGGAGTGTCAGAGGCTGAGGGGTGACATTATAGAGGTTTATAAAACCAACAGGGGCATGGATATTCTGAACAGCCACGTTCTGCTCCCCAGGGTAGGGGAATCCAGAACAAGAGGGCATAGGTTGGAGGGGAGAGGGCGAATGATTTAGAAGGGACCTGAAGATAACATAGAACATAGAACATAGAACAATACAGCACAGAACAGGCCCTTCGGCCCACGATGTTGTGCCGAACTTCTATCCTAGATTAAGCACCCATCCATGTACCTATCCAAATGCCGCTTAAAGGTCGCCAATGAATCTGACTCTACCACTCCCTCGGGCAGCGCATTCCATGCCCCCACCACTCTCTGGGTAAAGAACCCACCCCTGACATCTCCCCTATACCTTCCACCCTTCACCTTAAATTTATGTCCCCTTGTAACACTCTGTTGTACCCGGGGAAAAAGTTTCTGACTTTTTCTAAATGTTTCACACAGAGAGTGGTGTGTGTACATAAAGTGCTGTCAGAGGAAGGGCTAAAGGCGGTTACAATCGCACATTTAAAAAGTGTCTGAAAGAGGAGGGATATTGGCCAAATGCTGGCAAATGGCACTGGATCGGATTTCATGTCTGATCGAAGTGAAAAGATCGGACTAATGGGTCTGTTTCCGTTCTGCATGACTCTCTGATTCGATAAGAAGGATGATAAAAAATTCTGTAAGGTCCTTTCAAGTGGGAATTCTCTTCAGTGGAAGTTTATCGTGCCTCTATGTTCACATTGATTGAAAGCTGCTTTAGTTAAATATTTGACAGAGAAGTGAGTCATGCATAATGGGATATAGACAGGAAAGTGGGGCTGAGACCCCAACCTGATCAGCCACAATCTTACTGCCAGGTGGAGAAGGCTCAAAGTATCTAATGACCCTCTCCTGCTCCTCAGTCCCATGTTCCTGTGTTCCATTCAGCCCCTCAAACCTGCTAGTCAGGAGCAGTTGGAGGCCACTTACTCCTATAACCTGGTGCACAGAAACAGAGGAGACCATTCGGCCCTTCAAGCCTGTCCCACACGCTTTGAAGTGATTTGTGAAATGTAATTGGAAAACCCAGGCACGGGTATGAAAGAGGTCCCTCATCTCTTTTTACAGAGCTTCCCCTCTCTGCAACTTGTGCTTCATTTGTTGGTCATGTTTAGACCCAAGTTCACTGAGAATACAGCCCACATACCTCTCCCAGAGATGGGTCAAAAAATCATCTGGTCTCCCTGACTGCAATATGCAATACCAGAACATCCATGAAAATAACACCCACTAACTTCCCAATAACAGAATGTGAGAACATCAGAAACAGGGACAGGTCGTTCACTCCCCAAACCTGCCTTGTCCTTCACTAAGATTGTGGCTGATCTGCTCTTGGTCTGAAATCCTCTTTCATACCCAATTCTTCATAGCCCTCAACTCTCTGACAGGTCAATATCCATCTGCCTCCTCTTCAAATACTTTCAGTCATCTCGCTCCCCGAACACTCTTGAGAACAGAAATCCTGACATTCAATCCCACCTGTTTGAAGAAAACACGTGCTGCTCCTATATCATGGCTTATTGATATGAACAAAAGAGGTTGAGACAAGGGTTCAGATAAAATGGACTGGCCCAGATATCAAGGCAGTGGTTGAGTTCTGTTGACATCAAGGAGCTTAACAAAACTGGACTGTAATGGGAATCAGAGTAAACTCTCCAGTGTTTGGAGTCAAACATGGCACAAAGGAAGATGTTCATCATCTCAGTCTTGGGTCACCTCTGTGCGAGATCCTCAGGGTAGCTTCCTCTTCACAAACATGTTCAGCTGCTTCATCAATGTCTCCCCGCCCCCACCCTCCCCACCATAAGATCAGAAGTGGGGATGGTCACTGAAGATTCCACAAGGTTCAGAACATTTTGTACCCCCGTCAGCTCCTGAACTGGTCTGTGTCCATGTGCAGCAAGGCCCAGACTTCATTGAGAGTTGTGCTGTTAACGTGTCAGTAACATTCATGTAACAGCACTGCCTGACACTGCCTATTGCCACAGTAAAGCAAGAGTTCATTCAGCACCTCCCGCTGGTTTCACAGGAATATGCGGAAACTATTCAGCCCATTGACACTATTGGAAATGAACAGGGACAGCCCATTCAGTGCCTCCGGACTATTACTCAGGAAGGGAAGGAGTCTAGTGTGATGGAGCTCACCAGAGCCCCTTGAAAATATTTGAAGGCGGTAGCCTAGACTATAATGTTTTCTTATTTTAAAGGGAATGTAAAACGTCTGTTCCAGTTGCAATGTGACAGCATCAAGAGAAAATTCAGAGAGAGTAGCAGCCAGGAAACATTCCCTGAAGCTTCCAACTCTGTGGAGACCCCTATAGTTTTTGATGTTACTGAGAAACCAAAACCCAGTGATCCTAATCTGTGAGAGCTGGTCACACCCATTCAGGCTGCATTAAAATAAACCTAAGCATCCCTCGCTGTTTACCCAAGTGGTCTTAACTAACCAGCTTGGTAACGATCGTTCAATCTCTCTCATAAAAGTAACCAGGACAAAATAACCTCTTAAAGCTACAGCATCATCACACTTGTCAGCACATCTAGCTGTTAAACAGGAACCAGGGGTAACCAGTCAGGCCGTTGGCTCTGTCCAATCAGACGAGGAAGAAGCCAGTCAGTCCCTTGAGTCACTTATACAGGAACAGCAGGAGGCCATTCCCACCTCAATGCACTTACACGGGCGCAGAATGAGGTAATTGATGCTGATTCCTGATCAATGTCTTATTCCCGAAACGTCGATTCTCCTGCTTCTCGGATGCTGCCTGACCTGCTGTGCTTTTCCAACAATCGACGCTCTACTCTGATCCTGGATTAGTGGTGCTGGAAGAGCACAGCAGTTCAGGCAGCATCCGAGGTGCAGTAAAATCGATGTTTTTGGCAAAAGCCCTTCGAGGAGCAAAACTTCTTCAAAGCAAGTAAAAAATCACACAACACCAGGTTTAGTCCAACAGGTTTAATTGGAAGCACACTAGCTTTCGGAGCGATGCTCCTTCATCAGGTGTTTAGAGCATCGCTCCGAAAGCGAGTGTGATTCCAATTAATCCTGTGGACTATAACCTGGTGTTGTGTGATTTTTAACTTGGTGCACCCCAGTCCAACACCGGCATCGCGGAATCATTCTTTAAGGCAGGCATCCTTGCAAGAGGATTCGCAGTAGGGTTAAAATCAACGAGGTAAAAACAATGACTGCAGATGCTGGAAACTCTGATCACCAGCATCGGCAGTCTTAAGGGTCTCCAGATTGATGCACTAACATGATGAACAAGTGGAGCAGAGGCTGCACAGACAGACTGCTCCACGTTGTTCCTCTTGGCTCCGTTGTTTATGTTATACATGTGGGACTTTAACGTGGTTTTCTAGTGGTGAGCAGGGAAGCCATATGTCTTGTGTGAAGTCTCAAGAAGGCACCTTCCATCTCCAAGAAGACAGTCTGGTGTTCTCTATGTAAGGCGGAAGCTGGTGGGAATGGCTACCTGTTTCCGATGGAAGGTATTGTGGCTGCTGTTGGGGATTGTGAATAACCTGATGTTCAGTACAGGGTTCACACGCCAACTGCACAATAACGTGGGGAGAGTTAATTTAGGCATATAAACTATTAGGAAAGTCACGTTAGACTGATGGATGGACTCTCTAATATCAAATAATGCTGATCTTGTTCATGTTGACCTTGTCGCGTGCACGCCCTGTTCAGTGTAACCTGTATGCCTTACTCTGTCCAAGTCTATTTCCACCCTATAATCTGTCTGGCCATGCTTACTATGACCTATCTCCACTGCTCATGAATAAAGTGTTTCCCTGTACTGAGGTACACGTGACAATATATCAAACCAATCAATCCTGGGTAAAGTATGGAATTTGTCTCCCTGTCAATGTCTGTTTTGGAAATAATTGATCGCTGCCACTCCTCGTGTTTCAGCGTCACCATTTCTTCATCTCTCACAGCTCGACAGATTACACACTCAGCTTCTTCACTCTATCCCCATGTTACCATCACCCGTGTCTGTGGTAAGGAGATCATTCCTTACAAAGGAGATCAAATCTGTAGAGTGCCCCAATGCTCTCTCAGCAAGGCTCTACAACAGCAGGAAGATGGCTTTACTTATGTACTCGAATCATCTTTCAATGAAGGACAGCATACCTTTGACTGTACCCATTACTTACACAGGGTTTGATTCGGACCGGTCAGCATAGACTTGTGAGTGGGAGATCATGCTTGCCAAATTTCTTAGAGTTCTTTGATGAAGTGACCAGGAAGATTGACGACGAAAGAGCAGTAGACGTAGTCTCTATGGATTTCAGTAAGGCCTTTGATAAGGTTCCATACGGCAGGCTGCTCAGGAAGGTTACATCGCTAGGAATGCTGTGGGAACTGGCCAATTGGAAACACAGTTGGGTTGTTGATAGGAAACAGAGCGTTTAGTGGAAGGATGCTTGTTAGACTGGAGGCTGGGTCCATTGCTGTTTGTTATCTATGATTATCTATGATTATCTGTGACTGCAGACACATAGACATGGGATAAAACTTTTCAATGATCTCTGAATCAGCCAAGCAAGACACTCTATTGTATCAAATTGCTCTGAGGTCTTAAAGGATAAACCTGGACAGATCACCCAGCCCCAGCTCAGTATGGGAAAAAGGGAACGGGAAACACAGTCCTGTTGACACTGCAGAGAACTCCTTCCTAACATCTGAGAGCTAATGACAACAATAGACAATAGACAATAGGTGCAGGAGTAGGCCATTCTGCCCTTTGAGCCTGCACCACCATTCAATATGATCATGGCTGATCATTCCTAATCAATATCCTCTTCCTGCCTTATCTCCATAACCCTTGATTCCACTATCTTTGAGTGCTCTATCCAACTATTTCTGGGGTAGAGCATTCCACACAGTCACCACTCTCTGGGTGAAGAAGTTTCTCCTCATCTCTGTCCTAAATGGTCTACCCCGTATTTTTAAGCTGTGTCCTCTGGTTCGGCACTCACCCATCAGTGGAAACATGTTTCCTGCCTCCAGAGTGTCCAATCCTTTAATAATCTTATATGTCTCAATCAGATCCCCTCTCAGTCTTCTAAACTCAAGGGTATACAAGTCCAGTCGCTCCAGTCTTTCAGTGTAAGGTAATCCCACCATTCCAGGAATTGACCTCGTGAACCTACGCTGCACACCCTCAATAGCCAGAATGTCTTTCCTCAAATTTGGAGACCAGAACTGCACACAGTACTCCAGGTGTGGTCTCACCAGGGCCCTGTACAGCTGGAGAAGCACCTCTTTGCTTCTATACCCAATCCCTCTTGTTATGGAGGCCACCATGCTATTAGCCTTCTTCACTACCTGCTGTACCTGCATGCTTGCCTTCATTGACTGGTGTACAAGAACACCCAGATCTCTCTGTAGTGCCCCTTTACCTAAATTGATTCCATTGAGGAAGTAATCTGCCTTCCTGCTCTTGCCACCAAAGTGGATAACCATACACTTATCCACATTATACTGCATCTGCCATGCATCTGCCCACTCACCTAACTTGTCCAGGTCACCCTGTAATCTCCTAACATCCTCATCGCATTCCACCCTGCCACCCAGCTTTGAATCATCAACAAATTAGCTAATATTATTGCTGATACCATCTTCTATATCATTAACATATATTGTAAAAAGCTGCAGTCCCAGCATGGATCCCTACGGTACCCTACTAGTCACTGCCTGCCATTCTGAAATGGAGCCGTTTATCACTACCCTTTGTTTCCTATCAGCCAACCAATTTTCAATACCAAGCTAGTACTTTGCCCCCAATACCATGCGCCCTAATTTTGCTCACTAACCTCCTATGTGGGATTATATCAAAAGCTTTCTGAAAGACCAGGTACACTACATCTACTGGATCTCCCTCATCCATCTTCAGAGTTACATCCTCAAAAAAGTCCAGAAGATTACTCAAGCATGATTTCCACTTCATAAATCCATGCTGACTCTGTCCTATCCTGTTACTACTATCCGGATGTGTCATAATTTCATCCTTTATAATGGACTCCAGCATGTTTCCCACCACTGAGGTCAGACTAACTGATCTATAATTTCCTGCTTTCTCTCTCCCACCTTTCTTAAAAAGTGGTATAACATCAGCCACACTCCAATCCATAGGAACTGATCCCGAATCTATCGAACTCTGGAAAATAATCACCAATGCATCCACAATTTCCCGAGCCACCTCCTTCAGTATCCTGGGATGTAGACCATCAGGCCCCAGAGACTTATCAGCCTTCAGACCTAATAGTCTCTCCAACACCAATTCCTGGCAAATATAAATTCTCTTACGTTCAGGTCCTTCAGCCACTGTTACCTCAGGGAGATTGCTTGTGTCTTCCCCAGTGAACACAGATCTGAAGTAACAATTCAATTCTTCTGCCGTTTCTTTGCTCCCCATAATATATGCCCCTGTTTCTGTCTTCAAGGGCCCAATTTTAGTCCTAACCATTTTTTGGCCTTGCACATACCTAAAAAAGCCATTACTATCCTCCTTTATATTATTGGCCAGTTTACCTTCGTACCTCATTTTTCCTCTGCGTATTTCCTTCTTATAATCCTCTGTTGCTCTTTAAAAGCTTCCCAGTCCTCCGTTTTCCCACTTATCTGTGCTATGTTATACTTTATCGCTTTTAACTTTATATGTTTCTTAACTTCCCTCGCCAGTCACGGCCACCCATGCCTCCTCCTGGGATCTTTCTTCCTTTTTAGAATGAACTGATCCTGCAACTTCTGCATTATACGCAGAAATATCCGCCATTGTTCCTCCACGGTCATCCCTGCTAAGGTATTGCACTATTGAACATTGGCCAGCTCCTCCCTTATAGCTCCATAGTTCCCTTTATTCAACAGAAATACTGTCACTTCCAACTATACCCTCTCCCTCTCAGACATTTGCAGAGCTTTCCCACAGACTGCACAGAAACATCAGGAATGGAGTAGGCCATACCGCACATTGAGCCTTCCTCATTGTTGTTCATGTTCAAACATCTCCTCAATGCACTTATCCCACAGAATGAATATATATGTTAATGTGATTAACCTTGGGAAGCTATAAAATAGGAAGTGCAGTAGTCCCTTTGGTCCATCGAGTTTGCTACCCAATTCAATTTAATGATGGCTTGCTCTTTATTTCCACACCGTTCTCCTTCTCTCCCACCATTCCTTTACTGTCTCTAAATCCTTATTTATATTCAGTGGCTTGGCTTCCAGGTTCGAATGCATTCCCCAGGTTCACCAGTCGCTGAGTGCAGACATTTATTGTCATCTCATTGCAGAATGGCCTGTCTGTACCTAATACTGTGACCCCTTGTTTTAGACACCACAGCCTGGGGAATTAGCATCCCTGCTTCCAATCCGTCTCACCCTGTCAGAGCTTTATATATCTCACTGAGATCTCCTCCCATTTTCCTAAACCCCATAGAATACAGGCCCAGTCGCCCCAAACTCTGCTCCCACAACAAATCTGTCATCCTAGAGATCGGTCTGGTCATCCTTCACTGCTCTCCCTCAATGTCAGGTTTGTCTTTTATGAGGTACAGAGACCAAACCTGCACACAATACTGGACAGTGTTTGAGATGGGGAGTCACCAAGGCCCTGTATAACTGCAGTAAGACACGTTTACTTCTGGACTCAAATCCCCCTGAAATGAAGGTCAGCACTTCATTGATCTTCCTAACTGCTTTCTGCTCCTGCAATATTGCTTTCAGTGACTGGTGTACAGGGAGATCCAGATCCTTTGCAAAGTTACAGCTCCCCACTTAGTGGGTCTATGCACACTGGTAAGTGTGTCAGTGCCATTCCCAGTATTGCCTTCTGGGTTCAGACCTCACTACGCTGCAGAGACCTCAGAGGACTGTGCAGAAGGAAACAACAAAAAGGAGCAAGCGCCCCTTTGTAGATCGACATGTTTCAAACAATCTCTTTTCAAAGGATAGGCTTCTAGTCTATTGTTTCCAGCAAAGGGCACACCGTCACCTCTACCCACATTGTTCTCCATCTGCCACGTATTTACCCATTCAGTCCACTTGTCTTAGTCACCTTGAAGCTTTTTTACAACCTCCTCACCCACTCACAATCCACCATCCTTTAGTTCTGTCAGCAGGTTGGGATATACTGAATTTGATTCCCACAACCAAATGTTTAATGGGTATTGTGAACAGGTGGGGCCTGTGCACCGATCTCTATGATATCCCAGCAACCTTCCTCTGTTATTTTATTTAAAAATAATATTTATTTCGTGAATCTGGGTGTGACTGGCTGGGCCAGCATTTATTGCCTGTCCCTGGTTGCCCTTGAGAAGGTGGTGGTGAGCTGCCTTGTTGAACCACTGCAGTCCACTGTGGATTCAGTGACAGTAACACCATTGAATGCCAAGCAGCAGTGGTTAGATTGTATTTTATTGGTGATGTTCACGGTCTGGCATTTGTGTGGCGTGAATATTACTTGCCACTTGTCAGCCTGGATACTGTCCAAATCTTGTCGCATTTGGACATGGCCTGCTTCAGTATCTGAGGAGCAACAAACATTGCTGAACATTGTACAATCATTAGCGAACGTCCCCACTTCTGACCTTATAATAGAGGGAAGGCCATTGATGAAGAGGTCCTGAAGATGTATGGGCCTAGGCCACTGCCCGAGGGACTCCTACAGACTTGTCCCGGAGCTGAGTTGACTGACCTTTATCAACCATGACCACCTTCCTGCGTGTCAGGTATGATTCTAACCAGCGGGGAGTTTGCCCCTGATACCCATTGATTCCAGATTTGCTAAGGCCCCTTGATAACACACTTGGGCGAAGGCAGCCTTGATTTAAAGGGCTATCACTCTCACCCCACCTCTGGAATTCAGCTCTTTTGTCCATGTTTGAATCAAGGTAATGAGATCAGGAGCTGAGTGGCCCTGGTGGAGCCCAAACTGGGCATCATTGACCCCGTTATTGCTGAGTAGATGCTGCTTGAAAGCACTGAGACCTTCCACCACTTTACTGATGATCGAGAGTAGACTAATGGGGTTGTAATTGGCCGGGTTGGATTTGTTCTGCTTTTTATGCATAGGAGATACTTGGGGTAATTTTCGACGTAATCGGGGAAATGTCATTGTTGTAATGGTTTTGGAACAGCTTAGCTAGGACAGTGACAAGGTCTGGAGCACAACTTTTCAGTACTATTGCCAGAATGTTGTCAGGGTATTGTACCCTCTGGGGTATCCAGTGTCTCCAACTGAATCTGGATATTGCGTGGAGTGAATCAAATTGGTTGATGACTGGTAACTGAATTGCTGAGGATGACTAAAGGAGGCTGAGATGGATCATCCAATCAGCACTTCTGACTGAAGATTGTTGCGAATGTGTGAACGCTATCTTTTGCACTGAAGTGCTGGTCTCTTCCATCATTAAGGATGGGGATACTTGTGGAATGTCTTCCTCCAATGACTTGTTTAATTGTCCATAACTATTCTCAACTAGAAGTGGAAGGACTGCAGAGTTTAGATCTGAACCGTTGCTTGTGGGATCACTTCGCTCTCTCTATCACTTACTGCTTATGCTGTTTGGCACACAGGTAGTCATGGTAGTCACCTCATTGTCAGGTATGCCTGGTGCTGCTCCTGCCATCCTGCACATTCCATTGAACCAAGGTTGATTCTCTGGTTTGATGGTAATTGTTGTGATGGGGATATGCCAGGCCATGAGGTTGTGCTGGAATACAATTCTGCTGCGATTGATGACCCACAATACCTTATGGAAACCCAGATTTGAGCTGCTCGATCTGTTCGAAATCTGTTCTATTTAGTACGGTGATAGTGCCACCCAAAATGGTGGAGGTTATTCTCAATGTGAAGGTGTGACTTTGTCTCCACAATGACTATGCGGTGGTTACTCTTACCCGATACTGTCATGGACAGGAACTTCTGCAACTGGCAGATTAGTAAGGCTGTGGTCAAATATGGCTTTTCCCTCTTGTGGGTTCCTTCACCACCTGCCGCAGACCGAGTCGAGAAATTATATCCTTTAGAACCTGACTAGCTCAATCAGCAATGCTGCAGCTGTGCTACTCTTCTTGTGAAATCCCCCACCCAGAGTACATTTTGTGCCTTTGCCACCCTCAGCGCTTCCTCCAAATGTTGGTCAGCTTGGAGGAGTACTGACTCATCAGTTGAGAGAGGATGGTACATGGTAATCAGCAGGAGGTTTCCTTTCCCATGTATAAACTAATGCCATGAGACTTCATGGGATACAGAGTCACTGTTGAGGACTCCCAGGACAATTCCCTTCCAATTGTATTCACACTGTGCCACCACTTCTGCTTTGTCTGTCCTGCTGGTGAGAGAGGAGATATCCGGGGAAGGTGATGGGGTGTCTGGACATGGCCATACTCACAGAATCATACCTTAAATACAATGTCAGGCTGTTGTTTCACAAGTCTTTTTATTTCTATTCACTGTTTCCTGCCAGCTGTCCCATTCTAGAAACATGACCATATATTTGCCCCAATCCACTAAGATTTGAATTTGCAAACTAGGCTGGGAGCTTTACCAAAATCTTTCTGAAAATCCACGTGTTTTACATCCATTGCTTCTCTTTCGTTTGTCTCCCAGTCTGTTTCTCATACATAATACCCATTTCATAAATCTATGTTAGTGTTGTCTACGACCATTACTTTCAGCCCCAATAATTTCTCCCAAACCATTTGCTTATTATGTTCTGTGTTCCATGTACTATTTCGTTTTCCATACCGGACTTGGTTTTCCTGGTATTGTCAGAAAGTTCTGTGAAGACAGAACTGAAGCAGTGGATTCATAGTTTTGCCATTTCCCTGTTTCCCATTCTCCATTCTCTGGTTTCAAACTAGAAGGAACCCGCACTGTGTTTTTTTATACTTCACAATTTGACAAGCTATAACAGTTCACTCTTATAACCTTTGTGAACATTATCTTCAGAAACCTATCAATTCCAGTCTTAAGCTGCTCAGCTCCACATCATACACGCACAGGAGCATAGTCTCTGTGCCAACAGAAATACAGCACGATCTATATTAGTCCCACTTTCCAACACCAGGCACATAGCCTGGAATATTATGACACTTCCAAGTGCTCGTCCAAGTACTTTTAACGGTTGAGAGATTAGCCGTGATAACTCCCTTCTCAGGTAGTACATTCCAGACGTCAACACACTCTGGGTGAAAAAAGTAATCTTTAAATCCTTGCTGAACTTCAAACTCTTCACATTAAAAGTGTGCTCCCTTGTTCTTGACTCTCTGACTAAAAGGAACAGCTACGGTCTATCCACCCTGTCCATGCCCCTCGTTACCTTATCCTTCTGAATCACATCTCCCTCAGCCTTCACTGCTCCAAAGTAAACAACCTGAGCTTATCCAGCCTCTCTCCATAGCTGATATGCTCCATCCCAGGGAACCTCCTGGTGAATCACCTCTGCAACACCCTCCAGTACAATCACATCCTTCCTTATAATGAGGCTCCCAGAACGACATACAGTACTCCATCATGGACTAAACCAAGCCCTGTATAACACTTATAATCTATTCCCTGATTAATAAATGCTCCACCCAAGGCTCAATTCTTACCTAGTCCATTACCCTGTTCAGTCACATTCAGGGATGTGTGGAGAAACACCCTCTGAGTTCCCTAGCGTGCTGCCAATCATTGTGTACACCCCATGTCTGGTTCCTCCTTCCAAAGTACATCACCTCATATTTATCAGGATCACATTCCATCTGCCATTGATCTGCCCGTCTGATCATTCCACTTGTATTTTCCTGTAAAATCAGACCTTCTTCCTCACTGCCAAACACCCGGCCAATCTTTGTGTCAAACACAAACTTACTTATCACAACTCCCACCCCTCCACCCACTCCCCCTCCAGATTCACATCTATACCATTTATGAATGCTACAAACAATAAGGGACACAACACTGATCCCTGTGGTACACCAGGGGACACTGGTCTCCGGTCACACAAACAGCCTTCTCCCATCACCCTCTGCCTCCTGACACTAAGACATTTTTCGCTGTAACTTTTCAAGTTATCCTTGATACTTTGAGATTTTACATTTTTTTTCCAGTTTCCCATGCGGAACTTTGTCAAAGGCATTGCATCAAAACTAAATAAGCGACCTCCTCAAACTAATTCAATCAAATTCATTAGTGTGACTTCACTCTGATAAAGTCATGATGATTATCCCTGATCAAACCTTGCCATTCTGATTGGAGTTCAATTTTCTCCTTCTCTATTTTCTCCAGTAGTTTCCCGAACAGTGATTTAATACTCGCTCGTCTATAGTTTCCTGGTCTATCTCTACCACTCTTACTGTGAAGTGCAATCATAATAGCTGTTCTCCAGTCCTCTGGCACCTCCCCTATTGTCAGATTCTAATTAAAATTTCCAATCAGCGTCTTTCCTCCTTTGACTCCAACATTATCCAGACCTGCAGATTGGTCCAATTTTATACCAGAAAAAGCCTCAAACCGCCGCTCGTATTTTACATCAAACTCTTTTCAGATGGATTTCCAGTCCATCTTCTCGAATTCTGTACCTGCATCCTCCTTCTCCCAAGTAAAACAGCTGTGATGTTTACATATAACAATCTATCAATGTACTCCGGGTTGACACACAGATTCCCCATTTGGTTTCTAATGGACACTAACTGTTTGCTGATTATTCTGTTCTACTTGTCCTTGTAGAATATCATGGGATTCTCCCTCATCTCTCCTGCTTGCACTTCTCCATGTCCCTCGGTTGTTCTCTCCCCTCTATGTTTCTAATTTTCACTAAAATCACCTCTCATCTTTTGAAACTCGAGATCACAGGCTGAGTTTCCACATCAGACAATCTTGCCATTTTAGGGATTAATCTGGAGAATACCTTTTGCAATTCGTCTGTAGTATATTCTATCTTAGATTGGGACTCCAAACGGTACACAATACTCTCAGTTTAGTCTCAGTAACACTCAGTGCAGCTGGCGCATGGCATCTTCTATATTTCAATTACATTCACATGAATGTAAACCTAATTTTTCGTTTCCTATTTGCTTGTGTTTAGATTACATTGCGTTACAGTGTGGAAACAGGCCCTTCGGCCCAACAAGTCCACACAGACCCGCCGAAGCGCAACCCACCCATACCCCTACATTTACCCCATACCTAACACTACGGGCAATTTAGCATGGCCAATTCACCTGACCTGCTCATCTTTGGACTGTGGGAGGAAAACGGAACACCCAGAGGAAACCCACGCAGACACGGGGATAATGTGGAAACTGCCTGAGGCAGGAGTTGAACCCGTGCCTCTGGCGGTGTGAGGTAGCAGTGCTAACCACTGTGCCACTCTGCCGTCCAATTATTCCCAAGGCCTTTCACTTTAACTTTTCTTATGATGTTAGTGGGAGAGTTCTTATAAAAGATTCTCTTGAATATCCAACTATACGTTATCCATTAGCTCCTCATTGCCTACGTCCACAAGAATCATCTTCAAACCATTCCAAAAAATGTTTGCCACTTATGGTTTTCGTTTCATCGATGCATTATCATCCTCCCCAGTTTTCCCATGACCTTCTATATATCCAGTAACACGTTCTTCATAATAGAGCCCAACAGACACCCGACCGCGGATGACAAGTTACTGATCTGTAGTTCACCACTCTCCATCTTCATCCTTTCTTAAACCGTTGGATAATATTTGTAACCTTTGCCTTATCCAGATTGGCTAAATATCTTTCGGGAATGTATTGGAAAACAACGTGATAATGTGCGATGCAATCAATATGCCTATTGCTGCTTCCTCTGAAATTCTTTTATGAAGTACTTTTGATCTGTCAGGTTTATAAATACTCAATCCAGCTTTCTTTTCAAAGATGACCTCAACACTGATAAGAATGATCTTAGACTTTACTTACACAAGTCCCATGGTCACTTGGTATTTCTGGGAGAATTTCTGCCTTGAAGATAGACACAAAGAAACTGTTTCTTTTCCCTGCGATTTCTCTGTTGTCTTCAATAAATTATTCTGTCCGCACACTCACTGTTCCATATTTGACCTTGTTTTTATTTTTGTTTCATACACTGATGTACTTTTTTTTTAGCAGTCTTTATGTTTTTCTTTTGTTTTTATGCTTTTTCACTTTTTGATTTTCTTTTCTTGGTCATCCGTTGCTGGGTCCTATATTTCTCCGATTCCCCTGGCTTACTACGGTACTTGGCATTTTTCTAAGGTAATTCCTGTGATCTACTAGATAGTGGAAGGTGAGGCTGAAAGGGTGAGGTCGGAGAGGTGGGTGGACCAGATTGATCGGAAGGAAGATGAACACATAGGAACGTTCAAAAGGGGGGAGGATGCTGAGTTGGAAGATTGGACTGGGATAAGGTGGAGTTAGGGTAAATGGGGAAACTGGTGAAACCTACATTAATCCCCTGTGGTTGGAGGGTCCCAAGGTAGAAGAAGAACCTTTCTTCATCCATGCTTCGGGTGGTTAGGGTTTGGCGATGGAGGAGGCCCAGGACTCTGACGTCCTTGGCAGAGTGGAAAGGGGAGTTAAAGTGTTCAGCCACAAGGCGGTGGAGTTGGTCAATGTGGCTATCCCAGATATGTTCTCTGAAATGGTCCACCTGCCTTACCAATGTAGAGAAGACCAAACTGGCTTTAACGTATGTAGTAGATGAGGCGTTCTGTCTCCCTTCATCACCTATCACTTTCAACCCCACCTTCATCTACCTATCGCATTTCTAGCTACCTCCCTCCTGCCACACCGCCTTCTCATTTATCTCTCAGCCCCCTTCATCCATAAGCCTCATTCCTGATGAAGGGCTTATGCCAAAAACGTCAATTCACCTGCTACTAGTACGCTGCCTGACTGTGCTTTTCCAGCACCACACTCTTCGACTCTGATCTCCAGCATCTGTAGTCCCCAATTTCTCCTCACACCTTCAGGGCTTGTATGATTCAGATTTATAACAGTTACTTCAAATAAAACAAAAACTACCGTGTACTCAAACAGCATAAAAGAAAACCAATGCATTGTGGTCACTGTTCCCAAAAGGTCCTTTACAGTAAAGTTTTCAATTAGTTCTTTTGATCATTCAACATCAATTTCTAAATAACCTGATCTCTTGCTCAGTGCTCGAGAAAATGTTAATGCCACCATCTAACACATGCTCATGAAATCCATTTTTCCCAGCATTAGCATTCAGTTGGGTTAACACAGTTTCGATATAATGTAAACAGTACATTATTACTGCAGTACCCACAAATGTGTATATCTCATTTCCCGTTTTATAACATGTCCAGCATTTGTATTGCAGCTTTCACTTTGATATATAAATCCCATCGATGTTTCCTTCTCCTTGCTGTTTTTGCACTCCACCGTACTAGATTCTGGAGAATCTGAGCGATGTGGGATTTGGGGAGATTAATGGTCGAGATCATCTCGCCACATCATTTATGATCTTCTTAAGCATCATTTCACATTTTCTCCAGATCTCCCGTTATGCTAGTGGAGTAGAGAAGGACAAGGATCGTTCATAAATGCTCTGTATTCCCCCAGAGAGCTGAGACTGCTCTAACCTGGGTGGGAACCTTACAGCAGGCTGATAAAGCATTGCTGCTGCTGTACAGGATCTTAGTGAGATCACATCTGGAGTAGTGTGTACAGATTTAGCCTCTTCAATGAAGAAAGGATGTTGTTATGTTGGAAGCAGCTCAGAGATGGTTCCCTCAGCTGGTTCCTGCAATGAAGGTGCTAGCTTATAACGAAAGGATGATCAGGTTCATCCAGAAGCCATTGGAGTTTACAAAGATAAAGGATGATCTTATTTCAACATAGAGAATTACACAGATAGTGGGGGAATCCATTCCGTTCTCCAGCCTGTTACACAGGAACAACAGGAGGATATTCAGGCCTTCGAGCCTGTTACACCAGAATAGGACGACACTGTTCAGCCCCTCGAGCCCGATGTATATTTATAGGAGGAGACCAATCAGCCCCTCGAATCTATAACACTGGACCCAGAGTAGGCCATGTTGCACCAGTATCCTGTTACACAGCAACAGGATCAGTCCATTCAGCCAACTCAAGTCCGTAACATAGGAACTGGAAGTGGTCACACAGTGACTGGAGATTGTTACACTGGGATAACAGGAGGCCATTTAGACCCACCGAGTCTGTTGCAAGGGAAATGTGTTAGGATAAAAACTATCTGAGACTTTTTTCGTGAGAAAGGAGGAGGTAATTCAGACATGTGTCTGTTGTATGGGAACAAGAGAAGACCAATTGCTCCCTTCGTCCCATCTCTGGGATACATGAGGAGACCGTTCAGTATCTCCACCGATTATGGAGAAATATGAGAAGACCCATCAGACCCTCAAAATGTTACACAGTAACGGGAAGATTCCATAATCCCCCATCCCTCTAACGCATCAACAGGAGGTGGTCATTCTGGCCTTGGAGATGACAACATGGAAACACCAGAAAGACTTCATCCCATCGATTTTGTACACCAGCAGGATGATGAGTCCAGTCAGCCACACATACAGCTTATGCAGCAATTGGAGCACATCTCTTAAAACTCTGCTCCTTCACTCTCTAAGTGACCCCATTGCTCTTCGTACACATGGAATGTTTTGAAGTGTTTGGTTCGTGATGGGGATGCTGTTTTCAAACATGTATTAAGGGGTCGGCCTTTATCCAAGATACATTCATTCATTTCTACATGGAGATCCGAAGACGATGGGATTGCTGTGTGCTTGTGAATGAAGGAACTCTGGCTGCTGTCAGGACAGAGGTATTCACCAACATAGTGTACTGTGCATGGACACACGGTAACATTAACAGAGAGAGAGCTCCTTCACTTCCTCTACCTCTCCCCATTGATATGGGTACTCTGCAGATGCCATGTACACCATCGGGAATCCCATTATACTGGATACACCCGGCAGCTCCCTGCTGTGGGGGAAACGAAGTATTTACCTCATCCACCATATATATCCTCCATCACCGAATGGTTACATTGATGGCAACATACTGGGAGATGATGGCGATGTCACCCAGTCCTGTTTGGAAAGTTGCAGAACATAGAAGCTGAATGAAACTGTGACCCGAACAGCCACTGGCAGCACCATCCTTTCCCCGGGGGGGGGGGGGGGGGGGAGCTGCAGGACGCGTTAAAGGACGTGACACTGCTCTGTGTCCAGCTCCTTGTTCAGTCAGTGTCCCCTCACACTCTGCTCCTGGGTTAAGTGTAGCTTGCGAGGCTGTTAATGGAAAACTCGGGTGGGTCCAACAGATCCCTTTCCACACATACACTAACTCTGTGTTTTCAGAGTTTCCCCACTCTGTAACCTTTGCTCCATTTGTTGCTCACGTTACAGACCCAGATGCTGTAACTACAGTCCCCAGGCTCCACCCAAAGATGGGTCAGCAAATCCTCATGTCTCCCTGAATGTCTCAGGCAGCTCACAGCACAACCTCCAGCAAACCATCCCCAACCCCTCCACTACATTTTCAATAAGAGTCAGTCAGAAACTCCTCATCTGTAAGTGTTGTGGACCAGACCAGATCCCTGCAAAATATTTTAAGAAGATCGCTTAGACCCAAACCTTTCCTTATTTTAAAAATAGATGTGAAGTTTGCGTTCCAGATATGTTGTGACTGGTCAAACCACTTGACATTAAGCAAATTTAATCTATACAAATGCTTTAGTTAAAATACAATCAAAGAAAAGAACATTTTGAGATAGCTTATATGTTTGAACACTTACACAAACAATAGATACCGTCCCTTCGTGGTATACACTGCTTGGCACAAAGATATATTCAAATACAGATCCTTACATACAGTTTTCCGTTCGAAGAGATATCAACATCAACAGAGATCTCAGAGAGAAAAGCAGCTGGGGATCATGTATTGAAACTTCCAACCCTTTCCGGGATCCCCAACAGCTTCTGAATGCTGCAGCTAAAAACAAACCGAGTAAACCTGGTCTGGGAGAGCTGGCCGCTGCCCTTCCATTGTTACCAATGTTTTAATAAAACCTAAAGGCTTTCTCAATTATTTATTTAAACTGTTTTCAGACAGCAGTTCTGCATCTCTGCCTTTATAACCTCTCTTCAAAAGAAAATCCCAAGATTAAATAACCTTTTTACAGTGATGGTGTACTCACAACTCCACCTTTAAAAAAATGATCCATCAATAGACAAAAAGCTATTCATTTTAGACCTCCTAATCTTCCTCTGTGAGTAGATTGGCGTGAATGGCGGGATTACCTTACACTGAAAGACTGAAGTGACTGGGCTTGCATACCCTTGAGTTTAGAAGACTAAGAGGGGATTTGATTGAGACATATAAGATTATGAAAGGATTGTACACTCTGGCAGCAGGAAACATGTTTTCGCTGACGGGTGAGTGCCAAATCAGAGGACACAGCTTAAAAATACGAGGTAAACCATTTTGGACAGAGATGAGGAGAAACGTCTTCACCCAGAGAGTGGTGGGTGTGTGGAATGCTCTGCCCCAGCGGGCAGTGGAGGCCCAGTCTCTGGATTCATTTAAGAAAGAGTTGGATAGAGCTCTCAAAGATAGTGGAATCAAGAGTTATGGAGATAAGGCAGGAAGAGGATACTGATTAGGAATGATCAGCCATGATCATATTGAATGGTGGTGCAGGCTCGAAGGGCAGAATGGCCTACTCCTGCGCCTATTGTCTATTGACTGCAATGCATATATATTACATTGAATCTGATCATACAAATGTTCACAGCGAGATTCGATTTCAGTCATTTTACTCCTGCCACACAATGCCTTTGTCTTTCTTCACTCAAGTTTCCA
The DNA here is from genome assembly GCF_047496795.1 of Chiloscyllium punctatum. Lineage (NCBI taxonomy): Eukaryota > Metazoa > Chordata > Chondrichthyes > Orectolobiformes > Hemiscylliidae > Chiloscyllium > Chiloscyllium punctatum. Next base: position 2,907,272 of record NC_092772.1, on the reverse strand, counting down.
CAACGTGTCAAAACTTAGGTTTTCTACCCCCGTCACATGTATAATTTCATATTGAAAGGCGGAAATAATAAGCTCAGTCGACACAGACTGGTATTTTTCTCCCAAAATTCCTCCAAACACTTTAAGGGGTCACGATCAGTGAAAACGATTTGTGTCAGATACGTTATTCGCAATTTAAATGCTGAAATGTTGTAACGCAAACACCAAGCTCAAGGCCTCCTTCCCCATTGTGGAATAAATCTGTTGATGTTTCCACTGGACACTCTGACACACGTTACATCATGGAGCACTTCTCATCTCTCCAATAGTCCTTCTGAATGACATAGCTCCTCATGTCTCAGCATAAAAGAATTACATCCTTCTTTACCTCTTAAGACTATAACCTCTTTACCTGCTACCCCTGGCCTATGCCAGTAAACCTTACTCTCACAGGGATATGTTCTATGAAAATCTCACACATTCTTCTCAATCTCTCACAGAAACCAAACTTTGATTTCTGAACTCAATCATCATCATCAGCCATTTTAGCTTCTAACCTTCCCATTGTTACTCTCTGCTCTTACACATGAGTTCTCATGACTGCAGGAAGTAAATTGTTGAATTTCTCAAAAATAAGAATCTCTCTAAGGGTCATAGGTTTGCTCTGATTTAATACCATTCCCAACCTTTCAAAATTTGGTTGATCCTTTCAAACACAACGTGCATTTAACCAGGCATGCTATTTTAGATTCCTGACACACTGTCTGTCAGCTTCTGGCACTAGCTCATATGCACTTCAAATGACTTTCTTTACCTCCTCATATTCAGTAGACACCTCCTCTGATAGGGATGCAAATGCCTATCAGCTTTGTTTGAATCAACTAAATCCACATGTTCTCTGGTAACTGCATTTGTTTAGCCCCTTTCTGAAATGATATTAAAAAGTCTCCCTCCATCATTCTCATCAAATTTAGATAATACCTGGATGTATTTAAACAGATCCCCATTAGACCTTTGGCAATTTAGGGTTGCTCATCCTCACTATCCTCCTTATCCAGCCGACTGTCTGCCTTCATCTCCACCTTCTATGTCAAACTTCCTCTCTAATTGCTAACTTTTGAAGTTGAAACTCTCTGCTTTTCTTCTCTCTTTTTCTCCCTTTCGTCTTCATTTCCTTTTCTTTTATTTCTACTTTTCATCATAATTCAAACTGTTTCAATTCCTTCTCATGTTCAAGGTGCCTCATTTGAAATTGAATTCTAGCCATTTCCAAAGATACTGATGGTGGTTTCACCAAATTTAATTGCCGAGCTCTAGCTGTAATTATCTCTCATTTTCGCACAGACAAACACAATTCCAACTCCAGCTTGTCTGCCAATTCCTACAGCTTCCCTTCATTACCTTTTGTAAAACCCCTAACTTTACTTCTTCCACACCCAGAGAACTCTTAGTGACTGAAATTGTCTTTATACTCAACACACTGTTTAAACCAACCGAATTCAACATCCAGAACCAAAGACACTGACAACTACATTACGGGACCTTTGAACCCAATAGCCTCCCAGTGCATACTCTCCAGCGTTTGCATGAGCTTATTCTGGATTCTCTAGTTTCCTCCCACAATCCAAAAGTGTGCATGTCAGGTGAATTGGCCATGCTAAATTGTTTGTAGTTTTCAGGGATGTGTGGGTTAGGTGCCTTAGTCGGGGTAAATGTGTAATAATAGGGTCGAGGAATGGGTCTGGGTAGGTTACTCCTCGGAGGGTTAGTGTGGACTTGTTGGGTCGAATGGCCTGTTGGCACACTGTAGGGATTGCAATTCTAAACCCAATTTGGTATTATCGATTTAGAACCAGACAAGAGTCCCCAGTTTGTTATAGACAAACCAGACTGACCCAAACTACTTTAAGGAGGTAGCTTGGATGCCAAACCCCTCTTATTTTAAAGGTAGATGTGAAGTGGGTGTTCCAGATGAGATGGTACTCGTCAAACCACTCACCATTAAGCAAAACACAATGTATTTAAATACTCTAATGAAAATCCATAGACAATGAAGAGGAATTTAGAATAACTTAACTATTGGAAACCTTAACCGAATAATGGATACAGTACCTTCTACAAATGATCTGTTCCAATATACTACAATCACCTAAACACACCCCTTGGCAAAAAGGAACATTCAAACATGCATTCTTTCATACAGTTCTCCAATCCAGGAGGAAAGAGCATCAAGTGAGCTTCCAGAGAGAATAGCAGCTAGGGATAATGTACTAAAACTTACACCCGTTCTGGGAGCCCTAGCACCTGGTGGTTGTTATTGCTACAATGAAAAGAAACCTAGAAAGCCTGGTCTATGCGAGCTGGCCATGATTACTACTGTTTATTAAAAACCGTAAAATCTCCGTAAGTTATTTACCTGAGCCGTTTTCAGTAGTAAGTTTGGCCTTTAAGATCTCTTACTAAAAATAAGGAGAAAATAACCTTTTATTTAAAAGGTGACAGCATTGTCAGGCAATTTAGATGCCTGGTCCTTTACTCAGTGGTCTTCCTCGTGTTACTGATCGCAAGATCACCTGAGAGGGACAGCCACAGGTACACACCAAGTTACAAGGATGTGTCTCATAACTTCTGAAACACACCTGTCCATGAACCATCACATGGGACACACCGGGAAGTGAACAACAGCCTGACACACGCCATTTCATTATTTCTGAGCTACACAATGCCAGCACTCGATACACTAGGGAGGCCAAAACCCAAGGCCAGGGAAAGATACAGAAGGACATAGAGATCCACATTAAAGACAGAAACAGGCAGTTAATTAACTGAAAAGATGTTGTGGAAGTATGGGGAAAAAGACAGGGCAGTGGGACTAACTGCTGAAGTGAGATATTCGTGAGTAAAATTACAAGAATGAGAACATTGAATACAGGCATTGTCAGATCAGCTGGAATGGTTTGTTACATCAAATTCTGAATCTGCTTCACCGAACACCACAAACAAACATAAACTGGGACAAGATGACAGTCCAGCATGGAGAGCTGTGCACACCATGCTAGTGTGTTGCTCAGTGAACTGCACTATCTGGAGAGTATTGCAAACTTTACTAACATATGCTAACTATAGTCGCATCAGATTACTGCCTATAATGGGAAGGTTTGCTCTCTCTGTGTGTTCATCAGAGACTGTGAGAGTGTGCGTGATAGGCGTAGTTGAATGTGAAACTCATTGTTTGAGAAGGAACGCACATGGAGAAAACAATTTTAAATAAGAACAACTGGCAGGCTTTTTGTTTATCAATAGAGAGAACGAGGGAAGGTTCATGGACAGATGAGGTAAAGTATTTGAGAATGTTAAAATAAAGGCATTGCCAGACAAAACAGCAATATACATCTGCGTGCACATGAATGACAGATGGATGGGAGTTTGGTGTGAGTTCGAATCAGATTTGCTTCGGCAGGTCTGAAGCCGGGAGCATCAGCAGCAGATTATTGGCTTCATTAAGCCTGTACTTCATAGCTCAAGGTTCAAACAGCAGATGGAATAAACCAGTGAGATATATTCTGGAGTAGTGAGTATTTCAAGTTAGAAATGTCAGGGAATGGTGTCAAGAATCAGCTCATTGTCAAAGGGATCTACCACAGTTGTGACTTGTCTGCTTCAGCTGCAGATATTGGCCAGGGATGGGATGGAAACAGTGGAAGGAAGTGGAGTTTGTAACCAGAACAGTAGACAGTGACCTCCATGCTCTGAACAGCAAAGGCAATGATACGATGCATTATGATTCTCCCCTGAAACTGAATAGTGCAACATAGAGATCCGTGAGTAACACTGTCAGAGCAGAGAGGGAGACAGTAATTGAACACCTTCATTGATGTCGTTAGTAGTGGTCTGTAGAGTGAATATCTAGATTGAGAGATTGGATTGGATTGGAACAATTATAGTGGCAGGAAGTGTAGACGATATGAAATAACAATAATACAGTCATAACTGGTTTATAGAAAACAAAATCTGGATAATGACACTCACCAGGAACACCAAAGATAGCAGGAAGAGATAATAAAATTATTGAATAATGAGAAGAGCGTAATAGATCCGCGATGATAATGACATCCAATCAAATGCAGAAAGACACCAAACATAATCGGCTAAGCTCCTGTCTATTGTTGGAATATTCCTGTCTAATGTTCTCAGATTCTGATCCATTGTTGGAATAATTCAGTCTAATGTTCTCAGATTCTGATCTCTCCTCACCCTCTCTCTGGATCTGCTGAGCCCTGTCAGTGCTGTCGGTGATGCTCTGCTCATGTTATGGGTTGACACATTGAACGGAGCCCATTTATCATTAAAAGATGGAAACCCTCCACTGGGATAATTAAAATCCATGGAGATTGGCATTAATCGCAGTCACTGAACAAATAGGCTCAGTTAACCTGTTCAATAAATCACTTTTCATATACTGGTTTTGGACGGAATGGATAAGGTTGCTGAGGGATGGACCATAAATCTTTCAATATTTTATATCGTTTTTTCCTTGTATATGAGAGTATTAACAGAACGCTGCAGGGGTCTATGTATGTTCCATTCTGTCTATGAAAGGGGGCAGTTATAAAATAACAGATCGGCTGCATAAAAAAAAGGGGGGGGGGCAAGTTTCTGGATACGTGAACACAAAGTATGGTGCTTATTGACCAGTGTGCGGCCACTCCTGGTTTTAATGCCCTGTTATCAAATCCTTTCATAACCTTGAGATAGAGCATTGGGACTACTGCTCAGGAACAGGCCGAAGAAATTCTCTCCCAATGGGCCTCTTACAGAGGGAGAAGAGAACACCATTCAGCCCATATTTGCCTGTTGCTACTTGAAAAAGTGGAAAGCTGGAATATTGGCACATTTTGTCAACAGAATCATTCAGAACAAAGAGATGTGTTGCTGCAGCTGCATAAAGTGTAACTGAGAGGGTACCTGCAGTGCAATATGTTGTCTGTGTTTCTGTATCTGAGAAAGGATGGACCTCCATCAGATACAGTTTAACGGCTGCTCGTAATCCACGGGTTGCTGTGTCTCGGATCTGTTACACAGGGACAGGAGGTGGCCATGCAGCCTCTCGAGTGTGTTTAGAAGAACTGGAGGAGGACATTAAGCCTCTTGAGTCTATTACAGAGGGACAGGAGGAGCCTAGTCAGACTGTCAAGCCCATTATAGAGGGGCAGGAAGTGTTAATTTAATTTTCAAGTCTGTTTCGCATAAATAGTAGTTTTAAATTAGTTGTGGAATAGGAAATACCTGATGTCAACATTAATGTTCTAACTTTGAGCAAGGCCAATTTTGAAAATGTTAGGCGAGCCCTGTGAAAGGTTGATTGGAATACCCCATTCACAGGTAAAGGGATGGTTGGAAAATGCAAGGCCATCAAAACCTGGTTTCAGAGAGTCCAGAGCCAACGTGTTCCTATTAGTGAGATGAGCAAGGCTGGTGAGTGCAGGGAGTGCTGGATGGCTAGATATATTGATGTTATGGTCAAGGTAAGGAAGGAGGCATATGTCCGGTAAACAGAGCTGAATTTATGTGAATCCCAAGAGGAGTATAAGGGCAATAAGTATATAGTCAACGGGGAATTCGGGCCAGAAAAATGTGGACATGAGATGGATTTAGAAATAGGGTTAACGAAGCATTGAAGAAATTCTACAAATCCTTTAATGGTAAGAGATTAACTAGGGGGAGAACTGGGCCACTTAAAGGTCAGTAAGACTACCTATGTGTGAAACCACCCGAGATTGGAGGGATATGAAACAAAAATTTCTCCTCAGTATTTAATGAGGAGGAGGTTACAAGGGCGAGAGAATGAATAAATATATAGTGAAACATTGAAAGGTGTCTATATTACAAGGAGGTGTTTGACATTTTAAAACACATAAAGGTGAACAAATCCCTAGGACCTGATCAGATGTGTCCCAAATGTTTGTGAGAAGCTAGGAAAGAAATTGGTCAGCATTTTGCTGATATATTTGTATCATTGATTTCCACAGGTGAGGTGTCAAAAGACTGGAGGGCAGCCAACATAGTGTCTTTATTTAAAAAGTAAGGAAAAAAAAACAGGTAACCATAGATCGCTGAGCCTGACGTCAATGGTGACTAAATTGTTGGAGGGGATTTTGTGGGAAAGGATGTGTATGCATTTGAAAACACAAGGACTGAAGTGGGCTTTGTACATTGGAGCTCACGTCTCACTGACTCGGTGTAATCTTTTGACGAAGTGATGAAGATGATTGATGAAGGCAGGAGAGTGGATGTTGTCTTTATGGAATTCAGTAAGATTACCAAAATGTTCTACATGGTAGACTGGTTAGCAAGGTTAGACTTCATCGGATCCAGGGAGAACTCACCGTTTAGATCCGAAAATTTCTTGAATATTGGAGACAGGGCGTGACAGTGGACATTTGTTCATTAAACTTGGCGACCTGTGACCAGTGGCGTGCTGCAAAGATCAATAGTGGTTCCACTGCCTTTTGTCACTGATACAAATCATTTACATTTGAGTATATGAAGTATTGTCAGTAAGTTTGCAGATAATAACAAATTTGGTGGTGTGGTCGACAGTGAAGAATGATCTCTCAGACTATAATGGGACCTTTTTAGGTGAACCGAGGAGTGGCAGATAGAGTATATTTTAGTTACATATGAGGTGTTGCATTTTGGCAAGACAAATCATGGTAAGACTTACAGGTAGTGCCGTATAGAAAGCTGCCAGTGAAGGGGAACTCCATAGAAATTATCGAATCCCTACAGTGAGGAAACAGGCCTTTCGGCCCATCGAGGCCACACCGAACATCTAAACAGTATCCCACTGGACAAACACCTGCCCTATCCCTCTGAGCCTGCATTTCCCATCTACCATAATCCACCTACCCTACACATCCCTGGGTACGGTGCGCAATTTAGCATGGCCAATCTACCCTTATCTGTATATCTTTATACAGTTGGAGTAAAACATAGCACCCGGAGGAAACTCACACAGACACGAGGAGACTGTAAAAACTCCACACAGCGAGTCATTCAAGGATGGAATTCAACCCAGGTCACTGCCCTGTGAGGCAGCAAAGCTATCGTCATAGTGCAGGTTCTCCATTCCTTGAAAGTGCCGTCACAGGTAGACAGCGCAGTGACGAAGGCATTTAGTGATCTTCCCTTTATTGGTGCGTGCTTTGAGTCGAAGCATTTGCATGACATGTTAAATCTGTACAGGACATTGGTTTGGCCACTTTTGTAATATTGCCATTAATTCTGGTCTCTCTCCTGTCGGAAAGATGTTATCAAACTTGAAAGGGTGCAGAAGAGATTTAAAAGAATGTCGCAGGTGTTGGAGGGTTAGAGTTACAGGGAGAGTTTTAATAGGCTGGGGCTATTTTCAAGTGTTGAGGCTGTGGGGGGGGGGGGATCCTTAAAGGGGTTTATAAAATCATGAGGGTCATAGAAAACTTAAACAGTCAACGTCTTTTACCCAGGATAGGCGAGTCCAAAATTAGAAGGCAAAGGTTTAAAGTGAGAGGGGAAATAGTTAAAAAGGGGCGTGAGGGACAACATTTTCACACAGAGACTGCTGTGTGTATGGATTGAACAGACAAAAGAGGTGGTGGAGGCAGGCACAGTTACACCATTTAAAAGGCAGTTGGATGGATACATGCATGGGAAGGGTTTAGAGCGAGATGGGCCAAGTGCTGGCAAGGGGGACGAGATTTATTTAGGATATTTGGTCGGTATGGATGATCAGACTGAAAGGTCTTTTTTCCGTGATGTACATCTCTGAAACTCTATTCCCTCTTGAGTGTATGACACGGGAACAGAAGGAGGTTATTCAGCTTCTGAATTCTGTCAGTCAGCTGGTTTGCTCAATTACTGACAGTCAAATACAAAAATACATCATTCAGATTTTGATGGTGTTTTATAGAAACAGGAGAAAGGCTTTTAGTCAAGAGAAGCTGTAAGGAATGTGAAGAGGCCATTCAGGCCCTCACCTCCATTCCACAGGAGCAGCAGGTGAGCACAGAGCGATTGGAGCCTGTTACTCTGGAGGAGGAGGAGAACATCTACTTTCACAAAACTTCGATTAGGAGGCAGTCACTCAGCTGCTCGAGACTGGGACAGAGGAACAGGAGGGAGTCACTCAACTGCTCGAGACAGGGACACAGGGACAGGAGGGTGTCACTCAGCTGCTTGAAATTGGGACACAGGGACAGGAGGGAGTCACTCAACTGTTCGAGACAGGGACACAGGAACAGGAGCCAGTTATTAAACTGCTAAAAACTGGGTCACAGGGAAATCTGGAGGCTACTGAGGCCCGAGGATCCTGTTACGCAGGAACAGGAGGAGGTGACTCACTCCCCACCAGTATGGGACACTGGGAGAGAAGGGGAGTTTGCCTGGAACAAACAGAAATATATGATAAGATGCATCAGTGGTCCACACAATCCTGCCCCAACATTCACTAAGATCACGGCTGATCTGATGGTGATTCCCTCATTCCATTTTACAGATTTGCCCCTCACTGCAGCCTCTGCTCCATTTTTTTGGTCATGTTGCAGACCCAGATGCTGTAACAACAGTCACCATGGCTCATCCAGAGGGTCTGGTCTAACTGGATGAGTCAGGATTTGAAGAGTCCAATCACAAGAATTAAAACAAAAATAAAGGCATAGCCAGATGTTTAGTTCTCTCACATTCGCAATCTAACTCACATAACCATTACATATTCAGGATGGACCACTGTGTAGATCCGGCTAGTGTACTGCTGAATGCAACCCAGCTATATCCAGAGTGAAACTCTGTGCAGCCCACACCAATGCTGGATCTATAATCCTGGGCTAAATGTCCAGCGTGGGGGGGGGGGGGGGGGGGGACTGTGCAGTCCGCACTGGTTCATTAATATATCAACCCAGATTGTTGCATTGTTCGGTTACACTGTGTTCGATCGCAGCTCAGTGTGGGGAAATTGCAACCAATGTTGGAACTGACAGGATGTGCAGCTCCCATCCATTTACAGCTCCATATCTCCACTGTGCCTTGACAAGGGATGCTGCTAATGTGAAGGTCACTGCGAGGAAGAGAAGTAAATGGAAACAATTCAAATGCCAATAGTTCTGATTAAGGCGTGTATCACTCTAGTATTTAAAGATGAAATAATTGAGATAATATCCAATGAGATCTTGTAAATTATGCAAACAATAATAGGGGTTGGTAACGTTATAGTGGTTGCACAATAAGCCTTCAAATAATCAATGGGAATTAGAAGAACACATATGCAGGAAGACTGGCGAGACTTGCAGGAACAATAGGGTTGTCATAATAGTTGATTTTAATTATCCTAACATATATGGGGACTTCCAGAGGGTTAAGAACTTAGATGGAACGTAATTTGTTAAGTGTGTTCAGGAAAGCTTCCACAAGCAGCATGTACAGGGTCCTACTCGGGAAGGGACAAACTCGACCTACTGTTGGGAAACAGGGCAGGATAGGTGACGGAGGTAAAGTGGGGGAGCATTTTGGGAAAAGTGACCAGAGATGTATTAATGTTAAAATAGGTATGGTAGGGAAGAAATTGGCCCACAGATTCAAGTTCTAAATTGGGGCAAGGCAAATTTTGTTGAAATTCGACAGGGGATTGCAGGGCTTGATTGGAGTAGTGTGTTTCCAGATAAAAGGATCCAGGGCAAGTGGGAGGGCTTCAAAGTGAGATAGCTCGAGTTCAAGGTCTGCATGTTCCTGTGAGGGTGAAGGGAAAGTGAGGCTGGAAGAGAGAACCCTAGATGACAAGAGATATTGAGGCTCTGACCAGAAAGAAAGGAGGCGTCACTCAAGTACAGGCAGCTGGTTCCAAGGGAATCTCTGGAGGTACACAGGGGTTACAGAAGTTTACTGAAGAAGGAAATCAGCAGGGCTAAAATGGGGTATGAGATAGCCTTGGCTGAGCTATTAAGATGAATCCAAATTCAGTATAGTAAATAAAAAGAACAACGAGAGGGAGATAGGACGCCTTACAATCCAAAATGGGCATGTATGTGTAAAACCTCAAGAGATGGGTGAGGTCCTCAATTTCCCCTCTGTATTTATCATGAAGAAAGACATGAAGACCTGTGACCTTTGGGAGGTTAGTTGTGATATCTTGGTACAGTCCATATCACAGTAGAGTTGCTGTTGGACATATTAGAATGCGCAGTCAGATAAATTTCTTGATCCTGACCAGATATATCTAAGAGCACTGCACAAGGCGAGAGAAGGTAGTTCAGGGACAAGGTCTCAGAAGACTTGGCAGTAGCAAATGTTGTGTCCTTATTCAGAAGGGCTGCAAAGAAAAGCCTGGGAAATATAGACCAGTAAGCTTCACATCTGTTTCGGAAACCACTTGAGAAGGTTTGGAGATATAAGATATGGATGCATTTGAGAAGACAGAGTTTGACTTGGAGCAGTCAGCATAGCTTTGTGCGTGGAAGATCATGCCTGACAAATTTTGATCGAGATTTTTGAGGAAGTGACTTGGAAGGTTGACGAGGAAAGATGGTGGACATAGTCTATATGGATTTCAGTAAGGCCTTTGATAAGGTTCTACATGGTAGGCCGCTCTAGAAGGTTAGATCGCATGGACTCCAATGTAAACTGGCAAATTGGGGACACAATTGGCTTAATGTTCTGAAACAAATGGCTATGGTGGAGGTCTGCTTGTCGGACTGGAGTGTCTTCGTGGTCGGTCCTGGGCCCATTGCTGTTTGTTATCTATACCAATGATTTGGACCAGAGTGCACAACGCAAAGTTAGTAGGTTTGCAGATGACACTAAATTAGGAGACATTATTTACAGTGAGGACCGTTATCAGAAATTGTAGCAGTTCCTTGATCAGCTGGGGAAGTGGGCTGAGAAATAGCAAATGGAGTTTAATTTAGATAACTCTGGCGTCTTCCATTTTGGAAAGTCAAATCCAGGTAGGAGTTTAATGATGAATGATAGTGCCTTAAGACGTGTAGTGGAACAAAAGGATGTTGGAGATCAGGTGCACGGTTGTCTGAAATTTGAGTCACAGATACACAGGACAGTGAAGAAGGCTATTGGCACATTGGCCTTCATCAACGCATTGAGTATAGAAGTTGGGACGTTATGCTGCAATTGTACAGGATGTTGGTAAGGCTGCAGTTGGAGTATTGTGTTCAGTTTTGTTCATCTTGCTCTAGAAAGGATATTATTGAACTAGAAAGTATGCAGAACAAACTTCCAAAGATGTTTCCTGGGCTAAAAGCTCTAAGTTATAGGCAGAGGTTGGACAGGTTAGAACTTATTTCTTTACAGCTTAGGAAACCGAGGGGGTTCTTATAGAAGTGTAGCCCTTATAAAATCATGAGAGGCATGCATGGGGTGAATACTTCAAGCTTCTTTCTCAAGTTTGGTGAATCGATGACTAGAGGACATCCATTAATGTTTGGAAAGGATAAAAAATATAAAAATGAAACTGAGGGGCAACGTTTTTTACATAGAGTGTGGTACGCATATGGACTGAGCTGTCAGTGGAAGTGATTGAGGTGGGTACAATAACAACATTGAAAAGGCAATTGGACAAATACACAGATAGGAAAGGATTAGAGGGATACAGAACAAGGGCAGTGGAATGGGGTGAGTCTGGATGTACATTTTGGTTGCCATGGACCAGCTAGGCCAAATGACCAGTCATACTGGCAGTCTCGTGCAATATGACTGGAAATGAGTGTGTTTTGGGGTGGAGATAGGATGCGGGGGCTGAAGAGACTGAAATAAAATATCATGGAAGGATATGTTCACAGTTTTCAGAATGAAGACATTTCGATAGTATCATGCAACACGGGTCTGTATTTCGAAGAATTATGAGTGAAAGGGATATTGCTGTGAGTTCAGGCGATGGAGAGTTTTGGATGAGCATTTGTTCTGCAGCTTTGTAACTGGGAGTGAGGACAGCAGAGTCTTCGCCTCACTGGGATGAATCTAACAAAAAACTGTCGCAGTGACATTTTAATTAAGTGTGACAGAGGGGTTGTCTGCATGAGGCCGAGCTAGTTTCCTGGTGCTGTCTTACCAAACTCACCTCATTAACTACCCACCCCACTCCATAGTGTACCTCTCATACAATGCCAGCCCGATTCTCCAACCCATCAAGACTGGAGATACTCACCATTGCCGGGATGCCCCGGATATTCTGTGATCCCTGACACTTGTGCCATCTTTAAAAAGCCAATGGGCACATGGTTGTGCTTTCTCAGTTCAGAACTGCCCTGCACAGTTTACCCCGAGCATAGCAGCTAAGGGGAAATTACGCCACAGTTTGTCAACAGGGGCACGGAGGTCGTGGTGGATGGGCTAGTACAGAGGGAGACCATTCTCTTACCAGAGGGATCACACCACCAGACCCACCGCGCATGGTCTGAACTCCTCACCCAGCTCAGTGCAGTGTGCGGTCTGAGGAAATTTCCAGCAAAACAGGACAATCATCAATAACCTTCCCTGCTCTGTCAGGATAAGGGTCACCGTATTCTCTCTGCTCCCTCACACTCACTGCATATCAATTATAGCACCGACCCCCGAACAAGGCTCATGCTCCTCCACTCTGACTACTGCATGCAGCATCTTCCCTCTCTTTCTCTCTTGCTTTTCTAATGCCCCCCCCCCTCCCACACACACACAGTTATAAAATATTCTGGAGAATGCCAATTATGGAATGTTCCAGATAATGTTCCAACTTATTCCCAGTTTCAGGAAAACGGCTGTGCCCCAGTGTGTAACACGTAAGAGGATGGAGTAGAGATGTACGTTTTTCAAATCACACACAATTAAAATCCATCATGAGGCCATTCATGACTTCAAATATGCTCCAACATTCAATACGTCTGGGGGTGATGTGATGGTTTTCTCAGCTCCATGTTACAGGAACTTTCAGTCATTCAACCCCCAGGTTCCTGTTACCGAGCAGACGATTCTCAGACACTTCAGACTATCCCTAATCAGTCCTTGCCTTTCTAAATACATGCACATCCTGTCCCTCAGGATTCCTTCCAACAACTTGCCCACCACCAACGTCAGGCTCACTAGTCTATAGTTCCCTGGCTATGGGGTAATCCAAAAAGGGTTGCCATATCTTATATAACTTTCTGCTTTTTGGTGCACCATACTGGTGAGAATGTCCAAAACGATATTCTCCATGATGAGCTTACAAGGACCCAACAGGCCCGGGGGGTTTTCAGACATCCAGCACAACAGAATATTTTTTTCCTAGCACAGGAAGTATGGGGGAGATACTAAACGAGTATTTTGCATCAGTATTTATTGTGGAAGACATAAAACGCAGGGAAATAGATGGTGACACCTTGCAAAATGTCCATATTACAGAGGAGGAAGTGCTGGATGTATTAAAATGGGTAAAGGTGGATAGATACCCAAGGATGTCTTGAAACAGGTCCCCAGGACTTGATCAGGTATACCCTAGAACTCTATGGGAAGCTCGAGAAGTGATTGCTGGGCCTCTTGCCGAGATATGTGTAATATGGAAAGTCACAGGTGAGGTGCCGGAAGACTGGAGGTTGGATAACGTGGTGCCACAGTTTAAGAAGGGTGGTAAGGACAAGCCAGGGAACTATAGACTAGTGAGCCTGACGTTGGTGGTGGGCAAGTTGTTGGAAGGAATCCTGAGGGACAGGATGTGCATGTATTTAGAAAGGCAAGGACTGATTAGGGATAGTCAACATGGCTTTGTGCGTGAGAAATCATGTCTCACAAACTTGATTGAGTTTTTTGAGGAAGTAACAAAGAGGATTGATGAGGGGAAAGGGGTAGATGTGATCTATATGGACTTCAGGAAGGGTTTTCATAAGGTTCCCCATGGGAGACAGATTAGCAAGGTTAGATCTCATGGAATATAGGGAGAGCTAGCCATTTGGATACATAACTGGCTCAAAGGTAGAAGATAGAGAGTGATGGTGGAGGGTTGTTTTTCAGACTGGAGGCCTGTGACCAGTGCAGTGCCACAAGAATTGGTGCTGGATTCACTACTTTTTGTCATTGACATAAATGGTTTGGATGCGAGCATAAGAGGTACAGTTTGTAAGTTTGCAGATGACACCAAAATTGGAGGTGTAGTGGACAGCGGAGAAGATCACCTCAGATTACAACAGGATCTTGACCAAATTGCCAATGGGCTGAGAAGTGGCAGATGGAGTTTAATTCAGATAAATCCGATGTGCTGCATTTTGGGAAAGCGAATCTTAGCAGGACTTATAGACTTAATGGTCAAGTCGCAGGGAGTGTTGCTGAACAAAGAGACCTTGGAGTGCAGGTTCATTGCTCCTTGAAAGTGGAGTCGCAGCTAGATAGGATAGTGAAGAAGGCGTTTGGTATGCTTTCCTTTTTTGGTCCGAGTATAGAGTACAGCAGTGGGAAGATCATGTTGCGACTGTACAGGACATTGGATAGGCCACTGTTGTAATATTGCGTGCAATTCTGGTCTCCTTCCTATCGGAAATATGTTGTGAAACTTGAAAGGGTTCAGAAAAGATTTACAAGGATGTTGCCAGGGTTAGAGTATTTGAGCTACAGGGAGAGGCTGAATAGGCTGGGGCTGTTTTCCCTGGAGCGCCGGAGGCTGACGGGTGACATTATAAAGGTTTACAAAATTATGAGGGGCATGGATAGGGTAAATAGGTAAAGTCTTTTCCCTGGGGTCGGGGAGTCCAGAACGAGAGGCCATAGGTTTAGGGTGAGAGGCGAAAGATATAAAAGAGACCTACGGGGCAATTATTTCAAACAGAGGGGAGCACGTGAATGGAATGAGCTGCCAGGTGAGGTGGGGGAGGCTGATACAAGTGCAACATTTAAGAAGCATTTGGATGGGTATATGAATACGAAGGATTTGGAGCCTTTTAGGCCGGTTGCTGGCAGGTAGGACTAGATTGGTTTGGGATATATGGTTGGCATGGATGGGTTGGACCGAAGGTTTCCATGCTTTACATCTCTCTGACGCTATGACTTGTACGAATCTCTGTTTTTTGGTGCACCATATTGGTGAGAAAGTCCAAAGGGATATTTTCCATGAGGAGCTTACAAAGACCAACAGCCCCGAGGAGTTTTCACACATCCAACACAACAGAATAAGTTTCCTAGCACAGAAAGTAAGGATTTTTTTCCCATGCGTAAGATACTCTGGGTAGGCCCAGGAAAAGAGAAACCGGGTCCATCTCCAATTTGGTCCCCACGACCCACTCTACCACACCGAACACAGTGCTCCAATATACCTGAAGCCTGCAGCAAGACCACATGCAATGAGTAAGAGTGCCTGTAGTCATTCTGCATTTCGGACATGCTGAAGATAATCCCACTTTGAATTTTGAGAGAAACACTGGTGTCAGATTCACCCGATGAAGAATTTACAACTGCATGGAATGTGTCCTGTTACAGATTAAAATCCTTTGAGCATTTTCACAAATATCCTCAAATGTCTCCGAAGAGATCTAAACCCTCAACTCTCTCACACAGACGTCACGAAGCTGCACAGTCTTGTCTGAGGGGACATTATCCAACTGATGATAAAGGGTACTGACAGAGAGTGTATTCTTAGCAAAAAGAACCCACTTCTGTGTCTTGGATCTATCAGTCTCGGTTTTTTTTAAAATCAAATCTCTAATCTGGAAAAAAAAACAGAAGAAGTCTCTACTAGGTAGTCCATCCTTAACGAGTTATTTGACCAAATGATATCATTGTTTCTCCCTCAAGTAACACGTGGTGGCTCAGTGGTTTGCACTGACTCACAGTACCAGGGTCACGGGTTTGGTTCCAGCCTTGGGTGACTACTGTGTGGAGTTTGTATATTCTCAACTGTGTCTGCATAGGTTTCCTCCAACAGTCACAAACATGTGCAGTTAGATGAATTGGCCATTGCTAAATCGCTCATAGTGTTCCAGGATCTGTACGTTGGGGCATTAGTCAGGGTACATATAAGATGGTAGGGGAATGGGTGAGGGTGGGTTACTCTTCGGAGGGTCGAAGTGGTGTTGCTGGGCCCAATGACCTGTTTCCACACTGTAGGGATTCTACTAATCCTAAATCACGCAAGCAAGGTATCCCCCTCACTGCCCATAGTTTAAACTTGGAATCCATCACCCCCGGTTGACAACCCGGTATATCAATTATAGGGGTAAGAAACATGGTTTTGTCTGTATTGCCCTCGATCTGATGCATTGTCCTTCAAGTTTTAACAGTATTGTTCATCATTAGTTTATGACAATACTCCATAAATGTTGTCATTTTATCTAAGAACAACAGACTAATAAGGGTTCACTTTTTCTGAGAGGGCTCAATGTCTAGCCATATTGATGCCGAGACTTCAGTCGCCCAGGCACTCACATAGGATGAAAAAAACAAAATTGATTGCTTTTAATCGGGGAGATCAACTCCCCAAGATCTGTGGGCCAGTTGCAATTTTGTTAGCTTGATAAAGAATCACTTATGGTGCCAAATAAAAGAGCTAAACCAGCCATTTTTTTCTAAAAATCATCTTAGATTACATAAAGTTTGGAAACAGGCCCTTCGGCCCAACAAGTTCACATTGATCCGCTGAAG
The DNA here is from genome assembly GCF_047496795.1 of Chiloscyllium punctatum. NCBI lineage: Eukaryota > Metazoa > Chordata > Chondrichthyes > Orectolobiformes > Hemiscylliidae > Chiloscyllium > Chiloscyllium punctatum. The sequence continues at coordinate 2,890,673 of NC_092772.1, read as the reverse complement.
CGCAACCCACTCAGACCCATTCCCCTACATTTACCCCTACATTAATTTTAATAACAGCTATCCGACCTAGCCTGGATATTGCAAATGCCTCCCATCTTTGAAGGTCTTGTTTAATTTTGTCAAACAAATGGATACAGTTCACACTAAATAAATGATCAAAGACAGATGCAATGAATATACTGAAATATGGAAACCACCCCAGTGACCATTTAAAAGTAAACCAGGATTTGGCCTCAGTATCAGGTATTTCCCTAAGACCTCCCACATGAACTACGGAAATTGTGGAATTTGTCACATAGCATACAATGTAATCTTACGTGACTTCTATCCTACTTCTGGGGCAGATATGTGGGCATCCCTACGGATGGCCTCCGCCAGTGGCTCAATCCCCAACATAAACAACAATGGTGAAAGGTGTCAACCTTGGCGGCTGCCTGGAGAAATATTAATATTACTGGTTGTCCACACCATTCGTGAGAACTGCAGCCAGAGGATTGCGGTAAAGGACCCTCATCCACTTGATAAAAAGTTTGTGTAGACCAAACTGTTCTAATGTACAGAAGATATCCGGCCACTCAACCCAACCAAATGCCTTCTCTCATCTAAAGAGATCATTAATCCCTGGACAGATTGTTGTTGACACTCTTGGAACATATTTAGAAAACTCTTAACATTTTAGGAAGATCTGCGGCCCTTTATAAATCCTGTTTGGTCCTCTTTGGTAACGGAAGGGAGCAAAGTTTCCACTTTAATGTACAGGTCACAGACGGGATTTTGAAACCAACATTTAAAAGTGAGATTGGCGTGTAAGAAGCACAATCCTCCAGGGTCTTCCATTCTTAAGCATCAGAGAGATATGAGCCTCTCTCTTAAGGAAAAGGGAGGTGTTCGTGACTGTATGAGTGACAGAACATGTCAAGCATCAGCCGTGACAATAGGTTTATAAATTATTTATAAAATTCACTCAGAAATCCGTCAGGAACGTGCACCTTTACATGCTGAAGTTGCTTCACACCCTCCTGCGCTGACAATGGTGCATTAAGGCACATCACTTCTTCAGGGGTTACTCCTGGAAAACCCAGGTTCTTGAAAAATGACTCCATCTTAATCCATCTATCCTCAAAATGTTCAGTCTGAAATAATTCGGAGAAAACTCTCGGACAGGCTGCATTAATCTTTTTGGAATCGGAGGGAAGGATCCCAGTACCTTCCCTAATTGAGGTAATGGCTTGACGGGGCGCTCATTTTCCTGGCAAGTTAGGCTAAATACTTGCCTGGCTTATCTCCATGTTCAAACAGCCTTTGTTATTCAAAAGTATGTTCATTCCTGGCTGTCTGTGTGAGCGAGGAATTCACTGTAGACAGAAGTGTTGTGATCCTCTGCAGATTAGGCACTGAGGGGCTATCACAGTATGCACTCTTGGCTGTCCTCAGCTGTGCCTAAAGCCAGCGTTCCTGCTCCCCCTTCTGCCGCTTCCAGATGAATAACTATTCCCTTGGCATGAGCGTTAGCAGTTTCCCATAGAATGGATGTGTTACTGGTTGAATCTGCATTAATGGCTAAGAAAGATCTGAAATCTTTACAGAAATACCCAATTAACTAACCAGCCTTAAGAAAAAAAGGATCCATTTGACAGCGTCTCGAAACTGTTATACTGCTTCATGGTCAGAAATGGTAATTTTCCCAATTGTGCAGGACGCCACCGAATCTAAGATTGTTGCAGGGATGGAGAAGAGATGAACATTCGTGTGGCATTTATGCGGGTTTTAGGCGAATATAAAATCCCTACTTGTGATGTGGATATGCCTCCAGACATCCACCAGCTCTAGTTCTGAACAAGAACCAACTAATTGCTTACATTATGACGAGGGTATTGGGTGACCTTTGGACATTCTGTCCACTGTGGGGTCCATAAGACAGTTGAAATCATCTGCACTAATGCACCATGAGACACGATAACTTAATTTGGGAAATGCATCTACCAAGGTTTTAAGAGGGTGCGCCGGGAGGCAATAACCATTCAAAATACTGTATTAGAACATGGAACATAGAACATAGAACATAGAACAATACAGCACAGAACAGGCCCTTCGGCCCACGATGTTGTGCCGAACTTCTAACCTAGATTAAGCACCCATCCATGTACCTATCCAAATGCCGCTTAAAGGTCGCCAATGATTCTGACTCTACCACTCCCACGGGCAGTGCATTCCATGCCCCCACCACTCTCTGGGTAAAGAACCCATCCCTGACATCTCCCCTGTACCTTCCACCCTTCACCTTAAATTTATGTCCCCTTGTAACACTCGGTTGTACCCGGGGAAAAAGTTTCTGACTGTCTACTCTATCTATTCCTCTGATCATCTTATAAACCTCTATCAAGTCCCCCCTCATCCTTCGCCGTTCCAACGAGAAAAGGTCGAGAAGTCTCAACCTATCCTCGTACGACCTACTCTCCATTCCAGGCAACATCCTGGTAAATCTTCTCTGCACCCTCTCCAAAGCTTCCACTTCTTTCCTAAAGTGAGGCGACCAGAACTGCACACAGTACTCCAACTGTGGCCTAACCAAAGTCCTGTACAGCTGAAACATCACTTCACGACTCTTGAATTCAATCTCTCTGCTAATGAACGATAACACTCCATAGGCCTTCTTACAAACTCTATCCACCTGAGTGGCAACTTTCAAAGATCGATGAACATAGACCCCAAGATCCCTCTGTTCCTCCACCTGACTAAGAACCCTACCATTAACCCTGTATTCCGCATTCTTATTTGTTCTTCCAAAATGGACAACCTCACACTTGGCAGGGTTGAACTCCATCTGCCACTCCTCAGCCCAGCTCTGCATCATATCTAAGTCCCTCTGCAGCCGACAACAGCCCTCCTCACTGTCCACAATTCCACCTATCTTCGTATCATCTGCAAATTTACTGACCCACCCTTCGACTCCCTCATCTAAGTCATTAATAAAAATTACAAACAGCAGAGGACCCAGAACTGAACCCTGCGGAACTCCACTTGTAACTGGGCTCCAGGCTGAATATTTACCATCTATCTTTCCCATAGTTCAAGGGTTTGGGGATTATGACCCTCCTGTGAATGTCTAATGTAATCTAGTAATTTAACTGGAAGATTCTTCCTATCCAGTATGGCTTCTCCCCTACTCCTATTATTAATAAAACGAGAAATAAACTCGATCAAACCCGCCCTGCTGTAATATCAAATGTTTCTTGTCATCAAGGTGCATCTCCTGCAATAGGACAACATCCATCCTCTCCTTTCTAAGACTAGAAAGTACATTTTTCCTCTTGACTGGACGATGGCTCCGCTTATTGTTCCAACATTTGAGCTGTAGAAAGGAAGAACTCGAATTACACATCGCTGATCATGAATGAAAAAAGACTCATCGAGCTTTAAAACAACACGAACTAAGACTACTACATCTAACAAGCTGTCAAAACTTTCCAAAACTAAACACACACAAAAAAAACAAAAAATGAAACAAAATCCAACGTGCCAATGACACTCCATAGGGAATTTACTCACCCCAACCACGCCCGTCCAGTGGGGACAGTTACATATCCCAAAAACTTAACTTCTGCCTGCTACCAATACGACATCCAGGGCAATTAACGACAAACATCAGGCTTCAACTGCCCTTTGGTCGGTATTTAGTCATCACAACTACCTTTGTAACCCGCTCCAGCTTGAGCCGCACCCCGGACATATGCAAGGAAAGAGAATAAGAGTAGTAATACTAATGAAGAAGTTAAAAGTGAGTACTCTACTCATCCCCGACTATAATTTAATACTGGTTCATACCAGAAAAATCCAAGAAAATTTCTTTAAGAGAGAAACATGATTATCTAAACATCCATCTTACTTTAAAATGTCCACAAAGTTTTCGCTTTCTCTGGAGAGTCAGACGAGTGTATGGATCCATTGAAAGCAATACGGAGCACCGCTGGGTATATTAGGGAATACTGACTCCGACTTCCCTTACTCTTCTCTTGATATCATCAAAAGATTTTCTTTCCTGAATCACCACCGTTGAAAAGTCCTGAAAGATCATAATCCTGGAGCCCTCTGAATTAAAGCCATCGGATCTTTCCACTGGGTTCTGGAAGATTCCATCTGCCTATGTTTATCCCCATAACTATGGAACTGCACAAGGACAGGGCGAAGGCAGGGGTCTGCGTCTGACCTCCGCACCATAACCCGATGAACTGTTTCAGTCCTCACCCGTCCCTTTTCAGTTTTGAAATGAAGGAATCGCTGCAGCCAGTTCTCAATAAACTCACTGGCTGACCACCTTCCATCCGGTCCAGCAAACGGACGATGTGAACATTCTTCATCCTATGCCTGTTCTCGAGGTAGTCGACGTGTTCAGTTAAGGTATAGACCTGCTTTTCAAAGGCGAGGATCCTCTCCTGAAAGGAACTGATCGCGGTCTCTGTCGCTGCAGTTCGGCGCTTGGTATAATCTGTTCTGTTTCCAAGGCTGTCAAGTTGCTGCTCATGTTTTTGGAGCACGGCTGAGAGTGGCTCTAGCCACATCTGAACCCTTCTTCAATCATTACTTCAATCATTTCACATACTTGGTGAAGTCAGTGACCAAGGCCTGGTGAGTAACTGGGTCTATGGAACGAGCAGAGTGGGTTGCAGCTACAGCCTCAGGCATGCTCAATGCTTCTGACGGGTGAACCGTGTTGGGACTTACTTGATCCTTTCCCATGTTTTGTCATTTCCACTTGATAACTTGTTGAATTTTACATAAATGGCTGGGATGGGATGGGTTAGAGAACCATTTTGCCCGTGCTGTGATGCAGAGCCCAGCAAAACAGACCTTCCGGATCTCCAGTATCTTGGATTCCCCCTTAATGTTTTATTGATATTATCATTTCATTTTGCATTATATTCCTAGATGTTCCGGACCCGTGTAATTTGATACCACTGTCTACATTTTCCCCTACTCTGCAAATTGCTGCCCATTCCTCCAAAATCCTTGACGCTGATGTTATTCATGAACCTTCTGTCGGTGCCTCAAAAATATTCAATATTTCTGCCTCCAACGGTCTGTGGGGAAGAGTGTTCCAAAGACTCTCAGCACTTTGAGAAAACAAATATAAACTTTATGATCTGAGTGTGAGATTTTTTTTTGTGTCTCCTTATCTGAGAAAGGATATAATTACATTGAAAGCAGTTCAGAGATGTTTCATTTCACGTCTTCCTGGGGTGAAGGGCTTATTTTATGAAGGCTTTAACAGAGTACTCTTGGAATGAGAATGAAACATACAAGACCCTGATAAGTGTGGATTAGGTATATTCCCGCTGGGTGTTTGTATAGGCCAAATTTGTTGTCATTGTCATAGACCCTTTGCAGTGTGGAGGCAGGACATTCCGTCCATTAAGTCAGCACTGATGCACCAAAGACGTGGACGTGGCCCCCTACCTTATCCATGTAACCCTACATTTCCCATTACTAACCTACCTAACCTACACATCCCTGGGCACTATGGGCAATCCACTTTAAACTGCACATCTTTGGACTGTGGCAGGAAACTGGAGCACTGAGAGGAAACCCACACAGTCACGTGGAGAATGTTCAAACTCCACATGGAGGGTTGCTCACGGTTGGAATCGAACCCAGTTCCTTGGTGATGTGAGGAAGCAGTGCCACCCACAGATCCACCATACTCCTCCATTAGTTCTGTTAGTTACTTGTGGCTGACTAAAGAAATCTGTCTGACATCTTATCACTGAACCGAAGCCAGTCTGAGACCTTTATCATCGGCCACGTCACCAACCTGGTTACATTTAAAATTTGTTGTGAGCAGTGGAGGAGTGGGAATGGAAAAGGAAATCGTGACACCCTTCATCCTCAGTCACAAATGGAGTGAGAAGAAATTCACAAAGTGGGAATTCAGTCAAGTGGAAATCTTCTTCCCCAGAAGTTTGGGATGGCGGAATCTTTATATTATATCGAGGCTGGCTTCATCTGATTTTCCACAGAGAGGTGAATCAGGGATAATGGTGCATTGAGAGAAAAGTGCAGCTGGGACCACAATGAGATGAGCCACGATCTCATTTACTGGTGGGGTAGTATCAAAGGGCCGAATGGCCCACTCCTATCCCTCAGCCCTGTGTTCTGATGTTCCATTCCGCCCTTCGGACCTGCAAATCGAGGCCACTCCGATGGTTAGGTGTAGTTTTGGAAATGTACTTGGAAAATCTAACCTGGATCAGGAAGTGACCCTCACCTCCAATCCCTGTTTCCATGCTTCCCATCTCTGTAACTTCTGCTCCAAATTTAAGCCATGTCCCAGACCCAGATTCGCTGTAACTCCAGCCCCCATACCCCACCCAGGGTAAACTCAAACTAATCCTCTGCTCATCCGAATGTAGCATTACACAACACAACTTCCAGGAAAATAACCAGTTACTTTCCAAAAGTATAACATGTGAAATTAATAACAGTAGGAACAATAGTAGGCTATTCGGCCCCTCAAGCTTGTCCTGTCATTCAATACGAACATGGCTGATCTACTCAAGGACTCTACTCCACTTTCTTGCCGACTCCTTGAGGAGAGTGAATGAGTTATATATAGCGGCTGGGTGTTTGTATAGTCCAAATTTGTTGTCCCTCCACACCTCTCCGAGTTAGGGAATTCCAGACATTCACTTCCTTCTGAGAGAAGACATCACTTTGCATCTCAGACTGAAATCGATATTCCATAATCGGTATCTATGTCCTCCATTTCGGAACTCCACCCAGGAATGGTAAGAACTTCTCAACATTTACAGTGTCAACCCCTCTGTGTGTCTTGTATTTTTCAGCAGTATCACTCCTCATTCATTTAAACCCCAATGAATGATCGCCTCACCATTTTAGAGATTCTCATTAACACAAACCTTTCGTCCCAGGAACCCATCTTTTGAAACAACCCAGTTACTTGCTGCACCAGCATGCTGACTTTATGTTTCATACACTGGAAGACTCCAATCCCTTTGTACTGCTCCTTTTCTGGAAGTCCTCTCCATTAAATAACAGCCTGCCTTTGGTTCTCAGTGTCATCCACAAATTCGGATGTTATGTTGCACTCAACTCCCTCTTTCAGGCTATCAGTATAGATTATAAATAACTGATACCATCGGACTCAGAGCTGTGGTACTCCAGCAGATACACTTTTATCATGAAGATTCATTCATCCTGACTCTCTGATTTCTATGTGCGAACCAATCATCATCCCATGTTAATACATTATCCATCATCCTACGACCTTCTGTCATGTGTAAGAACTTTTATTTTGTAATACCTTGTGGAAAATCTCTGGAAAGCCTGGTGTCAACCAGATCCCCTTTATCAAGTCTGCTTGTTACATTCTCTGGCATCTCCAGAAATACTTTGCATGATTTTCCAGGGCAAAGTATAATGTCTCTTTCACAAAACCACTCTGACCCTGCGTGAAGCTTTTCTAAATGTCCATGCTGGCCAAGTTTTCCAAATTAAGCTCGACCCACCTGCTTTCATTTGACCCATATGCCTCAAAATGTTTCCCATTCATATGTTTTTCCAAATGAGTTTTAAATGTTGTACATGTACTGGCATCTACCCCACTTCCTCTGACAGCTCATTCCATACCCAACCACCCTCTGTGTAAAAAAGTTGCCCCTTCGATCCTTTTAAATCTTTCCTCTTTCACCTTCAAACTGTGCCTTCTATGGCTGAACTCCCCCATGCCGTTGGAAAGATCTTGGTTATTTACCCTATCCATATCTCTCATGATTTTAGAAGCTTTTACAATGTCACCACCCAACCTCCTACAATCCATCTGATACTAATTTCAAGAACAAGCATTTAAAGATAAGCACTGCAAATTTAAACAATATTAAACATGACAGGTAAACAATACTCAGCCCAAACTTCATATGGTGATTTGTGTTTTCTCCATGTTACAATACTAAGGCAGCATGAAACGCTTACTAGCGCCAATAAGAAGTCAAACACCTGGATTCCTTTGTATAAAGGGGGCGATGATCTCGACAGTGAAAACGTATTTAAGGCCAGATCTATATAATGCCACATAGTCAACATTCTCCCTCCTGGCCTCCCTATGACCTTGTGTGGTTGTGTCTTCTTTATCTTGCACTCAATAGAGAGAACCCCTTTCTCCATTCACACCTTAATGTAAACCCATTTTACATCATCCACTCGTTCAGCAGTGCTAAAAGCCCGTTTATCTTTGCCGCACCCTCTTTTCCCTGTCATCCATCCCCCATTTCTGACAAGGGATTAAAAATCCCAGGTTCCAATCCTTTTCAGTTCTGAAGAAGTGTCACATTGGGCTTGAAATGCTAACGCCGTTTCTCTGTCTCTGCAGATGCAGACAGACCTGGTGAGTTTCTCCAGAAATGAATAGGCACAGAACAAATTTTCACTAAAACAAATAACTATGGATACTGGAAATAAAAATACAAAAATTGCTGGAGAAACTGGGAGCTTTGTAAAGGGTCACTGGACCTGAAAGTTTAACTCTGCATTCATTCCAGAAGATGCTGCAACATTTTCAGTAATTTCTTCAGCAATTTCTGTTTGTGGACTATTTCCAAAGAAGGATGTCAATGATGCTCAAACATCCTGTCCAACCTGTAGCGCCGTACATTGGGGACTGAATGATAATGCATGGTGTACAAGTTCCTATATTCTAAAACTGCATAAGACTGACATCACTGACACTACAGAGCTCTTAATCATGGTCAGGGAGAATAACAGAGGGAAACACATTCATTTCAAATACTGAAGTTGACATTGTGGAAAAGAAACGATTTAGATTATTACCTTAAATGGATTGAGATAAAGTAACAAATTGGAGGTGTGACACCAGAGAGATGCTCTCAGCAGAATGAGAATATGAAAATGGAAGTGTTACCGCATCAGAAACCAGGTTAGGTCACTGAATACAGGGCTGATGCCAACGTCGGAATCACGTGCACCTAAACCTGTTGACAACCCACACGTGACTGGTTGCATTCCAAACAGCAGAAATAGCTTCTGATGGAGAAGGGGAAATGATCACAAGACTAACAGATCGGATCTAAGCTCTGCCGTCCTGCTAAATCCAATCATAAATGTCGATGAATTATTAAACAATTTAATGGAGCAGAGGACGCCATAAATATCCTCATCCTAAATATCGGAATGACTCTAAATCAGTGAAAAAAAGTCAAGGATATGGTGTCTGCACTACCCTCAGCCAGAGGTGTTGACTGGATGATCCAACTCACACTCATCATGATGCCCACAGACTCACAGTTGCCAGTCTTCAAGCAATTCGATTTTGTGTATGTGACATGAAGAAACAGCTGGACACAGTAGATACGACAAAGGCCCTGAAACCATTCCTCATCACAGATGCCAGTCTTCAACCAATTCGATTCGTTGCACGTGACATGAATAAAACAGCTGAACACAGTAGATATGACAAAGACAATGGGCCCTGACACCATTCCTGTAATAGGACTGAAGATTGTGCTGCACAACAAGCCGTGTCGCTGGGGAAGCTGTTTCATTCCAGCTCCAACTCTGACATCTGCCTGGCCACGTGGAACGTTCTTCAACTATATCCAGTCGCATAACAAGGGAATGACTGCAGTCTGACCATTTACCACACCTCAATCCCGTCGGGATAGTCGCATTGGTGGGAATTCGTTTTGACAGAGCTGACAAGTAGCACATGAATAATGTACTCAGTGTGGTTTCCGATAGGTCCCCATGTGGAGATGGCGTTGTTGTGCAAATATCACTGGATTACTGATCCAGACCAAGATAATGCTCTGGCAGCTGGTGGACGTTGAAAACAATAAAGAAAATATCGAGACATAAAATCTGGTCCAGTAATATTGACCTTGAATCTAATGTCCATTGTAAACATCTGTCCCTTCCCCAATGTACTTTCAGGAAGTGAATCTCCAGTGCTTCCCGGTTTGGCCTACAAGTGTCTTCTGACAAACAGACATGTGATAAACTCTGCAATGGTCTCTGGAATGGCCAAGCAAGACACTCAATTGTATCAAATTGCTCTGAGTTCTTAAAGGATAAAACCAGACAGAACACCGGCAATGAGCTTTGGAGAAGGGAACAGGAAAAAATGTCCTTTCAACCAGACAGATGATGCCTTCCTAATGTTTAAGAGCTTGTGAAAACAATGACAGAGCTTTCCCACAGACTGCACAGAAACATCAGGAAGGGAGCAGGGCATTAGACACATCTAGCTTCCCTGTTCTAGCACATGGAGACAAGTTTACTGTTATAACCCTGGTTAATGCATTCTTCAGAAACTCATCAATTCCTGTCTTATGCTGCTCAATGATTGACCATTCAACCCATACAATCACAGAAGCACTGACTCTGTACTGTCAGAAATACAGCACGATCTACATTAGTCCCACTTTCCTATACGAGGCCCATAGCCATGTATGTTATGGCACTTCAAGGGCACGACCATGTATTTATTAACGGTTGTGAGGTTACCTGTGCCAACTGCCATCTCAGGAAGTTCATTCCTGACCCCAACAGCCTCTGGATGAAAACCAATCCTCAAATCCTCACTAAACATCAAACCCTTCACTCTAAAATGGTCCTCCCTTCTTCTTCGCCCTTTGACTGGAAGGAACAGCTGCTGTCTATCCATCCTGTCCATGCCCCTGGTAAGCATATCCTTCTGAAGCACGTCCCTCTCAGCCTTCTCTGCTTCAAAGTAAACAACCCGACATGATCTACTCCAGACAAGGGAACATCCTGGTGAATCTCCACTGCAATCACATAATTTCTGTATTGTGGCTCCCAGAACTGAACATAGTATTCCATTTGGCCTAACCAAAGTTACACATAGCTCGTATAATCTGTGCCTCCATGAATAGAGTCTACGTTTATGGTCGCTACGACTTGTCAACTTTGGCATTAACCTGTTTAATCGCATTCAGGGACATTAGAATAGAATACTTACAGTGTGGAAACAGGCCCTTTGGCCCAACAAGTCCCCACCGACGTGCCGAAGCGCAACCCACCCATTCCCCTACATTTACCCCTTTACCTAACACTACGGGCAAGTTAGCATGGCCGAATAAACGAACCTGCACATCTTTGGACTGTGGGAGGAAACCGGAACATGGGGAGCAAACCCACGCAGACACAGGGAGAATGTGTAAACTCTACACAGTCAGTCGCCTGAGTCGGGAATTGAACCCGGGTCTCTGATGCTGTGAGGTAGCAGTGCTAACCGCTGTGCCACCGTGCTGCCCAATATGTGCAGCAACATCCTCTGAGCTTCCTAGTGTGCTGCTATTCTTTGAGTCCTCCCCTGTCTGGTTGCTTCTTCCAAAGTACATCACCTCATATTTATCAGGGTTACCTTCCATCGGCCATTGATCCACCCATTTCATTATTCCATCTGCATCTTCCTGTAATATAAGGCCTTCCTCCTCACTGCCAACCAACCAGCCAAGATTTGTGTCAAACGCAAACTGATTAATCACACTCACCCCAATCTCTTCCATATTCATAGCTGCATCATTTATCAATACTACAAATAATAAGGTTAAAAATCATAAAATACCAGTTTATAATCCAACAGTTTTATTCGGACGCGCGAGCTTTCTCAGCGCTGCTTCTTCATCACGTGATCATGCTCTTCGAAAGATCGTGCCTTCAAATAAACTGTTGGAATATCATCTAGTGTTTGTAACTTTTTTAACTTTGCCCAAGCCAGTCCAGCACTGGCATCTCCGAATCACAAATAATTTGGGACACAGCACTGATCCCGGTGTTACACGATTGGATACTGGTCTCCAGTCAAACAAACAGACTTCTACCAGCAGACCTTCCGTCTCCTGCCACTAAGTTGATTTGGATGCAACTTGGCAAGTCACTAATGAGTCCTACCTGTTCCTTGGTTATTCTGTTCCACTTGATGTATTTGTAGAATATCTGGGGATTCTCCCTAATCTTGCCCTGCCAGCAGGTTTCAATGTCGCTGTGTTTGTCAGTCCTCTTCAAATGAAGAATTGCCTTCTTATTGCAGTCTGAAATGGTCTATCATTTACCTGCCATTATTTGCCTTAAATGTAGAGTAGACAGCCAGAGAAAAATCCTGTTTACTTCCATCTTCTCATATGTTTAGTAACTTTTCTAAATTTCACTATGATCACCTCTCATTCTTTGAAACTCTAAAGAACACAGGCCGAGTTTCCACATCAGACAATCTCACCATCTGAGGGATTAATCTGGAGACTGTCCATTGCACATCCTCCATGGTCAGTATATCCTTTCTCAGATTGAGATACCAACACTGGACTCAATACTCTATATACAGTTTCATTAGCAAGCTGTGAAACTGCTTCAACATGACCTTCCGACTATGTTCTGATTCACTTAAATGAAGGCGAATATGACTTTAACTTTCCACTTCTATATATTTCTCCAATTACCATTTACATTACTTTATTTAGGAATTCACTGCATGAGTTCTTATAAAAAAAGCCTTCTGAAAATCGAGCTATGCCATTTCTATGTTGCAATAAACAAGTTCTAATCGTTCTGCAGTTTGTCAAATATGAACACTCTGTCAGACTCTGTCAGTGCATTTTGATTCTCTCCAATGTTGCTGTTAATTAAGAAATATCCAATATCTGACCCTATATAATAAATTCCATCAGTTTCCCTACAGATGTCAAGTTAATCGGTCTGCAGTTCTCCACACTATCTCTTCTTCCCTTTGCAGTTACTTGAATCCCTCCCATCCATCTCCAATGCTTGGAACAAATTACTAACTTCCAGCCTCTGCAGAATGTACAGGGAAAAAATAGTCATCGACAGCATCATTAATGTGTCTATTGCTGATTTATTTCTCATGTTTTGATCGGAAGTACAACTGGCTCATTATAGTTAGCAATGCTTAATCCAGCTACAATACTACTATGCTAGCCTTCAACTACTACCTTGTTACTGATATGAATTGAGTTGATGTCTTTAGTTCCACAAGTTCCATGTGATCACTTAGTATTTCTCAGTGATTTTCCTCCGTGATGACAAATGCAAAGTAACTGGCTGCTTTCTTCGTCATTTCCCTGTTCTCCACAATAACCTCTCCTCTCACCATTACAAAATTCCACATTTGACCTTGCTTTTATTTTGTTTTCTTTGCAATTCAGATTGTAGATTTATGTAGTCTTTATGTTCTTCTTTCACAGAATCGTTAAAAGCCCACAGCATGGAAAAGGCCCTTGGGCCCAACAAGTCCATCCTGCCCTTCTGAAGAGTAACCACCCAGACCCATTCCCCTCTGATTCTACATTTTGAGAGTGATACAGCAAATCTACACATCGATGAACACTTTGGGCAAATAAGCATGGCCAATTCACCTAACGTGTAAATCTTTGGACTGTGGGAGGAAACCGGAGCACCCAGAGGAAACCCACGCAGACAGAGGGAGAATATGCAAACTCCACACAAACAAATTTCTGAGAATTTTCCGGTTTCCACCATGTCTAAAATTCTTCTGAAATCACTTCCTACGATTAATATAATCTTTAATTGATCATGTTAGCATTCATTAAGTCACTTGCTCTTTCCTTGGTGATTCTATCTTAAAGAAGTAGACATTTTATTTCACACATTGCAGTATTTCTGCAGAGCTTCTGGTCTTGACCAGGTGTATCCAAGAAGAGAGCAAAAGACGAGAGAAGATATTGCAGGGGTCCTGGCCGAACTTTTTGCATCATCGCTGGCCACGGTGGAGGTCCTGGAAGACTAGAGGGTAGAGAACGCTGTGCCCTTGTTCAAGGCGAGCTGCGAAGAAGAACCTGTGAACTGTAGACCAGTTAGCTTAACAACTGTAACAACTTGAGAAGGTTCTGAGAGGTAACATATACATGCATTTGAAAAGACACGGATTCATAAGGAGCAGTCAGCACTGCTTTGTGGATCGGATATCATGGCTCACAATTCTTTAGCGTTCTTTTGAAGAAGTGACCTGGAATGTTGATGAGGTTAGGGTGGTAGACATAGTCTATCTAGATTTAAGAAAGGCCTTTGATAAGGTTCCACATGATAGGCTGCTCTGAATGGTTCGATAGCATGGAATCCAGGGGACTCTGGCAAATTGGATATTCAATTGGCTTGATGGTAGAAAGCAGAGGCTAATACTGGAAGGATGCTTGGGGAACTTGAGGTCTGTGACTATTGGAGTGTCTCAGGGGTTGGTGCTGGGCCTATTACTGTTTGTTATCTATATCAATGATTTGGATGAGAATGTGCAAAGCATGATTAGTAGTTAGGCTGATGACAGTAAAATAGGCAGGACTGTGAACAGTGAGGTTATCAGAAATTGCAGCAGGATCTTTATCAGCTGGGGAAGTGGGCTGAGAAATGGCAAATGTAGATTAACATATGGGATGTTGCTTTTTGAAAATTCAAATCCAGGTTGGAATTTCGTGGTGAATGTTAGACCCTCAAGAATTGTAGTGGAACAGGGGGACCTTGGTGCTCAGATCCGTGGTTCTCTGAAAGTAGTTGAACGTAGACAGGGCAGCGAAAAAGGCTTTTGGCACACTGGCCTTCATCAGTCAGGGCATTGAGTATAGACGTTCGAGAGTGATATTGCAGTTGGACAGGACGCTGGTGAGACATGCACTTGGAGTATTGTGTTCGGTTTTGTTCACTTGCCATAGGAAGGATGTGATTAAATTGGAAAGAAGACAGAAGAAATTTACAAGGATGTTGCCAGTACTCAATGGTCTGAGTTGTAGGGAGAGTTTGGAGAGGCATTTTCCTTTAAGTGGAAGAAACTGAGGGGAAATCGTATAGAAATGTATAAGATCATGAGATGCGTCAATAAGGTGAATGCACTCATTCTTTTTCCCAGTTTTGAGAATCAAAGACTAGAGGACATCAGGTTAGAGGTGAAAGAATAGAAATGATCCTGAGTGCCAAGTTTTTTTACGCAGAGGTTAGTAGACATATGGAATTAGCAGACAGCAGTTTGATTGAGGCACGTACATTAACAACATTCAAAAGGCTTTTAGACAAATACGCAGATAGGAAAGATTTAGAAGAATAAGGGACATAGGCAGGGAAATGGAATTAGCATGGATGGACATTTTGGTCGACACGGACCGCTTTCGTGCAAAGGGCCTGTATCCAACCTGCAGGACTTCATGATTCTAATACTCTAACGACAATTTCGTGTCTACCACTCCGTGTTCAAACATTCGAGATTGTATGCAGGCGCCGTGTAAAATGCAGTATATTAACCTCTCTAGTCCTCAGAGCAAGGTTATTAATGACTCCTTCTAACCACACAACACCAAATCCAAAATAACCTGCTGTCTTGTTTGAGTCACAACATACTCTTCAACCAACCTGTTATACGCTAATGGAATTTACTTTTCACAACTTTGGCAGTCACTTAGTTAACGCTGTTTAGATGCAATTTGAGATCATGCAATAATACAATATTTGCATCTCTAATTTACAGAGCATATCATGCACAGAATTTGCCCGAGAGCAAATAATACACTAATACACTAACACTTGCTTCTCCTTCCTATTTGTAAGATCTACCCAAACTGATTCTGTGGAAGCTGAGGGACAGGGTCTGTGGCGTGATTAGTGATAGACGTGAACAAGCCATTCTGGGAGGGTCACCTCAACGCTGACATGGTCTGAAGAAATGACCAGCGTCACAGGACAAGCATCAATATCCTCCCCACTCTGCCAGGTTAACTTTAACCGTACTCTCTCTGCGCCCTCACACTCACGACCTGTTATAGCACCTACCCCCTAACAAGGCTCATATTATATCTCTAAATAAGGCTCAGGCACTACCACTCTCACTATTGAATTCAGCACCTACCATCCCCCCTCCCCCCCACCCCCCCCCCCCCAACCCCGCGCACTCTCTCCCTCCACTATACTCCCAACACTAATAACACTGTTCAAAGTTTGCGAGAAGATTTGTAGCTTGGGTGCTCGTTGTGGTGGTTCTGTTCGCCGAGCTGGGAATTTGACTTGTAAACGTTTCGTCCCCTGTCTAGGTGACATCCTCCGTGCTTGGGAGCCTCCTGTGAAGCGCTTCTGTGCAGTTTTCTCCGGCATTTATAGTGGCCTGTCTCTGCCGCTTCCGGTTGTCAGTTCGAGCTGTCCACTGTAATGGCCGGTGTATTGGGTCCAGGTCGATGTGTTTGTTGATAGAGTCTGTGGATGAGTGCCATGCCTCTAGGAATTCCCTGGCTGTTCCCTGGCTGTGAACACCAACTAGCCACTAAACGACACGACCAGCTATCCTTAGTAGCTACACACACAGACGTCAAGCAATATGAATTCGACTGGGACATCACTACTATTATAAGACAAGCCAAACAGATAACAGCCAGGGAATTCCTAGAGGCATGGCACTCATCCACAGACTCTATCAACAAACACATCGACCTGGACCAATATACCGGCCACTACAGCAGACAGCTGGAACTGACAACCGGAAGCGGCAGAGACAGGCCACTATAAATGCCGGAGAAAATAGCACAGAAGCGCTTCACAGGAGGCTCCCAAGCACTGAGCATGTCATCTAGACAGGGGACGAAACGTCTGCAAGAAAAATTCCCAGCTCGACGAACAGAACCACAACAACTAATAACACTGCATGGATACAACACTGTGGGCTGACTCCCTCCGGACACCACACTATTCCCCCTGCCCCTCCACCTACACCGGCATTAACACAGGGACACACACTCCCACCACCACTCCCTCCCACCATTTCTCCCATTCCCGCAGAAAAGGACTGTAATAGGAGAGAAAGGGCCAAGACAGATGGTGGAGCACCCGATATCTGATCCGCCTCCACCCCTCCCCAACCATGTGGGGAGGACCCTGGTATCAGCCAGAGAGGACCGGAACGTGTCGTATGGAGATTCCTCGACATCCATGTCCCTCCAACTGAGTAAAAAAACAATGTTCAGTGAAGGGCAATTCGCACTTTAACCATTCTGTCTGTTCTCACAATTTTCTCCCTCCCAAAACAACAAACAACTCATTGCAGAGCGATCCAGACACAAAAATATTCAGAGACATATGTAAATACGTTAATATATTGTCACTCACCGTGCATACACGGAGATAGAACCGCATACGTGTAGTGGCATACGGAGACATAGACAGTTGCACACAAATAGACACAAGCACAAGTAAAACTCACAGGTTAATACACAGATGAACCGATGTCAGCACATAAATACACAAACACACAGATACATGAACAAACACACACAGGTGCACTTACAGACTCACAGAGACACAGACACTAGTGCTTATAAGACAGAGATAGATAGGTTTTTGATGAATAAGCATGTCAAGAGTTACGGAGAGTAGTCAGGAGAATGATGTTAAGAAATCTCTAATCTCTCTGGCATTCAGAGTCGATGGGCCGAATGTCCTAATTCTGCATTTTTAATGCTCGTGCGGTGTCATGCTATCAGTTATTCTCTTCCTGGGACAGGAACAGGGAATGAGTTTAATACATATTTGATTGAAAAGGGTCAATGGTCCTATTGGACAGGTTTAGAGGGCTGAATGGTTTATGTCTATGCCTAATTATTATGTCCTTGTGTTTCAAAAAACGTGGCGATTTCATGTTAGGTTAACACAGTTTAAAATAACAGGTTCCACACTGAAATAAGGTCGCCCCTTTAATTTTAGTGGTGTACTATCGGTAGGATCCTCATCCTCAGGGAGCAGGGAAAATTCGGTTTTTGAAGATATTCAAGGCTGACCTCGACTGATCTTTGCTGGACAGGAGAGCCAAAATTTTTGGGAACAGACAGGAGATGGATGGTCAATCACAATCGGATCAGTCAGGAGTATTCTGACTGGTGGCGCCGAATGGACAACTACTTCCCCTACCCCATGTGTTGTTCCTCAATCCACCCTTCGATGCGCTTACAGAAATACATTGCTGGCCCTACCCAATGTGTTGTTCCCTCAATCCACCCTTGATGCTGTTACAGGGATATACTGCTGCCACTACCCGATGTATTGTGCCCTCCATCCACCCCTCCAAACTGTGACAAAGATAGGGGGCCATCTCATTTAGCCAGTCATTATCGTTACCATGAGACTGGAGGAGTGTATTCTGCCTATTTAACAAGTTACAGAGGAAAATAGAACGAATCATTTTAGCTCATTGAGTACATTTTACTGCACAGGACGTCATGTAAACATCTGAACTGTTACACAGGAAGCTGTTGCTAACAGGAAATAGAGAGTAGCGATAAATGCTTATATTCACATTACAAAGCTGTAACTGGTGGAGTGCCTCAGAGATCAATATGGGATCATCAACAATCAGTACCTGGACCAAAGATCTGGAGGAAGGGTCTGAATATATCAAAGCCCAATTAGCTTAAACACCAAGCTGGTCATCCAGTATGTCATCAAATGGAGGTCGTGTGTGATCAATGTGATATAGGCAAAGGGAGATTCGTGAGCAAACCTTCACTAGATATAGCATAATGTGAGTTGTCTATTTTGGATGGAAGGATAAAACAATGGTAAACAATTTAAGTGGAGAGAGACTGCAGAACTCTGAGACACAGACGGTATGCATGATCCTGCTACACGAATCAGATGTAGTTAGTCTGCACTTGCTGTAAGTGATTTGGAAGCTAAGTGGAATGATTGTGTTTCTGGCAAAGAGTACCAGGTTTAATCAGTAATGTTTTACTGCATCTGTACCGGTAAAAGTGAGGAGTGCAGATGCTGGAGATCAGAGTCGAACAGTGTGAGGCTGGAAAAGAACAGCCAATCAGGCAGCGTCTGAGGAGCAGGAAAATTGGCGTCACGGGTATAAGTCTTTCATCAGGAATATGACCGAAACATCGAGTCTCCTGTTCGTTGGGTGTGCCTGACCTGTTGTGGTTTTCCAGCATCACATTTTTCGCGTCTACGTCTGTGCAGGGTGTTGCTAAGACCACATCTGGCACATTATGTGCAGTTTTGATCCCTTAACCTAAAAAACGTTCTTGAAGCTTATGAACAATGTTTTGTTCACACTTTTCTGGAATGAGGGCCTTTTGTTTTGAAACACTATCAATTTTGGTCTTAGATGAGAAATCCTTTAGAAGCATACACGATTTTGAGAAAAATCAGTGGGATGCACATTTTCTCTTCTCAGGGAGACAAAAACTATGGAATAAATTTTAAGAATAAAATGCATTGATTTTAGCACAGATATTATGAAAACATCAGCCGATTTTTAAAAATTAAGCATATGCATACCAGCAAATCATCAAATTATAAAGCAGGAATTTTCTCTTTTGCTAATGAAAGGCACTGTGTATAACAACAGCAATGATGCATTTATGATCCATTCCAGAGAATGTTCACGACGAGCACACATGGCCCAGTTTGGTGTTCAGTTGACATGATTGCATGTTTCAACACAGAGAGGGAGAACAATGTTCCCTGCCTGAGAAGCAGCAGCCGACGGATCTCTCTATCTTTTTTTGTTCCAACTGGCAACAGTAAATCTCTGACTCACCTCTACCTGATGAGTCGTGGAATATTCCTGATGAGAGGTTCATTGGAATCTCTCTACCATCTGAAGCAAAGGGAATTCAGCTAAATCCAACTATTCTGGGGAGAAGTCACATCACAAGTAGCTTGCCTGAGCAGAATGGGTGGCACAGCGGCTCAGTGGTCAGCACCACTACCTCCCAGCACCAGGGTCCTAGGTTTGATTGCAGCCTCGGGCGACTGTCTGTGTGGAGTTTGCGTATTCTCCCCGTGTCTGTGTGGATTTCCTCCGGGTGCTCCGGTTTATTCCCACTGGTCCAAGAATGTGCAGGTCAGGTGAATTAGCCATGCTAACTTGCCCATAGTGTTCGGTGCATTTGCCAGAGGGAAATGGGACTGGATCATTTAATCTTGGGAGGGTCGGTGTGGACTTGTTGAGCTGAAGGGCCTGTTTCCACACTGTAAGGAATCTAAACTAATGACTTCAGAGGACCGAGTAACATTTGGGACAGTCTGTCATCTATCCATTTGTTATGAGTTCAACTGTTATGAAACTCTGGAAAGCTTTCATTCTTCTGTTTGTCTTAAGATCTGTGTGTGTGTGTGTTTCACATTATTCTAGATGAGCCAGGCTGACATTTATATCATTAGCCATATCACTAAACTTTGAAATTTGTTGTAATAAGTGGAGCAGTGTGACAGCAAAATGAAACACTGACCCTACAATATTGATTGGACCACGAATGACAAATTCTAAAATGGCTGTTCAAGTGGGAGTTCCCTTCCCCAGAACTTTGTGGTGCCTGGATGTTTACATTTATTCAAAGTTGTGTCTGTTAAATATTTGATAGACAAGTGAATGTAGGAAAATGGTGCACGTGCAGAAGAAGTACTGCTGAGACCACAATCAGATCAGCTACGATCTTAGTGCGTGGCAGAGCAAAGACAAAGTGCCTAATGGCCCACTCCTGCTCCTCAGTCCGATGTTCCTATATTCCATTCAGTCCCTCACAGGATTAGACAGAGGCCAATTGCTCGAAATACCTGGTCCACAGTAATACAGGATCTCCTTCTGTCCCTCACAATTGTCACACAAAGTTTGGCATGGGTTGAAAAATGTTAATTCAAAACCCAGGCTGGGCTCAAAAGACGCCTCTGGTCTATTAATAGAGTGTCTCCTCTCTGCAACTTGTGCTTCATTTGTTGGTCATGGTGCAGATCCAGATTCACTGTGAATACAGTCCCCATACCTGACCCTGAAATGACTCATAAAATACTTTGCTCTCTGTAACTGTAACATCCAATGTTCAGGAAAAGTACAACCATTAACTTCCTAATTACAGAATATGAGAGCATAAGGAACAGGATCGGATGGTAATTCGGATGGTCAGGCCTGCCGTGCCATTGTATAAGATTATGGATGGTCAACTGTTGTTATCAACTCTGCTTTATTTCCCAATTTTTCACATCCCTCAATTCCATGGCAGGTAGAAAAAACCCACCTACCTCATCTGTAAATACTTTCAGCGATATAGCTCCCCGAACTCTCTTGACCAGATAATTTCTGACATTCACTGTCCTCTGTGAGAATGTTACACGCCCCAAACATACACAATAACCCATTTGTATGTTCAAAACAGCAGCTCATGTAAGAGTGACAGACCCTGATATCAAGGCAGGAGTTGACTCAGAATGTGATCAAGAAAAGTTGACTAAATTAAATTTAATAGGAATCAGCCACAATCTCTCCCCAGCCTATTCAACATCTCCATGTAGCTCAAATAGTCCAATCCTTGTAAATATTTTCTAAATACTTTCAAGTTTCATAACATTCTTCCGATAGCAAGGAGACCAGGATTCTAACGATTGATTTATTTTCATTCTTACTCCCCCCACCAACCTATCTTTTCGTAGGATGCATACCCTTGAATATTGTCAATCCTGATCACCTTTCAGCACGTCTCTGCCAATTTCGATCTGCGCTACAAGCTCATTTACCATATTTCATATGCGGCATATGTTCAGCTATAACACTCTCAGTCCTGTATTAACCGTGCCTCCTCTCAATTTCATTTGTCTGTCCAGTGTGCTTGAAGTTTGATTGTTTACACTTTCAATACACTCTGTCCTATTTGTGCCTGTGCTGGAGATTTTAATAAACTATCCTGCGTTCTGCACTCTTCCTCCTCTTTGAATTCGAATTTTCTAATTTCCCCTTTAACTGAAACCTCACCCAAACCTAAAACATTTGCTGAAAGATCTGACCGAAGCCCTAGTTATGTGATTTGTTAGGACTCTGGTCCCAGAATTGTTCAGATGAAGACCAGACCATCAGACAGGTCCTTTCTTCCCCAGTAATGCAATATGTTTATGCAATACAAAATGCAGGGTCAAAATGACTTGCCATACATTCCTAAATATGGAAATTACAAACAGATATGAAAGTTAAAATACACTCATGACCTTGAGCTATATAAATTGAAATGTGAATTCCAAAACCATGGAAGTGCTGTGCAAACTTTATCAATCATTATTCGGCACACAGCTGAGATATTGATTTCCCCTTTGTCAGTGTTCCCCTTCACTGAGATTCTCTGGTCCAGTCCCACACACTGTATTTCGGGGGATTATCAGTTCCTGCTGCTGTTCGCCCGGCCTATTGAAGTTAATCCACCTTCTCCCTGGATCCAATCAATTGGTCAATTGGATTCCGTTTAATTGTCAGCAACCTAGCTCTGTGATGTTATTGGAGATAAATGATCTGGAATGACAGCCAATATCAGCACAGTGCTCACAGTGTATGGCACCAGACAAAGACTTTCAGTCCAGGGGAATATCGAAATAAAATTTCCATATTCTGTCTATTTTCCTCATGGTGTCTCCGGATCTACCCAGCTTCGCTCTCTTCTAACACCCGTTTCTCTCACGCAGTCCATGCTTCCTATCCACGGTGTTGACCTCCCTTCACATTCTTTCTTTCTGTTTCATTCTCTCTCTCTCTCTGTCTCTCTCTCTCTTTCTGTATCACCATTAACTCTCTCTGCTTTTGGATAGTGCAGTTGGAGAGGTTGTGAATGTAGGATAGGCTAAATTGCCTCCATCTGTGCCATATTAATTCTGAAGGTCTCTGACCCACAATAAAGACTTTAAGTGCCTGTAGAAACAAGTTGGTCCTGCGAAGGACACAGTACACAATCATCCATTGTCTCTTCCTGTTTTCTGACGTGCAGTGTCCTGTAAATATCTGTTCAAACAAAATAGATTGACATTCGAGCAGTTGGGAGGACATTCAACAGACGATAGTGAAATCAGGATTTAATAAACAGTTCCACCATGCAAAATGTGGATTTGTCTGATAGCAGCTACTCCCAATTAGCAGCCCCTCGCTTCTTCCTGATGCGGATTTGCCTTCCACCAAGTTATTAAATTCCACAAGGTCCTGACTTATTCCACGATCGTGGCTATGTCAAACCTGAGGGCATTGTGAACCCTGTTTCCAAAATGATCTTCTACTGAATGGTCAGTCACCTGGACAGACTCATTTTATAATACAAGTTCCAGTACGGCCCCTCCTGTGGTTGGACAAGCCCCATACCGCCGTAAGTAACTTTCTTGGATGCACTTAAGAAATTCTATCCCGTCTAAGGGATTCTCAGTCAATATTGGGGATATTAAAGTCACTCATTATGGTAACTCTGTTTTTAATATCCGTTTCAATAATCGGCCGACATGTTTGTTCCTCAATCTCTCGGTGGCTGTTGGAGGGACTACAGTACAATCCTAACACATGCATCCATCATATCTTGAGCTCTTTTCATGTTGCCTCAGTAGAAGAGCCCTCTAATACGTCCTAAGTGCAGATGTAACAACCTCCCTGATTAGTAATGCAACTCCTCCGCCTCTTTTAGATACCCCTCTATCTCATCTAAAACAACAAAACCCTGGAAAGTTGAGCAGCCAGTCCCGTCTCTTTCTCAACCAAGTCCCGATAATGTTTGCAACATCGTAATCCCATCGTAGTCCCATTCAGGCTCTAAATTCATCTGTATACCCATAACAATACTTGCATTGAAATAAATACACTTCAGCCAAACACATCACACACTGACTTGATATTTGGTTTGAGATTCCCTGAAGGATTTTCTGCTGCTATTTTCACGTGACCGGAGATTACAAAAGACTATCAGTAAAGCAGAAAACACTGTAGACAGACAATTCCAGTTTCGTCCTTTGTCACTTCAATCAGTACATTGCATTACACATGGTCCGATTTCGATAGAGTGCTGGATAATTATTTCACTTCAAACAACTGTCTCCAGCCACTCACTGCATATTCAACAACTATTTCTGGACTCACTGGATTGATTGCTCTCTTGTCCCTCTCTCATGAAATCTCTGTAATATTTACATTGGAGTTATATGTACTCATTCAATCTCCAGATTCCTACAAGCCAGTGTCCTCACATTAAACTAAAATAACACTTGAGGTTGCCAGTCCCATTGTGTTCAGTGCCCTCTGCGTCTTTTTTGTTGGTCTTAGATGCACTGGTTTTTCTCCAATTCCTTCTCAGTCACTGCATTGTGGACCTACTGCTCTGGTTCCCACTCCCCAGTGCCACACTAGTTTAAATCCTCCTGAGTGACAATAGCAAACCTGCCTGCCAGGAGATTGCAGCAGTATAGGTCAATTCCGTACTTCTTGTGTAGGTCCTGCTGACCCGCGAATCCCAATGATCCACATATTGGAGATTGCTGCCAGTTCAGGCCCATCCCTTCTTTCTTGTGTGTATCCTACTAACCCGCGAATCCCAATGATCCACATATCAGAGATTGTTGCCAGTTCAGGTCCAACCCGTCCTCCTTGGATCGAGGGAGGATGAGGCAACCATAGCTGACTAGGGAAATCAGGGACAGCATAGAATAAATGAGAACGCATATAATGTGGCGAGGGGCAGTGGAAACCAGAGGATTGGGAAGCTTATGAAGACAAAACAGACAGCAAAAGAAATATGATAAGGATGGAGATTATTAAATATGGAGGTAAGGTAGCCACTAATATAAAGGAAGTCTGTAAGAGCTTCTTTCAATATATAAAGTACAAAAGAGAGGCAAAAGTGGACATTGGACTGCTGGAAAATGATACTGGAGAGGTAGTAGTGGTGAACAAGAAAAGGACGAGGAACTGAAAAGTTAGTTCACGGTGGAAGATACGAGTAATACCTTAACATTCAAGATAATGAGGGGCCAGAGCTGAGTATGCTGGCCACCACCATGGAGAGCGTGCTAGAAAAAACTGAATGGCCTGGAGGTGGTTAACTATCCTGGACCGGGTGGACTACATCCCAGAGATATAAGGAAGATAGCTGAAGAGGGTGTGTAGGGATAGTGGTGATCTTTCAGGAACCATTACAGGAAGAAACGATCCCAGAACGTCGGAAACCCACGAACGTGACACTCCATTGTAACAAGGGAATGAGGAAAAAGACAAAAATATCCACAGTTAATCGCTTAAATTCGGTCGTGGGTAAGATGCTGGAATACGTTGTGAACAATGAGATTTCTGAATACTTGGAAGTGTTTGGTAAAATAGGTCAAAATCACTTCATCAAGGGAAGGTCATGCCTCACAAATCTGTTGGAATTATTTGAAGAGGAAATGAGCATGCTTTACCAAACACAGCCAATTGCTGTTATCCACCTGGATTTCAAGAAGGCCTATGACAAGGTGTCACAAAGGAGATGACTGAGTGTGATAAGGGTCCGTGGTGTTAGAGGTAAGGTAGCGGCATAAATGGAAGCTTGTCTGTCTGGCAGAAAGCAGAGAGTGGGGACAAAATAGTCCTTCTCAGGATGGCAGTCGGTGACAAGTGGTGTTCTACAAGTCTCCGTGTTGGAATCGTAACTTTTTATTTGTTACGATAACAATCTAGATGATGGAACTGAGTGTATTCTGGCTAAGTTTGCAGACGATACGTGGATAGGCAGATGGACTGGTCGTATTGAGGAGGCGGAGAGGCTGAAGAAGGAGATTAGCAGATGCATTCCAATGTTGGAAAGTGTGTGGTCATGTACTTTGGCATGAAGAATAGAGGCATGGTCTATTATTTTTAAATGAGGAGAAAATTCAGAAATCTGAAGTGCAAAGGGACTTGGGCGTTCTAGTGCAGGGTTCTCTCAAGGTAAGCTTGCAGGTTGAGGCAGTAGTCAGGAGGCCAATTGGCATTTATTATGAGAGGAATTGAATATAAAACAGGTTGTACACGTCTCTGGACAGACCACATTTGGAGTATTGTGCGAAAATTTGAGGCCCATATCTCAGGACGGACGTAGTGGCCCTGGAGCTTGAGCAGAATGTTTTCACGAGAATGGTCATAGGAATGAAAAGGTTATCTTATGAGTAATGTTTGTGGGCTCTGGGTCTATCCTCGGTAAAGTTTAGAAGGATGAGAGGGAATGAAATGGAAGCACAGTGTACTGAAATAACTGAACAGAGTTGATGTTGGTAAGATGTTTCCATTGGACAAGAGCTCGAGAGCAGAGACTTAGATGAAAGGGAACACCATTTAGAAGAGTGATAAGGAGAAATGTCTTTACCCAGAGAATGTCGAATCTTTAAAAGGTATTGCCACAGAAGGCAGTGGGGGTCAGGTCATTAAGTACATTTGAGACGGATTTAGATAGGTTCTTGATTGTTCAGGGATGATGAATTACGAGGAGAAGGCTGGAGAATGGATTTGGGAAACCTATCAGCGATGATTGAATGATGGGCAAACTCGACAGGCTAACTAGCCTAGTGTCTGCTCCTGTGTCTTATAGACTAATATTCTAAACCTTAAGGAGACACTTGCATCGCTGAGAAGATGGATTCATGTTCTTCATGAATGTCAGAAGCTGGTGGGAATACATAACTGTTTTAGAATGAAGGTATTGTGGCTGCTGTCGGGGTGGTGGATAATATGACATTCAGTGCAGGATCACACACCAACTGCACTGTATTAATGTGGTGAGAGTTTATTCAAAACCTGGACCTCTCTGTCTCTCTCAATCACCGTGGGGAGTGGAGGTTGAGGTGGGTGGGCGTAACGTCCTCAGAGGCACTTAAACAATCCAGAATCATGCATTCTGAGTGAAAGAGCAGACATGGAATTTAACACCTTCTCATTGTCTGTTTAGAATATAATTAGTGATTGCCCTCCCGCTCAGTGTTCAATGCAATCACCTCTTATTTTCTGAGGGCACTCCAGATCAAACTTTACTCACTCCTCATGATGCCATTGTCCCAGGGATTAATCTGGTGGAACTCCTCTTCACTCTCTCTGTGGTTAGGAGATCACTCCTTATAAAGGAGAGAAAATCTGTCTACAGTGCCTCAAATACTGCCTCAACTACACTCTCAGGTTTGATCGCAATAATTCATTTACCTCACCTCGCTGGCTCCATTTCCTTCATGTGACAAAGGAAACCATTCAATTACAATCCATTGCCACTGATATGGAATGTAAAACATCCTTATATCTGTAGGTCAGCATCAATAAAGCCAGCACCAGAGGTGCCTATCGAGACAGACATCACTCTCGGGGCGAGACCCCATCACAAAGAATGCACCTAAAACAGGGAATAGTCACCTACTTGAATGGAAATCAGCTGTCGGATTATGGGAAATAGGCAAAGGAAGGGAGCTGCCTTCACTTTTGTTCTTCCCTCACGGGATGTATGCAGCCCTGGTAAGGCCAGCATGTTATACCGATCTTGAACTGAGTGGCTGGTTCAGCTGTTCCACAGGACAGTAAATAGTAAAACAAACTGCTGTAAATTTGCAGTTAAACTGAGACCTGACCAGGGAAGTATGCCCACTGCCTTCTCTAATGGGCATCAGGCAAGTCGATATCAACAGATTATTATTCCGTGGATCTAGATTACGAGCCAATGACGTGACCACCATACACCATCTTCCCATCTTTCAGATTCTGTACAGAGAACAAGTTAAAAATCTCAAGTTCAATTATTTAGCAACGGACAAGTGGTAAGAAGGGATTTGAAACATGTATCCAGAATTAACAAAGGCGCAAACAATGATTTATTCAGGAGTTGCAGTGAGGCTGAGGAGAAGACTGGGGCGTCTTAATGTTTGTTCTGGACAGGATTGGCATGTGGGAAGGATATAGAGATGTAAACTTTGCAGGAGAAAATGAATCAAGATGGTTGAGAACAGTGTGATTCATCCCTGCATATTGGAGAGTAATTTGTAAATAATAATTTGCTAGTTATTATTTCTAAGGAATGAAACCTTTGGTTGGAACTGAAAAAGTTGACTTGCACCTTTCCAAAATCTACATGTCATCAGCATCAATTCAGTTTAATCGACAGACTGAGTGACTTACCAGGAACACCAACTATAGCAAGAATAGGATAGTAACCACCTTGAATAACCAGCAGTACATCTTCAATCCGATATGCTAATGATATCCAAGGCTTGGAAAGCCAGTAAAGACCATTGGATAAACTCCTGTCCATTGTAAGAACATTCCAGTCTAATGTTCTAACAATCTGATCTCTCCTCCACCTCTCTCTGGAGCTGCTGATCACTGTTACTGTTGTGGATGATGCTCCAGCTCATACAATGGGATAAAACACTGAACACATTCCCTTATTGATATTAGAGAGAAACTCTCTAGGGATGCTTAGGATCCATGGAGACTGACATAATCACAATCGCTGAACAAATAGCTCCAGTTAACCGATTAGACTTCAATACTGTTTTATTAAAGTTCAAAATAACTTTGAACGTTTATGCATTCTGGGTATGATATGTGAGTGTGACTGAAGGGAGCACTGTTGAAGATGGCAGATTGATTGTGTGTAATCATTCAGTTTGTCTTGGATATGGAAGTAATGCCAGAGATTTAACGGAACATAAACATGCTTCTTTGCTCATAAATAGAGAAATAAATCCTGTAACTACAGACCAGTCATTGCAATATCTGTAAAACATTGAGAGAACATCTTTCGTCCATGATCTGGTGGCAAAATGCGTCTAAGAAAATATCGGTTATAATAAACAAATGGCATGGATATGTTAACAGAGAATTGTACGTGACAAACACAATTCAGATTGTTATTCCAGAATGAGACAGGGCAGGTTTGGGTCATGTTGTTGATGGTTTCCATGTTAACGAACTGTGATAAAGTGTCATTTCATGGACTTCAATTACGTTGTGATTATGACATTGGGGAAAGACTGAAGATGGAGAGGACTGTGTGGCATGGAGGCTTAGACGGGGTGGAGGAGCAGTGATGTTCTCCAGTCACCAGTATTGGAACGTTTCACTTTATAACTCACACGAGGAACAGATTCCAGGATACATTTACAATGAGGAATTACCAGAGACAATATTAATGAAATGCACTCATACGATATAAAATCCACAAACTAAATGATATTCTGCACATACCAATAAATGCAAAGTACAGAGATAAGGTTGATAAAATGCACTCCTGATACTGTGTTATATAAACTGAAATGTGGATTACAAAACTAGGTAAGTGGTGTGCAAACTTTATCAATCATTATTCCACCCACAGCTGAGATGCTGATTCCCCTCTGTCAGTGATCCCCCTCACTGTGATTCTCTGGCCCAGTCTCTCTCACAGTCTAGCAGGAGCGGGGGGGGGGGGGGTGGGGGGTGGGGGGGGGGAGGTGGGCATCATTTCCTGCTGCTCTTAGCACAGTCTATTTTTAAAAAACTCTGCTTTCTGCATGGAACCAATTTATTGCCCTAATGGGTTCTGTTGAGCTGTCAGTAAATTCTGTGATATTATTGGAAATAAATACTCTGGGCTAACCACCAGTATCAGTATCGTGCTCATAGGGTATGGCGCCCAGACAAAAGGGCTTACAGTCCAGAGCAATTTCTAAATAAAGCATCTAATTTCTGTCAGTCCATATTGGTCACAAGGAGGTTTATGTTATTTTTATTATCCAAGCCTTCGATTAATTATATAAAGCTAACTTCGCGCAGTTGCTAGAGAATATAAGACAGAATCTTCCAATATCCTGTATGAGTTAGATCTGGTTAAAATGAATGTCCTTCCTTGGTTATGATGCCTCATGCCAATGCTCCCTTTGACGCTGCCCAGGCAGGCGCTACGGAGGATTAACAGTTGGCTTTGATCTTTCATCTTGCGTCACAGATGGCCTCCTCTTAAGCTGGACAAATTGCAGCTTCCACAGTGAATGTGGGCGTGTCGATTTTCCATAGTTTAAGAAATACCAACCAAGTTCCTTGCTTTCCGACATGGCTGATTGGGCTTGTCAGGACCCATGGTCAATTTGGCACGATATCGAGGCTTTCTAGGCTAATTGTCCCCTCATTAATCTGTTGTTCATGGACAAGATGAGGACTGTTATGGAGAATTGCAAAAACCGATTGTCCTTAACACAGTGAAAGCATGGAGAATGATGGAACAAGTTGAGGGCACTTAACAAAACAAAAACTTCGGCTTTCACTCCCATTGTAGGATTGGTAGGATTCCAGCCGGGATTTATGGAATCTGGTTTGAGGCTCTCGGAGTCCAGATGAGTTTCCTGTTTGGGAGAATTATTTGACGGGGAGGTCATGATGAATTTTGAGCAGCTGAGGCAGGAATATGAGGTACCTGGGAGGGACCTCTTTTGCTACTTTCAGCTTCAGGACTTTATACAGAAAAAAGACTATATTAATGGTCCGTCTCTGTAAGTCAGACATGGAGACGAGAGTGCTTCAGAGTACGGGCACTCTCTCGTTCAGCACCTTCTGTCATCTGTTAGGAGGTAGTCTCTCGAAAGGCATTGACCCTGTTACACCAGAACAGGAAGAGTTTATTCAGCCCCTGGAGTCTGATATACAGTTACGGGAGGAGGCCAGTCATCTCCTCGAGTCGATAACACTGGGCCCAGAGTAGGCATGCAGCACCAGTACCCTGTTATGCAGCAATAGGATCAATCTACTCAGCCTCCTCAAGTCTGTAACATAGGAACTGGAAGAGGGGCTGGAGATTGGTGCACTGGGATACCAGGAGGATATTCAGTCCCTTCGAGCCTGTTGCACGGGAATTGGAGAAGGATGCAAACTATAAGATTTCTTATGGGAAAGGAGGGAGAAGTTTACCTCACGTGTCTGGTGTATGGGAACAGAAGAAGGCCAATCATTCCCTCAGTCCTATATCAGGGATGCAGGAGAGACCGTTCAGTATCTCCAGTCTGTGATGGAGGAATATGAGAAGATTTGTTTCAGCCCCTCAAACTGTGACACAGCAACAGTAAGATTGTATAAGCCCTTACAGGTCTTACGCATCAACAAGCAGACCCTCGAGATGGTGATGTAGAACACCAGAAAGACATCAGCACACCGATTTTGTGCACAAGGAAGAGAATGAGTCCATTCAGCGACTCCGATCTCTTACAGAGCAATCAGAGCAGGGCATTTCACGCCATCTGCCAATTATACAGGATTGGAGCAAACAAAGAGATTATAGAGAGGTAACAATTTAGAATGATCGCCATCACGATGGAATATATAGTCGTGAGAAAACTGTTGAAATTTAAGAAAGATTGTTAAAGTCGTTTATTCAGGAATTAATGACAAGAAATTTGAAAAGTCAAACCACAATCCATCAGAATCAACATGATTTGGATGATTGTGGTCCTAGAGATGATATATTTGGACTTCCAGAAGGCATTGAATAGCTCTGCAAAAATGATTAGTCTGCAGAATTATTTCGTTTACGATTAAAAGTAATTTTTCAGCTTGGATACAGGCTTGTTGAAGCAACGAAATGCAGTGAGATGGACAAAATATGAGTCATTTTCTGTTTGGCAAAATTCAACTTTTAGGAAACCATATGTCTTGGTCCCCAGGCCCCAACTATTTAAAATCTATAGTCTTAAGTAGTTGAGAGGATAGAGCATGTTATAACCAAATTAACAGATGACAATAACTCAGGTGAGAAATTGCAATGAAGATGCAAGAAATTAGAAAATGTATATGGATAGGTTTGGGCAACATTTGACAGAAGAAACTGAACAATGAAAAGTATGAGTGTATCCGTTTAGATCAATGTAGCAGAAAGGCAAATTATTATCCAAATGGAGAGAGACTTCAGAATGATTAGGTACAGAGGGATCTGGCTGCCCGCGTCCATACTACAGAATACTCCGATGTAGGTACATCAGATAATGAGAAAGGCAAGTGCAGTTTTGGCACTTATTTCTAAAACACGGGATTATAAAGGGAGGGAGATGTGAGATCGCAACTGAGTACTGTTTGCAGGCTTGGTGTCCTGACTGTAGGAGGGATGTATTTGCCATGGAGGCAGTTCAGAAGTGGTTTACTCGATTGACTCCAGAGATGAGGAGATTGTCCTCTGAAGAGAGATTGAGCAGTTAATGCCAACACTGCCTGCAGTATAGAAAAATGAGAGGAGATGTCAGAGGTCTGGACGATGTTAAAGGTGATTGACAATGTAGATGTGAAGTGGATATTTCCTCATGTGGGACAATCTCGAACGATCCTAAAACCACAGCTTTAGGATGAGGTGGGGGAGAAGTGAAACAGGGGTGGGGAGAACATACTTCTGTCACAGGGTTGGGAATCAGTGTAATTCACTGCCCCAGAGTGCAGTAGGTGCTGGGATATTGAGTAAGTGAAGGAATATGGAGATCGGACAGGAACGTGGAACTGAGGCCACAATGACATCAGCTAAGATTGTATTCAATGTCGGAACAGGCCTGAGGGGTTGGATTGCCGAACTGATGCTCCTCGTTCTTATTCAGCCCTTTGAATGTGTTACACATAAATGGGAGAGGACTGGTGATCAAACAGGAAGCAGAAACTCTGGATAAATCAGCCTTAGTCAGTTTGACAGAACGTCACCAGTGACGAGTGCTAGGTCCACAGCTCTTGACAATCTGTATCAATGATCAGGAGGAGTGGAACAAATGTACTGTAACTATGTATGCCGATTAAACTAAGATAAGCAAACCTGGAGATGTTACAGAGAGAGGAAAGCAAGGCTGGAGATGTTACAGAGGTGCGAAAGCAAGGCTGGAGGTGGTCGAGAGATAGCGTAGCCTGTGCATGCTAGAACATGTTATTGAGATATTTTATGATTCATTCACAGGATATGGGGAGAGGTGTAGCAGCTGGATATTAGAGAGATAGGGAGTGGTGCAGGGGCTGACGGAATTTACGGTGAGAGGTGGGGCTGGAGTATGAGATAAAGAATTTGGAGATACGGAGGTTGACAGAGATACAAATGGATCTAGCGGCTGGAGGAGATGACAGGGAAAGATACAGAGATACACGTAGTTAGTTTAAAAACGGAATAATGCAATGTCTTAATAGAGAAAATATTGTAGAAATCTGTGGAATAGACAAGGCACTTGGAGGAACTGAAGGAGTGAGACCTGGACTGACCAATCACAAGAGTCATAGAGAGAGTGTCATACAGTACAGAAGTGGCCATTCGATTGATAGTGACAAAAGTTAAAAGCACTGCAGACACTGGAAATCCCTCCTTCCTAATGTCTGGGGACTAGGGCGAGATGTGGGAGAGGCATTCAACAGACTCCTCACGCAACAATGTGACATAACGAAACCTCATGGTATCAGATCAAACACTGAAATGGAAACCTCCTGATGACTCCCCTGCCTGAGCTGGTGGATCAGTGTCCCTCGACATTGAACAACACTTGGAAGACGCACTGACAGAGTGAATGAGCTGGGGAATGTATACTGGGTGGGCCATTTCAAACCCCACCACCAAGAGGGGCTCAGCAGCAGCATTGCTGATCGAGATGGTTGGGTCCAAAAGGACATAGCTGCTGGACTCGGGCTGCACCGAATCGGGAGGAACCGACTGACAGGCAGAAACATACTTGACCTCATCCATACCAAACTACCAGCTGCAGACACATTGATCGAGGACCATATTGGGAATGGTGACAGGGCATACAGTATTTCTACAGAGAAAGTCCCACTTTTACATTGTCAATAGTGTGTGTGCGTGTGTGTACACACATGCATGAGTGCACATGTGAGGAATACTATCACCATGCGAAATGTTAAAGATTTCAAAGAAACCTAGAACACAGCACTGGCCTGTGTGAGGTGATTCTGGTCATTACCAACAGCAGCAGAATTGTACTCTAGCACAATTTTCTCTGTCACTGCCTGGCAGATGCTCCACTTTACCCTGACCATCAGGCCAGGGGTTAAACCCTTGTTCAATGAGGAACACAGGGAGACCGGTCAAGAGCAGCACCAGGTATACCTCACAATGTAGTGACGTTACCAAACAGGACCACTTACTTACCAAATAGCATAAACAGCCAGTAACAGACAGATCTAACCAACAAATCATACCTAATTTCTGTAATCCTGACGCATGCAATCAGGGTGAATTGTGTGGTCAATCAAACAACTCACTGAAAGAGTAGGATCCACAAATATCACCCTCCTCAACGATGAAAGGGCCCAGTACAACAATAGAAAAGATAAGGCTGAAACATTCACAAAAATGTTCAGACCAAAGTGTCGATGGGATGATCTATGTTAGTCTTCTCCAGATGGCAGTCATCAGCTGAGTCTATTCACTGTGTGTGGTAACTCCAAACGGCTGGAGGGATGGGGAATGCGAAGGCTGTGGGCCCGGAGAACGTTCCATTCAAGCTTTTCCTGCTGGGATACAGCACTGGCACCTACCTGACAATGTGGGAAACTATCAGGGTGTGTCCTGTACACACACAGACAAAACATCAGACAATCAATGACTGCCCCATTGCTCTAGTTCCCAACATTAATAAAGTGATGGAAGATGTCATCTACAGTGGGATCAAGCACCACTGCCTCAACACCAACCTACTCGCTGAAGCTCAGTTTGGGCTCTCATCCCTTGGGCACATTGAAGCCTTGGTTTAACTATGTACAACAAGAGAACACAGTTGAATTCTCGAGTTGAGGTGACAGTGACTGCACTTAACATCATCATAACTGCATTTGACCAAGTGTCATATCCAGGATTAACAGCAAAATTGGAGCAAATAGGAATCGTCTGCACTGGCTGAAGTTATACCTGGTACAGAGGAAGGTGGCTGGGGTTGGTGGGGAGCAGCCATCTCAGCTCCGCCACAGGTCCCCTGGGGAGGGGTTTCCGAGTAAACCTGTAGACCAAGCAGGGCACCATACACCAACAGGACGATCAGATTGTTCTCTTGTTAGATAGGTGCGACCAGCAGCAGTTTAACTGAACAGTCATCATGTCTCAAGCAAGGGAGAGGCTGTGTAAGACAGCCCTTTTCAGGCACCTCATTCAGTGTAGGAACTGAACCCACACTGTTGGCATTAATCTGCATTATAAACTAGCCGTCCAACTGATTGAGCTAACCAAGTCCTCGCTCAGCTCCTTGGGGAAGATACTGTAAGATTATTCTGTTCAGATATGTTGTTAGACACCTTTGGCGCAGGTGGAAATAGAAGCCAGCTTCCTAGCTCAGAGAGAGGGACAGCATCAGTGAGCTGTAAGAGTTCTCTCTGCCCTCGGCCCAATAATTTTCAGCTGCTTCATAAATGACCACCCCCTACTCAAGTAAAGTCATAACTGGGGATGTTTTCCAAAGATTGGACAATGTTCAACACCATTCCTGATTTACTCAGATACTGGAGCAGTCCTTGTCCAAATGCAACAAATCCTGGAACTCTGCAGGTGTGTGCTTAACAGTGACAAGTACCATTTCCATTACACACATGCCAGACAACGATTACCTCTGACAATAGAAAAATGCACCATATCATTTAATGTTCAATGCCACCACCATTACTGAACACCCACCTAGCAATATCCCGGGGATTACCGTTAACCAGAACTGGACAGACCATATAATTTCATTACCCAGTCCTGTGAAGGGCTTATGCTAAAACGTTGACTCTCCTGTACCTCAGGTGCTGAATGACCTGTTGTGCTTTTCCAATGCCAAACTTTGACACATATTAATTCATTGGCTACAAGAATAAGTCAGGGGCAAGAAATCCTACAGGAATGACTCACCTTAAAATTTCGGAAAGCCTGTCTCCCATCAAAAAGACTCATGTTGAATGTGTGTGTGATAAAATACCTCCATTTGCCAGTGTGAGTGCAGCTTCACCCCTCATCCACTGACACTCAGAAGCAGTAATGTCTGCCATCTACACGGTGCTCTGCAGAAATTTGCCAAGGCTCCTTACAACGTACCTCTGAACCCCCGACCATCAAGAAGGACAAGGGAAGCAGATACGTCGGACTACCATGTTCGCGTTCCAACCCAAGCCATTTACCGAGCTGATTGGGAAGCATGTTGCCGTTCTTTTAGTGTCACTGTTTCAACTTCCTCCCTAATGGTATTGTAAGTCTACCTACAGCACATGGGCTGCGGAACCGGTCAATGTGACAGCTCACCCCCACCTTCTCAAGGGCAACAAGGGACAGCCAATAAATACTGGCCTTATCATATTCCATGAATAAATTAGCATGAAAAATATTGTCCAGTCCTGCCCAATTCTGGACACTGTACTTTGGGTTTTGTGAGCTCTGGCTGGTTGGATCCAGGCAGTAACCTGTTTGATGTAAACAGCTGAAGGAATATGCTGTTTGAAACAATCGGACGTCTGTCAGAGGTATGGCCTACAGACCGAGCATCACACAGACACTGACATTCATATCACACATTACTGAGCTCTGAGACAGACAGAGGCATGAAAACATACTTATATCTGACTGACATGTTTAATCCCACAGTGATATTGTTGCCACGAAAATGATTATGAGTGAATATTAGCAGGGGAAAGTGAGGACTGCAGATGCTGGAGATCAGAGTCAAAAAATGTGGTTCTGAAAAAAGCACAGCCATTCAGGCAGCATCTGAGGAGCAAGAGGGTCGACTATTAGTTCAAAATATTAATACAAGAGAAAATAATTGTATATCTTCAAAGTCCTTGTACTTAATAATAATTTGGTCTTGGGTGTGGGAGTGAGATTTATCATTTCAATGCTCCCTACTGTGAGTTGTGCACTGTTTTCAACATAATGTTGTTATAAAAGTGAACGGAATAAATGAGTGGATTTTAGATTACATTACATTACATTGTGGAAATGTAATCTAATCTAAAATCTACCCATTTATTCCGTTCACTTTCATAACAACATTATGTTGAAAACAGTGCACAACTCAGTAAGGAGCATTGAAATGATAAATCTCATTCCCACACCCAAGACCAAATTATTATTAAGTACAAGGAATTTTGTGCTTATTGGACAATCTATAAATTGGTGTTATGAAAGGCTATCGAAACTTCAATAAAGACGTTTTGCTGTTAACGGTTAGAACAATGCTGCAATCATTTACACAGAGGTTTCAAACTCAATTCACACACAAGATCATTGGGCTGGGATGATGCTGACCATCAATGGAGCTGCACAATTCTGTTTAGATACTGACATTGTGGGGCTAACATACACTGGATGTGGTTTATGAGGGATTCAATGTAAGATGCCATGTGTTGCAGGAGCCCATCACCTTTATAACACCTTCATTCAGGATCAGGTCCAAGGTGCAAAATTAGAGTTTAGGTGCCATACCAGAAGAGATATACTTGCAGGACATGGCTGTTTACAGGTCATTGTTACAAATGTTACAGAACTGTGTCTGGATCAGTGCCATGTGCTAGTCCATTGACCAGTTTTCCCCACTCACATCTCTCCGTTGTTCAGGTATGTCACTAACTTGTCTATTGTGAGGGATTATGTCAGTAACTGCCCAGCTCCAGTTTGGAAACTAACTGGACAGATTTTGGAGATGGTCAGTGTTTTGGAGGTCATGGTGAGGGCCAGTAACACTATGTCTGAATTCAGGCTTTTCCTCAAAGTCATTTCCAACAGCTTTGCTGCCTGCGAGATGGTGTGTTCACTGATCTGAACATGAATCGGCTGTTTACTACAGTCACTGAACTGTGTAATAGTTAGCTGTGTGCTCTGGTAATTAAATTATTGTTCACTGCAATGGTTATCAACTAAAAAAAATGATGATTGGTTTAGTTTAAAAGATGAAAGAAACAAAGTGATATTAACTCTTCATTATACAAAATGTAAAAGTGACCTGTTGCATATATCCCACAGACTAATCAGCAATAGACAGATATTATCTGTAAAGCAGGAGTCTGTGAATAGGACTAATACTAGGCAACATCACCACCCTCTCTGTTAAGGTATGTCACACTGACAGGACAGAGCCAGGCAGTGGGGGGCAGCTCCGTGGTATATAGTCAGTATCGTGCCCAGCATTGATGCTGCACCCTGTGGCTGCTGGACTGCTCTGCGGCAGGTTATGGGGGAATCAATAAAAGGGAAACATATAATTGACCACATCATCACCGAATTGCCTGCTGCAGATACACCTCTCCATTTCATATATCGGTAAGAATGGTCACTGCACAGTCCTTATGGGGAACAGGGGCTACCTTCACATTTTACAGACTCCCCTCACCATGATATGTAGCCCCCTGGGCTTTAAACAGATTGAGAAACTAATGATGATGAATCCATGAGGTGAGTGGGCCACAGTCAGGATCAGAATCATACTCTGTACAACTCATACAGTCTGCAACCTCACAGCCCAACATAACGCCCACTGTACAATAACCATCACAGCCCGACAAACTTCCCACTGTACAGTAACCATCACGGCCCGACAAACTTCCCACTGTACAGTAAGCATCACACCCCGACATACCTCCCACTGTATAGTAACCATCACACCCCGACATACCTCCCACTGTATAGTAACCATCACACCCCGACATACCTCCCACTGTACAGTAACCATCACGGCCCGACAAACTTCCCACTGTGCAGTAACCATCACACCCCGACATACCTCCCACTGTACAGTAACCATCACACCACGACATACCTCCCACTGTATAGTAACCATCACGGCCCGACATACCTCCCTCTATACAGTAACCATCACACCCCGACATACCTCCCAAAGTACAGTAACCATCACACCCCGACATACCTCCCACTGTATAGTAACCATCACACCCCGACATACCTCCCACTGTACAGTAACCATCACACCCCGACATACCTCCCACTGTATAGTAACCATCACGGCCCGACATACCTCCCTCTATACAGTAACCATCACACCCCGACATACCTCCCAAAGTACAGTAACCATCACACCCCGACATACCTCCCACTGTACAGTAACCATCACACCCCGACATACCTCCCAAAGTACAGTAACCATCACACCCCGACATACCTCCCACTGTACAGTAACCATCACACCCTGACATACCTCCCACTGTACAGTAACCATCACATCCCGACATACCTCCCACTGTATAGTAACCATCACACCCCGACATACCTCCCACTGTACAGTAACCACCACACCCCGACATACCTCCCACTGTACAGTAACCACCACACCCCGACATACCTCACACTGTACAGTAACCATCACACCCCGACATACCTCACACTGTATAGTAACCATCACGGTCCGATATACCTCCCACTGTACAGTAACCATCACACCCCGACATACCTCCCTCTGTACAGTAACCATCACACCCCGACATACCTCCCACTTTACAGTAACCATCACACCCCGACATACCTCCCACTGTACAGTAACCATCACATCCCGACATACCTCCCACTGTACAGTAACCATCACACCCCGACATACCTCCCACTGTACAGTAACCATCACATCCCGACATACCTCCCACTGTACA
Source organism: Chiloscyllium punctatum (assembly GCF_047496795.1). Lineage (NCBI taxonomy): Eukaryota > Metazoa > Chordata > Chondrichthyes > Orectolobiformes > Hemiscylliidae > Chiloscyllium > Chiloscyllium punctatum. Next base: position 2,851,285 of record NC_092772.1, on the reverse strand, counting down.
GTAATAATCACGGCCTGACATACCTCCCACTTTACAGTAACCATCACACCCCGACATACCTCCCACTGTACAGTAACCATCACATCCCGACATACCTCCCACTGTACAGTAATAATCACGGCCTGACATACCTCCCACTTTACAGTAACCATCACACCCCGACATACCTCCCACTGTACAGTAACCATCACACCCCGACATACCTCCCACTGTACAGTAACCATCACACCCCGACATACCTCCCACTGTACAGTAACCATCACACCCCGACATACCTCCCACTGTACAGTAACCATCACACCCCGTCATACCTCCCACTGTACAGTAACCATCACGGTCCGACATACCTCCCACTGTACAGTAACCATCACGGTCCGACATACCTCCCACTGTACAGTAACCATCACACCCCGACATACCTCCCACTGTACAGTAACCATCACACCCCGACATACCTCCCACTGCACAGTAACCATCACACCCAGTCATCCCTCCCACTGTACAGTAACCATCACGGTCCGACATACCTCCCACTGTACAGTAACCATCACGGTCCGACATACCTCCCACTGTACAGTAACCATCACACCCCGATATACCTCCCACTGTACAGTAACCATCACACCCCGACATACCTCCCACTGTATAGTAACCATCACGGCCCGACATACCTCCCACTGTACAGTAACCATCACACCCCGACATACCTCCCACTGTACAGTAACCATCAGACCCCGACATACCTCACACTGTATAGTAACCATCACGGTCCGACATACCTCCCTCTGTACAGTAACCATCCCGGCCTGACATACCTCCCACTGTACAGTAACCATCACACCCCGACATACCTCCCACTGTACAGTAACCATCACACCCCGACATACCTCCCACTGTACAGTAACCATCACACCCCGACATACCTCCCACTGTACAGTAACCATCACACCCCGACATCCCTCCCACTGTACAGTAACCATCACGGTCCGACATACCTCCCACTGTACAGTAACCATCACACCCCGTCATACCCCCCACTGTACAGTAACCATCACACCCCGACATACCTCCCACTGTACAGTAACCATCACACCCCGACATACCTCACACTGTACAGTAACCATCACACCCCGACATACCTCCCACTGTACAGTAACCATCACACCCCGACATACCTCCCACTGTACAGTAACCATCACACCCCGACATACCTCCCACTGTACAGTAACCATCACACCCCGACATACCTCCCACTGTATAGTAACCATCACACCCCGACATACCTCCCACTACACAGTAACCATCACACCCCGACATCCCTCCCACTGTACAGTAACCATCACGGTCCGACATACCTCCCACTGTACAGTAACCATCACACCCCGACATACCTCCCACTGTACAGTAACCATCACACCCCGACATCCCTCCCACTGTACAGTAACCATCATACCCCGACATACCTCCCACTGCACAGTAACCATCACACCCCGTCATACCTCCCACTGTACAGTAATCATCACACCCCGACATACCTCCCACTGTACAGTAACCATCACACCCCGACATACCTCCCACTGCACAGTAACCATCACACCCCGTCATACCTCCCACTGTACAGTAACCATCACACCCCGACATACCTCCCACTGTACAGTAACCATCACACCCCGTCATACCTCCCACTGTACAGTAACCATCGCACCCCGACATCCCTCCCACTGTACAGTAACCGGCTCGGCCCAACATACTTTCCACTTTACAAGCGCAATCAAGAGCGGCGTGGTGGCTCAGTGTTTAGTACTGCTACTCACAGCGCTAAGGTCCTGGGTTCAATTGCGGCCTTGGGAGATAACTGTGTGGAGTTTGCCCATTCACCCCGTGTCTGCATGGGTTTCCTCCCACAATCCAAAGATGTGCAGGATCCAAGTGAATTGGCCATACTCAATTGTTAAGTATCTTATTCAGAGGGAAACGGTTGTGGGTGGGTTACTCTTCGGAGCAGTGATGTGGACTGGTTAGGCCGAAGGGCCTGTTGCCACTCTGTAAGGAATCTAATCTATTCTCCACGGTTCATGTCAGGAATATGATTGAATAATCACTTGTCTGAATGAGTGCAGCTCCAACAGTACTCTAGTATGGACTTACTAGCAACAGGCAACACAGTTGCGTGGGGAGGATCATGTCTCACAAACTTGATTGAATGTTTTGAGGAAGTGACAAAATTGATTGATGAGGGTGCGGGATGGAAGCTGGCCGTCTGGACCTTGGCAAGGCCTTTGATATGGTTTCTTATGGCAGGCCCATACAGAAGGTGAAGAGAAGTGGGATCAGCGGTCAGTTAGGAAGATGGATAGAGACCTGTTTGGCCATAGAAGACAAAGTAGTGGTGGAACAGTGTTTCTGTGACTGGAGATCTGTAAATAGATTGGCGGAGTTGCAGATTGTGAGGATGATTGCCAGAGAATACAGCAGGATATAGGTCAGCTGCTGACTTGGACAGAGAAAACACAGATGTAACTTTATCTGGACAGTTGTGACATGATTCATTTTGGAAGGTCTAATGCAGGAGAGCAGTATACAGTGGATAGAAAAACTACTGGCCGCATCAACATCCGAAGGGATCTCGGTGTACAGCTCCACAGTTCCCTGAAAGTGGTAACACGGGTAGATAGGGTGATCAAGAAGACTGACGGCAAACTTGCAGACAGGCATCGGAGCATGCAGTATGAAAATTAACAGGTCATGTTGCAGCTGTAGAGAAACTTAGTTCGAGGTACATTTAGAATATCGTGTACAGTACTGGTTGCCACACGATGTGGGAGTGTCAGAGAGGTTACGGAAAAGCCTTACCAGGATGTTGTCTGGTTTGGAGGGTATTAGCCAGAAGGAGAAATTGAACAAACATGGTTTGTTTGCACATGGCCATCATTGGCTATGGGGCTACCAGATAAATATTTACAAAATTATCAGAGGCATAGATAGAAGGACAGCTAGAGGCTTTTTCCCAGAGTAGAAATATCAATTACTCAGGACCGTAGGTTTTAGGTAAAAGGGGGAAAGTTCAGGGGATGTGATAGGTAAGGTTTTTTTGCTGTTCCAGACAGAATGTGAAAGTGCCTGGAATGCACTGATAGAGGGGAAGGAGCCAATACAGCAAGGTTTCAGAGGGATCTTGGCACAAGTATGAGTAAGTAGGGAATAGAATGACATAGAAAGTATCTGAGTAAAAACTTTTGTTTTAACTTTAGAAGGGCATCATGTGTCAGTGTGGGCTTGCTGGGCTGAAGGACCTTTTACTGTACCATACTGTTCTTTAAGACAAGATTTGAGCGCGGGAGTGGCAAGATGCTCACTGAATGATTACTGATTACCAACAGCCATATTATTGTGGATCCCTCCCCTCATCGACTTGCAGCTTCATATCCATCCCCACTGTGGGCAAACTCAATATTGAGAATTTGACATGAATGTCAGAGCTGGTCCCTGGTGACTCCATCTTGCCCCTCGCTCCTGCAGCCTTCTATCTTGGACACCAACGTCTCAGGGGACACTGCACAGACAGATGCTGCATGTACTCCACACCCACCAATGCTGGCACATGTCACATGCCAGCCTCACCATGCCATCCCAGCACATCTCTGACCCACTGACAGTACGCTTCTGTACTTCAATGCTGCAGCTCAGGGTGCACTGACAGCTCTCAATGCAATGCTGCTGCAAGGACCCTGTGCTCAGGGACACACACCCAGCTCATGGACTGTCTCTCTGGGCTGCTCACTCCGTGTTTGTACACACTCACTTTGACCTGACTTAAACGCTCACAGAATTATAGCCTTGCCTTACTCTGTCTTTAGCAGAGTTTCCCCTCAGCTAGAGATACCAGGCTCAACTGTCTGCTGTATTGTCTTGGTGTTTAGCAGAGACACAAGCCCAGGAAGCTTGATATCATTGTCCACAGTCAGTCACGGTGCCCAGCACAGTGAGTCAGGGGGAGTCTCAGACCCCAGCCCGGGAGCTTGGACACAGTCAGTCACGGTGCCCAGCACAGTGAGTCAGGGGGAGTCTCATATCCCAGTCCAGGAGCTTGGACACGGTCAGTCACGGTGCCCAGCACAGTGAGTCAGGGGGAGTCTCAGATCCCAGTCTGGGAGTTTGGACACGGTCAGTCAGCCTCTCGTGGTTGTTAGGGTCAGGGTCCTTCCCCTGTGAGGGGGTGAGGAGATGAATGTTAGGCTGCCCCATATCTCTCTTCGCTCTTTGTGCCCTAGTGTGGGATGGTTCCTTCCGCAATGTGAGAATTTTCAAGAAGGAGACACACACACACACACACAGACACAGCGAGGGAAGGACATGCACGCACACATACACAGAGAGCGAGGGATACACTCAGTGAGGGAGGGACACACACAGAGTGAGGGAGGGACACGCTGAAACACGCAGCGAGGGAGGGAGCATGGACGCACACAGCGTAGGAGACACACACACGCACACACACACAGCGAGGGAGCGACACGCTCACACACAGTGAGGGGGGATACACACAGACACACGGTGAGGGAGGGACACACACACTGCGAGGGACGGGGACACACACGCAAAGCGAAGGAGGGACACGCGCGCGCACGTGCGCACACACACACAAAACACAGAGCAAGGGAGAGACGCGCACACACAGCGAGGGAGGGACAAACACACACACAAGGGACGGACAGCTGGGGGAAAGGTTTCGAGGTGTGCTGCGTGAGTGAGTGGGCAGCATAGACACCAGGCAGAGTTGGGCAGAGAAGAGATTACATAGAGACTGAGAGAAGGTGCTGCCTTCACTGAGAGAACATGAGCCTTGTTGCGAGGTGGGTGCAGTAACAGAGATAGAGTGAGGGAGAGGTCACTAAAGTGCAGATGGTGCCACTTACCTGGTGGTATGGAGAAGATCACTGACCTCCCTCCTACACTGCTGGGCATTCACCCAGAAGGCTAGCACCACACTGACCCAGGGGTCAGCCTCGGACCAAGCTGGAAGGGTCTGGTGTCATAGCTTCCCCTGTCAGCCCTGGAGGAAGATAATGTCCCTCTCATGCACCATGTCATACACCAGGACCAGGGGCTGGGGCACAAAGTGGGGCCCCAGTTTTAACCCCTCTGCCATGTCCAGGCCAGATTTAGATTCACAATCCAAGAGTAAAATGACTTTTTAAAGATGGCTCATAAACAGGGAGGCCGGTGCATTCTGGGATATCCAGGCAGAGGGCAGTTGTTATGACAAAGGGGAAAATCATCATGTTAATGTCAGATGAGAGGAAGACCACGCGGGCAGGGAGAGTAGTTAATGAGACAGATTGGAGATGGTATCATGAGAAAATGCAATTCACCTTGTGGAGAGTAACCCTCCATGAAACCTGAATAAAATGACAAATCATAAGATGGGTTCGGCCTCTGTCTGTCTGTCTGAATCAAAATAGGGATGAACTATTGGGAGCAACAAACTTGGAGTGGAGAATTATACAGGAGATTCAAATCCTTAAAACAGGATAATACAATGTTCCAGACTGTTCAAAGGAGCCGAGGAAAAATCTCCAATCCTCACTAGATGCAGGGATGGTGCCGGAGGCCTGGAGAACAGCTTATACTGCAACTTTGTTTAATGTGAAGCACGGGAATGACTGAATAGGTCGAGGCTGGAATTCTGAGACGGTGATGAACGGTCACCGAGGATGTCCCAGAGACTCCAGGACAATCAGTCAGGATTTGTTCAAGGAAGATCGCGTGTAATTAATCTGACTGTCGGTTTGAGGCAGTAACTTGTAACTGCATGTGAATTACTCGGATTTGACAGACTGGCAGACTGTTTAAAAACAGAAACTATGGGGTCCAGGTGAATGGAGCAAACAACCCAGAGAAGTGCAAGGCAAGGCCTTTGGAGACATCAACAACAGGGAGGAATGGACAATAAATGAGAATATGGTCAGTGTGGGCAGGTAAATGAAGGTAGCTGGAAACATCAATAATCTTGTTAATGTCGCAAATGGCATCATTTCCTGTGTCAGCCAAAGGGCAGAGTTTCAGAGCAGGAAGCTTATGCTGGAACTGTATAAAGAATGAGTTCAGTCGCGGCTTGTGGACTGTGTGCAGTTCTGGTCACTCCATCACATGGAAGGATGGAATTAGCCTGGAGAGAGTACAGAGGAGATTCTTCACCCTGTGACAGTGGAAGTGTAGTTTTGGGGAAAGATTGGAAGGGAGGATACTGAGAGGAGATTTGATTGGGGTGCACATATTGCCAGGAGCCTGGGTAGAAAGGGAGAGAATATCTTGTTCCAATTGGAGACCTCAGTTACCAGTGGCAAATATTTAATGTAATTGGTTGAAATATTAGAGAAGTGATGAGGAAAGATATTTCACGCAGTTTAGGGTTGGGATCTGGGAGTCACGCTTGGAAGTGGAGTAGAGGCAGAAACTTTCAAACCATTTTTAAAAAGTGCCGGGATCGGCACCTGAAGCCCTACACTTTCCAGGGAGAGAGAACTAGGGCTTTAAAAAACAACGTTACATCTTGTCCAATGCAGACAGTAGACAGAGTCATCTCCTCTATAGTGTGCTATTTTCTGAAGTTTTCAAATGTTACCAATATATGATAGGATTAATACGCAGGGATGAGGGGTGAGGGCAGGGAGAAGCAGTGTGTGAATTGATTAGCATCACAATAATACTGATCCCATCCTTTATACACAATGCTACTTCACTGTGTTGGCCTGTTTATCCTTCCTGTAGAAATGGGGAAAATCTTTGATTCTCCAGGTCTGTCGTGGTCACACTTCAGCCCCATCTCCATATTCCCAGCTCAATCTGACCTGGTTCACACTATTTAACGCAATCATTTCACTGGCCTTGTTGAAAAGTTCCCAGCTTCATTCTTGCCCCATTGAAGGCTGCTGTCAGTCAACTAATTGTTTCTCACTCTCAATTATTGCATATCATTCTCTACCATCATCCTGAACTTTACAATAAAATGATCGCTGCGCCCCAAAACCATCCCCTACTGACACTGGATCCACTTGCCCCACCTCTTTCCCAAGGACCAGATCCAATAGTACATGCTCTCTTGGGTTGGATACATACTCCTGCTGTCAGCTCTCCTCCATGTAATCCAGGAACACGTGACCCTCGTGAACCTTCACCACCAGTATCTCTGTCTGTATCTGCAAACATTAGGTTTCTCAGTATAACTAACCTGTAGTATTGTCATTGCTCTCAAATGATCCTGCATATTTATTCTCCATCATTTCTTTGGTTGCTGGCTGACAGACTGTACCTGAAAGTGTAATTGTATACTTGTTTTGTAGCTACAGCCAAATTCATTCTGTCCTTTGACGGATCCTCTTTCTCTTGGACTCCTTAACTAATGCTAATCTAAACCAATACTTCTACCTTCATCCTTTCCCTTGTCTTCTATCAGTTTGGAATCCTTTTTACTCGGCAATATTTAAACACACAGTCCTGCCATTCCTTGAGCCAGCTCTCGGTGATCAGTCCATCAGATTTCCACACACCAAAATGCATCTAGAACTCCCCACACTCCGAGTACTCATGTCTATGTAGAGTACCTCAGATTAAGGCTTTCTTTCTTACTCCATCTTCCACTGATAAACGTGTTGTTGTAAATTAATACCAACTGCATTGCCCATTATTTTGAGAATCATGTTAGCCTCCTCTACTATTCCATTTTGTATCCTAACCACACATCAAGTTATGTTCAATCCCTCCCAAACACCCCGTAAGAAAATCAGTCCCAGCTCCGTCACGTTAGCCTTTCCAGCTTGTACAGTTGCTGCCTTCCCCAGAACCAGTCTCAATGTCCCTGGAATCTGAAGCCCGTCCTGCTGCACCATCGTTACAATCACACTCTCATCTACCTAAAACTTGGACATGGAAATGGGAGTATTCCAGGGATTGCTGCATTTTCAGACCAGCTTACTAACCATCCACCGAGCTCCCAAAATTCTGACTCCCAGACCACATCACCCTTCCTACCCAGGTCATTCCAACCAACACGGACATGACCTTTGACTGCTCACTGTCCCCCAGACGAATATCCTCCAGCCACCGTGACATTCTTAACCCCACTATCCTGGAATTACAGAGACGCTCACACCTTCTTCACTTTCCTGTCTCCCCTGTGACGATTGCTCCTCCTTCCTTCTCCCTCCCCTCCTGTAAAGTCATGTTGCTTGTGGGGTCATAGACATGGCTCTGACTTCCTCCCTTGAGCAGTCTATACCTTCATCAGCTTCCAAACTGGGAAACTGAATTGGGAGGGAGACACTAGGATATTCTTGTATTCCCTGACTGTTTCTCTCCGATTGATTAGTTCCCCAGACCCTTCCTTTTTCCAGACCGTCATGTCTGCAGGGTGATCTGCTCTGCGTGTGTGCTATCCACCTAACTCTCAGCATCACAGGTCTCCCATAGAGTCTCTAGTCACTGTCTGAGCTCCCTGACCCAGTGTCCATCTAGGACACGAGCAGGGGGCTATGACTTCCCAATGTAGCAGAACACATTTTCCATCTGACAAGTATGTCTTACCATGTCTTAAAATACAACATGTCTGGAAAAACTTAATTAATTACTTAGAATGAAGTTAACATTCGGGAAATAGCAATAGGGTGAAGTCCCTTATTCAACTGTGGCTTACTGAGGGTAATTTACTATATTGGCTCACAATGTCACTTGTCCCTCTTATTTCTGACTTACAACAATTAACTGACAGTCACTAATAACAGTGTATTTATCAGCCAGTGACTTTACAGCCTTTTCTGTGATGGCTCTTGCATTTCTTTGAAACTCGGTGCAGGCAGGTCCCAGCAGCAGAAAGTTATCTCTCTGACTCCCAGGTACGTATAATCCTCCAGCTCCCACTCCACTCTGCTCCCTCACAGGGTCACCGTCTCTGTGACTCCCAGGTACGTATAATCCTCCAGATCCCACTCCACTCTGCTCCCTCACAGGGTCACCGTCTCTGTGACTCCCAGGTACGTATAATCCTCCAGCTCCCACTCCACTCTGCTCCCTCACAGGGTCACCGTCTCTGTGACTCCCAGGTACGTATAATCCTCCAGCTCCCACTCCACTCTGCTCCCGCACAGGGTCACTGTCTCTATGACTTCCAGGTACATGTCCTCCTCCAGGTCCAACTCCACTCTATTTCCTCACAGGGTCACCGTCTTTCTGACTCCCAGATACGTGTAATCCTCCAGCTCCCCCTCCATTCCATTCCCTCACAGGGTCACTGTCTCTGTGACTCCCAGGCACGATAAGGCCATGATCTTCAGTGCTGATTTCTATCCTCCCACTTTGCTGCCTCTGTAACTCCCAGGTGTGAGTGATCCTCATGCTTCTGCTCCAAGTTGCTCCATCACACGGTCACTCCCTCTGTGACTCAGTGCTGATTTCGAGCCTCCTGCTCTGCTGCTTCTCCAACTTCAAGTCCCAGTCGGCCTCGATCCTCGCTGCTGATTTATATTCACCCGCTCTGTGCTGATCTCTCTCAGGTTCTCTGTCCTTGGGACTCCCAGGTAATGGTAGGCCTCAAGCCTCAGCTGAGATTTATAACATCCCATTCTGCACTGCTGCCTTACAGAATCACCGTTGTGCCTGGAAAACAGTGGAAAAGAGGAAAATTAGACAGAGCAGAGGGTGTTACAGTGATTGAGCGAGCTATATGGGATGGAACGGGTTATCTGGGGAGCTAGGAAGACCTGTAGTAACTAAAGACGTTTACTGGAAGATACAGTGAGAGTTTCAGACACTGAAGAAGGCAAAGGAAACAGAGACCTTGTGGCTTGTTCATGACAGAGCTATGTAGAGTCTAAAGGGCTTTTTCTGAACTGGTTACGGTGATGTGTAGACTTCAATAAAAGGAAATTGACATCCAGCAAGTGTTGTTTGGTCCTGGAAACTTGGATGGAGACATGGATGTGACAGACTTGGATGTGACAGAGTGAGAAGACTTGCAGTAACTGGGGGAAATATAAACCTTTAGGGCACTGGTGGTTTTCAAGGACCCTCAGAACACGAGGAGGTGCAGAGAATGGGAGCATTCCAAATAGTGGGATTGTAGGGGCTGGAAGTCCTGAGATGGAGAAGGAGGAAGAAAAGTGCCAATTTAACACATCCAACCATTGTAATTATCGAGATTTAAGGAAGGGAACCTGTTCTATCATTGATTGCAGTTATATGGAGAGTAACAGAAACTGAAGGAGTTACAAATTTAAAAAGGGAGAGATTTTGGGTGATCAGAAGTTTAAACAAGAATAAAGAAATTTCAGTGATCTCTAGCACAGATGGGAAAGGAGGAGGTGAGATATTGTGAGGAACTGTCAGATTTATATGGCAGGGAGGATGTCAGATATGAAAGGGAGAGCTGCATTCTCTCGATGCAGTTACAGACATGAGGAGTGTGGTAGCGCCTGCTGGAGGGTACACAGATAACAACAGCAGTGGCTCAGGAAGGCAGCTCACCACCACCTTCTCAGGGACAACTCAAACTCAACAATAAATGCTGGCTCAGCCAACAAAGCTCATGTTCACCAATGAATGAAGGAATAAAAGATCTACAAGTAGCACTGAGGTCACTCAGGAAGGGTCTTTCAAAAGCACTTCACAAACCCGGAACCACTATACCCTGGAAGGGCAGGAGCTCCGGGTGCACGGGAACACCAGCATTTCCAAGGTGCCCTCCAAGACACGCTCCATCCTCCCAGCACTGTGTCTGGCCCTACACCCAAAGGACTGCAATGGGTCAGGAAGGCAGCTCCCCACCACCTTCCCCAGGGAATTACAGATGGGAAGGTAATGGGGAAACTCTGTTGTTTACAGCCAGACAGAAAAATAAATCCAGCAGTGGGTGTGAAATGAAATTTCCGTTTCAGAACAACATGCTGAGCATGGATAGAGGATTTGTCTGATTGGCACAAGGCAGAGAGTGTGAAGAAAGGGGTCTTTTTCACAATGGGAACTGGTGATGGGGGGAGCTCCGCAGGGGTCAGTGTTGGGACTACACTCTACACGTTATTCATTAAGAGTCTGGACAGAGGATGTGAAGGGGTACGAGAAATGGGTTTCCAAGAAAGATCTCAGGGATGGAATTCGTGTCATATGAGGAGCAGGTGAAGTCTCTGGGTCTGCACTTGATGAAGTTTCAGAGGCGGCGGCAGAATCTCATTCAAACTTACAGAATACTGAGGGGCCTGGATGGAGTGGACGGGGACAAGATGTTTCCATGAGCAGGAGAGACTAGGGGCCAAGGGCACAGCTTCAGAGTGAAGGGACGGCCCTTTAGAACAGAGATGTGGAGGAATTTATTCAGCCAGAGGGTGATGGATCTGTGGAACTCACTGCCTCATGGGGCTGTGGATGTTAAGTGATTCAGTGTATCTTACTCAGAGATAAGCAGGTTCTGGATGAATAAGGAGATCAAGGGTTACAGGGAGTGGGAGAGTGGGGTTGAGAAACAATTCATACACAATGGAATAGTGGAATAGACCTGATGGATTAAATGGTCTAATTCTACCCCTATATATGATGGTCTTATGGACTGCGCTTATTCCATAGGTTTCTAAGTGTGCAGTTAGTATTTCTGGCATCTCGTTTAACATACATCCCAGCACTTTTGTGATTATTGCTGTCAGCTCTTGGTTTCAGATCGACTGCAGAAAGCTACGCTATGGTACAACGTGGGAATCCTGGTGTATAAATCTCAGAAAGGTTGCATACAGGGCGAGCAGGACATAGAGAATGTAAATGGAATGCTGGCATTGATTTCAAAGAGAATGGAGAATAAAAAATAGGGAAGGCTTGTACTAAATATAGAGGACTCCAGTCAGCCCGCACTGAGAATACTGTGAACAGGTTTGGTCCCCTATCTGGAGGGAAAATGTCCTTGCATTGGAGGCAGCCCAGAGAAGGTTCACCAGGCTGGTCTTCAAAATGGAGGGATATTGATGAGAAGAGGTGGAGAGGTTGAACTTGCCATCGTTAAAATTTAGAAAATGAGGCAAATTTATTGATACACCAAAGATTTTTGTGTTCTGACAGATTCGGTACTGAGACATTGTTTCACTGAGCAAGAATCTGTAACCGGAGATGAAGGGGAATACAGTTACCAGACAAGCTAAGAGAGAAAAGCTGGGCTGTAGAGACTGGAGGATGTTACAGAGTTCGGTGGTCAGAGATCAGATGGTGGTCGGGCTGAAAGATGTCACGTAGAGTTACAGGATTATCAGTTTTGAAGGATTTACAAAGACCGGGAGGAATATAGGGACTAGAGATTACACAGTAGTAGTTGGAGCTACAGAAGTTTTTAGAGAAAGGGAGTATTATAGGCACTGGAGAGAAGACAGATGGGGTGGTATTGGAGCTACAGGAGTTTAGAGAGAAAGGGAGGATTGGAGGGACTGGAGAGTACACAGGTAGGGGTGGTAGTTGGAGCTGCAGGAGTTTATAGAGACTGGGAGGATTGTTGGTGCTGGGAATTATACTGACATGGACAAGAGTTGGAGCTGCAGGAGTGAGTGAGATAGGGAGGGTTGAAGGGGCTGGATCAGTTCACACAGCCAGGGAGAAGTGTAGGGATTGGAGAAGCCAGAGATACTGAGGGTTGTCGGGCTGCATAAGTTCAGAGAGTTGCTGAGGACTGTGAAGGCAGGTTTACAGCATTCCCATCAGTTACACAGAGATGTGGAGTGCTGTTCTGGAGGAGGTTACAGAAATCAACTGGGTTGCAGATACTGGAAGATACTACAAAGACAGTGAGCTGTAATATTTGAGGAGGTTTCAGGGACAGGGTGCGTTGAGGAGTTGACGGCTGCTACAGGTGTTAAACATGCTGTAAGGGATCAATAACCTTACATCGATCAGGGGGATTGGAAACTCTGGAGATAAAGAATGAGAATTGCAGTAACTGAAGAATATCACAGAGATGGGGAGGAACATATGAGTTAGAGGAGTTATAACATGAGATGGGCTGTATTCAACGGAGTCAGGGAAGATACAGGGAGATCTGAAGGGACTACAGGTGATCAAAAGGACAGTGAGGCTTCTCATTGTCGGATTGGGTCAGTTTACACAGGCAGGGGGTATTTTATGGAATTGTGTTACTTACAGAGATTAAGAGAGTTGTATAGAATTGAGGAAAGAACAGAGATATGGAAGGCTGTAGTGAATGAAGACTTTTGTTGATATCAGATGCTGAGGTTCTGGAAAGAATATGGACCGGCAAGCTGTACAATCTGTCAGAGCTTACAGAGACAGGAACAGCAATAGATCCTGGAGACACAAACACAGATAGGGAGTATTGCAGACACTGGAGGAGGTTTCAGCTTTAGGGATGGTTGTAGGGGAGTGTAACGTTTACACAGATAGGGGTCTAAGAGCTGGAGAAGATTATGGAGATGATTAGATTGGTGGGGAGACCGGAGGAGCTTACATTGACAGGGCGGGTGATAGCGACGGGAGAATGTTTCATAGATAGGAAGTCTTGTAGAAACTGGTCAGGAGAGTCACAAGAATTGGAGCTGGTTCCACAGATCGGGGATTTTACAGGGTCCTGAGAGGATTACGCAAATAGGGAGGTTTGTAGGATGTCCACATTTTCAGAGTGTTTCAGGAATGGAAAAGTTTACACAGTTAAGGAGGGATGTTGGAGCTGTGGGAGTTCACAGAGACTCGGAGGTTTGAAGGGGTTGGGGCTGATTATGGATAGAGGGATATATTTAGGTACAGTAATATGGAACGCAAAGGGAGAATTTAGATTAGGTTCCCTACAGCATGAGAACAGGTACTTCGGCCCAACAAGTCCACGCCAACTCTCCAAAGAGTAATCCACCCAGACCCACTTCTCTCCGACAATGCAACTAACACTATGGGAAATTTAGCATGGCCGATTCACCTGTCCTGCACATCTTTGGACTGTGGGAGGAAACTGGAACATCTGGAGGAAACCCACGCAGACACAGGGAGAAGGATCAAACTCCACACAGACAGACAGTCACCTAACGCTGGAATCGAACCTGGGTCCCTGGCACTGTGAGGCACCATCGCTCACCACTGAGCCACCGTGCTGCCAAAATTGCAGAGTTACAGAAAGGGAGAGTGTTTGAGGTGCTGGGAGGACTGTAGGGAGTGGACGAGCAAACAGAGATGTGGAGTGCTGCTGTGGCTTGAAAAGGTTCTGGAGGTGCTCATATCAATAAGGAGGTGGGTAGGGTTGGGAGAAGTTTACTGTGGTCGTGTGGTACTATAGGCCAGGAGGCAGGAGTGTGATCGGAACTGCAGAAGGTTACAGTGATATCATGTTTTCTTGGGGCTTGAGGAAGGTACACAGGTGGGTATTTTGCTCCAGGCTGGAGGATTTTACAGAGATGGGTGCACTGTAAGTATCGTGCAAAACTACAGAAATGGGAATTATTGTACTGAGTGCAGGCTGAGATTATACAGATTGGGCATGTTATAGACATTGGAGCAATTTACATAAAGGGAGAGTCGTCAGCATCGGAGTAGGTTTCAAATATACAGCGGGAATTTGGGAGGGGTGGAGGTAACAGAAATAGGAAAATTTCTGGGAATTACAAGACATTGGCACAAACAAGTTAGACCGAAAGGCATGTTTCCTTGCTGTATGACTCTATCGCATGTCAAGAGACAGCGTGAGGAGGGAATATAGAACAGAAAGATCCCATGTTTCAATACCATCTCTTTGAGGGAGACCTGCTCTCCCCTCTGTTGAACTGATCCTCACTAAGACAGCACAGGCCTGGATTGATAACTGTCAACTTACTGTATTGACATAGGAGCACTCAATACAGCAGAGATGAAAATTAACAAGAGGTGGGGTTTGAGCCTGAGACCATCATACTCTGTGTTCATGCTTCAACACTGTATCGATGTCATATCTTCTGGACCAAAGTTTGATCCCTTAAATACACTCTGCTCTGTTCACTGTGAGTGATCTTACCTCGCTGCAGGATTTACTGAAGGCTCCAGATCTCACTCTCCATCTCTCTGGCTGACCAACTGTCTTCAATGTGGTGATGGACGAGACAGGAATTGGGAACTCTGTTGAGTCAAGAGCATCCTGAGTATCTACAGGAGACAGAGAAACAGACAGAATGGGAAATTCGACTGATGTAGTGAGGGTTACACTTGGAGAATGGCACTGAGTCCCACAGAGATTTGGAAAACCCCAGTCTCCATCCCTGGTCTGAGTTGCCTCATCTCCCTGGAGTGGAGAATTCT
Organism: Chiloscyllium punctatum; assembly: GCF_047496795.1. Classification (NCBI taxonomy): domain Eukaryota; kingdom Metazoa; phylum Chordata; class Chondrichthyes; order Orectolobiformes; family Hemiscylliidae; genus Chiloscyllium; species Chiloscyllium punctatum. The sequence continues at coordinate 2,835,994 of NC_092772.1, read as the reverse complement.
GTTGGCTCAGGATCTGGAGTAGCTGCAAAAGGTGCAGTTACCGGGATCAATTAGACCCTCACAGTGACAGATACCACATGGAGAGAGACTGTGTGATATCACCAGAGTGCAGGAAGGTATCAGGATCAAACCACGGTCTGGAAGAAGGTGCTCTGGGAGCAGTACTCAGGGATGAGGGAGCTATCAGTAGACCAGGCAATGACCTCCTTTACTCTCACTAGACTGTTCATCCAGAATTTAACGCCGACCAGATATCCTTTCCTAATTTAATGCCAGAGTCAGGGATACCCATCTAACCACTTAATAATAACGTTTCAGTAAGCAAATCTGTTCTAGGCTGCCTGTCTGGCCTACATATGAATCCAGACCCAGCGCAATGGGATTGACGCTCAAATGCCCACTGTAATGATCTGGGAAGCCACTCAGCTCTAAGGCTGGTCAGGGTGGGCATGCGATGCTGGCCAGCCAGAGACAGCAACATCCCATGAGTGATTTAAAATCAACACTGCTGGGAGCAGTGTCCTGGTCAATCATGTTGGTAGGTTTATGGACAGGGCTTTAAACTGACATGGAGGGTGCAGGGACAGGGTTCAGGTGAAAGGAGCTTTCCAAATCCAAAGAGAAAATGTGAAGCCTCGGAAAAGCATGGGAATGTGGCTGAAGACATGCAGAAAACCACATGCAGTGGTTAGCACTGCTGCCTCACAGCGCCAGAGACCCGGGTTCAATTCCCGCCTCAGGCGACTGACTGTGTGGAGTTTGCACGTTCTCCCCGTGTCTGCGTGGGTTTCCTCCGGGTGCTCCGGTTTCCTCCCACAGTCCAAAGATGTGCAGGTCAGGTGAATTGGCCATGCTAAATTGCCCGTAGTGTTAGGTAAGGGGTAGATGTAGATGTAGATGTAGGGGTATGGGTGGGTTACGCTTCGGCGGGGCGGTGTGGACTTGTTGGGCCGAAGGGCCTGTTTCCACACTGTAAGTAATCTAATCTAATCTAATCTAAAAAAGAACAGGAAGGGACAGAGTTTAACTAAAACTGTACATTAATGAATCGGTTTGTGACAGGACATTGTGGGGAAGAGGAAATTATAATGTTGTTTTGATTTGGAATGGACAAAGTAACCACAATAAAGTAATAGACTTGGGACACAGAGATAAATGAGACTTAGTCACAAGACAGACGTGATTACAGGGTGAACAAAAGGTGGAACATAAATATTCAACAGTAAACAACCTGACAGGATCTCAGGCAGAATGGAAAAGCAAGATGGGAACCCTGACACTAATGGATAACAAAGGCATTACAGAGAAAGCATTTGGCCTCAGATTATGCAGCTGAATCAGCCCGAATACAAATTCTGATTGCTATGTGTCAAAAACACAAGCAGGAGAACAGTTTTTATGCTGCCTTGCAGTATTTCTTTGCTCATCCCTGCATTAAACAGGAATTCATTACAAATTGTAGCAAAGGTGGTGTGATACTTTTTGGAGACTTCAATCTTTGTATAATCTGGGACAGACACATTGGCAAGACTGATATTATCCGAGATCCTCCTTGAATGATTTTGTCAATGTTTCTTTGAATAACACATTCTGCAAATAGCTAGGGATGTAATTATCTCAGATCGACCGTTGGGTGATGAAGCTGAGTGAATGAGTAATATCACATCGAGATCCTCCAAGAAATTATACCAGAATTCAAAGAGATTATGACATTTTAAAGTGACCATAAAGCACACCCGAGCATCACTAACAAAGCCCATTATATGAGTTTGAGAGAGAACTGACCAAGGTAAACAGGGGGAACAGACTGAAATGTCAGGCTGTAAATGAACAGTGGAACACATTTAGAGCCAGAGAGACCTAGAGACGTACAGCACATAAACGGACCCTTCGGTCCAACTCGGCCACGCCGACCAGATGTCCTTTCCTAATCTCGTCCCATCTGCCAGCACTTGGCCCATATCCCAATAAACCGGTTTTATTCATATACCAATCCAGATGCTTTTTGAATGCTGCAATTGTACCAGACTCCACCACTTCCTCTGGCAGTACATTCCATACATAACCACACTCTGCGTGAAAAGGTTGCCCCTTAGGTCCCTTTTAAATCTTTCATCGCTCACCCTAAACCTACGCCCTCCATTTCTGGTCTCCACTACCCCAGGGAAAAGACCTTGCCTGTTTATCCTATCCATGCCCCTCATGATTTTATAAACCTCAAGAATGTCACCCCTTAGCCTCTGACGCTCCAGGGAAAACAGTCTCAGACGTTTCAGCCTCTCCCAATAGCACAAATCCTCCAATCCTGGCAACATCCTTGTAAAACTTTTCTAAACACTTTCAAGTTTCACAACATCCTTCCAATAGGAATAAGACCAGAACTGCTTGAAATATTCCAAAAGTGCCCGAACCAGTGAGCTCTACAGCTGCAACATGACCTCCAAACTCCTATAATCAATGCTCTGACCAATAAAGGCAAGCATACCAAACACCTTCTTCACTATCCGCTTACCTGGGTAACACTTATGGGGCATGGGTGTGGACATGGATTGACGATGCGTGTGGTGGGCGGGAGGGGGCGGTGTTGAACGGGTTTGGGGATGGGCTAAGGGTGATGTAGGATGTGTCTGGGAGTTGGGGGCAGGCGGCAGGTGGAGAGTGGTGTCAGACGGTTTTGGGGGCAGAATTCGCTGTTGGGACGGGTTTGGGGGGGTGACGTTGAGAGGCGGATGGGGGCGGTGTTGGATGGGTTTGGAGGTGAGCGGGGTGTGTTTTTGGGGTTTGGCAGGGTGTGGGGGCTCGTTCATGGCTTGCTGCTGCCTAGTCACCTGAACAGGGAGCAGACTGGACTGAAAACTCCGAGCCCCAGAGGAAAGGTATTGAATCGATTAACCGAATAATCAATTATCTGAACGAAATAGTGCCCGCCCATCTCGTTCAGATAATCGAGGTTCCACTGTAAACCATCTGGACTATACCCTAGTGTTGTGTGAGTTTTACCTTCACCCAATCAACCGCTGCTCAATGGCCCCAATATTGGCCCAGTTCCAGTTTAAGACCTAAATCTGTCAACCTGTCTGATCTTTTTCCACAACGATGTTAAAACAAAGACAGTTGTGGTGACTGGACGCAATGTGCTCTCCGACTGACGCTTCACTCAATTGCCTGACCTCATTTTAGATTAGATTACTTACAGTGTGGAAACAGGCCCTTCGGCCCAACAAGTCCACACCGACCCTCCGAAGAGCAACCCACTCAGACCCATTCCCCTACACCGAACACTAAGGGCAATTTAGCATGGCCAATTCACCTGACCTGCACATCTTTGGACTGTGGGAGGAAACTGGAGCACCCAGAGGAAACCCACGCAGACACAGGGAGAATGTGCAAACTCCACACAGTCAGTCGCCTGAGGTGGGAATTGAACCTGGGTCATCTGGCGCTGTGAGGCAGCAGTGCTAACCACTGTGCCACCGTGCCGCCCACCATTTTCTGAGGAGAGGTCCAGTGTTGCACCCCCCTGAGTAGCATAGCGCCCTCTACGTCTTGATTGAGGAAACTTTCTTGGTCACATTTTACAAATTCCACCCAGTGTGGGCCTTTTACACTCTGGGTGACCCAGCCAATCCAGGGGAAGTTAAAATCTCCATCCAATACTACTCTATTATTTTCATAGGTGCCTGCAAACTCACTACACATTTGCTCCTCTCGTACCTGCTGGTTATTTGAGGGTCTAGAACACGATCCCAGCAGACTGACCGCCTGCTCTTTGTTTCTAACTTTTAAATTTATGGCCTCATTTGATGACTGCTTAACAGAATTGTCTCGATACACAGGTATCATGTCCTTCCGAATCAAAAGGACATCTCCCCCTCCTCACTTACTTGCCCTTCTGTCACGCCTGTAGTTTCTTTATCCTGGAACACTGAGCTGCCAGTCCTGCCCTTCTCTCAGCCATGTTTCTATTATGGCTATAATATCCCAGTCCCCAGAGCTAATCCATGCTCTGAGCTCGTCTGCCTTACCAGTCAGGCCTCGTGTGTTGAAATAAATGCCCTTTAAACCAGATATCTTTCCCTCCCTCAACTGTGCCCCTGGATATCCTGAATAGGTAACTTGCTCTTGATGGCTGATGTATTTCCCCTGAGTTTTCGATGGTCCCTCTCTCACTCAGAGTCTCAAACTAGTTTAAATCCTCCTGGGTAACACGAGCTAATCTCCTCCCTGGGATACTTGTGCCCCTTTGCTTCAAATGCAAACCATCCCCTTTGTACCGGTCCCCTCTACCCCAGAAGAGATCCCAATGACCCAAGAACTGAAAACCCTGCCCACTATACCAGCTCCTCAGCCACACACCCATCCGGCCTACCTTTCTATTTCTATCCTCATTGGCACTTGGCACTGGGAGTAATCAGGAGATCATTAAGGTCAATATCCTGCTTTTTTAACTTCTCACCTGACTCCCTGTACTCATTTCACAGGACCCCATCCCTTTGTCTACCTCTGTCATGTGGACCGATGTGCACAATGACCTCTGGATGTTCACCCTCCCACTTCATAATGTTCAATAATGACTCAGAGACATCCTTGACCCTGGTACCTGGGAGGCAGCACACCATCCTGGGGTCTCTTCTGGATCCACACAGTCTCCTGTCTGTCCCCCTCACAACTGTGCCTCCTATCAGTATCACAATCATTACAGAGGATCTGGCTAACATAGACTGGGAGGAACTCCCTGCAGTTGGGTCCATGTTAGGAAAGTGGAGTATTTTAAAGTGATGCATTGAGAACGCAGGGCCAGTGTGCTCCTTGAAGAGTGAATTATAAAGGCAGCAAGTCCAGGGAATACTGATCAAGTGATGTCGTGAGTTTGATAAAGGAAATACAGTGCAATAAAATCAGGTGAAGCCCTTCACAAGTATAGAGAGTGCAAGGGGATTGTGGAAAATGAGGGACAAACAATGGTCATGAAATATATTTGGCAGATACGATTGCGGAAAAGCCATAAGTATTTTATCAGCATCGTGAGAGTCAGAGGATTCCCAACGAAAGAGGGAGGCCTGTGAGAAACCAAAGGGACAATCTGTGCATGGAGACAGAGGAAGCAGGTGAGGTCTTCAATGAATACTTCCCATCTGTGTTCACACAGGTGAAAGACACTGTCGCCGGGGATTTCAGTTGGGATGCTGAGGTTCCAGAATATGTTAAGATCAATAAGGAGGAGGTATTAAATGTTTTCACAGGCATAAAGGTGGAGAAATCCCCAGTGCCCAGGGAAATGTATCCCAGGCTATGTCATTCAGAAAAGGACATCTGTCCACCCTCACGTTTACTGCACGACTTGGCCACAGCAAAGTATTTGCCTCCCAATTACCCTCTTCAAAGGCCAAGCAAGTTACTCAGTTCAAGGGCAGCTAGGACTGGGCAAGAAAGGCTGGTCAGCCAGAGACACCCACATCTCATACCTGATTTAATAAATAATCCATTAGGATGGTCCCACTGGAACCGTGCTGGGACCAGGGTCCTGGCCAATCATGTCAGTAGGTTTATGGACAGGGCTTTAAACTTACAGAGAGGATGCTGGGACAGGGTTCAGGTGAAAGGAACTTTCCAAATCCAAAGAGAAATGGTGAAGCAATGGAACAGCAAAGGGATGTGGCTGAAGACAAGCAGAAAGGAACAGGATGGGACAGAGTTTAACTAAAATTGTACATCAGCGAAAAGATTTGTGACAGAAAACTGTGGGAAAGAGTAAGTTATTTTTTTTTAAATGGACAACGTCACTGTAATAAGGTAGATGGATTTGTGACACAGAGATAAAAGATTTAGACACCAGGGAGACATGGATACAGGGTGAACAAAAATTTTCAATGGTTCACAATCTTGCGGAAACTCAGGAAAAATTGGGTAACACTAAAAATAATGGATACCAAAGGCATTACAGAGAAAGCATTTGGCTGCAGATCATGAAGTAGAGTCAGTCTGAATGTAAATTACTACTTGCCAAGGACACAAGCAGCAGAACAGTTTTAGCCACTGAACAGTATACTATTGGTCATCATTGCATTACACAGGGACTCGTTGGAATTTTTTAACAAAGGCATTGTGATAATTTTGGAAAACGTCAATATTCGTATAATCTGGGACAACACACGTTCAACATTGTTTTTGGAATAGGACTTCGGTTATATGTTCTTTCAGTGTTTCTTTGAAAAACGAATTGTGCAACTGTTAAGGGACATAACTATCACAGAGCGACCTTGTAATGAAACTTAGTGAATGAGTCATGTCACCTGCAGAGATCCTTCGGGAAATTGTGATAAAGTGCAGTTTAAAGAAATATAAAGTTTTAAAGGGATTCACAGAGGACAAGCTGCAACTAGAAACAAAAAAGCCAATTACATGTGTGTGAGAGGAGAACTGACCAAGGTAAACAGGCTAAACAGACTGAGACATGTGTCTGTAAATGGACAGCAGAAAACATTTGAAGGAACAGTGTAAAACACTCAACAGAAGGACATTCCATTGAAACAGTATAAACCTCAGCAAGAAATCCCCACTGGGCCCTCACTCAGGACAAAAGGGATCATACTAGATGATGAGGCTGAGAGGATCACCAAAAAGTACGTAAAATCCTGAAGTGAGAGAGTGTTTTAGGAGTAAATTTTAAATAGATTGCAAAGGGTATACTAGCAGGAGGAGGGCAGTGGGAAGGGGAACCATGGTCAGGGTTTATTGACACGATAGGAACAGGGAGAGGTGAAGGTGCTGGAGGTGGTGAGAGTGTTACAGAGAGTGGTCAGGGTCTGAACGGTGTTACAAAGCCAGTACAGATTGCTGTAGCTGGAAGTGTTTGCAGAGGTAGGAAGGGACATATGTATTTTTATTTATTCAGTCATACGATGTGGTTGTCACTACCTGGACTAACATTCTTTGACCCAACTGCTAATTACCCAGAGGGTAGCTCAGAGTCAGCCATATTGCTGTGGGTCTGGAGTCACATGTCGGCCAGACCAGGTTAGAATATTTGATGTCCTTCCCGAAAGGAGGTTAGTGAACCAGATGAGTTCTTCCTCCTGATCAACAATGTTTTAATGGTGGCCCCACCAATGTCTTTTACAGATACAACATGACATCCCAACTCTTACTCTTAATGCTCTCCCCAGTGAAGGTAACCATCCCAAACGCCTGCTTCACCAGCCTGTCTACCTGGGACACCACATTCAAAGAACTGTGTACCTGCATCCCTGGGTCTCTGACAGACAACACTCCCCAGGGCCCGAACATTAACTATACAGGTACCACCCTGGTTTATTCCACCAAAATGGAACACCTCACCTTTATCTAATTAAACTCCATCTGCTATTCTTCAGCCCACTATCCCAGCAGTACTGTTCATCCTGTTGTATCATAGATAACCTTCTCCACTGACCACTTTACCACCAATTTCAGTGTCACCCAAAACAATGACTTACCAGGAAACCAATACTCCCATCCAAACCATTTATCCAAATGACAAACAACAGGGGACCCACTCCACCGCTGGTCACATGTCTCCAGTCAGAAAAACAACATGTCTCCCATCACCCTCTGTCTACAACCATCAAGCAAATTTTTGTATCCAGTTCACTAGCTCCTCCTGAATGCCATATCCTTTTACATTGATCTGAGCTTTTTACCCAGTTTACCAGACAGAACATAGAACACAGAACAGTTCAGCCCAAGACCCTTCGGCCATGCTGCTCTGCTAACATTTTATCCGACTGTAAAATCAAACTAGCCTACATACCCTTCATATTACTCTATCCAAATGTCTGTCCAAGAGTCTATTAGATGTCCCGAATGTGTCTAATTTTACTACCACCATTGGCAGTCCATCCGACCACCTGCCATCTCTATCCTTTTATCCATCCTCCAATGACCTTAAAATTATGCCGCCATGTAACAGCCATTTATGCCATAGGAGAAAAAGTCTCTGACTATTCACTCTCTCTGTGCCTCTCATCATCTTGTTCACCTCTACCAAGTCACCCCACCCCCTTCTTCACTCCAATGAGAACAGCCTTAGCTCCCTCAATTTTTTTTCATAAGAACTGCCCTCCATTCCAGGCAGCATCCCAGTAAATCTCCTGTGTACGCTCTCTAAAACTTGCACATCCTTCCTGTAAAGATGGGCTGAGAACTGAACACAATATTCCAAGTGTGGTCTCACCAGGTCGCTAGAAAGATGCAGTAAAACCTCACGACTCTTGAAATCGATCCCCTTGCTAAGAAAAGCCAACACAACATATGCCTTTTTAATCAACCCTATCAATGTGCGTGACAACTTTGAGGGATCTATGGACATGGACGCCATGATCTCTCTGTTTCTCCACAATGCCAAGTATTTTGCCTTTCACCCTGTATTCTATATTCTGGTTCGACCTTCCAGAATAAATCACTTCACACTTTTCCGGATTGGACTCCATCTGTCACTTCCAGCCCAGCTCTGTGTCCTGTCAATGTCCCATTGCAACCTACAACAGCCCTCCACATTCCCCACCACTCCACCAACCTTCATGTTATTGGCAAACTTACTAACCCACTCTCCAACATCCACATCCAATTCATTTACAAAAATCACAGAGAGCAGAGTCCCAGAGCTGATTGTTACAGAACCCCACTGGTCACTGAGCTCCAGGCTCAATACTGTCCATCTGCTGCCACCCTCTGTCTTCTCTGGGCCATCCAATCCTGTATCCAGACAGACAGATTTCCCTGTATCCCAATTTTCCTTCTTTTCTGAATGAGCCATCAAAATATTCTGTCATATCCTCAAAGAATTCAATAAGGTTTGTGAGGCATGACCTGCCCCTCACAAACCCATGCTGTCTCTAATTTAACTATGGCTTTCCAAGTAGTCATAAATCCTTTCTTTAGAGTCCTCGCCAATAATCTGCACACCACAGACATTAGACCAAATCTGTAATTTCCAGAATTCTACCTCCGTAATATGGTCCAGACGCTACAAATCTTCTCTCCTCTGCCATGTTCCCCCGAAGGGCACTGGAGGGTGGTGGGGATTACAGAGTCAGGGAGGGATATCAGGACAGGAGGACTTTGCAGACATTAGGAGGGTTGCAATGCCAAAAGGAGGCTTCAGTCATTGTGAGGATTCATGGTGATGAAGGCATTTGAGGAGGGAGGTGGGATTGTAGGGAAATGAGAGGTTTCACAGTTTAGGTGCTTTGTTCAGACTGCAAGTGGTTACTGAGTCGGGGAGGTTTAAGCAATAGTGGATATTACATAAACATGTGGTTTTGGTTGCAATGCAGGAAGCTTGAGAGTATGGGGTCTGAACGAGGTTACACAAATGGGAAGAGTTGTCAGGAGAGAAGGTGTTTACAGAGAAAGCAATGGTCTGATCTGGAGCAGAGGACCCAGATTGGGAGGGATGTGGGGACTGGTGGTGATTTCACAGGGAAGGAGGACCATAGACCCACAGGAGGTTACAGAAATGTGGAGCGCTGTAGGGCTGACAGGGGTTCATGGAGTTGGGAATATTGGGAGGGATAGAGAAGTTTACAGGGATAAGGATGTTTGTAGGCCAGGGCTGGATTACACAGACAGGGACTGTTTTAGGGAGCTGAGCAGATTACAGAGATAAAGAGGTTTGTATCACCTGGCGGAACAAACAGAGATATGGAGGGTCATCGTGACTGAAGATGTTTATAGATATAGGAAGGCATGGGTTCTGGGGGTTATTTAGACATGGAGGCTGTGGAATCTGGATTATTTTTTGAGAGATTGGGTAGCAAGTTTGGTTGGAGACAGTTTCACAGATAAGGGAGCATAGCACAAACAGGAGGAAGTTCCTGCGGTAGGGAGGGTTAAAGTGGAGAGTGACGTTTACACAGATGGGGGTAAGAGCTGGAGAAGGTTATGGAGATGAGTAAATGTTTGGAGATACAGGAGGAGCTTACATTGACAGGGTGGGTGATAGTGACGGGAGGATGTTACATTGTAAATGAGTCTTGTAGGATCACGATCGGGAGAGGCACAGGCATTGGAGTGGGATCTACAGATCGGGAGTGTTGCAGGGACCTGAGAGGATAACACAGATAGGGATGGTGGTAGGGTCTCCACAGACTGATGGTGTTTTAGGGACTGGAAGAGGTTCCGTCCACAAGGAGGACTGTGAGAGCTGCAGGAGCTTATGGAGAGTTGAAGATTTGGTGCAGTTCACAGAGGGAGGGTTCTCCGACAGGAGTAGGTCACAGATAGTGAGGGATGTGTGGCCTGAGAAAGTTAAAGAGAGGGGAGTTTTCGGCATTGGAAAATATTACACCGACAGGGACAGTTGAAGAGACTGAAGCAAAAATGCATGGAGAAGGTTACACAGATAGGGAGGTGAGGAGGGACTGAAGGTGAATACACAGACATGGAGGGTTGTATTGTTAGACGGAGCTGAGAGGGATAGGGACTGGTGTAGGGATTTACACAGATAGAGAAGGTTGTGTTTTTGATGAAGGTTACACTGACACAGACAGTGTTAAAGATTGTTTAATGGACTACAAAGGAGCTCAGAGAGAATGTATTATGGGGAGTGGAGGAGATTACAGACACAGAGATGGCTGTCTGTTTGGAAAAAGGTTCTATAGATCCTCAGTGCTGTAAGGCTGGAGGGAGGTTGCAATAATAAGGGTTACCTACATTTAATGACTTTTTTTGATATAGAGAAAGTCTCAGAACGGGATTGTCAAAAGGAAGTATAGATAGTCCAGATGAATTTACAGAGTTATAAATGTTTTTGGGGGTTTCAGGATGGAACAGTGATTGGGAGTGATGTAATGAATGGCAACAGTTATAGAGAGGGTTCTAAAAGCAGGAAGCGGTGACAGTCATATCGATCTTTGTAAAGACTAGAGAAGTTTACATCGCCAAGGAGTGTGTTGGAGATTACACATATATGGGGAGTATTGGGGATGAGGCAAGGTTCAAGAGACAGGGATGGTTGACAGGACTGGACAATAACCTGAATAGAATCTCCAGTGTGGAAACAGGCCATTCGGCCCAACAAGTCCACACCAACCCTCTAAAGAGCAATCTAACCAGACCCATCCCTCTCCCTGTCCAATAAACCCTGCATTCCTCATGGTGAACTCACCTAAACCACACTTGCCTGAATACTACAGGCAATTTATGATGGCCAATCACGTATCGTGCAAATGTTGGACTGTGGCAGGAAACACGAGCACCCGGAAGAAACCCACACAGTCGGAGCGAGAACATGCAAAGTCCACACAGACAGTCGGCCACGGCTGGAATTGAAGCCAGGTTCCAGGCACAGTGAGGCTGATTATACAGAGCACTGCAGAGATTGGACTAGATGGATGGAGACACTGGAGGAGCTTACATTGACAGGGTGGGTGCTGGCAATGAAAAGCTATCACATTGATAGAGGGTCTTGTAGGAACTGTATTGAAAGAGTCACAGGCATTGGAATGACTTCTGCAGATTGGGAGTGTAACAGGGACTGAGAGGATTGTAGGGTCTCCACAGATTGATCGTGTCTTTAAGAATATGTAGATATGGAAATCTTCAACCCAATGCATGCAGCCTTCATTTCAAGACCAGAGCCTTCTTATCCCTCATCAGCTAAGGATCCCTAACCCTGCCAGCTTTTCCCTTTATCCCAATGGGGCATATGGGTCCTTCATTCTTGAGATCACACTTTGAAAAGCCTCCCATTTGCCAGTTGTTCCTTTTCCTTCAAACAGGCTCGCCCAGTCGATTAGAATCATAATATGGAGGTGCCGGTGTCGGACTGGGGGTGTACTAAGTTAAAAATCACCCGACACTCGGTTCTAGTCCAACCGGTTTATTTGAAAGCACTAGCTTTCAGAGCACCTGCTTCTTCATCAGGTGTTTGTGGAGCACAATCCTAAGGTACAGAATTTATAGCAACAGGATGGCAGTGTCATGGAATACAATATCAAACAAATTTAGTTTAAGCCTTTCATCTGTTACAGTGATCGCCAGCGCTTCCAAAGCGAGTTGGATTATAACTGGGCATTGTGCAATTTTAAATTCACGGCATTGACGCTGGCCAGATCCTGCAGAATGGACCCAAACCTGGCCCTGTTCCAGTTTTCCTCTTCAATCTGTGGACCTGCTGATCTTTTTCCATAACTATGTTAAAACGAAGACAGTTGTGGGCACTGGACCCAAAGTGCTCCCTGAATGACACTTCAGCCACCTGCCCGACCTCGTTTTCTGAGGGGAGGTCCAGTGTTGCACCTGCCTGAGTAGAGTAGGGCCCGCTGCATATTGATTGAGGAACCTTTCTTGGACACATTTGAAAAATTGCCCTCCGTCCAGTTATTTTTATACTCGAGGTGGCCCAGTCAATACAGGGATTATTAAAATCTCCAGCCTGCACTCCTCTATTATTCCTATAGTTATCTGCAATCTCTCTACACATCTGCTCCTCTGGTATTTGTTGGGTCTACAACAGTCTACAAAACAGTCCCAACAAAGTGACCACCCCCTTCTTCTTTCTAACTTCTAACCATGTGGAATTTAAAATAAATATATGTTTTAAAAATTGGAATTAACAATCCATAAATAAGTATTGATAAAAATCCAAACACTTGACCTTCAGAGAAAGACAACAGTTCACTCTCATGTGGTCTGCACGACATACCCACAGCAAAGTGTTTGCCTCTCAATGACCCTGTGAAATGGGCGAGCCAGCTGCTTAGCTCAAGGGCAGCAAGGGATGGGCAATGAAGACTAGTCAGCCAGAGACACCCACATCCCATACCTGATTTTTAAATAAGATCCATTCAGATTGGTCCCAGCACAGTTCCAGTGGAACAATGTCCTGGCCAATCACGTTGGTAGGTTTATGGACAGGGCTTTAAACTGACAGAGAGGATGCAGGGACAGGCTTCAGGTGAAAGGAGCTTTCCAAATCCAAAGAGAAAAGGTGAAGCATCAGAGCAGCATGGGAATGTGACCGAAGACAACAGAAAGGAACTGGATGGGACAGAGTTTAACTAAAACTGTAGATCAGCAAATCCATTTGTGACAGGACATTGTGGGAACGAGTAAATTATGTTTTTTATTAATGGACAAAGTCTCTGCAACAAGGTAGATGGATTTGTGACACAGAGGTAAAAGGGATTCAGACACCAGAGAGATGTGGTTACAGGGCGAACAAAAGGTGGAACGTAAATATTCAATGGTTCACAACCTTGTGCAAATTCAGGCAAAATGGACGACACTAACAATAATGGATAACAAAGGCATTACAGAGAAAGCATTTGGTCTCAGATCATGAAGTAGAGTCAGTCTGACTGTAAATTCTGGCTACTACTTGCCAAGGACACAAGCAGCAGAACAGTTTTAGACCACCCACCGAACAGCATTTCATGGCTCGTCACTGCAATAAAGAGGAATTCATTGGAATGTTTAATACAGGCACGGTGAACATTTAGTGAAACGTCAATATTCGCAAAGTCTGGGACAATCACACTGACAACAGTGATATTGGAAGGGGAATTCAGAGAATTTTTTTCAGTGTTTCTTAGAATAACACATTGTGCAACTGGCAAGGGACGTAACTGTCTTAGAGAGACTGTTGTGTGATAAAACTTCGTGAATGAGTTATGTCACCTGGAGAGATCCTCTGGGAAATTGTGATAAAGTGCAGTTTAAAGAAATGTAAAGTTTTAAAGTGAAACACAGAAAAAAACAAGCTACAACTAGAAACAAAAATAGCCAATTACATGAGTTGGAGAGGAGAACTGACCAAGATAAACAGGCTAAACAGACTGAAATATGTGTCTGTAAATGAACAGTGGAAAATATTTGAAGGAACAGTGAAAAATACTCAACAAAAGGACATTCCACTGAAACAGACAAAAACTCAGCAAGAAATCCCCACCGGTCCCTCACTCAGGACAAAATGGATCATATTAGATTATGAGGCTGAGAAGATCACCACAAAGTACTTAAAATCCTGAAGTGAGAGAGAGTTTTAGAGTAAGTTTTAAAGGGATTGCAATGGCTCTGCTCGCAGGAGGAGGGCAATGGGAAGGGGAATCGTTGTCAGGGTTTATTGACACGATGCGAACATGGAGAGGTGAAGGTGCTGGAGGTGGGGAGAGTGTTACAGAGAGTGGTCAGGGCCTGAACGGTGTTACAAAGCCAGTACGGATTGCTGCAGCTGGAGGGGTTTGCAGAGGTAGGGAGGGACATATGTATTTTTATTTATTCATTCATGGGATGTGGGTGTCACTGCCTGCACAAGGATTCTTTGACCCCATGCTAATTACCCAGAGATTGTTGGGGCCCTGGTGGATATATTTAATACTTTGCTGGCCACAGGTGAAGTGCTGAATGACTGGAGGATCACTAATGTGGTTCATTTGTTCAAGAAGGGCAGCTGGGATAGGCCAGGTAATTACAGAGCAGATAGTCTGACAGCAGGGGGAGGGAAATTATTGGAAACAATTGTGAGGATGAATCAACACATGGAAAGGTAAGGATCAACTCGTTTTAGTCATCATGGATTTGGCAGAGGAAGATACTGTCTGAGGAATTCAGTTCAGTTTTTTTTTGAAGTGGTGCTTACGTATATTGATGAGGGCAGTGCAGATGATGTGGTTTAAACAAGATCCAACATGGAAGGCTGGTCCAAAAGGACTGGGTTCCAAGGCAAGTTGGCAAATTGGATGCAAAATTGGTGGATAGAATACTTTCACCACCGGGTGTACCACAGAGATCTGTGCAGGAACCATTGAACATTAATAACTCGGATGTGAAAGCAGAAGGTATCATTAGTCAGTTTGCAGATGACATGAAAGGTGAGGGTGTTGTTCACAGTGAGGAGGATGGTCTCTGTCTGCTGTCCGATGTCGATCGGATGATAATCTAAGCAGAGTTTAGTTCTGATTGAAGTGAGGTAATACTCTGTGGGAGGTACGATAAGAGAAGGACAGACATTATAAACTGTAGGTCGTTGTGGAGTACTGAGGAATACAGGGACCTTGGTGGACAAGTCCATAGATCCCTGAAGGTGTCAGCACAGGGAGGCAGGGTGGGAAAGGCACCTCAACTGGGAGCGGGAGAGGGACCCACATCCTGGTGGGGTGAATTGCTAGAGCTGCTTGAAAGGATATAACCTAGTCTGGCAGGGTGTTGGACCTTAAATAAACGTAAGGTCAGAAAGAAGATTGAGGCTGGTACACGAGTTAAAGACAGCAATTTCAGCAGACAAGGCAGGCAAGAACATAGCAGGGAATGGGGAAAACTGATGATTAAACTGCATTTATTTCAATGCAAGGGGCCAGACAGGTAAGGAAGATGAACTCAAGGCGTGGATTGGAAAATGGGACTGGGATATTATAGTTATTACAGAAATACAGCTGAGGGAGGGGCAGGACTGGCAGTTCATTGTTTCAAGGTAGAGATGCTACAGGAAGGGGAGGCAAGAGAGGACGTGTGGTGGTGGGTTTTGATTGCATGAATCATCACAGCAAGCCTTAGAGAGGATATTCCTGTGGGATCGCCCAGTGAAGCTATGTTAGTGGAACTGAGAAATAAGAATGGGTCATCACTTTGATACGATCGGACTGCTGACCCTGAATAATCTGTGGCAGACTGAGGAACAAATATGTCGGGACATCTTTTAAATATCAACCATAATAATAGGGCTGTTATAGTAGGGTTTTTAAACTTTCCAAACCTAGACTGGGACTGCCAGTGTTCAGTGCTTGCAAGGGAGAAATTTGGCAATTGCGTTCCAGAAAACTCCCAAGCAATATGTAAATAGCCTGAAAAGAGAAAGGGGCAAAACCTCACCTCCCCTTGGGAATTGAGGTAGGGAAAGGGACTGAGATGTGAGTGGGAAAGCATTTTGCCAAAGTGACCACAGTTCTAGTAGTTTGAAAACAGCTTTGGAAAAGGACAGGCCTGGTCCACAAGTGCAAGTTATAAAATGGAGCCTGACCAATCTTGATCGTATGAGCCAGGAACTTACAAAATGTGATTGGGGAAGGGAATTATTTACAGGGAAAGGGAAGCTTGACAAGTGAGAATATTTTAAAAGTGAGATAAACTGATCGATCAGCGCCAGCATGTTCCTGTTTGTGTGCAGGTCAATGCTGACAGCATTCGGAAACACTGGCTGTCTATTGAGGGTCTGGTCAAGGAAAAGGGGGCACATGTCAGGTACAGCCAGCTGGATCAAGGGAATCCCTGAGGATATACAGGGGCTGTAGGAATACACTTTGGGTGGAAAACAGGAATGGAGAAAGGCTAAATGAAATAGCCTCAGCAGAGAAGGAAAGGGGAATCCAAAAGTGATTGTATCAGGATATTAAGAGTGCATAAGTAACTCAGGACAAAATAGTGTCCATTAAAGATCAATGAGGCCATCGATGTTTGGAACTGCAGGATATTTGCTAAGATCCTAAACATTTTTTTCACTCCAGAACTTACTGTGGAGAAATACTGGGGAACTCAGGGAACAAGAGCAATACGTTAGACCACAATTGGAGTTCTCTGCAATTCCAGTCTCTCTGCTACAGGAAGGATGTTGTCAAACTTGAAAGGGCTCAGAAAAGATTAACAAGATATTGCCCGGGTTGTTGCTGAATAAGCTGGGGTTACTGTCACTGGAGAATCGGAGACTGAGGGATGACCTTACAGAGGTTTATATAAACATGAGCAGCATGGATAGGGTAAGCATTCAAGGCCTTTTCCCAGAAGGTGGGGAGTCCAAAACTAGAGGGCATAAGTTTAAGTTTAGAGGTGAATGGTTTACAGACGGACTGAAGGGACAGCTTCTTCACACACATGGTGATGTGTGTATGGAATGAGCTGAGAGAGAAAGTAATGGAGACTGATACAATTACAACATTTAAAAGGTATCTGGATGGGCATCTGAATTGTGAGGGTGTAGACGTATATGGGCCAAATGCTGGAAAAGGGAATGGATTTATTTAGATCTTCTGGTAAGCCTGGACGAGTTGGGGACCGAAGGATCTGTTTCTATGCTGTAGATCTCTATGACTTGAAAAGAGTGCATGTTATAGAAGAGGTAGTGCTGGAGGTTTTAAAACACAAAGGTATGGCAAGTCCCAGAACCTAATTAAGTGTATCACAGGACACTGTGGGATGCTAGGGAAGAAATTGTGGAGCCCCGAGCAAAGGTATGTGTACTACTGACAGCCATGTGTGATGGGCTGGCAGGCTGGAGGGTGGCATCATGGACAGTGAAGGAGGTTTTCTGAGATTACAAAGGGATCTTGATGAAGTGAGTGAATGGGCTGAAAAACTAGAGATGGAATTCAATCTGAATAAATATGAGGAAATGCATTTTGTAAAACAAACAAGGGTAGAGCTTATACAATTAATGTTAGGGCCTCAGTTAGTGTTTTAGAGCAGAGGGACCTCCGGGTTCAGGTACATAATTCTTGAAGGTTGCATCACAGGAGGGATAAGACAGTGCTTGGCATGCCTGACTATTGCTCAGTCCATTGAGTGGAGGATTTGGGACGTCATGTGGAGATTGCACAGACATTTGTGAGGCCTGTTCTGTAATACTCTGTCCAGTTCTGGTCGCCCAGTTAACAGGGAGGATATTATTAAGCTGCAGGGTGTTCAGAAGAGATTTCCCAGGATATTGCTGGGTATGGAAGGCTTGAGTTCTGAAAAATGGCTGGATAGGCTGAGTCTTTTTTCACTGGAGCCTGGAGGTTGAGACATGACGCTATAAAGGTTTATGAAAAAAAAAAGAGGTATATAGATCAATTTAATGGTAGTTGCCTTTTCCTCAGGATGGGGGAGTCTCAAGAGGAGGGGCCACATTTTTAAGGTTAGAGGGGAGAGATGTTCAAAAAAAAGATATGGGGCAATTTGCTACACAGAGGGTGGTTTGAGCGTGGAATGAACGTCCTGAGAAAGGGGGTGATGTGGGTACAATTACAACGTTTAAAATATATTTGGATAAACAGGTGAATAGGGAAGGGTTGGAGTGATATGGGCCAGCAACAGGCATCTGGGAAGAGTTTAGTTTTAGATGATGGTGGGTATCAACTGAAGGGTCAGTTTCCATGCTGTATGGCTCTATGACAAGAATATGGTTTGATTCCATTATTGAAGAAAGGATCAGGGCTGGGTCCACTGATGTGCATCATCTACATAAACGATTTGGGTGAAAATATAGGAGTGATTGTGTGAAAGTTTGTTGATGATCAAATGAATGGTGTAGTGGGCAGTAAATACGGTTATCAAAGGGGATACTGACCAACTGGGCCAGTGGACCAAGGAATGAAAGATGGAGTTTAATTCAGCTGTTGGATTTTGTTAAGACAAACTAGGGAGGACTAACACAGTTATTGGAAGGGCTCTGGCCAGGGTTGTTGAACAGAGAGAGAGAGAAAGACCAGGGGGTGCAAGTTACATTGTTCCTCGGAAGTGGCATCACAGGTGGACAGGATGGGGAAAGTGACATTTGGCACATTTGCAGACATTGGCCAGCACTTTGTTACATACGTTGGAGATATTTGTAACATTGTCCTAAATATTTCCCTTGGGCAGAGGAGGCCACGGGGTGACCCTAAGAATGGTGAATAACCAAGGGTAGGTGAGTCCAAAACTAGAGGGTATAAACAGGAGGTGAGAGAGAGAAAGGATTTAAAGAGGGAGCTGTGGGTGATCATTATCCACAGAGGATGGTGCATAGACAGAACAGACTGCCTCAGGCACATGGGAGAAACAAGAACAATTACAGCATGGAAAAGACATTTGGGCAGTTACATGGAGAGGAGAAGGTTTGAAGAGATAAGGGCCAAATGCAGGCAAATGAGACTCATTCAGTTTAGGAAACATGGGCAGCATTGAGGAGTTGGACCACAGGTTCTGTTTCCGTGCTGTATCACTCTGTATCCAGTTAAAGAGGATTAGTGTACCAAAATAAGGCATGTTGTAGACACTGACGCAAGTTACAGTGATGGGGATGGTAATCTGGAATGCAGTGTGTCTCAAATATGTGGAGGGACTATCGGGAATGGAGCAGGTTACAGGGGCAGGGACTATTGTAGGAGTTAAAAATGACTGAAGACACTGGTGCACAAGCCATGCCACAGATACAGTGTTGCAGAGTAATGAGTCTTAGTACAGTGTTGGAGGGAGAACACAGAACAGAAAGATCCCAGACAGCATTCCCAACCTCTCGTCAGAAGTCGGCTTTAACCTCTGTTGTCCTGATGCTCACTAAGACAGCGCAGGCCTGGATTGATAACTCTGAACTCCCGAAGCTGTCCCCGTGCAACATAAATTAAAGTAGACGTGGTGATTGAGCATGGGGTGTGTCTATGCTTTGCTCCCCATCCAGCACTGTATCTATGTCATGTCTTTTTAGCGATGTTTGGAGCTCTCTTATTGCTCCCTGCTCTGTGCACTGTGAGTGATCTTACCTCACTGCAGGATTTATTGAAGGCTCCAGATCTCCCTTCCCTTTGTCTCTCTCGCTGACCAACCATCTTCAATGAGGTGATGGATGAGACACACAGCAGTTGGGAAGTCTATTGAGTCAGCAACTTCTTGAGTACCTACAGGAGACAGAGAAATAGACAGAATGGGAAATCAGACTGATGCAGTGAAGGTTACACAAGGAGAATGGAAATGAGCCCCACAGATATCTGGAAAATCCCAGTCTCCATCCCTGGCCTGTGCTGTTGCATCTCTCTGGAGTGGAGAATTCTGTTAGCTCAGGATCTGGAGTAGCTGCAAGAGTGAGAGACGCTGACAGAGGCAGCAATTAGACCCACACAGGGAGGGATACCACATGGAGAGAGACTGAGTGATATCAGCAGAGTGCTGGAAGACTTCTGGATCACGCAATCATGTTGGAAGAATGGGTTTAGCTTCATGTGTCGGTGCTCAGGGATGAGCAACCAGTGAGCAGGTGAAGTGATGGTCGAGTAACACTATTGTTAGGGCATTTGTCCAAAACCTCAGCTAATGCTCAGGGGAGGCAGGTTTGAATCCCATCATAAGATATGGTGGAATTTAAAATCAATAATTTTAAAAATAGCAATTAACAATCCATAAACAAATATGAAACCATTGCTGATGTACAAAAGTCCCAATCCCTTAGATTAGATCCCATACAGTGTGGAAACAGGCCTTTCGACCCAAGAGTAGCCCACTCAGACCCATCTCCTTCGACCTAATACACCTAACATTATGGGCAATGTAGCATGGCCAATTCGCCTGACCTGCGCGTCTTTGGACTGTGGGAGAAAACCGGAGCATCCAGAGGCAATTCACGTTGACACGTGGAGAATGTGCAAACTCCACACAGTCACCCACGGCTGGAATCAAACCTGGGACCCTGGTGCTGTGAGGCAGGAGTGCTAATCACTGAGCCACCGTGCCGCCCACTCGTCCTTTCAACAACGAGATTTGATGATCCCCATGTGGTCTGCACGACAGACCCACAGCAAAGTGTTTGCCTCTCAATTGCCCTCTGAAATGGCCGAGCACGTTACTCAGGTCATGGGCAGCTAGGGCTGGGCAATAAAGGCTGGTCAGCCAGAGACACTCACATCCCCTACCTGATTTATAAAAAAATCCAATAGGATGGTCCCACTGAAACCGTGATGGGACCAGTGTCCTGGCCAATCATGTCGGTAGGTTTATGGACAGGGCTTTAAACTGACAGAGAGGATGCTGGGACAGGGTCCAGGTGAAAGGAGCTTTCCAAATCCAAAGAGAAAAGGTGAAGCATCGGAACAGTATGGGGATGTGGCTGAAGACAATCAGAAAGGGACAGGATGGGACAGCGATTAACTAAAACTGTACATCAGGGAATAGGTTTGTGACAGGAAATTGTGGGAAAGATTAAATTGTGGTTTTTTTTGGAATGGATGTAGTCTTATCAATAAGGTAGATGGATTTGTGACACTGAGATAAAAGAGGTTTAGACACCAGAGAGACGTGGTTACAGGGTGAACAAAAGGTGGACATAAATATTCAATGGATCACAACCTTGCGGAAACTCAGGCAAAATGGGTAACAAAAACAATAATGGGTAAAAAAGGCATCACAGAGAAAGCATTTGGTCTCAGATCATGAAGTAGAATCAGTCTGAATGTAAATTCTGGCTACTACTTGCCAAGGACACAAGCAGCAGAACAGTTTTAGCCACCAAACAGGCATCACTGCATTACACAGGAACTCATTGGATTTTTTTTAACAAAGACATTGTGATAATTTTGGGAAAAATCAATATTCACATAATGTGGGACAGTCACACTGGCAAGAGTGATATTGGAAGAGGAGTTCAGAGAATTAGTTTTCAGTGTTTCTTTGAATAACAAACTGTGCAACTGGCTAGGGACATAACTATCTCAGAGCGACCATTGTGTGATGAAACTTCGTGAATGAGTAATGTCACCTGGAGAGATCCCCTGCGAAATTGTGATAAAGTGCAGTTTAAAGAAATATAAAGGTTTAAAGTGAATCACAGAAAGGACAAGCTACAATGAGAAACAAAAACAGCCAATTACATGAGTTTGAGATGCGAATTGACCAAGGGAAATAGGCGAAACAGACTGAAATATGTGCCTGTAAATGAACAGTGGAAAACATTTGAAGGAACAGTGTAAAACACTCAACAAAAGGTCATTCTATTGAAACAGACAAATCCTCAGCAAGAAATCCCCATCGATCCCTCACTCAAGTGAAAAGGATCATATTAGATTATCGGGCTTGGAGGATCACCAAAAAGTACTTAAAATCCTGAAGTGAGAGAATGTTTTAGGAGTAAGTTTTAAAGGGATTGCAAAGGGTCTGCTCACAGGAGGAGGTCAGATGGAAGAGGGAATAATTGTCAAGGTTTTATGTCACAAAAGTAACTGGGAGAGCTGAAGGTGCTGGAGGTGGTGAGAGTGTTACAGAGAGTGGTCAGGGTCTGAACGGTATTACAAAGCCAGTACGGATTGCTGCAGCTGGAGGGGTTTGCAGAGGTAGGGAGGGATATATGTATTTTTATTTCTTCATTCATGGGATAAGGACGTCACTGATTGGACCAATATTCTTTGCCCCACTGCTAATTACCCAGAGTATAGCACAGAGTCAGCCATATTGCTGTGGGTCTGATGTCACGTGCAGGCCAGACCAGGTTAGAATGTCAGATGTTCTTCTCTAAAGGATGTAAGTGAACCAGATGAGTACTTCCTACTGGTCAACAATGCTTTTATGGTGGCCTCACCAATGTCCTGTACAGCCACAACATGACATCCCAACTTCTACTCTCAATTCTTTGCCCAAAGAAGGTAACCATCCCAAACGCCTGCTTCACCGACCTGTTTACCTGTGGCACCACATTCAAAGAACTGTCTACCTCCATCCCTGGGTATCTGACTGACAACACTACACAGGGCCTGAACATTAACTGTACAAGTCCAACCCTGGTTTGTTTCACCAAAATGGAACACCTCACATTTATCTAATTAAACTCCATCTGCTATTCTTCAGCCCACTATCCCAGCAGGACTGTTCATCCTGTTGTATCATAGATAACCTTCTTCACTGTCCACTTTACCAGCAATTTCAGTGTCACTCAAAAAAACTTACCACAAAACCAATATTCCCATCCAAACCATTTATCCAAATGACAAACAACAGTGGACCCACTTCACCGCTGGTCACATGTCTCCTGTCAGAAAAACAATATGTCTCCCTTCACCCTCTGTCTCCGATCATCAAGCCTAATTTTGTATCCAGTTGACTAGCTCCTCCTGAATGCCATATCCTTTTACATTGATCTGACCTTCTTACCCAGTTTACCATAGAGAACATAGAACACAGAACAGTACAGCACAAGACCTTTCGGCCATGATGCCATGCCCATCTTTTACCCGACTGTAAGATCAAATTAACTTACATACCCTTCATTTTGCTATCATCCATGTGCCTATCCAAGAGTCTGTTAAAGTGTCCCGTTCCACCCACCCACCACTCTGTGTGTAAAGCACCTACATCTGAAATCTCCCCTTACCCATCCTCCAATCACCTTACAATTATCCTCCCCTGTACCATGTATGCCATGGGATAAAGAGGTCTCTCACTGTTCACTCTACCTTTGCCTCACACCATCTTGTTCACCCCTACCAAAACACACCACACTCTTCTTCACTCCAATGAGAAAAGCCTTAGCTCCCTCAACCTTTCTTCGTAAGACATGCCCTCCAGTCCAGGTAGCATCCTGGTAAATCTCCTTGTTACCCTCTCTAAAGCTTCCACATCCTTCCTGTAATGAAGGGATCAAAACTGAACACAATATTCTAATTGGGATCTAAACAGGGCTGTATAGAGCTGCAGCATAACCTCATGGCTTTAAAACTCAATTCCCCAGCTAATGAAAGCCAATACAACATATTCTTTCTTAACAACACTATTGGCAAATTTGATGGCTCTCTGGTCATGAAATCCAAGATCCATCTGTTCCTCCACACTATTCAGTATTCTGCCTTTACCCCTGTATTCTGCATTCAAGTCTCACCTTCCAAAATGCATCACTTCACACTTTTCCAGATTTGACTTCATCTGCCACTTCTCAGGCCAGCTCTACATCCTGTCAATGTCCCATTGCAACCTCAAGCAGACATCCACACTATTCACCACTCCACCAACCTTCGTGTCATTGGCAAACTTACTTACCCACTCTTCTACTCACAAATTCAAGTCATTCATAAAATCACAAAGAGCAGAGAGTTTTTGACCTCTCCCTGCAGAAAACCACTGGTCACTGAGCTCCAGGCTGAATGATTTCAATCTGTCATCACCCTCGGTCTTCTATGGGACAGCAATTCTGTATCCAGACAGGCAGGTTTCCCTGTATCCCATGCTCTGTACTTTCTAAATGAACCATAAATGTGTTTTGTCACATTCTCAAAGGATTCAACAAGATTTGTGAGGCATGACCTGTCCTTTACAAAGTCATGATGACTTTCTCTATTAAAAGTATAGTTTTCCAAGGAATCATAAATCCTGTATCTCAGAGTCCTCTCCAATAATCTGCACATCACAGACAGAAGACTGACAGGTCTGTGATTCCCAGGATTATCTCTATTCCCTTTCTTGAACAACACATGGCTGATTCACCTAACCTGCACATCTTTGGGCTGTGGGGGGAAACCGGAGCACCTGTCGGAAACTCATGCAGACATGGAGAGAATGTGCAAACTCCACACAAACAGTCGCCTGGGGCTGGAATTTAAATCACGTCCCTGGTGCTGTGAGGCAGCAGTGCTAACCACTGAGCCACCGTGCTGCCCCTTGTAACTCTCTAGAGCCCTGCTTCTGATCCTTGGTTCCTCAAACGTAAGTTAGCTTCCTTCTTCCTCTTGACTAGATGTTCTACATCCCTTGGAACCTTGTCAAATGCTTTGCTGAAGTTCATGTAGACAACGCTGACTGCTCTGCCTTCATCTATCTCTTGGCCAACTCCTCGAAGAGTCAATCCGATTTGTGAAACATGGTTTCCCACTCACAAAGCCATGCTGACTATCTCTAATCAGCCCTTGCCTTTTCAAATATATGTAGCTCCTTTCTCTCAGAATCTCCTCCAACAACTTACCTAGCACTGGCTCACTGGGCTGTGATTTCCTGGCTGCTCCCTGCAGACCTTAAGTGATGGAACAGCATTAGCCACCCTCCAGTCTTCCGGTCGCTCATTGTGTGTATTGATAAAATAAATATATGTTAGGGACACTATCTCTTCCCCAGATTCCCACAATATTCTAGGATCGACCTAATAAGCGACTGAGGATTGATCTACCTTTATTTGTTTTCAGATTCCAGCACTTTTTTTTCCTCTGTTGAGGACTCTTTCCAAGACATCACTATTTATTTCCCCAACTTCCTGAGCTTCCATGTCTTTCTCCACAGTAAATTCTGACAACACTATTTTGTCTAATATCTCACCCACCCCCTGACAGTTAAGGTGCCCTATTCTCTACCAAATTACTCTTTAGCCCTTATTGAAACTTGTGTAAAGTTTTCTGAAAATTCAAATAAATCGTATCCTCAGTCCAACCACTCCTACATCCGTATCTATTCTGCCATTTATATTCACACCAATAAAAATAAAATCCAACAGGCTCAAAAACACATACTCTTTTTATTAAAAGTGTTTCTAAGGGTCCAGTTATTGTTCATTGACATATCCTTCCAAACATATTTCAGCTCCTGACCTACTGTCAGGCGAACACTGTTTGGTTTCAGACTGGCAGCAGAAAGGGTTATGGGAGTTCGTGTTTATCAATCTGACAAAGGTAGCTTACAGTTTCAACAGGTAATAGATGTTTTGGGAATAAGGAGGGTCGTGGGGACTGAAGGACATTATGGAGATAGGGAGTGATGTGGGGACTGTATGAGATTATGGACACAGAGAGTGCAGTGGTGACTGAAGGACATTATGGAGATAGGGAGTGCTGTGGGGCCTGAAAGAGGCCAAAGAGATCTGCAGGGCTGTTGGGTCTGAAGGAGGTTGCACAGATCAGGAGGATCATGGGGATTGAAGGAGGTTACTCTGAACGGGAGGGTCGTTGGGTCAGGATGAGATTATGGAGATAGGGAGGGTCGTGGGGCCTTTTGGAGGTTATGGAGTTAGGGAGGTTTGTGGGGAATAATTCAGGTTACATAGATAGGAAGAGTCGTGGGGACTGAAGGAGTTTATGGAGAGAGGGAGGGCTGTGGGGACTGAAGGAGGTTATATAGATAGTAAGTTTATAGAGAAGCACAGGAAAGAAGAGCAGGTATCGGCCATTTGACCACAGAGTCGGTCCTACCATTCTATATGATCACGACTGATCATTTAACCCAGTACAATATTCCTTCTTTCACACCTTACTCTGATATTATAGTGACTACTGGCATTTAGTGATACAGCGGGCTGTAGTAACTGGGATGGGGGTGGGGTGGGGGGGGGTGTCTTACAGAGATAGGGAGGGTTGTGGAAGCTGGGACAGGTGACAGAAACAGG
This sequence comes from Chiloscyllium punctatum, assembly GCF_047496795.1. Classification (NCBI taxonomy): domain Eukaryota; kingdom Metazoa; phylum Chordata; class Chondrichthyes; order Orectolobiformes; family Hemiscylliidae; genus Chiloscyllium; species Chiloscyllium punctatum. The sequence continues at coordinate 2,809,947 of NC_092772.1, read as the reverse complement.
GTGGGTTTTAGGAAGGGGAGGACTTTACACAGATTTGGAGGAATGCAGGGATGGGACGTGATAACAATCACAGGGAAGATTTTGGAAGCTCGATCTGAGACGGGTACAGCTGAGAACAGAAGTGAGTCAATCAGTCAGGACAGGTAGGGACAAGGTAGGATTAATAAATTAAACTGCATTTATTTCAATGCAAGGGGCCTAACAGGGAAGGCAGATTAACTCAGGACATGGTTAGGAACATGGGACTGGGATCTCATAGCAATTACAGAAACATGGCTCAGGGATGGGCAGGACTCGCAGCTTAATGTTCCAGGATACAAATGCAACAGGAAGGATAGAAAGGGAGGCAAGAGAGGAGGGAGAGTGGCATTTTTGATAACGGATAGCATTATAGCTGTGCTAAGGGAGGATATTCCCAGAAATACATCCAGGGAAGTTATTTGGTGGAACTGAGAAATAAGAAAGGGATGATCACCTTATTGGGATTGTATTACAGACCCCTCAATAGTCAAAGGGAAATTGCCAAACAAACTTGTAAGGAGATCTCAGTTATCTGTAAGAATAATAGGGTAGATATGGTAGGGGATTTTAACTTTCCAAACATTGACTGGGACTGCCATAGTGTAAAGGTTTACATGGAGAGGAATTTGTTAAGTGTGTACAAGACAATTTTCTGATTCAGTATGTGGGTGTACCAACTAGAGAAGGTGCAAAACTTGACCTAAACTAAGGAAATAAGGCAGGGCAGGTGAGTGAGGTGTCAGTGGGGGGTCACTTTGGGACCAGCGACCATAATTCTATTCATTTTAAAATAGTGATGGAAAAGGATAGACCAGATCTAAAAGTTGAAGTTCTAAATTGGAAAAAGGCCCATTTTGACGGTATTAGGCAAGAACTTTTGGAAGCTGATTGGAGGCAGATGTTCGCAGGTAAAGGGATGGGTGGAAAATGGGAAGCTTTCAGTAATGAGATAACAAGAATCCAGAGAAAGTATATTCCTGTCAGGGTGAAAGGGAAGGCTGGTAGGTATAGCGAATTCTGGATGACTAAAGAAATTGAGGGTTTAGTTCAGAAAAAGAAGAAAGCACATGTCGGGTATAGACAGGATAGATCGAGTGAGTCCTTAGAGTATAAAGGAAGTTGGAGTATACTAAAGAGGGAAATCAGGAGGGCAAAAAGGGGACATGAGACAGCTCTGGCATATAGAATTAAGGAGAATGCACAGGGTTTTTACAAATATATTAAGGACAAAGGGTAATTAGGGAGAGAATAGGGCCCCTGAAAGATCAGCAAGGCGGCCTTTGTGTGGAGCCACAGAAAATGGGAGAGATACTAAATTAATATTTTGCATCAGTATTTACTGTGGAAAAGGATATGGAAGATATAGACTGTAGGGAAATCGATGGTGACATCTTGCAAAATGTTCAGATACAGAGGAAGAAGTGCTGGATGTCTTGGAACGGTTAAAGGTGGATAACCCCCCAGGACCTGATCAGGTGTACCCGAGAAATCTGTGGGAAGCTGGAGAAGTGATTGCTGGGCCTCTTGCTGAGATATTTGTACCATCAATAATCACAGGTGAGGTGCTGGAAGACTGGAGGTTGGCAAACGTGATGCAACTGTTTAAGAAGGGTGGTAAAGACAAGCCAGGGAACTATAGACCGATGAGCCTGAACTCAGTGGTGGGCAGGTTGTTGGAGGGAACCCTGAGGGACAGGATGTACATGAATTTGGAAAGGCAAGGACTGATTAGGGATAGTCAACATGGCTTTGTACGTGGGAAATCATGTCCCACACACTCGAGTGATTTTTTGAAGAAGTAGCAAAGAAGATTGATGAGGGCAGAGTGATAGATGTGATCTATATGGACTTCAGTAAGGCATTCAACAAGGTTCCCCATGGGAGACTGATTAGCAAGGTTAGATCTCATGGAATACAGTGAAAACTAGCCGTTTGGATACAGAACTGGCTCAAAAATAAAAGACAGAGAGTGGTGGTGGAGGATTGTTTTTCAGACTGGAGACCTGTGACCAGTGGAGTGTCACAAGGATCAGTGCTGGGCCCTCTACTTTTTATCATTTACATAAATCATTTGGATGAGAGCATAAGAGCTACAGTTTGCAGATGACACCAAAATTGGAGGTGTAGTGGACAGCGAAGAGGGTTACAACAGGATCTGGACCAGACGGGACAATGGGCTAACTGGCAGATGGAGTTTAATTCAGATAAATGCGAGGTGCTGCATTTTCGAAAAGCAAATCTTAGCAGGACTTATACACGTAATGGTAAGGTCCTAGGGAGTGTTGTTGAACAAAGAGACCTTGGAGTGCAGATTCATAGCTCCTTGAAAGTGGAATCGCAGATAGATAAGAGTGAAGGCGGCGTTTGGTATGCTTTCCTTTATTGGTCAGAGTATTGAGTCCAGGAGTTGGGAGGTCATGTTGTGGCTGTACAGCACATTGGTTAGGCCACTGTTGGAATATTTTGTACAATTCTGGTCTCCTTCCTATCAGAAAAATGTTGTGAAACTTGAAAGGGTTTAGAAAAGATTTACAAGAATGTTGCCAGGGTTGGAGGATTTGAGCTACAGAGAGAGGCTGAACAGGCTGGGGCTGTGGCATCGGAGGCTCAGGGGTGATCTTACAGAGGTTTCAAAATTATGAGGGACATGGATAGGATAAACAGACAAAGTCTTTTCCCTGGGGTTGGGGAGTCCACAACTAGAGGGCATAGGTTTAGGGTGAGAGGGGAAAGATATCAAAGAGACCTAAGGGGCAGCTTTTTCAAGCAGAGGGTGGTACGTGTATGGAACGAGCTGCCAAAGGATGTGGTGGAGGCTGATACAACTGCAACATTTAAAAGGCATTTGGATGGGTATAGGAATGGGAAGGGTTTGGAGGGATATGGGCCGGGTGCTGGCCTGTGGGACTAGATTGGGTTGGGATATCTGGTCGGCATTGACAGGTTGAACCGAAGGGTCTGTTTCCGTGCTGTACATTTCTATGACTCCAACACTCATGGAGGTTATAGAGATAAACTGTGTGATTGCATCTGGAGGAGGTTAAAGGCATAAAGGTTTGTAGTTATCGTAGGAAATTACATCATTTGGGACCAGCAGAGTTTACAGAGACTGACTGCATTTCAGAAACAGGAAGAGTTCATAATCATCATTAGAAATGCAGAAACTAATTTATGAGAGAAGCAGGGTCACTCTGCACTGTGCCCAGAGACAAGGAGGAGTCTTACAGCTGCAGGAGGTTACTAAGGTACAGGGCTTTTTTGTTGTCGTGACGGGAAGGTTACAGAGATCATGAAGGTAGTAGGAGTTCAAAAAAGTCACAAAGACAGGGACGTTTCTCAGATCTGGAAAGGACTACACTGACCAGGGTGGCTTAAGGAACTGAAGAGTTGTTTTTCTTCAGTTAAGGAGAGATGTGACAGAACCCGGGATTAATGACAAAGGCAGAAACTTGGAGAGTTGTAGTGGTAGGAGGAGCTTACAGGGATAGGCAGTATTGTAGGGGCTGATAGAGATAGGGGAAGTGGTATCGATGAAACAGACAATGGAGAAACTGACAGACATAGGGAGGGTTCTGTGGAACAGATGAATTTACAGACAAGATGGTGATAATGAAGCCTGAGAATTTTCTCATGTTTCTTGCCCAGCATTGTTCCTACATCATGCCCTCAGGGTCTGAATTAAAATCCACTTACTCCTCCCTGTGCTGTTTACTGTGAGTGATCTTACCGGCTGCAGAATTTACTGAAGGCTCCAGATCTCCCTCTCCATCTCGCTGGCTGACCAACCGTCTTCAATGTGGTGATGTACGAGACAGGAATTGGGAATTCTGCTGAATCAGGGACATCAGGAATACCTACAGGAGGCAGAGAAATAGACAGAATGGAAAATTACACTGATGCATGAATGTTACACATGGAGATTGGCATTGAATCCCACAGAGATCTGGAAATTCCTAATGTCCATTCCTGGCCTGTTCTGCTGCGTCCCTCTGGAGTGGCTCAGGATCTGGAGGAGCTGCAAGAGCGGGAGACGCTGACAGAGGTAGCAATTAGACCCAAAAGTAAGGGATATCACATGCAGAGAGACTGAGTGATATCAGCAGTGTGAGGATCACACAATGGTAACATCAGAAGTGGTTCTGACCAGTGAGCACTGTTACAAGTACTCAGGGAAGACTGAGCTATTTTATTGAGATAGGCTCCCCAGGTATCAGGATTATGCAGTGTGCTATAAATGGACACAGATGTGAAGGGGGACAGGTCTGACGTGAATGGAAATTCCCAAGTCCAAAGAGAAAGGTTGAAATATTGGAACACGATGGAGATGTGGATGAAGACCAACAGAAAGAAACAGTAAGGGACTGAGTTTAATTAAAATACGACATTGTCAAAGAGATTTGTGACAGGAAATTATTGGTTAACATAAAGTAAATGCCATTTCTGCCCCTCACAATTCCTCACACACCACAAATGATATCACTTCCGCCCCTCACATCATCGCGAATGTCACACACTCAGTGACTTCCATGCCCCCCGCCCCACTGCCGTGTTTGCCACCACTTCCGCCCCCACCAACGCCGCGCACTTGCATTCTGCTGACAACCCCCCCAGGTCTCACTGTCACAATCCCTGCCCCCAGAACCCTGAGGGGAACCCCACCCCTGCTCATGACTCCATCCCTATTCCCCCTAACACCACACCCTCTCCAGTAACAGGCTCCGTCGCCTCCCCCAGCTCCACACCTACGCTTGGTCCCAGCTCCCAGCCCTGCCGAGTTTTCACCATTCCCCCTGACCCCCCCTCACTGAGGACGAATGATCAGTCCTCAGCAAAGTCTTCACCTTTATCCCCCTCCGTCCACACGTCAATTAATTCAATACACGCCGTGACATCGAACACTTCTTCCACCGCCTCCGCCTCAGAGCTTACTTTTACAATGAAGACTCCCACCCACCTTCCAAGGACCCTTTTGCCCACCTCCAACATACTCCATCCACCTGGACACCCCGTGCTGGCCTATTACCTGCATTCGATTTCTTCATTTGCAACTGCCGCTGACACATTAACCGCCTCAATCTATCTCCCCCCTCCCCCACTCCAACCTCTCACCCTTACAACGTGCAGCCCTCCATTCCCTCTGCTCCACTCCCGACCGCATCATCAAACCAGCAGATAGAGGGTGTGCAGTGGTAGTCTGGTGCGCTGACCTCTACACTGCTGAAGCCATGATGCCAACTCGAAGACACCTCCTCCTATCACCCCCTCGACCATGACCCACCTCCCATCACCAAACCATCATCTCCCAGAGCAGACAGAACCTCATCACCTCAGGAGGAGATCTCCCACCCACAGCTTCCTATCTCATTGTCCGGGATCCCCCACTGCCCGGTTCTACCTCCTTCCCAAGATCCACAAGCCTGACCATCCTGACCGACCCATTGTCTCAGCATGCTCCTACCCCACCGAACTCATGTCTGCCTACCTCGACATTGTCCTATCCCCCAGTCCAGGAATTACCCACATTCGTTCGAGACAACACCCATACCCTCCACCCCCTCCAAGACTTCTGTTTCCCTGGCCCCCAACGCCTCATCTTCACCATGGATATCCAATCCCTCTACACCTCCATCCTCCATGACCAGGAGCTCCAAGCCCTCCGTTTCTTCATCTCCCGATGTCCACAACAGTACCCTTCCACCAATACTCTCATTCGTTTGGCTGAACTTGTCCTCACACTTAACAATTTTTTCTTCAAATCCTCCCACTTCCTCCAGACCAAAGGGGTAGCCATGGGCACCCGTATGGGCCCCAGCTCTGCCTGTCTCTTTGTTAGCTACGCAGAACAGTCCATCTTCCGTTGTTACAATGGCACCACTCCCCACGTCTTCCTCCACTACAGTGATGACTGCATTGGCGCCACATCGTGCTCCCTTGAGGAGTTTGAGCAATTCATCAACTTCACCAACACTTTCCACCCTGACCTTAAATTTACCTGGACCATCTCTGATACCTCCCTCCCCTTCCTGGACTTCTCCATCCCCATTAATGACAACCGATTTGACACTGACATTTTTTAATGAACCTTCCGACTCCCACAGCTACCTCGATTGCACCTCTTCCGAGACTACCGCCTGCAAATTTGCCAACCCGTATTCCCAATTCCTCCACCTCCGCCGTACCTGTTCCCAGGAGTGCCAGTTCCACCACAGAACACACCAGATAGCCTCCTTCTTTAGAGATCGGAATTTCCCTTCCCACGTGGTTAAAGATGCCCTCCAACGTATCTCGTCCATATCCCACACCTCCGCCCTCAGACCCCACCCCTCCAACCATAACAAGGACAGAACGCTCCTGGTGCTCACCTTCCACCCTACCAACCTTCGCATAAACCAAATCATCCGCCGACATTTCCGCCACCTCCAAACAGACCCTACCACCAGGGATACATTTCCCTCCCCACCCCTTTCTGCCTTCCGCAAAGACCGTTCCCTGAGTGACTACCTGGTCAGGTCCACCCCTCCCAAAATCCCACCCTCCCTTCCTGGCACCTTCCCCTGCCACTGCAGAAATTGCAAAACCTGCGCCCACACCTCTCCCCTCACCACCATCCAAGGCCGCAAAGGAGCCTTCCACATCCAAAGTTTTACCTGCACATCCACCAATATCATTTATTGTATCCGTTGCTCCCTATGCGGTCTCCTCTACATTGGGGAAACTGGACACGTCCTAGCAGAGCACTTTAGGGAATATCTCTGGTACACCCGCACCAATCAACCCCACTGCCCTGTGGCCCAACATTTCAACGCCCCCTCCCACTCTGCCGAGGACATGCAGGCCCTGGGCTTCCTCCACCGCTGCTTCATCACCACCTGACGCCTGGAGGAAGAACGTCTCACCTTCCGCCTCGGAGCACTTCAACCCCAGGGCATCAATGTGGACTTCACCAGTTTCCTCATTTCCCCACCTCCAGCCTTCCAGCTCAGCCCCCCATGACCTGTCCTACCTGCCTATCTCCCTTCCCACCTATCCACTCCACCCTCGTCTCTGACCAATCACCCCCATCCCCACCCCCATTCACCCATTGTACTCTTTGCTACCTTCCCCCATCCTCCTCTCTGACCTATCACCTTCTTCCCCACCCCATTCACCTATTATACTCTATGCTACTTTCTCCCTATCCCCACCCCCCTCTCATTTACCTCCCAACTCTGCAGGCTCCCAGCCTCTGTTCCTGATGAAGGGCTTTTGCCCGAAACGTCATTTTCCTGCTCCTCGGATGCTGCCTGACCTGCCATGCTTTTCCAGCACCACTCTAATCTAGACTCTGGTTTCCAGCATCTGCAGTCCTTGTGTTTACATTATTGGAGGAGAAGGCAAACGAGATAAGGCATGTTGTAGACACTGAACCAAGTTACAGGCATAGGGATGGTAGTCTGGAATGAAGTACATTTAAAATATGTGGAGGGACTATCGGGAAGGGAGGAGGTTACAGCGATAGGATCTGTTATAGGAATTTAAAATTATTGAAGACACTGGACCACAAGACATGCCATAGATACACTGTTGTAGAGTCGTGAGTTTTAATATAACAGAACTTACATTGGGATGGTGATTGAGCCTGGGGTGTGTGTGTGTGTGTACTGTACTCCCCTCCAGCACTGTATCTATGTCATGTTGTGTTAACAGATGGTTGGATCCCTCTCATTGCTCTTTGCTCTGTGCACTGTGGGTGACCTTACCTCACTACAGGATTTATTGAAGGCTCCAGATCTCCTTTCCCTTTGTCTCTCTCTGGCAGACCAACTGCATTCAATGAGGTGATGGACGATCCACCCAGCAGCTGGGAAGGCTATTGAGTCAGGACTTTCCTGAGTACCTACAGGAGACAGAGAAATAGACAGAATGGGAAATTAAACAGATGCAGTGAGGGTTACACATCGAGAATGGCACTGAGTCCCACAGAGATATGGAAAATGGAGCGATATTAAGTGATAGTCCCAGATTGCTGGAAAATGTCAGGATCACACAGTCATGTTGTAAGAATGGGTTTAGTTTCATGATGCCCTGGTATCAGTGCTCAGGGATCATTAACTGGAGCAGGTGAAGTAATGGCCTAGTGGTATTATTGCGAGAGAATGTATCCAAAACCTCAGCTAATGTTCAGGGGAGGCAGGATTGAATCCCGCCATCTGAAAAGGAGACATTTGAAATCAATAATTTTAAAAATAATAATTAACAATCCACAAATAAGTATGAAACCATTACTGATGTACAACAAATCCAAACACTTGTCCTTTAGAGAAGGACATCTGCCCATCCTCACGTGGTCTGCACAACATCCCCACAGCAAAGGGTTTGCCTCTCAATTACCCTCTGAAATGGCCGAGCAAGTCACTCAGCTCAAGGTCAACGAGGGCTGGGCAAGAAAGGCTGGTCAGACAGAGACACCCACATCCCATACCTGATTTAAAAGAAACTATTCGGATGGTCCCTCTGGAACCGTGCTGGGACCAGTGTCCTGGCCAATCATGTCGGTAGGTTTATGGACAGGGAATTAAACTGACAGAGAGAATGCAGGTGAAAGGAGCTTTCAAATCCAAAGGGAAAAGGTAAAGCAATGGAATAGCCTGGGAATGTGGCTGAACACTAGCAGAAAGGAACAGGATGGGACAGAGGTTAATTAAAATTGTACATCAGCAAATAGGTTTGTGACAGAAAATTGTGGAAGAGAGAATATTCTGTTTTTGTTTTGAACGGACAACGTTGCTGTAATAAGGTCGATGGATTTGTGACACAGAGATAAAAGAGAATTAGACACCAGGGAGACATGGATACAGGGTAAACAAAAATATTCAGTGGTTCGTAATCTTGTGCAAACTCAGGCAAAATGGGCAACGCTAACAATAATGGATAACAAAGGCTTTACAGAGAAATCAATTAGCCTCAGATCATGAAGTAGAGTCAGTCTGAATGTAAATTCTGGCTACTACTTGCCAAGGACACAAGCAGCAGAACAGTTTTAGCCACCGAACAGCATTTAATGGCTCGTCACTGCATTAAACAGGAACTCATTGGAATTTTTTAACAAAGGTATTGTGATAACTTTGTAAAACTTCAATATTTGTATAATCTGGGACAATCACACGGACAGCATTGATATTGGAAGAGGAGTTCGGTTAATTTTTTTTCAGTGTTTCTTTGAAAAACACATTGTGCAACTGTTAAGGGACATAACAATCGCAGAGCGACCGTGTAATGAAACTTAGTGAATGAGTAATGTCACCTGCAGAGATCCTTCGGGAAATTGTGATAAAGTGCACTTTAAATAAACAAAGTTTTAAAGTGAATCACAGAAAGGACAAGCTACAACTAGAAACAAAAATAGCCAATGACATGAAGTTGAGAGGAGAACTGACCAAGGTAAACAGGCTAAACAGACTGAAATATGTGCCTGTAAATGAACAGTGGAAAACATTTGAAGGAACAGTGTAAAATACTCAACAAAACGACATTCCATTGAAACAGTAAAAACCTCAGCAAGAAATTCCCACTGATCCCTCACTCAGGTTCAAAAGGTAACATACTAGATTATGAGGCTGAGAAGATCACCAAAAAGGACTTAAAATCCTGAAGTGAGAGAGTGTTTTCGGAGTAAATGTTAATGGATTACAATGGGTCTGCTCGCAGGAGGGGGGCTGTGGGAAGGGGAGCCATGGTCAGGGTTCATTGACACAATAGGAACAGGGAGAGGTGAAGGTGCTGGAGGTGGTGAGAGTGTTACAGAGAGTGGTCAGGGTGTGACAAAGCCAGGACGGATTGCTGCAGCTGGAGGGATTTGCAGAGGTAGGGAGAGACATAGGTATTTTTATATATTCATTCATGGGATGTGGGTGTCACTGCCTGGAACAACGGTATTTGACCCCTCTGCTAATTACTGAGAGGGTAGCTCAGAGTCAGCCATATTGCTGTGGGTCTGGAGTCACATGTCGGCCAGACCAGGTTAGAATATTTGATGTCCTTCCCTAAAGGTGGTTAGTGAACTAGATGAGTTCTTCCTCCTGATAAACAATGTTTTAATGGTGGCCCCACCAATGTCTTTTACAGATACAACATGACATCCCAACTCTTACTCTTAATGCTCTCCCCAATGAAGGTAACCATCCCAAACACCTGCTTCACCAGCCTGTCTACCTGGGACACCACATTCAAAGAACTGTGTACCTGCATCCCTGGGTCTCTGACTGAAAACACCACCCAGGCCCGAACATTAACTGTACAAGTCCCACCCTGGATTGTTTCACCAAAATGGAACACCTCACCTTTATCTAATTAAACTCCATCTGCTATTCTTCAGTCCACTATCCCAGCAGGACTGTTCATCCTGTTGTATCACAGATAACCTTCTTCACTGTCCACTTTCCCACCAATTTCAGTGTCACCCAAAACAATTACTTACCAGGAAACCAATATTTCCATCCAAACCATTTATCCAAATGACAAACAACACAGGACCCACTCCACCGCTGGTCACATGCCTCCAGTCAGAAAAACAACATGTCTCCCACCACTCTCTGTCTCCTACCATCAAGCAAATTTTGTATCCAGTTCACTACCTCCTCCTGAATGCCATATCCTTTTTTACACTGATCTGAGCTTATTACTCAGTTTACCAGACAGAACACAGAACACAGAACAGTTCAGCCCAAGACCCTTCGGCCATGATTTCATGCCAACCTTTTCTCCAACTGTAAGCTCAAAATAACTACATACCCTTCATTTTACTATTATCCATGTGTCTGTCCAAGAGTCTATTAAATGTCCCAGATGTGTCTAATTTTACTCCCACCATTGGCAGTCCATCCAACCACCTACCATTTTCTATCCTCTTATCCATCCTCCATTGACCTTAAAATTATGCCGCCTTGTAATAGCCATTTATGCGATAGGAGGAAACGTCTCTGACTATTCACTCTCTCTGTGCCTCTCATCATCTTTTTCACCTCCACAAAGTCGCCCCACCTCCTTCTTCACTCCAATGAAAAAAGCCTTAGCTCCCTCAACCTTTCTCCACAAGAAATGCCCTCCATTGCAGGCAGCATCTTGGTAAATCTCCTGTGTACACTCTCTAAAACTTGCACATCCTTCCTGTAAACAGGAACTGAACACAGTATTCCAAGTGTGGTCTCACCAGGACGCTATAAAGATGCGGTAAAACCTCACGGCTCTTACAGTCAATCCCCTTCTAAGGGGAGCCAACACAACATATGCCTTTTTAACAACCCTACCAACGTGCGTGGCGATTTTGAGGGATCTATGGACACGGACCCCATGATCTCTGTTCCTCCACACTGCCAAGTATTCTGCCTTTCACCCTGTATTCTATATTCAGGTTCGACCTTCCAGAATGAATCACTTCACACTTTTCCGGATTGGACTCCATCTGCCACTTCCAGCCCAGCTCTGCGTCCTGTCAATGTCCCATTGCAACCGACAACAGCCTTCCACATTCCCCACCACTCCACCAATCTTCATGTTATTGGCAAACTTACTAACCCACTCTCCAACATCCACATCCAAGTCATTTACAAAAATCACAGAGAGCAGACTCCTGGAGCTGATTGTTACAGAACCCCACTGGTCACTGAGCTCCAGGCTCAATACTGTCCATCTGCTGCCACCCTCTGTCTTCTCTGGGCCATCCAATCCTGTATCCAGACAGACAGATTTCCCTGTATCCCAATTTTCCTTCTTTTTTGAATGAGCCATCAACATATTCTGTCATATCCTCAAAGAATTCAATAAGGTTTGTGAGGCATGACCTGACCCCTCACAAACCCATACTGACTGTGGCTAATTTAACTATGGTTTTCCAAGTCGTCATAAATCCGGTCTTTAGAATCCTCGCCAATAATCTGCACACCACAGACATTCGACCAAATCTGTAATTCCCAGAATTCTACCTCCGTAACATGGCTCGGACTTTACAAATCTTCCATCCTCTGCCACGTTCTCCAGAAGGGCACTGGATGGTGGAGGGAGTTACAGAGATAGGGAGGGATATCAGGACAGGAGGATTTTGCAGACATGAGGAGGGTTGCAATGCCAAAAGGAGGCTTCAGTAATTGTGAGGTTTCATGGTGATGAAGGCATTTCAGGAGGGAGGGAGGGAGGGAGGATTGTAGGGAAATTAGAGGTTTCACAGTTTAGGTGTTTTGTTAGGACTGTAAGTGGTTACTGAGTTGGGGAGGGTGTAAGCACTGGTGGTTGTTCCATAAACATGTGGTTTTGGTTGCAATGGCAGGAAGAGGATTCAGGAAGCTGGAGAGTATGGGGTCTGAACGAGGTTACACAAATGGGAAGAGTTGTCAGGAGGGGAGGTGTTTACAGAGACAGCAATGGTCTGATCTGGAGCAGAGGACCCAGATTGGGAGGGATGTGGGGACTGGTGGTGATTTCACAGGGAAGGAGGACCATAGACCCACAGGAGGTTACAGAAATGTGGAGCGCTGTAGGGCTGACAGGGGTTCATGGAGATGGGAATGTTGGGAGGGATAGAGAAGTTTACAGGGATAAGGATGTTTGTAGACCAGGGCTGGATCACAGACAGGGACTGTTTTAGGGAGCTGAGCAGATTACAGAGATAAAGATGTTTGTATCGACTGGAAGAACAAACAGAGATATGCAGGGTAGTCATGACTGAAGATGTTTATAGACATAGGAAGGATTAGGTTCTGGGGGTTATGGAGGCTGTGGAATCTGGATTTCTTTTCAGAGACTGGGATAACAATTATGGTCAGAAACAGTTTCACAGATAAGGGAGCATAGCACAAACAGAAGGAAGTTGCAGAGGAAGGTGACATTTAAACAGATAGTGGTGTAAGAGCTGGACAAGGTTATGGAGATGGGTAGATGATGGAGACACAGGAGGAGCTTACATTGACATGGGGGTGATAGTGACAGGAGGGTGTTAAATAGATAGTGGGGTTTGTAGGGACTGGATTGGGAGAGGCACAGGCATGGAGTGAGTTCGACAGATCAGGATTACTGCAGAGACCTGAGAGGATTACACTGATCGGGATGGTGGTCGGGTCTCCACAGACTGTTGGTGTTTAGGGAATGGAAGAGATTTGGTAGATAGGGAGGGATGTAAGAGCTGCAGGAGCTTATGGAGAGTTGAAGAGTTGGAGCAGTTTGCAGAGGTAGGTTTCTCAGACAGGAGTAGGTTATAGATAGTGAGGGTTGTGGGGTCTGAGTAAGTCAAAAAGAGGAGAGTTTTCGGGTCTGGAAGAGGTTACACTGACAGGGACAGTTGTAGAGACTGAAGCAAAAATGCATGGAGAAGGTTACACAGATAGGGAGGTGAGTAGGGACTGAAGGTGAATACACAGACATGGAGGGTTGTATTGTTAGACGGAGCTGAGAGGGATAGGGACCGGTGTAGGGATTTACACGGATAGAGAAGGTTGTGTTTTTGGAGAAGGTTACACTGATACAGACAGTGTTAGGGAGTGTTTAGTGGATTACAGAGGAGCTCAGAGAGAATGTATTATGGGGAGTGGAGGAGATCACAGACACAGAGATGGCTCTCGGGTTGAAAAGAGCTTCTACAGATCCTCAGTGCTGTAAGGCTGGAGGGAGATTATAACAGTGAGTGCTGCCAAGACTTAATTACTTCACTGAAATAGAGCAGGTCTCAGCACGTTGTTGAGATAGTCCACATGAGTTTTCAGAGATACAAATGTTTATGGGAGTTTCAAGAGGGAACAATGATTGGGAGGCCTCTACCAAATGGGAATAGGTATAGGGAGGGTTCGAAAAGCAGGAAGAGGTGACAGACATATCGATCTTTGAAAGGACTGGAGAAGGTTATATAGGCAAAGAGTGTTTTAGAGTCTGGAGGAGATTACTGTGTTAAGGAGAATATTGGGGATGAGGCAAGGTGTAAGAGACGGGGATGGTTGGTAGGGCTGAACAATAACCTGAATAGAATCGCCATCGTGTGCAACCAGGCCATTCGGCCCAACCAGTCCATTCCAAAACTCTGAAGAGCATCCTACCCAGACCCACCCCTCTACCTATACATTAAACCCTGCATTTCTCGTGGTGAACTTACTTAAACCACACATTCCTGAATACCACAGTCAACTTATGATGGCCAATTCACTGATGGTGCAAATTTTGGACACACACACACACACACACACACACACACACACAGCAAGGGAGTGACACACTGTGTGTGTTTGCGAGGGGGATACACGCAGACACACAGCGAGGGACGGACATACACACGCAAATCGAGGGTGGGACACGCACACACGCAAATCGAGGTTGGGACACGCACACACGCAAATCGAGGGTGGGACACGCACACACGCAAATCGAGGGTGGGACACGCACACACGCGGCGAGGGTGGGACACGCACACACGCGGCGAGGGAGGGACACGTACACACGCGGCGAAGGTGGGGACGTGCATCTGCACACACACACAGACACCACGAGGGAAGGACACGCACAGACACCGAGGAAGGGACACTCACACACACAGCAAGAAAGGGATACGCACACACGAGGAAGAGACACGCACCCACACAGCGAGGGAGAGACACGCACACACACAGCGAGGGAGGGACACACAGTGAAGGAGGGACAAACACACACACGGTGAGGGGCAGGGCATGTGCACACAAATTGAGGGGGGGCACACACACGCAAAGCGAGGGAGGGACACGCAAACACACACACAGTGAGGGGAATACAGACAGACACACGGCGAGGGAGGGACACACACACACAGTGAGGGACGGGGACACACACATGTAAAGCGAAGGAGGGACACGCACACATACACACACACACAAACACACAGCAAGGGAGAGACGCGCACACACAGCGAGGAAAGGACAAACACACACACTTATGGTGAGGGGAATACACGCAGACACACAGTGAGGGAGCGGACACACACACACCACGAAGGAGGGACAAGCACACACATGCCGAGGGGGAGGACATGTGCACAGAAATTGAGAGGGGGCACACACACACAGCGAGAGAGGACACACACAGACATGGCAAGCTGGTCACCCACTCTGGGGACGGATACACACACACACACGCAAAGCGAAGGAGGGACACGCACACATACAAACACACAAACACACACAGAACAAGGGAAGGATATGCACCCACGCACACAAGGGACGGGGACACACACACGCACAGCGAGGGAGTGATATGCAAACGCAAACAGAGAGGGGGTTACCCGCAGACACACAGCGAAGGAAGGACACACTAACACACACGCACACTGCGAGGGAGGGACAAATATACACACACATAGCGAGGGAGGGACACGCATACGCACAGTGAGGGAGGTATACGCGCACTACACAGAGAGTGGGTTATCTGCAGACACACAGCGAGGGAGGGACATGCACACACACAGCAAGGGAGGGACACGCACACACACAGCAAGAAAGGGATACCCACACACGAGGCAGAGACAAGCACACACACAGCGAGGGAGGGACACGCACAGACACGCAGCAAAGGGAGACACACATGGACACAGTGAGGGAAGGACATGCACACACAGCGAGGGAGGGACACACTGAAACACGCAGTGAGGGAGCGACACGCACACACTCAGCGAGGGAGGGACACACTGAGACACGCAGTGAGGGAGCAACACGCACACACTCAGCGAGGGAGGGACACGCACACACGCAGTGAGGGAGCGACACGCACACACTCAGCGAGGGAGGGACACGCACACACTCAGCGAGGGAGGGAAACGCAGCGAAGGAGGGACACGCACACACACAGCGAGGGAGCGACACGCACACACGCAGCGAGGGAGCGACACGCACACACAGCGAGGGAGGGAAACGCAGCGAAGGAGGGACACGCACACACTCAGCGAGGGAGGGACAAACACATACCGCGAGGGAGAGGGCATGTGCACACAAATTGAGAGGGGGCACACACACGCAAAGCGAGGGAGGGACACGCAAACACACACACAGTGAGGGGAATACAGACAGACACACGGCGAGGGAGGGACACACACACAGCGAGGGAGGGATACGCACATACACACAGAGAGGGACGGGGACACACACACATAAAGCGAAGGAGGGACACGCACACATACACACACACATACACACACAAACACAGAGCAAGGGAGAGATGCGCACACACAGCGAGGAAGGGACAAACACACACACAAGAGACGGACACACACTCAGCGAGGGAGTGACACACGCACACACAGCAAGAGGCGCATACACACGCACAAAGCAAGGGAGGGACACGCACACATACACACACACACACAGCAAGAGGGACACACACACACACACACAGAGCAAGGGGGTAACTCACACATACACAGCGAGGGAAGGACACACACACACACACACAGCAAGAGGGACACACACACACACACACACACACACAGGGCAAGGGGGTAACTCACACACACACACACAGGGCAAGGGGGTAACTCACACATACACAGCGAGGGAAGGACACACACACACACACACACACACACACACACACGCAGCAAGAGGGACACACACACACACACACAGGGCAAGGGGGTAACTCACACGTATACAGCGAGGGAAGGCCACACACACACACACACACACACACACACACAGCAAGAGGGACACACACACACACACACACAGGGCAAGGGGGTAACTCACACATACACAGCGAGGGAAGGCCACACACACACACACACACACACACACACACACACATGCGCAGCAAGAGGGGGACACACACACACAGGACAAGGGGGTAACTCACACATACACAGTGAGGGAAGAACACGCACACACACGCAGCAAGGGAGGGACACGCACACACAGAGACAGCGAGGGTGAGTGCCAACAAACACATACACACACACATACATAGAGCGAGGGAGTGTCACACACAGACACACAGAGCAAGGGAGTGTCACACATGCACACACAGAGCGAGGGAGGGACACACACACACACAAACAGCGTGGGAGGGACACGCACACACAGTGAGGGAGCAACATGCGCATGAGGAAGCACACAAACACAGACACACACAGTGAGAGAGGGACACGCGCACACACGCACAGCAAGAGGGACACACACACACAGAGCAAGGGGGGAACTCACACATACACAGTGAGGGAGGGCCACACACACACACACGCACAGCAAGAGGGGTGCGCGCACACACACACACCACACACACACACACAGAGGGAGGGACACACATGCACACACCTAGTGAGGGAGGGACACACAGAGAAGGAGGGACAAGCACACACACTGCGAGGGGGAGGGCATGTGCACACAAATTGAGAGGGGGCACACACACGCAAAGCAAGGGAGGGACACACGCGCACACACACACACACACACACACACACACACACACACACACACACACACACACAGCGAGGGAGGGACACGCACATACACACAGTGAGGGGGATACACGCATACACACAGAGAGGGAGGGACACACACACACTGCGAGGGACGGGGACACACACACACAAAGCGAAGGAGGGGCATGCATATACACACACACAAACACAGAGCGAGTGAGAGACGCACACACACAGTGAAGGAGGGACAAACACACACACAAGGGACGGACACACAGTCAGAGCGAGGGAGTGACATGCGCACACACAGCAAGAGGTGCACACACACACACACACACACACGCACATGCACACGCACAAAGCAAGGGAGGGACACGCACACATACACACAGACACACAGCAAGGGAGTGACACGCATACACACACACACACACAGCGAGGGAAGGACAGTCACATACACTGTAAAAGCAAGAGGGGACACGCACACACAGCGAGGGATGGACACGCACATGCTCAAGCACACAAACACAGACACACAGCTAGAGGGGGACATGCACACACACAGCCAGGGAGGGACATGGACACATGCAAACACACACACACAGAGCAAGAGAGGGACACACACACAAACAGCGAGGGGGAGACACATGCACACACAGTGAGGGAGGGCCACGTACACACATGCACAGCAAGAGTAACACACATACACACACAGTGCAGGAAACTGACACATAAACAGTGAGGGAGGGACACACATGCATACACACACACACACATACACACACACACACACACACACAAGACACACCGCGAGGGAAGGACACTCACATATACTGCAAGAGGGACACACATACTCACACCAAGAGGGGGACACGTACACACAGTGAGGGAAGAACACGCACATGCCCAAGCACATAAACACAGACACACAGCGAGAGAGGGACACGCGCACACAGAGACAGCGAGGGTGAGACCACACACACATACACACACAGCGAGGGAGTGTCTCTCACACACACACACACACAGAGCGAGGGAGTGTCACACATGCACACACACACAGCGAGGGAGGGCCACGCACACACACACACACAGAGCGAGGGAGTGTCACACATGCATACACACACAGCGAGGGAGGGCCACGCACACACACGCACAGCAAGAGGGACACACACACAGAGAGCAAGGGGGGAACTCACACATACTCAGTGAGGGAGGGACACACACACACGCACACATTCAGCAAGGGTGCGACACATGCACAGACAGCGAGGAAGGGCCACGTGCACACACACAAAGCAAGAGGAGCACACACACACACACACACAGAGCGAGGGAGGGACACACATACACAGACAGCGAGGGAGCAACACGTGCATGAGGAAGCACACAAACACAGGCACACACAGCGAGAGAGGGACACACACACACACATGCACACACAGCGAGGGAGGGACACACACACACACACACACACACACACACACACACACAGCAAGAGAGGGATACGCACACACACAGTGAGGTGGAGACACATGCACACGCAGCGAGGGAGGGCCACGCGCACACACGCACAGAGCAAGTAGGGGAAACTCACACATACACAGCGAGAGAGGGACACACACACACAGACAGAGAGGGTGGGACCACGCACACACACACACACACACGCACAGTGAGGGAGGGACGGATGTACACACACAGATACAGTGAGGGGGACACGCACACACACACACACACACACACACACAGCGAGGGAGGGACGGACCCGCACACTCACAGCGTGGGAGGGAGACACAATTACACACACGCACACACACAGAGGGACACCCACGTAAACACACACACAGAGCGAAGGAGGGATACACACACACACACAGGGAGAGAGATAAACATACACACAATGCGATAGAGTGACACACACTCAAACAGTGAGTGAGGGACACGCAGTGAAGGGGGGACACACAAGCACATACAGTGAGGATGTGACACGTACACACAAACAGCGAGGGAGGGACACACACACACACACTGAGCGAGGGACTTGCTGAGACACGCAGCGAAGGAGGGATGCGCGCACACACAGCAAAGGAGGGACACTCACACACAGCGAGGGAAGGACAAGCACACAGCAAGGGAGGGACAAGCACACACACAGAGAGAGAGAGGACATGCACAGGCACAGCGAAGGAGGGACACAAGCACACACAGCAAGGGGGGGGACATGCACTCACACAGCGAGGGGAGATGCGCACATACAGTGAGGGACACACACACACACAAGGTAGGGACACACACGCAAAGCAAGGGAGTGACACGTGCACACACAGTGAGAGAGGGACATGCGCCCACAGCGAGGGAAGGACATGCACATACACAGCGAGGGAGGGACATACACACACACACACACACACACAGAGGGATGGATGGAGACACACACACACTCACACAGCATGAGAGGGACACACAGACCCACAGTGAGGGAGTGACATGCGCGTGCACACACACACACAAACACAGCGAGGGAGGGACACACACATACACTGCAAGAGGGACAAACATACTCACAGCAAGAGGGGGACAAGCACACACAGCGAGGGAGGGACACGCGCATGCGCAAGCACACAAACACAGGCACACAGCTAGAGAGGGACACACAAATACACGGCAAGGGAGGGACGCACACACAGACAGCGAGGGAGAGACACACACACATACACATAACGAGGGGGCGACACATGCACACACAGCGAGGGAGGGCCACACACACACACACGCACAGCAAGAGGGACACGCACACATACAAACAGTTAAGGGGATACACGCAGACACACAGCGAGGGAGGGACACACAGGGAGGGACACACAGACATACAGTGAGGGAGTGACACGCACATACACATCAAGAGGGACACACATTCACACCAAAAGGGGGACATGCGCACACACACACAGAGCAAGGGAGAGAAGGACATGCACACACAGAGTGGGAGAGACACGCAAACACAGCAAGGGGGGACATGCACTCACACACAAACGGGGGGACTAACACATACACAGCGAGGGACACGCACACACACAGAGCGAGGGAGGGACACACATATACACAGCAAGGGTGGGACCATATACACACACACAGAGCGAGGGAGATGTACACACACACACACAGCAAGGAGGGACTAGCACACACACAGTGAGGAGGGGCACGCTCATACACAGCGAGGGAAGGACGTGCACACACACAGCGTGGTAGGAACATGCACACACACAGCGAGGGAGCAACATACACAAACACACACAGCAAGGGGGTCATGCACTCACACAGCAAGGGGAGATGGCACACACAGGGAGGGGGATATACACAAAGAGCAAGGGAGGGACACACACACACAGCAAGGGAGGGACACGCACACACACACACAGTTAAGGGGATACACGCAGACACACAGCCAGGGAGGGACACACATACTCACACACACACACACACACACACACACACACACACACAGCGAGGGAGGGACACTCACATACACTGCAAGAGCAATACACATACACTGCAAGAGCGATACACATACTCACAGCAAGAGGGGGACACACACACAGCGAGGGAGGGACACGCACATGCACAAGCACAAAATTACAGACACACAGCGAGAGAGGGACACGAACACACAGCCTGGAAGGGACATGCACACACAATGAGGGAGGGATACACACAAGCACAAACACACACACAGAGCAAGAGAGGGACATGCGCACACCCAACGATGGGGAGACATATGCACACACAGCAAGGGAGGGCCACGCACACACACAGCGAGGGAGGGACACACGCACACAGCGAGAGGAGATACACGCGCACACACACAGCGAGGGAGGGATACACACACTCACACACACACACACAGTGAGGGAGGGGGACACACACACAGCGAGGGGGTGATACACGCACACACACAGCGAGGGAGGGACACACACACAGAGCGAGGGGGAATACATGCGCTCACACACAGCGAGGTGGGGGACACGCAAACACACAGCGAAGGAGGGACACGCTCACAGACAGCGAGGGGGGGACACACGCACACAGCGAAGGAGGGACACGCTCACACACAGCGAGGGAGGGACATGCTCACACACAGCGAGGTGGGACACGCACACAGCGAAGGGGTGGACACGCACACACACAGCGAGGGAGGGACACGCTCACAGACAGCGAGGGGGGGACACGCTCACACACAGCGAAGGAGTTACACGCTCACACACAGCGAGGGGGGGACATGCTCACAGACAGCGAGGGAGGGACACGCTCACACACAGCGAGGGGGGGACACGCTCACACACAGCGAGGGGGACACACACGCACACAGCGAGGGGGGGACACACGCACACAGCGAGGGGGACACACACGCACACAGCGAGGGGGGGACACACGCACACAGCGAGGGGGGGGACACAGGCACACACAGCGAGGGGGGGACACGCTCACACAGCGAGGGATGGGGACACACACACACACACACAGCGAGGGGGGGGGACACACACACAGCGAAGGAGGGACATGCTCACAGACAGCGAAGGAGGGACACGCTCACAGACAGCGAGGGAGGGTCACACACACAGCGAGGGGGGGATACACGCACACACACAGCGAGGGAGGGACACACACACACAGCGAGGGGGACACACGCACACACAGCGAGGGAGGGTCACATGCACACAGCGAGGGGGATACACGTGCACACACACAGCGAGGGAGGGACATGCTCACACACAGCAAGGGAGGGTCACATGCACACAGCGAGGGGGGGACACGTGCACACACACAGCGAGGGAGGGACATGCTCACACACAGCGAGGGAGGGGGACACGAACACAGCGAAGGAGGGACACGCTCACAGACAGCGAGGGGAAGACACACGCACACAGCGAAGGAGGGACACGCTCACACACAGCGAGGGAGGGACACGCTCACACACAGCGAAGGGGTGGACACGCACACACACAGCGAGGGAGGGACACGCTCACAGACAGCGAGGGGGGGACACGCTCACACACAGCGAAGGAGTTACACGCTCACACACAGCGAGGGGGGGACATGCTCACAGACAGCGAGGGAGGGACACGCTCACACACAGCGAGGGGGGGACACGCTCACACACAGCGAGGGGGACACACACGCACACAGCGAGGGGGGGACACACGCACACAGCGAGGGGGACACACACGCACACACAGTGAGGGAGGGACACACGCACACACAGTGAGGGAGGGACACACGCACACACAGCGAGGGGGGGACACACGCACACAGCGAGGGGGGGGACACACGCACAGAGCACGGGGCGGACACACGCACACAGCGAAGGTGGGGACACGCACACAGCGAAGGAGGGACACGCTCACACACAGCGAGGGGGGGACACACGCACATAGTGAGGGGGACACACACGCACACAGTGAGGTGGGGGACACTCGCACACACAGCGAGGGGGGGACACGCGCACACACAGCGAGGGGGGGACACGCGCACACAGCGAGGGAGGGACACGCTCACACACAGCGAGGGAGGGACACGCTCACACACAGCGAGGGGGGGGACACACGCACACAGCGAGGGGGGATACACGCACTGAGCGAGGGGGGGACACACGCACACAGCGAGGTGGGGGACACACAAACACAGCGAGGGAGGGACACGCTCACACATAGCGAGGGAGGGACACGCACACACACAGCGAGGGGGGGACACGCACACACAGCGAGGGAGGGACACGCTCACACACAGCGAGGGGGACACACACACACACAGCGAGAGAGGGACACACGCACACAGCGATGGGGGACACGCTTTCACACAGCGAGGGAGGGACATGCACACACACAGCGAGGGAGGGACACGCGCACACACAGCGAGGGAGGGACACGCACACACACAGCGAGGGAGGGACACGCACACACACAGCGAGGGAGGGACACGCACACACACAGCGAGGGAGGGACACGCGCACACACAGCGAGGGGGTACACACGCACACAGCGAGGGGGGACACACGCACACAGCGAGGGGGTACACACGCACACAGCGAGGGGGGGACACACGCACACAGCGAGGGGGGGACACACGCACACAGCGAGGGGGGGGACACACGAACACACACAGCGAGGGAGGGACACACACGCACACAGCGAGGGAGGGACACACACGCACACAGCGAGGGAGGGACACGCTCACACACAACGAGGGGGGGACACGCTCACACACAGCGAGGGAGTGACAGGCACACACAGAAGGAGGGAGGGACACGCTCACACACAGCGAGGGAGTGACAGGCACACACAGAAGGAGGGAGGGACATGCTCACACACAGCGAAGGGGTACACACACGCACACAGCGAGGGGGGACACATGCACACAGCGAGGGGGACACACACGCACACAGCGAGGGGGGGACACACGCACACAGCGAGGGGGGACACATGCACACAGCGAGGGGGGGACACACGCACACAGCCAGGGGGGGACACACGCACACAGCCAGGGGGGGACACACGCACACAGCGAGGGGGGGACACATGCACACAGCAGGGGGTGGACACACGCACACAGCGAGGGGGAGCTCACGCACACACAGCAAAGGAGGGACACGCTCATGCCCACAGCGAGGGGGCGGCTCACGCACACAGCGAGGGGGGAACACACGCACACAGCGAGGGGGGGGGACTCACGCACACAGCGAGGGGGGTCTCACACGCACACAGCGAAGGAGGGACACGCTCATGCCCACAGCGAGGGGGCGGCTCACGCACACAGCGAGGGGGGGGACTCACGCACTACAGCGAGGGGGAGACTCACGCACACAGCGAGGGGGGTGGACTCACGCACACAGCGAGGGGTGGACTCACGCACACAGCGAGGGGTGGACTCACGCACACAGCGGGGGGGGGACTCACGCACACAGCGAGGGAGGGGACTCACGCACACAGCGAGGGGGGGACTCACGCACACACAGCGAAGGAGGGACACGCTCACGCACACAGCGAGGGGGGACACACGCACACACACAGTGAGGGGGGACACACGCACACAGCGAGGGGGGTGACACCCACACCAAGCGAGGGGGGGGACACACAAACACAGTGAGGGGGGGGACTCACGCACACAGCGAGGGGGGGGACACACACACACAGCGAGGGGGGGACACATGCACGCACACAGCGAGGGGGGGACACATGCACACAGCAGGAGGTGGACACACGCACACAGCGAGGGGGGGCTCACACACACACAGCGAAGGAGGGACACGCTCATGCCCACAGCGAGGGGGCGGCTCACGCACACAGCGAGGGGGGGACACATGCACACAGCAGGGGGTGGACTCACGCACACAGCGAGGGGGGGACTCACGCACACAGCGAGTGGGGACACAGGCACACAGCGAGGGGGGGGGACTCACGCACACAGCGGGGGGGACTCACGCACACAGCGAGGGGGGTCTCACACGCACACAGCGAAGGAGGGACACGCTCATGCCCACAGCGAGGGGGCGGCTCACGCACACAGCGAGGGGGGGACTCACGCACACAGTGAGGGGGTCTCACGCACTACAGCGATGGGGGGGACTCACGCACACAGCGAGGGGGGTGGACTCACGCACACAGCGAGGGGTGGACTCACGCACACAGCGAGGGGTGGACTCACGCACACAGCGGGGGGGGAGACTCACGCACACAGCGAGGGGGGGACTCACGCACACAGCGAAAGGTGGGACTCGCACACAGCGAGGGGGGACTCACGCACACAGCGAGGGGGGGACTCACGCACACAGCGGGGGGGACTCACGCACACAGCGGGGGGGGACTCACGCACACACAGCGAAGGAGGGACACGCTCATGCACACAGCGAGGGGGACACACACGCACACAGCGAGGAGGGGGACACACGCACACAGCGAGGGGGGGACACATGCACGCACACAGCGAGGGGGGGACACATGCACTCAGCGTGGGGTGGACACACGCACACAGCGAGGGGGGGCTCACACACACACAGCGAAGGAGGGACACGCTCATGCCCACAGCGAGGGGGCGGCTCACGCACACAGCGAGGGGGGGACACACGCACACAGCGAGGGGGGGGGGACTCACGCACACAGCGAGGGGGGTCTCACACGCACACAGCGAAGGAGGGACACGCTCATGCCCACAGCGAGGGGGCGGCTCACGCACACAGCGAGGGGGGGGACTCACGCACACAGCGAGGGGGGACTCACGCACTACAGCGAGGGGGGGGACTCACGCACACAGCGAGGGGGGTGGACTCACGCACACAGCGAGGGGTGGACTCACGCACACAGCGAGGGGTGGACTCACGCACACAGCGGGGGGGGACTCACGCACACAGCGAGGGGTGGTCTCACGCACACAGCGAGGGGGTGGACTCATGCACACAGCGGGGGGGGGACTCACGCACACAGCGGGGGGGGGGACTCACACACACAGCGGGGGGGGGACTCACGCACACACAGCGAAGGAGGGACACGCTCACGCACACAGCGAGGGGGGGATACACGGAGACAGCGAGGGGGACACACACGCACACAGCGGGGGGGGGACTCACGCACACAGCGAGGGGGGGACTCACGCACACACAGCGAAGGAGGGACACGCTCACGCACACAGCGAGGTGGGGGACTCACGCACACAGCGAGGGGGGGACACACGCACACACAGCGAAGGAGGGACACGCTCACGCACACAGCAAGGGGGGGCTCACGCACACAGCGAGGGGGGGCTCACGCACACAGCGAGGGGGGGGCTCACGCACACAGCGGGGAGGGGACTCACGCACACAGCGAGGGGGGGTCTCACAAACACAGCGAGGGGGGGACTCACGCACACAGCGAGGGGGGGACGCACGCACACAGCGAGGGGGGTCTCACGCACACAGCGAAGGAGGGACACGCTCATGCACACAGCGAGGTGGGGTCTCACGCACACACAGCGAAGGAGGGACACGCTCACGCACACAGCAAGGGGGGGACACACGCACACAGCGAGGGGGGGAGACACGAACACAGCGAGCGGGGGACACACGCACACAGTGAGGGGGGGACACACGCACACAGCGAGGGGGGACACACGCACACAGCGAGGGGGGGACACACGCACACAGCGAGGGGGGGACACACGCACACAGCGAGGGGGGGACACACGCACGCACACAGCGGGGGGGGACACATGCACGCACACAGCGGGGGGGGACACACGCACGCACACAGCGAGGGGTGGACACGCACGCACACAGCGAGGGGGGGACTCACGCACACAGCGAGGGGGGGACTCACGCACACAGCGAGGGGGGGACTCACGCACACAGCGAGGGGGGACTCACTAACACACAGCGAGGGGGGGGACTCACGCACACAGCGAAAGGTGGGACTCACGCACACAGCGAGGGGGGGACTCACGCACACAGCGAGGGGGGGACTCACGCACACAGCGAGGGGGGGACTCACTAACACACAGCGAGGGGGGGGACTCACGCACACAGCGAAAGGTGGGACTCACGCACACAGCGAGGGGGGACTCACGCACACAGCGAGGGGGGGACTCACGCACACAGCGAGGGGGGGACTCACGCATACAGCGAGGGGGGACTCACGCACACAGCGAGGGGTGGACTCACGCACACAGCGAGGGGTGGACTCACGCACACAGCGGGGGGGGGACTCACGCACATAGCGAGGGGGGGACTCACGCACACAACGGGGGGGGACTCACGCACACAGCGGGGGGGGACTCACGCACACACAGCGAAGGAGGGACACGCTCATGCACACAGCGAGGGGGACACACACGCACACAGCGAGGAGGGGGACACACGCACACAGCGAGGGGGGGACACATGCACGCACACAGCGAGGGGGGTCACACGCACACAGCGAGGGGGGCTCACACACACACAGCGAAGGAGGGACACGCTCATGCCCACAGCGAGGGGGCGGCTCACGCACACAGCGAGGGGGACACACACACACACAGCGAGGGGGGGGGGGGAATCACGCACACAGCGAGGGGGGTCTCACACGCACACAGCGAAGGAGGGACACGCTCATGCCCACAGCGAGGGGGCGGCTCACGCACACAGCGAGGGGGGGGACTCACGCACTACAGCGAGGAGGGGGACACACGCACACAGCGAGGGGGGGACACATGCACGCACACAGCGAGGGGGGGACACATGCACGCACACAGCGAGGGGGGTCACACGCACACAGCGAGGGGGGCTCACACACACACAGCGAAGGAGGGACACGCTCATGCCCACAGCGAGGGGGCGGCTCACGCACACAGCGAGGGGGACAAACACACACACAGCGAGGGGGGGGGAATCACGCACACAGCGAGGGGGGTCTCACACGCACACAGCAAAGGAGGGACACGCTCATGCCCACAGCGAGGGGGCGGCTCACGCACACAGCGAGGGGGGGGACTCACGCACACAGCGAGGGCGGACTCACGCACTACAGCGAGGGGGGGGCACTCACGCACACAGCGAGGGGGGTGGACTCACGCACACAGCGAGGGGTGGACTCACGCACACAGCGAGGGGTGGACTCCCGCACACAGCGAGGGGTGGACTCACGCACACAGCGGGGGGGGGACTCACGCACACAGCGAGGGGTGGACTCACGCACACAGCGGGCGGTGGACTCACGCACACAGCGGGGGGGGGACTCACGCACACAGCGGGGGGGGACTCACGCACACAGCGGGGGGGGGACTCACGCACACACAGCGAAGGAGGGACACGCTCACGCACACAGCGAGGGGGGGATACACGCAGACAGCGAGGGGGACACACACGCACACAGCGGGGGGGGGGACTCACGCACACAGCGAGGGAGGGGACTCACGCACACAGCGAGGGGGGGACTCACGCACACACAGCGAAGGAGGGACACGCTCACGCACACAGCGAGGTGGGGGACTCACGCACACAGCGAGGGGGGGACACACGCACACACAGCGAAGGAGGGACACGCTCACGCACACAGCAAGGGGGGGGGAGTCACGCACACAGCGAGGGGGGGCTCACGCACACAGCGAGAGGGACTCACGCACACAGCGAGGGGGGGGCTCACGCACACAGCGGGGAGGGGACTCACGCACACAGCGAGGGGGGGGTCTCACAAACACAGCGAGGGGGGGACTCACGCACACAGCGAGGGGGGGACTCACGCACACAGCGAGGGGGGGACGCAAGCACACAGCGAGTGGGGTCTCACGCACACAGCGAAGGAGGGACACGCTCATGCACACAGCGAGGTGGGGTCTCACGCACACACAGCGAAGGAGGGACACGCTCACGCACACAGCGAGGGGGGGACACACGCACACAGCGAGGGGGGGACACACGAACACAGCGAGGGGGGGACACACGAACACAGCGAGGGGGGGACACACGCACACAGCGAGGGGGGGACACACGAACACAGCGAGGGGGGACACACGCACACAGCGAGGGGGGGACACACGCACACAGCGAGGGGGGGACACACGCACACAGCGAGGGGGGGACTCACGCACACACAGCGAGGGGGGGGACTCACGCACACAGCGAAAGGTGGGACTCACGCACACAGCGACGGGGGGACTCACGCACACAGCGAGGGGGGGACTCACGCACACAGCGAGGGGGGGACTCACGCACACACAGCGAGGGGGGGGACTCACGCACACAGCGAAAGGTGGGACTCACGCACACAGCGAGGGGGGACTCACGCACACAGCGAGGGGGGGACTCACGCACACATCGAGGGGGGGGACTCACGCACACAGCGGGGGGGGGACTCACGCACACAGCGAGGCGGGACTCACACACTACAGCGAGGGGGGGGACTCACGCCCAGAGCGGGGGGGGGACTCACGCCCACAGCGGGGGGGGGACTCACGCACAGAGCGAGGGGGGACACACTAACACAGCGAGGGAGGGACACGCTCACACACAGCGAGGTGGGGGACACGCTCACACACAGCAAGGGGGGGGACACGCTCGCAGACAGCGAAGGACGGACACGCTAACACACAGCGAGGGAGGGACACACACGCACACAGCGAGGGAGGGACACACACGCACACAGCGAGGGAGGGACACACACGCACACAGCGAAGGAGGGACACGCTCACACACACAGCGAGGGAGGGACACACGCACGCACACAGCGAGGGAGGGACACACGCACGCACACAGCGAGGGAGGGACACACACGCACACCGTGAGGGGGGACACACACGCACACAGCGAAGGAGGGACACACGCACGCACACAGCGAGGGAGGGACACACATGCACACAGCGAGGGGGGACACACACGCACACAGCGAAGGAGGGACACGCTCACGCACACAGCGAGGGAGGGACACACGCACGCACACAGCGAGGGAGGGACACGCACGCACACAGCGAAGGAGGGACACACACGCACACAGCGAAGGAGGGACACGCTCACACACAGCGAGGGAGGGACACGCACACACACAGCGAGGGAGGGACACGCACACACACAGTGAGGGGGGGGACACACTCACACACAGCGAGGGAGGGACACACCCGCACACAGCGAGGGAGGCACACGCTCGCACACAGCGAGGGTGGGGACACGCTCACACACAGCGAGGGAGGGACACGCTCGCACACAGCGAGGGAGGGACACACTCACACACAGCGAGGATGGACACACACGCACACAGCGGGGGGGGGACACGCTCACACACAGCGAGGGAGGGACACGCGCACACACAGCGAGGGAGGGACACACTCACACACAGCGAGGGAGGGACACGCTCACACACAGCGAGGGAGGGACACGCTCACACACAGCGAGGGAGGGACACACTCACACACAGCGAGGGGGGACACACACGCACACAGCGAGGGGGGGACACGCTCGCACACAGCGAGGGGGGGACACGCTCACACACAGCGAGGGGGGGACACGCTCACACACAGCGAGGGAGGGACACGCTCACACACAGCGAGGGGGGGACACGCTCACACACAGCGAGGGGGGACACACACGCACACAGCGAGGGGGGGACACGCTCGCACACAGCGAGGGGGGGACACGCTCACACACAGCGAGGGGGGGACACGCTCACACACAGCGAGGGAGGGACACGCTCACACACAGCGAGGGGGATACACGTGCACACACACAGCGATGGAGGGACACGCTCACACACAGTGAGGGGGGAACACGCACACACACAGCGAGGGGGGGGACACGCTCGCACACAGCGAGGGAGGGACACGCTCACACACAGTGAGGGGGGGACACGCTCACACACAGCGAGGGAGGGGGACACGCTCACACACAGCGAGGGGGGGACACGCACACACAGCGAGGGAGGGACACGCTCACACACACAGCGAGGGAGGGACACGCTCGCACACAGCGAGGGAGGGACACGCTCACACACAGCGAGGTGGGGGACACGCTCACACACAGCGAGGTGGGGGACACGCTCACACACAGCAAGGGGGGGGACACGCTCGCACACAGCGAGGGAGGGGGACACGCTCACACACAGCGAGGGGGGGGACACGCATACACACAGCGAGGGAGGGAAACACGCACACACACAGTGAGGGAGGGACACGCTCACACACAGCGAGGGAGGGACACGCTCGCACACAGCGAGGGAGGGACACGCACACACACAGCGAGGGAGGGACACGCACACACACAGCGAAGGAGGGACACACGCACACACAGCGAGGGAGGGACACGCTCACACACAGCGAGGGAGGGACACACTCGCACACAGCGAGGGAGGGACACGCTCACACACAGCGAGGGGGGGGACACGCTCGCACACAGCGAGGGAGGGGGACACGCTCACACACAGCGAGGGAGGGACACGCTCACACACAGCGAGGGAGGGACACACACACAGCGAGGGAGGGACACGCGCACACAGCGAGGGGTGGACACGCTCGCACACAGCGAGGGAGGGACACGCTCACACACAGCGAGGTGGGGGACACGCTCACACACAGCGAGGGAGGGACACGCTCACACACAGCGAGGGAGGGACACGCTCACACACAGCAAGGGGGGGGACACGCTCACACACAGCGAGGGGGGGACATGCACACACAGCGAGGGAGGGACACGCTCACACACACAGCGAGGGAGAGACACGCTCGCACACAGCGAGGGAGGGACACGCTCACACACAGCGAGGGGGGGGACACGCTCGCACACAGCGAGGGAGGGGGACACGCTCACACACAGCGAGGGGGGGGACACGCACACACACAGCGAGGGAGGGAAACACGCACACACACAGTGAGGGAGGGACACGCTCACACACAGCGAGAGAGGGACACGCTCGCACACAGCGAGGGAGGGACACGCTCACACACAGCGAGGGAGGGACACACTCGCACACAGCGAGGGAGGGACACACTCGCACACAGCGAGGGAGGGACACGCTCACACACAGCGAGGGAGGGACACACTCGCACACAGCGAGGGAGGGACACGCTCACACACAGCGAGGGAGGGACACACTCGCACACAGCGAGGGAGGGACACGCTCACACACAGCGAGGGAGAAACACGCTCGCACACAGCGAGGGGTGGACACGCTCACACACAGCGAGGGGGGGGACACGCTCGCACACAGCGAGGGAGGGGGACACGCTCACACACAGCGAGGGAGGGACACGC
Source organism: Chiloscyllium punctatum (assembly GCF_047496795.1). NCBI lineage: Eukaryota > Metazoa > Chordata > Chondrichthyes > Orectolobiformes > Hemiscylliidae > Chiloscyllium > Chiloscyllium punctatum. The sequence goes on along the minus strand of NC_092772.1, from coordinate 2,777,791 downwards.
TCACACACAGCGAGGGAGGGACACGCTCACACACAGCGAGGGGGGGACATGCACACACAGCGAGGGGGGGGACACGCTCACACACAGCGAGGGAGGGACACGCTCACACACAGCGAGGGAGGGACACGCTCACACACAGCGTGGGGGGGACACGCACACACAGCGAGGGAGGGACACGCTCACACACACAGCGAGGGAGGGACACGCTCGCACACAGCGAGGGAGGGACACGCTCACACACAGCGAGGTGGGGGACACGCTCACACACAGCGAGCGGGGGGACACGCACACACACAGCGAGGGAGGGAAACACGCACACACACAGTGAGGGAGGGACACGCTCACACACAGCGAGGGGGGGGACACGCACACACACAGCGAGGGAGGGAAACACGCACACACACAGTGAGGGAGGGACACGCTCACACACAGCGAGGGAGGGACACGCTCGCACACAGCGAGGGAGGGACAAACGCACACACAGCGAGGGAGGGACACGCTCACACACAGCGAGGGAGGGACACACTCGCAAACTGCGAGGGAGGGACACGCTCACACACAGCGAGGGAGGGACACGCTCGCACACAGCGAGGGGGGGACACGCTCGCACACAGCGAGGGTGGGGACACGCTCACACACAGCGAGGGAGGGACACGCTCACACACAGCGAGGGAGGGACACGCTCACACACAGCGAGGGAGGGACACACACACACAGCGAGGGGGGGACACGCTCACACACAGCGAGGGAGGGACACGCTCACACACAGCGAGGGAGGGACACGCTCACACACAGCGAGGGAGGGACACGCGCACACAGCGAGGGGGGATACACGCACACACAGCGAGGGAGGGACACGCTCACACACAGCGAGGGAGTGACATGCACACACACAGTGAGGGAGGGACACGCTCACCCACAGCAAAGGAGGGACACGCACACACACAGTGAGGGAGGGACACGCTCACACACAGCGAGGGGGGGACACGCTCGCACACAGCGAGGGAGGGACGCGCGCACACAGCGAGGGAGGGACACGCACACACAGCGAGGATGGACACACACGCACACAGCGAGGGGGGGGACACGCTCACACACAGCGAGGGATGGACACGCTCACACACAGCGAGGGAGGGACACGCGCACACACAGCGAGGGAGGGACACGCTCACACACAGCGAGGGAGGGACACGCTCACACACAGCGAGGGAGGGACACACTCACACACAGCGAGGGGGGACACACACGCACACAGCGAGGGGGGGACACACACGCACACAGCGAGGGGGGGACACGCTCACACACAGCGAGGGGGGGGGACACACGCACACAGCGAGGGGGGGGGACACACGCACACAGCGAGGGGGGGGGACACACGCACACAGCAAGGGGGGTGACACGCACACACACAGCGAGGGAGGGACACGCACACACAGCGAGGTAGGGACACGCTCACACACAGCGAGGGAGAGACACGCTCACACACAGCGAGGGGGGGGACACGCTCACACACAGCGAGGGAGGGACACGCTCACACACAGCGAGGGGGGGAGACACACGCACACAGCGAGGGGGGGGACACGCGCACACACAGCGAGGAGGGGGACACGCACACACACAGCGAGGGAGGGACACGCACGCACACAGCGAGGGAGGGACACACACGCACACAGCGAAGGAGGGACACGCACACACACAGCGAGGGAGGGACACGCACGCACACAGCGAGGGGGGACACACACGCACACAGCGAGGGGGGACACACACGCACACAGCGAAGGAGGGACACGCTCACACACACTGCGAGGGGGGACACACACGCACACAGCGAGGGAGGGACACACGCACGCACACAGCGAGGGAGGGACACGCACGCACACAGCGAGGGAGGGACACGTGCACACACAGCGAGGGAGGGACACGCGCACAGCGAGGGAGGGACACGCACACGCACACAGCGAGGGAGGGGACACGCTCACACACAGCGAGGGAGGGGACACGCTCACACACAGCGAGGGAGGGACACACACGCACACAGCGAGGGGGGACACACGCACGCACACAGCGAGGGAGGGACACACGCACGCACACAGCGAGGGAGGGACACGCACGCACACAGCGAGGGAGGGACACGCACGCACACAGCGAGGGAGGGACACACACGCACACAGCGTGGGGGGACACACGCACGCACACAGCGAGGGGGGACACACGCACGCACACAGCGAAGGAGGGGCACACACGCACACAGCGAAGGAGGGACACGCTCACACACACAGCGAGGGGACACACACACACACACAGCGAGGGTGCTACACGCACACACACAGCGAGGGAGGGACACGCACGCACACAGCGAGGGAGGGACACACACGCACACAGCCAGGGGGGACACACACGCACACAGCGAAGGAGGGACACGCTCACGCACACAGCGAGGGAGGGACACGCGCACACACAGCAAGGGGGGGACACGCTCACGCACACAGCGAGGGAGGGACACGCACGCACACAGCGAGGGAGGGACACGCGCACACACAGCGAGGGAGGAACACGCACGCACACAGCGAGGGAGGGAAACGCGCACAAACAGCGAGGGAGGGACACGCACACGCACACAGCGAGGGAGGGACACGCACACGCACACAGCGAGGGAGGGGACAGGCTCACACACAGCGAGGGAGGGGACACGCTCACACACAGCGAGGGAGGGACACGCGCACACACAGCGAGGGAGGGACACGCACGCACACAGCGAGGGAGGGACACGCGCACACACAGCGAGGGAGGGACACGCACGCACACAGCGAGGGGGGGCACACACACACAGCGAGAAAGGGACACGCTCGCACACAGCGAGGGAGGGACACGCGCACACACAGCGAGGGAGGGACACGCGCACACACAGCGAGGGAGGGACACGCGCACACACAGCGAGGGAGGGACACGCTCACACACAGCGAGGGAGGGACACACACGCACACAGTGAGGGAGGGACACACACGCACACAGCGAGGGGGGACACGCACACAGCGAACGAGGGACACGCTCACACACAGCGAGGGAGTGACACACGCACACAGCGAGGGAGGGACACGCTCGCACACAGCGAGGGAGGGACACGCGCACACAGCGAGGGAGGGACACGCACGCACACAGCGAGGGAGGGACACACACGCACACAGCGAGGGAGGGACACACACGCACACAGCGAGGGAGGGACACGCTCGCACACAGCGAGGGAGGGACACGCTCGCACACAGCGAGGGAGGGACACGCTCGCACACAGCGAGGGAGGGACACGCTCGCACACAGCGAGGGAGGGACACGCTCGCACACAGCGAGGGGGGGGACACGCTCACACACAGCGAGGGGGTGGGACACACGCACACAGCGAGGGGGGTGGACACACGCACACAGCGAGGGGGGGGGACACACGCACACAGCGAGGGGGGGGACACGCACACACACAGCGAGGGATGGACACGCACACACAGCGAGGGAGGGACACGCTCACACACTGCGAGGGAGAGACACGCTCACACACAGCGAGGGGGGGGACAGGCTCACACACAGCGAGGGGGGGGACAGGCTCACACACAGCGAGGGAGGGACACGCTCACACACAGCGAGGGGGGGGGACACACGCACACAGCGAGGGGGGGGACACGCACACACTCAGCGAGGGGGGGGACACGCACACACACAGCGAGGGAGGGACACGCACGCACACAGCGAGGGAGGGACACACACGCACACAGCGAAGGAGGGACACGCTCACACACACAGCGAGGGGGGACACACACACACACAGCGAGGGTGGTACACGCACACACACAGCGAGGGAGGGACACGCACACACACAGCGAGGGAGGGACACACACGCACACAGCGAGGGGGGACACACACGCACACAGCGAGGGAGGGACACGCTCGCACACAGCGAGGGGGGGACACGCTCACACACAGCGAGGGGGGGGGACACACGCACACAGCGAGGGGGGGGGACACACGCACACAGCGAGGGGGGGGGACACACGCACACAGCGAAGGAGGGACACGCTCACGCACACAGCGAGGGAGGGACACGCGCACACACAGCGAGGGAGGGACACGCGCACACACAGCGAGGGAGGGACACGCGCACACACAGCGAGGGAGGGACACGCCCACACACAGCGAGGGAGGGACACGCGCGCACACAGCGAGGGAGGGACACACACGCACACAGCGAAGGAGGGACACGCTCACACACACAGCGAGGGGGGACACACACACACACAGCGAGGGTGGTACACGCACACACACAGCGAGGGAGGGACACGCGCACACACAGCGAGGGGGGACACACACACACACAGCGAGGGTGGTACACGCACACACACAGCGAAGGAGGGACACGCTCACACACACAGCGAGGGGGGACACACACACACACAGCGAGGGTGGTACACGCACACACACAGCGAGGGAGGGACACGCACGCACACAGCGAGGGAGGGACACACACGCACACAGCGAGGGGGGACACACACGCACACAGCGAGGGGGGACACACACGCACACAGCGAAGGAGGGACACGCTCACGCACACAGCGAAGGAGGGACACGCGCACACACAGCGAGGGAGGGACACGCGCGCACACAGCAAGGGAGGGACACACACGCACACAGCGAGGCAGGGACACGCGCACACACAGCGAGGGAGGGACACGCGCACACACAGCGAGGGAGGGACACGCGCACACACAGCGAGGGAGGGACACGCCCACACACAGCGAGGGAGGGACACGCGCACACACAGCGAGGGAGGGACACGCGCACACACAGCGAGGGAGGGACACGCGCACACACAGCGAGGGAGGGACACGCGCACACACAGCGAGGGAGGGACACGCGCACACACAGCGAGGGAGGGACACGCGCACACACAGCGAGGGAGGGACACGCGCACACACAGCGAGGGAGGGACACGCGCACACACAGCGAGGGAGGGACACGCGCACACACAGCGAGGGAGGGACACGCGCACAGCGAGGGAGGGACACGCACACGCACACAGCGAGGGAGGGGACACGCTCACACACAGCGAGGGAGGGGACACGCTCACACACAGCGAGGGAGGGACACGCGCACACACAGCGAGGGAGGGACACGCACGCACACAGCGAGGGAGGGACACGCACGCACACAGCGAGGGAGGGACACGCGCACACACAGCGAGGGAGGGACACGCGCGCACAGCGAGGGAGGGAAACGCACGCACACAGCGAGGGGGGGGACACACACACAGCGAGGGAGGGACACGCTCGCACACAGCGAGGGAGGGACACGCGCACACACAGCGAGGGAGGGACACGCTCACACACAGCGAGGGAGGGACACGCTCACACACAGCGAGGGAGGGACACGCTCACACACAGCGAGGGAGGGGGACACGCTCAGACACAGCGAGGGAGGGACACGCTCACACACAGCGAGGGGGGGGGACACGCTCAGACACAGCGAGGGGGGGACACGCTCACACACAGCGAGTGGGGGGGACACGCTCGCACACAGCGAGGGAGGGACACGCTCACACACAGCGAGGGAGGGACACGCTCACACACAGCGAGGGAGGGACACGCTCACACACAGCGAGGGAGGGACACGCTCACACACAGCGAGGGAGGGACACGCTCACACACAGCGAGGGAGGGACACACACACACACAGTGAGGGGGGGGACACGCTCACACACAGCGAGGGGGGGGACACGCTCACACACAGCGAGGGAGGGACACGCTCACACACACAGCGAGGGGGGGACACGCTCACACACAGCGAGGGAGGGACACACGCACACACAGCGTGGGGGGGGACACGCTCACACACAGCGAGGGGGGGACACGCACACAGCGAGGGAGGGACACACGCACACAGCGAGGGAGGGACACGCGCACACACAGCGAGGGAGGGACACGCACGCACACAGCGAGGGAGGGACACGCACACGCACACAGCGAGGGAGGGGACAGGCTCACACACAGCGAGGGAGGGGACACGCTCACACACAGCGAGGGAGGGACACGCGCACACACAGCGAGGGAGGGACACGCACGCACACAGCGAGGGAGGGACACGCGCACACACAGCGAGGGAGGGACACGCACGCACACAGCGAGGGGGGGCACACACACACAGCGAGAAAGGGACACGCTCGCACACAGCGAGGGAGGGACACGCGCACACACAGCGAGGGAGGGACACGCGCACACACAGCGAGGGAGGGACACGCGCACACACAGCGAGGGAGGGACACGCTCACACACAGCGAGGGAGGGACACACACGCACACAGCGAGGGAGGGACACACACGCACACAGCGAGGGGGGACACGCACACAGCGAACGAGGGACACGCTCACACACAGCGAGGGAGTGACACACGCACACAGCGAGGGAGGGACACGCTCGCACACAGCGAGGGAGGGACACGCGCACACAGCGAGGGAGGGACACGCACGCACACAGCGAGGGAGGGACACACACGCACACAGCGAGGCAGGGACACACACGCACACAGCGAGGGAGGGACACGCTCGCACACAGCGAGGGAGGGACACGCTCGCACACTGCGAGGGAGGGACACGCTCGCACACAGCGAGGGAGGGACACGCTCGCACACAGCGAGGGAGGGACACGCTCGCACACAGCGAGGGGGGGGACACGCTCACACACAGCGAGGGGGTGGGACACACGCACACAGCGAGGGGGGTGGACACACGCACACAGCGAGGGGGGGGACACACGCACACAGCGAGGGGGGGGACACGCACACACACAGCGAGGGAGGGACACGCACACACAGCGAGGGAGGGACACGCTCACACACTGCGAGGGAGAGACACGCTCACACACAGCGAGGGGGGGGACAGGCTCACACACAGCGAGGGGGGGGACAGGCTCACACACAGCGAGGGAGGGACACGCTCACACACAGCGAGGGAGGGGGACACACGCACACAGCGAGGGGGGGACACGCACACACTCAGCGAGGGGGGGGACACGCACGCACACAGCGAGGGAGGGACACACACGCACACAGCGAAGGAGGGACACGCTCACACACACAGCGAGGGGGGACACACACACACACAGCGAGGGTGGTACACGCACACACACAGCGAGGGAGGGACACGCACACACACAGCGAGGGAGGGACACGCACACACACAGCGAGGGAGGGACACACACGCACACAGCGAGGGGGGACACACACGCACACAGCGAGGGAGGGACACGCTCGCACACAGCGAGGGGGGGACACGCTCACACACAGCGAGGGGGGGGGACACACGCACACAGCGAGGTGGGGGGACACACGCAATCAGCGAGGGGGGGGGACACACGCACACAGCGAGGGGGGGGGACACACGCACACAGCGAAGGAGGGACACGCTCACGCACACAGCGAGGGAGGGACACGCGCACACACAGCGAGGGAGGGACACGCGCACACACAGCGAGGGAGGGACACGCGCACACACAGCGAGGGAGGGACACGCCCACACACAGCGAGGGAGGGACACGCGCGCACACAGCGAGGGAGGGACACACACGCACACAGCGAAGGAGGGACACGCTCACACACACAGCGAGGGGGGACACACACACACACAGCGAGGGTGGTACACGCACACACACAGCGAGGGAGGGACACGCACGCACACAGCGAGGGAGGGACACACACGCACACAGCGAGGGGGGACACACACGCACACAGCGAGGGGGGACACACACGCACACAGCGAAGGAGGGACACGCTCACGCACACAGCGAAGGAGGGACACGCGCACACACAGCGAGGGAGGGACACGCGCGCACACAGCAAGGGAGGGACACGCACGCACACAGCGAGGCAGGGACACGCGCACACACAGTGAGGGAGGGACACGCGCACACACAGCGAGGGAGGGACACGCGCACACACAGCGAGGGAGGGACACGCCCACACACAGCGAGGGAGGGACACGCGCACACACAGCGAGGGAGGGACACGCGCACACACAGCGAGGGAGGGACACGCGCACACACAGCGAGGGAGGGACACGCGCACACACAGCGAGGGAGGGACACGCGCACACACAGCGAGGGAGGGACACGCGCACACACAGCGAGGGAGGGACACGCGCACACACAGCGAGGGAGGGACACGCGCACACACAGCGAGGGAGGGACACGCGCACACACAGCGAGGGAGGGACACGCGCACAGCGAGGGAGGGACACGCACACGCACACAGCGAGGGAGGGGACACGCTCACACACAGCGAGGGAGGGGACACGCTCACACACAGCGAGGGAGGGACACGCGCACACACAGCGAGGGAGGGACACGCACGCACACAGCGAGGGAGGGACACGCACGCACACAGCGAGGGAGGGACACGCGCACACACAGCGAGGGAGGGACACGCGCGCACAGCGAGGGAGGGAAACGCACGCACACAGCGAGGGGGGGGACACACACACAGCGAGGGAGGGACACGCTCGCACACAGCGAGGGAGGGACACGCGCACACACAGCGAGGGAGGGACACGCTCACACACAGCGAGGGAGGGACACGCTCACACACAGCGAGGGAGGGACACGCTCACACACAGCGAGGGAGGGGGACACGCTCAGACACAGCGAGGGAGGGACACGCTCACACACAGCGAGGGGGGGACACACGCTCAGACACAGCGAGGGGGGGGACACGCTCACACACAGCGAGTGGGGGGGACACGCTCGCACACAGCGAGGGAGGGACACGCTCGCACACAGCGAGGGAGGGACACGCTCGCACACAGCGAGGGAGGGACACGCTCACACACAGCGAGGGAGGGGGACACGCTCGCACACAGCGAGGGAGGGGGACACGCTCACACTTCGAGGGAGGGACACGCTCACACACAGCGAGGGTGGGACACGCTCGCACACAGCGAGGGAGGGACACGCTCACACACAGCGAGGGGGGGGACACGCTCACACACAGCGAGGGGGGGGACACGCTCACACACAGCGAGGGAGGGGGACACACTCACACACTGCGAGGGGGGGGACACGCTCGCACACAGCGAGGGAGGGGGACACACTCACACACTGCGAGGGAGGGACACGCTCGCACACAGTAAGGGAGGGACACGCTCACACACAGCGAGGGAGGGTCACACGCACACACAGCGAGGGAGGGACACGCACACACACAGCGAGGGAGGGACACGCAAGCACACAGCGAGGGAGGGACACGCGCACACACAGCGAGGGAGGGACACGCGCGCACAGCGAGGGAGGGAAACGCACGCACACAGCGAGGGGGGGACACACACACAGCGAGGGAGGGACACGCACGCACACAGCGAGGCAGGGACACGCGCACACACAGTGAGGGAGGGACACGCGCACACACAGCGAGGGAGGGACACGCGCACACACAGCGAGGGAGGGACACGCCCACACACAGCGAGGGAGGGACACGCGCACACACAGCGAGGGAGGGACACGCGCACACACAGCGAGGGAGGGACACGCGCACACACAGCGAGGGAGGGACACGCGCACACACAGCGAGGGAGGGACACACGCACACACAGCGAGGGAGGGACACGCGCACACACAGCGAGGGAGGGACACGCGCACACACAGCGAGGGAGGGACACGCGCACACACAGCGAGGGAGGGACTCGCGCACACACAGCGAGGGAGGGACACGCGCACAGCGAGGGAGGGACACGCACACGCACACAGCGAGGGAGGGGACACGCTCACACACAGCGAGGGAGGGGACACGCTCACACACAGCGAGGGAGGGACACGCGCACACACAGCGAGGGAGGGACACGCACGCACACAGCGAGGGAGGGACACGCACGCACACAGCGAGGGAGGGACACGCGCACACACAGCGAGGGAGGGACACGCGCGCACAGCGAGGGAGGGAAACGCACGCACACAGCGAGGGGGGGAACACACACACAGCGAGGGAGGGACACGCTCGCACACAGCGAGGGAGGGACACGCGCACACACAGCGAGGGAGGGACACGCTCACACACAGCGAGGGAGGGACACGCTCACACACAGCGAGGGAGGGACACGCTCACACACAGCGAGGGAGGGGGACACGCTCAGACACAGCGAGGGAGGGACACGCTCACACACAGCGAGGGGGGGACACACGCTCAGACACAGCGAGGGGGGGGACACGCTCACACACAGCGAGTGGGGGGGACACGCTCGCACACAGCGAGGGAGGGACACGCTCGCACACAGCGAGGGAGGGACACGCTCGCACACAGCGAGGGAGGGACACGCTCACACACAGCGAGGGAGGGGGACACGCTCGCACACAGCGAGGGAGGGGGACACGCTCACACTTCGAGGGAGGGACACGCTCACACACAGCGAGGGTGGGACACGCTCACACACAGCGAGGGAGGGACACTCTCACACACAGCGAGGGGGGGGGACACGCTCACACACAGCGAGGGGGGGCACACGCACACAGCGAGGGGGGGACACGCTCGCACACAGCGAGGGAGGGACACGCTCACACACAGCGAGGGGGGGGGACACGCTCACACACAGCGAGGGGGGGGACACGCTCACACACAGCGAGGGAGGGGGACACACTCACACACTGCGAGGGGGGGGACACGCTCGCACACAGCGAGGGAGGGGGACACACTCACACACTGCGAGGGAGGGACACGCTCGCACACAGTAAGGGAGGGACACGCTCACACACAGCGAGGGAGGGTCACACGCACACACAGCGAGGGAGGGACACGCACACACACAGCGAGGGAGGGACACGCAAGCACACAGCGAGGGAGGGACACGCGCACACACAGCGAGGGAGGGACACGCGCGCACAGCGAGGGAGGGAAACGCACGCACACAGCGAGGGGGGGGACACACACACAGCGAGGGAGGGACACGCTCGCACACAGCGAGGGAGGGACACACTCACACACTGCGAGGGAGGGACACGCTCGCACACAGTAAGGGAGGGACACGCTCACACACAGCGAGGGAGGGTCACACGCACACACAGCGAGGGAGGGACACGCACACACACAGCGAGGGAGGGACACGCACGCACACAGCGAGGGAGGGACACGCGCACACACAGCGAGGGAGGGACACGCGCGCACAGCGAGGGAGGGAAACGCACGCACACAGCGAGGGGGGGGACACACACACAGCGAGGGAGGGACACGCTCGCACACAGCGAGGGAGGGACACGCGCACACACAGCGAGGGAGGGACACGCTCACACACAGCGAGGGAGGGACACGCTCACACACAGCGAGGGAGGGACACGCTCACACACAGCGAGGGAGGGGGACACGCTCAGACACAGCGAGGGAGGGACACGCTCACACACAGCGAGGGGGGGGGACACGCTCAGACACAGCGAGGGGGGGGACACGCTCACACACAGCGAGTGGGGGGGACACGCTCGCACACAGCGAGGGAGGGACACGCTCGCACACAGCGAGGGAGGGACACGCTCGCACACAGCGAGGGAGGGACACGCTCACACACAGCGAGGGAGGGACACGCTCACACACAGCGAGGGAGGGACACGCTCACACACAGCGAGGGAGGGACACGCTCACACACAGCGAGGGAGGGACACGCTCACACACAGCGAGGGAGGGACACACACACACACAGTGAGGGGGGGGACACGCTCACACACAGCGAGGGGGGGGACACGCTCACACACAGCGAGGGAGGGACACGCGCACACACAGCGAGGGGGGGACACGCTCACACACAGCGAGGGAGGGACACACGCACACACAGCGTGGGGGGGGACACGCTCACACACAGCGAGGGGGGGACACGCACACAGCGAGGGAGGGACACACGCACACAGCGAGGGAGGGACACGCGCACACACAGCGAGGGAGGGACACGCACGCACACAGCGAGGGAGGGACACACACGCACACAGCGAGGGAGGGACACACGCACACAGCGAGGGGGGGGACACACACACACACAGCGAGGGAGGGGACACGCACACACACAGCGAGGGAGGGACACGCTCACAGACAGCGAGGGAGGGACACGCTCACACACAGCGAGGGAGGGACACGCTCACACACAGCGTGGGGGGGGGACACACGCACACAGCGAGGGGGGGGACACGCACACACACAGCGAGGGGGGGGACACGCACACACACAGCGAGGGGGGGACACGCACACACACAGCGAGGGGGGGGACACGCTCACACACAGCGAGGGAGGGACACACTCACACACAGCGAGGGAGGGACACGCTCACAGACAGCGAGGGGACACACACGCACACAGCGAGGGGGGGACACGCTCACACACAGCGAGGGAGGGACACGCTCGCACACAGCGAGGGGGGGACACACGCACACAGCGAGGGGGGGACACGCTCACACACAGCGAGGGAGGGACACGCTCGCACACAGCGAGGGGGGGTCACGCTCGCACACAGCGAGGGGGGGACACGCTCGCACACAGCGAGGGGGGGACACGCTCGCACACAGCGAGGGGGGGACACACGCACACAGCGAGGGGGGGACACGCTCGCACACAGCGAGGGAGGGACACGCTCACACACAGCGAGGGAGGGGGACACGCTCGCACACAGCGAGGGAGGGGGACACGCTCACACAGCGAGGGAGGGACACGCTCACACACAGCGAGGGTGGGACACGCTCACACACAGCGAGGGAGGGACACTCTCACACACAGCGAGGGGGGGGACACGCTCACACACAGCGAGGGGGGGCACACGCACACAGCGAGGGGGGGACACGCTCGCACACAGCGAGGGAGGGACACGCTCACACACAGCGAGGGGGGGGACACGCTCACACACAGCGAGGGGGGGGACACGCTCACACACAGCGAGGGAGGGGGACACACTCACACACTGCGAGGGGGGAGGACACGCTCGCACACAGCGAGGGAGGGGGACACACTCACACACTGCGAGGGAGGGACACGCTCGCACACAGTAAGGGAGGGACACGCTCACACACAGCGAGGGAGGGTCACACGCACACACAGCGAGGGAGGGACACGCACACACACAGCGAGGGAGGGACACGCACACACACAGCGAGGGGGGGGGACACGCTCGCACACAGCGAGGGAGGGACACGCTCACACACAGCGAGGGAGGGACACGCTCGCACACAGCGAGGGAGGGACACGCTCGCACACAGCGAGGGAGGGGGACACGCTCACACACAGTGAGGGGGGGGACACGCTCACACACAGTGAGGGGGGACACACGCTCACACACAGTGAGGGGGGGGACACGCTCACACACAGTGAGGGGGGGGACACGCTCACACACAGTGAGGGGGGGGACACACGCACACACACAGCGAGGGAGGGACACACGCACACACAGCGAGGGAGGGACACACGCACACAGCGAAGGAGGGACACGCTCACACACAGCGAGGGGGGGACACGCTCACACACAGCGAGGGAGGGACACGCTCACACACAGCGAGGGGGCGGGACACGCTCGCACACAGCGAGGGAGGGGGACACGCTCGCACACAGCGAGGTGGGTGGACACGCTCGCACACAGCGAGGGAGGGGGACATGCTCACACACAGCGAGGGAGGGACACGCTCACACACAGCGAGGGAGGGACACGCTCACACACAGCGAGGGAGGGACACGCTCACACACAGCGAGGGAGGGACACGCTCACACACAGCGAGGGGGGGGGGACACGCTCGCACACAGCGAGGGAGGGGGACACGCTCACACACAGCGAGGGGGGGGGACACGCTCGCACACAGCGAGGGAGGGGGACACGCACACACACAGCGAGGGAGGGACACGCTCGCACACAGCGAGGGAGGGACACGCTCACACACAGCGAGGGAGGGACACGCTCACACACAGCGAGGGAGGGACACGCTCACACACAGCGAGGGGGGGACACGCACACACACAGCGAGGGAGGGACACGCACGCACGCACACAGCGACGGGGGGACACACGTACACAGCGAGGGAGGGACATGCACACACAGCGAGGGATTGACATGCACACACAGCGAGGGAGGGACTTGCACACACAGCGAGGGAGGGACTTGCACACACAGCGAGGGAGGGACTTGCACACACAGCGAGGGAGGGACTTGCACACACAGCGAGGGAGGGACTTGCACACACAGCGAGGGAGGGACATGCACACACAGCGAGGGAGGGACATGCACACACAGCGAGGGAGGGACATGCACACACAGCGAGGGAGGGACATGCACACACACACAGCGAGGGAGGGACACACAGTGAGTGAGTAATATGCATACACACACATACAGAGTGAGGGGAGGACACCATCACACACTGCAAGAGGGGCGCGCACACACACACACACACACACACACACACAGCGAGGGTGGGACACGCACCCACACAGCGAGGTTGAGACACGCAGACAGAGCAAGGGTGGGACATGTGCTCAGAAAGCGAGAGGGGATACACACACACACAATACACACACACACACAAAGTGAGGGAGGGACACGCACACACACAACGAGGGAGGTACAAAACACACACAGTGAGGAGAATTACACACACACAGCATGGGAAGGGGACACACACACGCATATACACACATATACACAGAACAATGGAGGGACACGTGCACACACAGTGATGTGTCTCCTCGGACATATCATCGTCCAGCTCTCACTCCAGTCTGCTCCCTCACAGGGTCACCGTCTCTGTGACTCCCAGGTACAACTAGGCCTCGATCCTCAGTGCGGATTTATATTCTCCCAGGTGTGAGTCAGCCTCAAACTCCTGCTCCAATTTGCTCCCTCACACGGTCCCTCCCTCTGTGACTCGGTGCTGATTTCGAGCCTCCTGCTCTGCTTTTTATCCAACTCCAAGTCCCAGTCGGCCTTGACCCTCGCTGCTGATTTATATTCTCCCGTTTTGTGCTGCTCTCTCTCAGGTTCTCTCCCCTTGTGACTCCCAGGTAATGGTAGGCATCAAGCCTCAGCTGAGATTTATAACATCCCATTCCGCACTGCTCTCTTACAGGATCGCCGTTGTGCCTGGAAGACAGTGGGGAAGAGGAGGATTAGACAGAGCAGAGGGTGTTACAGTGATTGAGGGAACTGTAGGGGATGAAACAGGTTATCGGGGGAGCTAGGCAGACCTGCAGTAACTAAAGAACGTTACTGGAAGATACAGCGAGATTTTCAGACACTGAAGAAGGCAAAGGAAATAGAGAGATGGTGGATTGTTCATGACGGAGCTTTGTAGAGTCTAAAGGGCTTCAAAGTTTGGGAGAAGATCTGGAGCTCGAGTGCTCATTATTGTGGTTCTGTTCGCCGAGCTGGGAATTTGTGTTGCAGATGTTTCGTCCCCTGTCTAGGTGACATCCTCAGTGCTTGGGAGCCTCCTGTGAAGCACTTCTGTGATCTTTCCTCCGGCATTTATAGTGGTTTGTATCTGCCGCTTGCAGTTGTCATATCCACCTGTCCGCTGCAGTGGACCGTATATTGGGTCCAGGTCAATGTGCTTATTGATTGAATCTGTGGATGAGTGCCATGCCTCCAGGAATTCCCAGGATGTTCTCTGTTTGGCTTGTCCTATAATAGTAGTGTTGTCCCAGTCGAATTCATGTTGCTTGTCATCTGCATGTGTGGCTACTAAGGAGAGCTGGTCGTGTCGTTTCGTAGCTAGTTGGTGTTCATGGATGCGGATCGTTAGCTGTCTTCCTGTTTGTCCTATGTAGTGTTTTGTGCAGTCCTTGCATGGGATTTTGTACACTACGTTGGTTTTGCTCATGTTGGGTATCGGGTCCTTCCTCCTGGTGAGTTGTCTGAGAGTGGCTGATGGTTTGTGTGCTGTTATGAGTCCTAGTGATCGCAGTAGTCTGGCTGTCAGTTCCGAAATGTTCTTGATGTATGGTAGTGTGGCTAGTCCTTTGGGTCGTGGCATGTCTTCATTCCGTTGTCTTTCCCCGAGGCATCTATGGATGAAATTGTGTGAAGTTTGACCCCACCCCACCGCTCACCAATAGGAAAAACAACACACTGAGAAACCTACAAAAAAAAAACAGACAGATAACCAGGTTTGAACTAGAGAGAATGAAAACTGAAAGCAACAACACCCCCAGATTCTATGGACTACCCAAAGTGCACAAACCAGCCATCCCACTCAGACCCATAGTATCACTACCAGGGACACCATCACACAAACTGGCTCAAGAACTACAGCCGAAACTGAAACACCTGATCAGCGGATCCAGACACTCTGTACAGTCAACACAGGAATTCTTGGACATCATCAGAAATATACACAAAGACAAGGAAGAAACTATGGTCTCATTCGATGTCATGGCACTGTTCACCTCTATCGACAAAACCCTAGCCAGAGAAACAATAGCCAACCTGCTGGACAAACAGAACAGACAACAGGACGGTGAACCTATCAACAAAGACGGCATACTCAAACTACTGGACCTGGGCCTCACAACACACTTCACATTCAACAACCAAATATATAAACAAATCAACGGCACACCCATGGGCTCACCCATCTCTGGACTCATAGCACAAGCAGTAATGCAAAGGTTAGAACAAACAGTCTTACTGCAAATTCAACCCAAACTCTGGGTCAGATATGTAGATGACACCTTTGTAATCGTTAAAAACACAGAAATAGAGAACACACACCGGATCATCAACGCCACACTCACAGGAATCCGATTCACAAGAGAGAAAGAAAAGGACAACCAACTTCCATTCCTAGACGTGATGGTACAGAGAACACCGAATGAAAAATTCACCACAAAGGTATACAGGAAAGCCACACACACAGACCAAGTCCTGAACTATGAAAGAAACCACCCCAACACACACAAAAGAAGTTGCATCAAGACACTGTTCAAAAGGGCCACAACACACTGCAGTACACCAGAACTGCAAAAAGAGGAAGAAGAACACCTATACAATGTATTCGCCAAAAACGGATACCCCCGCAATTTCATTAGGGATTGTCTGTATGGATTTGCTCGACGACTGTCCTCTGATATTGATGAGGGCAGTGCAGATGATGTGGTTTATATGGAGTTCATTAAGGTCTTTGTCAAGGTCCCACATGGAAGGCTAGTCCAAAAGGGAAGATCCCATTGGATTTAAGGTAAGTTGGCAAATTGGCTCCACAATTGGTGGAGGGTTGGTTTTGTGATTGAAAGCCTTTGCCCAGCGGGTGTACCACAGGGATCTGTGCAGGAGCCATTGCTGGCTGTTACATACATTAATCACTCGGATGTGAAAGTAGAAGGAATCATTAGTAGGTTTGCAGATAACCTGAAAGGTGAGGGTGTTGTCCACAGTGAGGGGGATGGACTCAGGCTGCAGTCTGATATCGATCAGATGATAAACTGAGCAGAGTAATGGGAGACAGAGTTTACTTCTAATCACTGTGAGGTAATGCACTGTGGGAAGTCTAATAAATGAATGATATACATCATGAACGGTAGGTCCTCCTCGAGTACTGAGGAATACAGGGACTTTGTTGGCAAGTCGCTGGATGTCTGAAAGGTGTCAGCACCGGTAGACAGGGTGGGGAATACACCTGAACTGGGAGCAGGAGGGGGACCCACATCCTGGTGGGGAACGTTGCTGGAGCTGCTCGAGAGGATTTAAACTCGTCTGGCAGGGCTGTGTGACCCCAAAGAGTCGTAAGGCCAGAAAGAAAGTTGAGGCTGGTACAAATGTTCAAGAGAAGAATATAAGTAGACAAGGCAGGCAAGAACATAGCAGACAATTAGGGCAAACTGGTGGATTAAACTGCAGTTATTTCAATACAAAAGGCCAAACAGATAAGGCAGATGAACCCAGAGCATGGATGGGAACATGGGATTGGGAGACCATAGATATTACAGAAACACAGCTGAGGGAGCAACAGGAGCAGCAGCTCAATATTCCAGAGACAGCTGCTACAGGAAGGATAGAACAGGAGGGAAAACAGGAGGAGAGCTGGTGGGTTTGATTGGGGGGAAACATCCCAGCAGTACCTCGAGGGAGGATTCATGTAGGATCGCCCAGTTAAACGATATTAGTGGAACTGAGAAATAAAAATTGGTCATTAGTTTTCTACGGTCGGACTACAGCGATAGGCAATGGGAGATGGAGGAGCAAATATGTCAGGAGATTTCAGATATCTCTTAGAATAATAGGGTTGGAATGATAGGGGATCTTAACCGTTCCAAACCTGGACTGGGATTGGTACTAAGTTAAGCATTTGGATGGAAGGTATTTGTTAAGTGTGTTCCGAAAACTCCCAGTCATTATGTAATTGGCCCAACTGGAGAATGGGACTAAACCTGACCTCCCCTTGGGAAACAAGGCAGGGAACGGGACTGAGGTGTTAGTGGGGGAGCACTTTGGAAAGTTACCACAATTGTATTAGATTGAAAATAGCGATGGAAAAGGACAGGCCTGGTCCACAAGTTAAAGTTATTCAATGGAGCAAGATAGTATTAGACATGAATTTTTAAAGCAGATTTGGGGAGGCTATTTGCAGATAAAGGGAAGTCTGGCAAGTAGGAATATTTTAAAACCGAGATAAAAGGAGTGTTCAGCGCCAGCGTGTTCCTGTTAGTGTGGAGCTCAATGCTGACTGAATTAGGAAACACTGGCTGAGTTTCGAGGCTGTGGTCAAGAAAAAAAGGGGGCACATGTCAGATATAACTGGCTGACTCAAGGGAATCCCTTCAGGAGCATCGGGGCTGTAGGAATACACTTAGGATGGAAATCAGGAATGTAAAAAGGGGATACGAGATCGCTTTGGCAGAGAATGTTAAGGAGAATCCAAAGAGACTCTACAAGTGTATTAAGAGCAAAAGAAGAGCTCGGGACAAACCCGGTCTCCTTAATGATCAATGAAGGCAACGATGTGTGAAACTACAAGATCCAAAACAAATATTTCACTTTGGAACTTACTGTGGATAAAGACTGGGGCGCTCAGGGAACTAAACAGTGTTTGGCCAGACCACTATTGGAATAATGTGTGCAATTCTGGTCTCAATGCCATCGGAAGGATATCGTGGAACATGAAAGGGTTCAGAAGAAATGACCAAAGATGGTGCCAGGGTTGGAGGGTTTGTGCTTCAGGGAAAAGCCTGAATAGGCTGGAGCTGTGTTCACTTGAACATGGGAGGCTAAGGAGTTAACTGATAAAAGGTGTTTAAAATCATGGTGGGCATCGACAGGGTCAATAGACAAGGTCATTTCCCCAGGCAAGGGAAACTTTTCAAAGGGGTCTAAAGGACAACTGACTCCAGCAGAGTGGATGGAATAAGCTGCCAGAGCAAATAGTGGAGGCTGATAGAAATACATTTAAAAGGCATGTGGATGGGTGTATGAATAGCAAAGGGTTCAGAGGGATATTGGCAAAATTGTGGCAAATGTGACTAGAAACGTCATGCAGGAGTTGGTCCGAAGGGCCTGTTTCTGTGCTGTACATCTCTATGACTCAATGTCTTGAAATGAGTCCACATTATAGAAAAGGAGGTGCTGGAGGTTTTAAAACACAAAGGTAGAACAATCCCCAGGACCTGATCAAATGGATCTCAGGACATTGTGGGAAGCTGGTGAAGAAATTGTAGGGCCCCTAGCAGAGATACTTGTACCATCGAGAGCTATGTGTGATAGGCTGTTAGACTGGAGGGTGGCATTGTGGACAGTGAAGAAGGTTTTCTGAGATTACAAAGGGATCCTGATGAAATGTGTGAATGAATGGCTGAAAAACTGTAGATTGAGTTCAACCTGAATAAATGCAAGGTAAAGCATTTGGTACAACAAACACGGGCAGGACTTATACAATTAATGGCAAGACCTTCAGTTGTGTTGTAGAACAGAGAGACCTCAGGGTTCAGCTACATAATTCTTTAAAGTTTGTAACATTGAGAGACAGGATAGTTTTAAAAAAAGGTGCTTGCCTCACTTGCTTTCATTGCTCAGTCGTTTGGATATCGGAGTTGGGAAGTCGCATTGAGATTATACAGGCCATTGGTGAGTCCTCTTCTGGAATACTGTGTCCAGTTCTGGTCGCCCAGTTATAGGTAGGATATTATTAAGCTGGAAAGGGTTGGAAGGAGATTTACTGGGATGTGGCTGGGTACGAAAGGCTTCAGTATAAAGAAAGGCTGAATAGGTTGGTATTTTTCACTGAAACCTGAATGTTGACAGATGACCTCAGAAGTTTATAAAATCATGAGGGGGATCGATAGAGTTAATGGGAGTTGTCTTTTCCCATGGACAGGGGAGTTTCAAGACAAGGCACTACATTTTTAAGTTTAGAGGAGAGACATATAAAAAAAGACATGAGGCACATTGTTAAAGAGGGTGGGTTGTGTGTGAAATGAACTTCCCAAGGAAGGGGTGAACATGAGGACAATTACAATGTTTAAAAGACATTTGCATTAGTACAGGAAGAGGAAAGGTTTGAAGGGATATGATCCAGGAACAGGCAGGTGGGACAAGATCAGTTTTAGTGTATGGTTAGCGTTAACCAAACAGTGCAGTATGACTCTGACTATGATTATAATGTTGTGTCATTAATTCAGAAAGGCTGCAAGAGAAAGCCAGGGAACTACAGACTGATGAGTGAGACATCAGGGTGGGTCAGTTGTTGGAGGTCATTCTGAGAGGTAGGTCTTACATGCATTTGGAAAGATAAGGCCTGATTACAGCCAGCATGGCTTTGTGCGTGGGAAAACATGTCCCACAATCTTGACTGGAGTTTGCTCAAGATGTGACCAAAAAGATAGACGAAGGCAGAGCAACAGACGTTGTTTCTGGCTTCCGCAAACCCTTGTTCAGGGTGTAGCATGATCCATTGGTTAGTAAGGGTAGATCACAAGGGATCAGGGAGAGCTACCCAACTGGATACAAAATGGGATGACAGTGGGAGACAGAGGGTGGTGGGAGAGGGTTGTTGTTCAGACTGGGGTCTCTGACCAGCAGTGTGCTGTAAGGACTGGTGCTGGGACCACTGTTGTGCACCATTTACATAAACAATCTGAGTGAAAATATAGGAGTCCCTGTTATTATGTTTGTGGATACCAAGATTAGTGGAAGAGTGGGCAGGGAATATAGTTATCGAAGGGGATGGTAATCAACTGGGCCAGTGGGCCAAGGCATGAAAGATGGAGTTTAATTCAGGTGTTGGATTCAGTTCAGACAAACCAGAGAGGACTAACATAGTTAATGGTTGGGCCCTGGGCAGTGTTGTAGAAAAGAGAGAGACCAAGGGGTGCAGTTACATTGTTCCTTGGATTGGCATCACAGGGCGACAGGGTGTTGAAAGCAGCAATTGGCACACTTGTCTTCATTGGTCAGAGCATTGAGTACATGAGTTGGAGATATTGGTAACATTGTTGTCAATATTTCTTATAAAGGTTTATGAAACCATGTAGGGTCTAAGTAAGGTGAATTGCCAAGGGTAGGTGAGTCCAAAGCTAGAGGCATAAACGTGAGGTGAGAGAGCAAGGATTTAAAGAGGGAGCTGAGGGGCAACATTATCCACAGACGGAATGGACTGCCAGAGGAAATGGTAAAAACAAGTACAATTACACGATGGAAAAGACACTCGGGCAGGTACATGGAGAGGAGAAGGTTTGAAGGGATATGAGCTAAACACAGGCAAACCCGACTCATTCCATTTCGGAAACCTCGGCCGAAGAGTCATGCAGCACAGAAACAGAGCCGATGTCTCCAGTTATTGGAGGAGGAGACTATTGAGACAAGGCATGTTGTAGAGACTGAAGCACGTTACAGCGATACGGATGGTCATCTGGACTGGAGGTTTCAAATATGTGAAATAATTGGTGAAAGGGGAGGAGATGACAGAGATAGGAACTGTTATAGGAGTTAGAATGATTGAAGACACTGGTCCTCAATACAAGCCATAGATAGTGTTGGAGAAGGAATAGGGAACAGAAAGATCCCAGGCAGCATTACCACCCTCTCGCGGGAGGCCTGCTTTCCCCTCAGTTGTTCTGATGCTCTCTAAGAAAGCACAGGCCTGGACTAATAACTGGGAACTCCCGATGCTGTCTCATTACAACAAAACTTGCAACAGACGTGGTGATTGAGCCTGGGGTGTATCTGTACTGTGCTCCCCCTCCAGCACTTTCTCTGTCATGTCTTGTTAGCTGATGTTTGGATCCCCCTTATTACTGTCTGCTCTGTGCACTGGAATGATCTTACCTGGCAGCAGGATTTATTGAAGACTCCCGACCTCCCTGACTTTGTCTTTCTGGCTAACCAACCATTGTCCCAACCAGCAGTTGGCAAGTCTATTGAGTCAGGATCTCCCTGATTACCTGTAGAAGACACAGAAATAGGCAGAATGGGAAATTAGGCTGATGCTGTGAGGGTTACACATGTAGAATGGCACTGAGCCCACAGAGATCTGGAAAATCCCAGTCTCCATTCCTGACCTATGCTGCCTCATCTCTCTGGAGTGGAGAATTCTGTTGGCTCATGATCTGGAGTAGCTTCAAAAGTGAGAGACGCTGACAGAGGCAGCAATTAGACCCACACAGTGAGGGGTACCACATGGAGAGGTACTGAGTCACATCACCAGAGTGCCGGGTCAAACAATTTATTTGTTTGTGCAGGAAGAAAGGGTTTTGATTCGTGTTGCACTGGGATATACAAACTGTGAGCAGGCAAAGTGATAGCCTAGTGTCATTACTGTGTGACAATTTATCCAGAAACTCAGCAAGTGTTCTCTGGACACAGGTTCAAATCCCAACATTGCAAATGATAGAATGTGAAGTAAATGCTTCAAAAACGATGTAACTAAAAACCTGTAAGTGAGTATTAAACAATTGCTGATGTTAAGAAAAATCCATCGGGTGAATTCCTGTCTTTAGTGAAGTAATCTAAGATGGGACTGGGATATCACAGGTATTACAGAAACAACAGCTGAGGGAGGGACAGGACAGGCAGCTCAATGTTCCAGGGGACAGATGCTGCAAGAAGGACAGAAGGGGAGCTGAGAGAGGAGGAGAGCTGCTGGTTCTGATGGGGTGAAACATCCCAGCAGGACGGAGAGAGGATATTCCTGCAGGATCGCCCAGTGAAGCTGTGTTCGTGGAATTAATCAATAACAATGGGGCTTCCCTTTCCTCTGATTGTTCGACAGACCCCGAGAGCCCCGCCCCCCTGCACCTTGACCGTCTCAAGATGGCGGCACAGAGGCCCGCGCACCCTCTTCCCTCAAACAAATGGCGGCCGTGACCCTGGGCCCCTTCCCTGATCAGAGACCGCCGCCTCCTTATCCGGGCCTGGAGGTCTTTTCCGAGTTTTTTTTAACCTGTATCCTGGACTTGTGAATTCTCTCCGCTCCTTTCTCCCGGCGAGGCTCCCACACACCGGCTCAGAGCGCCGCTCTCTGGAGCCGATCGAAGCCGCTGCCGCAGAAAACAGCTCCATGTCGCGCTCTCTCTGTGTCCTGATCAATGTGACACTGCGCATGCTCTGCATTGAAACAAAACTGCGCGTGCGTCTGAGATTATCGGTGAGTTTGTAGAGAATATTCATACCTGCACAGACTGATGGGTAAAATATTAGTCATTAACAATTGCTTTGTCGAGTATAGTCATAGAGATTTCTAGCATGTGAACAGATTGTTTGGTCCAACTCGACCATACCGGCTAGGTATGTAAATTAGTAATCGTTCTGGGAGTTTGAAAAGAAGTTTCTTACTCGAGTTGTGCAAATCCTTTGGAAATATGTATGTTATCAGATTTACATCTCAACTATTTCTTAAAATCTCACATTGATTTGTGAGAGAGGTTTAATACTCCACTATGTGGTGGGAACGATCAATCCTGCAAAACAGTTTGCTCTCTGACCAATCCTGAAGCGTTCACTCCTGGAGAATGCTTTGGCCCCGCTCCTCACTCACTCTGGTTGGCAGACCGGCCGCTGCTCGGTCCTCCACTTCCGCCCATTCCTCCCAATTGCAGAGTTGATTCAGGCGTGACTCAGCAGGCTGAGGGACAAGGGAAGTTCGAGTCGATTTCTTGTGATGCGGTGAAAATATCCCAAATCTTGGATCGAGAGGCTTGAGTTCAATTCATAGCTTGTGCAGGTGTGTGCAATAAAAACTTTGAACAGGTTCATTCCGAAAAATAAGGGAAGTCCGGAACAGAGTTAAAAACATAGAAAATGCATGCAATGTGGTGGGGCTGTCATAGCCCAGAAGATTTTCACCTTTACCAAGTGTTTCAGGACCCCAGTGGGTCCTAGTACAGACTGTTGCACTCCTAGTGCACAGCCAGATACCACGGTTGTGGGGAAAAGTGTCGTGGTGGGAGACAGAGGTGCTTTTCTGGAACGCGCTCGGTTTTGGAGGTGAAATAGATGAGAAGGAGTAGGGATTTTTATGGAGGTACCAGTTCCCCTCCTGTCGCAGCATCTTATTATTGTCCTGGCTTTGCCTCGTACATGTTTGGTAGAGATCAGTGACGTTTTGTAAGCCCACAATACAACATTCATCACTGTTTAAGATAGTAGAAATCTCTTGTAGCACTTTCGTCACAGAACAATACAGTGCAGAACAGGCCCTTTGGCCCTTGATGTTGCGCCGACCTGTGAACTATTCTCAGCTCATCACCCTACACTATCCCAAAATCACCCATGTGCTTATCTAAAGGAATGTTTAAACCTCTCTAATGTGGCTGAGTTAACTACATTACCAGGTAGCACATTCCACGCCCTAACCACTGAGTGAAGAATCTGCCTCTGACATCTGTCTTAAATCCATCACACCTCAATTTGTAGTTATACCCCCTCGAACACGCTGATGTCATCATCCTCGGAAAAAGACTTTCACTGTCGAACCTATCTAATCCTCTGATCATCTTGTAAGTCTCTGGCAAATCCCCTCTTAGCCGCCGCCTTGCCCCTGAGAACAGGTTCAAGTCTCTGAACATTTCCTCAAAAGACCTTCCCTCCAGACCAGGCAACATCCTGGTAAATCTCTTCTGCACCTTTTCCAATGCTTCCCCATCCTTCCCGAATTATGGGCACCAGAACTGCACACAATATTCCAAGTATGGTCGCACCAACATTTTGTATAGTTGCAGCATGAAATTGCGGCTCCGGAACTCAATCTCTCAACGAATGAAACCTAATACACTGCATGCTGCCTTAACAGTAATATCCACCTGAGTGACAACTTTCAGGAACCTATGGACATGGACTCCAACATCCCTCTTCACACCCACACCACCAAGAATCTTTCCATTGACCCAGCACTCTGCCATCCTGTTATTCTTCCTAAAGTGCATCACCTCACATTTAGCTGCATTGATGTCCATTTGCCACCTCTCAGCCCAATTCTGCAGTTTATCCAAGTCTGCATGAGTACCTGTAAAATTCTTCCACACTGTCCACTACTCCACCGACTTTAGTGTCGTCTGCAAATTTACTGATCAATCCACCTATGCCTATGTCTAAGTAATTTATAAAAATGACAAACAGCCGTGGTCCCAAAACAGGTCCTTGTGGCACACCACTAGTAACCAGACTCCAGGTTGAATATTTTCCATCAACCACCATTCGCTGTCTTCTTTCAAAAAGCCAGTTTCTAATCCAAACTGCTAAATCACCCTCAATTCCATGTCTCTGCATTTTCTCCAATAGCCTACCATGTGGAAACTTATTAAAGGCTTTATTGAAGTCCATGTATACCACGTCAACTGCCCTACCCTTATCTATATGCTTGTCTGCCTTCTCAAAAAACTCAGAGGTTTGTAAGACATGTCCTGCCCTTGACGAAACAATGTTGACTATCTAAATCAAATTGGTGTTCGCTAGA
This sequence comes from Chiloscyllium punctatum, assembly GCF_047496795.1. NCBI lineage: Eukaryota > Metazoa > Chordata > Chondrichthyes > Orectolobiformes > Hemiscylliidae > Chiloscyllium > Chiloscyllium punctatum. The sequence continues at coordinate 2,751,884 of NC_092772.1, read as the reverse complement.
TGATTATAAATCTTATCTCTTATAATCCTTTCCAAAACCTTTCCAACAACAGAAGTAAGGTACACTGGTTTATAATTACCTGGGTCATCTCCCCTGCCCTTCTTGATCAAGGGCACAACATTTGCAATCCTCCAGTCCTCTGGTACCAAACCTGTAGACAATGATGACTCAAATATCAAAGCCAAAGACTTTGCTATCTCCTCCCTAGCTTCCCAGAGAATCCTCGGATAAATCCCATCCAGCCCAGGGGACTTGTCTACTTTCACTCCTTGAATTGATAACACCTGTTCGTAACTAACCTCGATCATTTCTAGTCTAATATCTCGTACCACATTCTTCTCCTCTATAATATTCTCCTTTTCCTGAGTGAAAACCGATGAGAAATGTTTGTTTAGCACCTCTCTGATCTCCACAGGGTCCACACTCAACTTCCCACTTCTGACTTTGACTGGCTCTATTCCTACTCTATGCTTTTGATCCTCACATATCTATAGAAAGCTTTAGGGTTCTCCTTTATTCTATTCACTAAAGACTGCTTGTGTGCTCTCTTTGCTCTTCTTAACTCTCTCATTAAATCCTTTCTAGCTGATCTGTAACACTCCATCGCCTCATATGTACCATCTTGCCTCATCAACACAGAAGCCTTCTTCTTCTCAACAAGAGATCCAATTTCTGTAGTAAACCACGATTCCCTTTCCATATCACTTCCTTCCTGCCTGACAGGAACATATCTGTCAAGGACACGCAATGTCTGTTCCTTAAACCAGCTCCACATTTCAATATTCTGCACCCCCTGCCTTTTGCTACCCCATTCTATGCATCCTAATTCTTGCTGAATCGCATTCTAATTGCCCCCAACCCATCAATAACTCTTGACCTGTGGCATGTATCTATCCCTTTTCATCGCTAAACTAAACATAACTGAATGTTGATCACTCTCTCCAAAGTGGTCACCGCCAACTAAATCAAACACCTAGTCTGGTTTATTACCAAGAACCAGATCCAATGTGGCATCCCCTCTTGTCGGCCCTTCAACATACTGTGTCAGGAAACCCTCCTGTACACATTGGATAAAAACCGATTCATCCAATGTATTAGAGTTATAGCATTTCCAGTCAATTTTGGGGAAGCTAAAGTCCCCCATAATGACCACTCTGTTACTTTCACTCTTATCCAGAATAATTTTGCTAATCCTCTCTTGCACCTCCTTGGCATTCTGCGGAGGCCTTTAAAATAAAACTCCAAGCAGTGTGACCTCTCCTCCACTGTTTCTAACCTCACACTACCTCAGGAGACGAGTCCTCATCAAAAGTTCTCTCAGCCACCATTATACTCTCCTCGACTTACATGATATGCATGGACCCATTGCAGTGCTTCAAACTCCATGAGGCATCCATACTCTCGATGACAGTCAGACTCAGTCTGGAACCTTCTCTGTCCTTAAGACCTTATCCACTGCCTGCGCTCCTCCATTTCCCCTTTGCACGTTCCCTTTCCAACCCACCTGCATCACTCCACAATTGGAGCTGTCACGGGCCGAAGTCTGTGGAGTAGCCTCCCTAACCTTCTCTATCCTCCTTTTAAGATGTATTTTAAAATCATTCTCCTTAATCAATGTTTTGATCATTCATGAAGCACCTTAGAAGATTTGCCATTGTGAAAGTTCCATACAATGCAAGTAGTTGTTTATATTGCTGTACATTAGGAGAAACAGGAATGATGCATTCAAAATTCTAACAAGAAAGTCACTGACAGGTTAGTGTGCAGGCCAGCAAATAATAACATCACATTGGGATGGGCAATAAACAAATAAATAACTGATGCCAGTAAAAATTGTACGGCGATTATCATGGGTGATTTTAATCTACATGTAGATTGGTCAAACCAGCTCAGTCTGGGTAGCCTTGAGTTTATTAAATGTATCCATGATAGTTTTCTTGAACAGTACGACATGGAACTGACAATGGAGCAATCTATCCAAGATCAGATTGTGCAATGAGACAGGAATAATTAATGACTTCAGGGTTAGGGATCCTCTTGGAAGAAGTGATCACTGTATGGTTGAATTTAGAATACATATGGAGAGTGTGAAAATAAAATCTAATATATGGGTCCTTTGCTTCAACACAGGGAACTACAATAGAATGAGGGAGAACCTGGATAAAGTAGATCGGAAACAAAGATTTTATGGAACAGTTGATGAGCAGTGGAAGATTTTCAAAGGCACTTTACGAAGTTTTCAGCAAAGGTATATTCCAGTGAAAAGGAAGGACTGTAAGAAAAGGCATACTCTGCGATGGGTATCTAAGAAAAACGATCAAATTGAAAGAGAAGGCATGCAAAGTGGCCAAAAACAGTATGAAACAAGAACTGGGAAAACTATTAAAGGTCAACAGAAAGCAACAGAAGAGCTACAAAGAAATGTAAGATAGAACATGAGAAAAATAAATGAGCACAGACTATAAAGACAGAGAGCAAAATTTTATATTGAACAAGAAAAGAGTGGCTAAAGTAAGTGTTGGTCCTTTGGAAAATGAGAAGGAGCATTAAGTTATGAGATATCACAGTGGAGAATACTAATCTCTTGCCAAAACTTAGTAAAGAGACAAAGGTAGATGAGGATTTGGAAACTATCATTATTACGGAACAGCTAGTGTTGGACTGTTGGAGGTAATTGAGTTAATGACAGAAAAGTCTTCTGACCCTGATGGAATGCATCCCAGGGTACGAAAAGAGATGCCAGGAGAAATAGCAAATGCACTGGCAGTAATTTTCCAAAATTCACTGGAAACTGTGGCAGTCCCAGCAGATTGTAAAGCAGCAAAAGTGACGCCACTGTTTTAAAAAGGAGGTGGAAAAAAGATGGGGAATTACCCAACAGTTACCTTATTCTCTGTAGTGGGAAAGATGCTTGGGTCTATTATCAAGGAAGAAATAGCAGGGAATCTCGACAGAAATTGTCCCATTGTACAGACACAGCATGGGTTCATGAAGGGCAGGTCATGCTTCACAAATCGGTTGGAATTCTATGAAGCCATTTCGAGCAAGGTGGACAACGGGGACCCAGTGGATGCGGTGGACAACGGGGACCCAGTGGATGCGGTGTACCCGGATTTCCAAAAGTCCTTCAACAAGGTGCTATGCAAGAGGCTGTTACATAAGAGAAGGGCGCATGGCGTTAGATGTAAGGTATTAGCATGGATAGAAAATTGGTTGACTAACAGGAAGCAAACTGTGGGGATAAATGAGTACTATTCTGGCTGACAATCAGTGACTAGTAGTGTGTCTCAGGGATCAGTGTTGGGACTGCAATTATATCCAATTGATACAGATGATTTGGAGTTGGGGACCACATGTAGGGTGTCAAAGTTTGCATCTGACACTAAGATGAATAACAGAACAAAGTGTGTGGAGGACTGTGAAACTTTGCAGAGGAACAGAGATACATTGGGTGAGTGGGCAATGGGCTGGCATTTGGAATATAATGTGCATAAATGTAAAGTCATACTGTTTGGTTGAAGTAACATTAAAGAAGAGATTATGACTTGAATTTTAAAAAGTTGCATCATTTGCTATGCAGAGGTACCTGAGGAGCATTCTACATGAGGGTTGGTCACCAGGTACAACAATCAATTCAGAAAGCAAATGGAATTTTGTCCTTCATTGCTGAAGGGATTGTGTTTAAAAGCAAAGGGTTTGTTTGAGTAGTATTTGGGTGCTGGTGAGGCCACACCTGGATTACTGCATGCAGTTTCTGCCATCTTACTTGCTCAAGGATGTACTGGCACGAGAGGGGGTGCAGAGGAGGTTAACTAGGTTGATTCCAGAGTTGAGGGGGTTGGCTTAACAGAGACTGAGTCGATTGGGATTATATCCATTGGAATTCAGAAGAACGGAAACCTATAAAATAATGAGTGGAATGGATAAAATAGAAGTAAAGAGGATGTTTCCACGAGGTAAAAACAATGACTGCAGATGCTGGAAACCAGATTCTGGATTAGTGGTGCTGGAAGAGCACAGCAGTTCAGGCAGCATCCGAGGAGCAGTAAAATCGACGTTTCAGGCAAAAGCCCTTCATCAGCAATACAGGCAGACTGCCTGAAGCATGGATAGCTAAGTGAGAGGACGATGGGGGTGGGGAGAAAGTAGCATAGAGTACAATAGGTGTGTGGGGAGGGGATGAAGGTGATAGGTCGGGGGGAAGGGTGGAGTGGATAGGTGGAAAAGAAGATAGGCAGGTAGGACAAGTCATGGGGACAGTGCTGAGCTGGAAGTTTGGAACTGGGGTGAGGTGGAGGAAGGGGAAATGAGGAAACTGTTGAAGTCCACATTGATGCCCTGGGGTTGAAGTGTTCCGAGGCGGAAGAAGAGGCGTTCTTCCTCCAGGCTTCAGGTGGTGAGGGAGCGGCGGTGAAGGAGGCCCAGGGCCTCCATGTCCTCGGCAGAGTGGGAGAAAAAGTTGAAATGTTGGGCCACAGGGTGGTGTGGTTGATTGGTGCGGGTGTCCCGGAGTTGTTCCCTAAAGCACTCTGCTCGGAGACGTCCAGTCTCCCCAATGTAGAGGAGACCGCATCCACTGGCAGGTGAAGCCAGGATAAGAGGACATCCAGTCAAGATTAGAGACAGCAAATTTAGGACTGAATTGAGAAGGAACGTCTTGACCCCGATTGAATTCATTGCCCAGAGAAGTAGTTGATGCTAGTTCAGTAAACGTTTTTAAAGCTAAGGTAGATTTTATTAAAAAGAAATAATTAATTAAGGGATACGGTGAGAACATGGGTAAATGGTTCTGCATCCACAAAATGATCAGCCATGATCTTATTGAATGGAATTGCAAGCTCAAAGGGCAGGATGGCCTTCTCCTGTTCCTAGTTCTTTGGTTCTTATATTTTGCACTCCTCCCTCACTCTTGACTTGCAGGTGCTGGTGTTGGATTAGGATGAGGGCTGAAAAATGTGTTGTTGGAGAAGTGTAGCAGATCAGGCAGCCTTCAAGGAGCAGGAGAATCGATGTTTCCTGAAGAAGGGCTTATGCCCAAAATATCGATTCTCCTGCTCCTTGGATGCTGCCTGACCTGCTGCGCTTTTCCAGCAAGACATTTTTCAGCTCTGATCTCCAGCATCTGCAGTCCTCACTTTCTTCTAAATAGACTAGGTGTTTACCCTGGGGTGGTGGAGCCCAGAACTAGAGGATATAGGCTTAGGGTGAGAGGGGAAAATTCAAAAGGAGCCTAAAGGATAACTAAAATTGTTACACTTAAAAAGCATTTGAATAGGAAGGGTTCAGAGGGACGTTTGCCAAGTGTTGGCAAATGGGAATAGATTAGATTAGAATATCTGGTTGGCATAGATGGGATGGACCGAAGAGTCTGTTTCTGTGTTAGACATCTCTGACTGTGGGATCATAAAAGTGAACACTGCTCTGATTCACCTCTGGGCTCCTTGATATCCACTTGTTCGTTATCTAGCTTCTTCAGTCTCACGTGAGTTTATCTTTGCCATGTTTAGTATTTTACTATTACGTTCACAGACCTTTTCATAAATGCATTGTCCACTGCTGCCCAACTCCTGACCATATGCAGCTCCATTATCAGGTTATTTTTTCCTCAATATTTTTGACAATCAAGAATTCTTTTTTCCAATAAGTGAATGGATTTTCCTTCCATTTCTGACAGTCAAATTCCGAACCATTTTCAATCCCTATAATTCATATTGCACTTCCTGAAACATCATCTCCTTCCACAGATACCAGTGATCATTGGCAAAGCCCTGTTGCCTGTGGAGAGGGTGATGTTTGACTTCCTTGTATTGCTGCAGTTGGTATGATGAAGGTGCTCCCACAATGTGGTTGGGTAAGAGACATTACAGATTATTCACTCAGCGATAGTGAAGAGTAGAAGATATCTGTACATGTTTTTAATTTCACAAAAATATTGTGAACTTTTGACATAAGGCCACAGATGGAGAATATTATGTCCAGTGACCAAAACCATTGCCAAATAAGCATTTTTTCAGGAATGCCTTAAAGGAAGAAAGCAGATCTTAGAGGGTGGGAATTGCAGACCATGTTGCCTTGGAATCTATAGAAACAGTCACACAGCTGAACTCAAAAATAAACCCATCATTGGGAATCTAAACTAAAATGAGTTATTGAGATATGAAAGGGTGTCTGGTGCAGGAAGATAGGAATGATTACAGCCAGGAATTAAACCAAGGGTGTGAAAGTAAATTGCTGTTGCTTATAAATGGGAGCCTTTTGATGGATCAGCAAGTTCTGGTACAAGTGAGCACTTGGGCGGTAGAGTTTTCAATATTCTGGAGATTATAGGGAGGATGATTGTTGGATCCTGGCCAGGAGTGGGTTTAGATAATGAAATCTAGAGTTAACAAAAGGAATGAATGAGAGTTTCAGCAAATGAGCTGAGACTGTGGTGAGGTCCGGTGATATCACTGAAGGCGAAATAGTGGTCTTGGAGTGGGACTGGGCTGTCACCCTCACCTCTAGGATTCAGCTGTTTGTCAGTTTGTGAATCAAGTCTGTAACAAGCTCAGGAGCTGATTGGCCCTGGCAGAACCCAGTCTGGGTGTCACTGAGCAGGTTATAGCTGAGTATGTGCTTGACAGTACTATTGATGACACCTTCCAACACTTCACTGCGGAGCGAGTGTGGACTGATGGAGGGGAATTGGCTGGGTTGGATGTTTCCTGTGTTTTTGTGTTGAACAACACTGGGAAATGTTCCACAATGTCGGAAGGTGCCAGTGCTGGAGCAGTAATTATCTTGGTGTGTAGCAAGTTCTGGAGCACAGCCATCAGTCTTATTGCCACAATGTTGGCAGGGCCCATAGCCTTTACACGACTTGATCTGATTTGAAATGAGTTTTCAACCAATTCGATTCACATCTGTGATGTCAGGGACCAATGGAGAAGGCTCATCCACTTGGCACTGCTGGCTGAAGATTGCTGTAAATGCTGTTGTCTTATCTGTTGCATGAATGTGTGAGGCTCCTCCATCAGTAAGGGTGGGGATATTGTGATGCTGCCTCCAGTGAGTTGTTTAATTGTCCATCACCGTTCATGACGAGGTGTGGCAGAGCTCAGATCTGATCTATTGATTGTTGGATCACATAGTTCTATTTGGTGTTGCTTGCGCTGTGTGGCAGGCACATTGGTTAGCTTCACCAGGTTGGCACCTCATTTTTAGGTATGCCTGGAATTGCTCCTGGCATGCCCTCCTGCATTCTCCATTGAGCCAGGGTTGATCCCCAGCTTGATGTTAATGGTTGAGTGGGGGATATTCCAGGCTATGAGATTTCAGATTGGGCTGGAGTACAGTTCTGTTGCTGTTGTTGACCCACAGTGAGGCGGAAGTTGCAGGTTCAAGAGGGCTGTGTTGTTGTATTTTCCAGTGCATTAGTAGATGTAATGTGCTCCATCCAGTTTCATTCCTTTGTTGAGACTGTGCAGTGATTAATACAATGAGTGATTTGATGGGCCAGTGTCAGGAATGCAACTTTTAAAAACAGGTTTGGTGATTGACACATGAAAGAAGTGAAACTATCATGGTATTCGAACAGATGAAAGCCTCAACAGACAATCAAGGTATTTTTCAATGGAGAATTTCAGTTACATCACACTGTAAATTTTTGCTATAAATTCCGTGCCTTTGAATTGTGCACTGCACAATCACCTGATGAAGGAGCGGCCCTCGGAAAGCTAGTGTGCTTCCAATTAAACCTATTGGACTATAACCTGGTGTTGTGTGATTCTTAACTTAGAATATTACAGCACTACTAACAGGACTGCATGTAAACAAGCTCAGTACAGTTGATCAATACATTCGGAAGGATTTTCTCCAAGTTTGATGATACCATAATAGTCAAAATCGTCAACTTCAACCTGCAATGTTGCTCTTAACAAAAACTTCAGGCTGACACAAATCTCCCCACCCCACTGCAATGTGGTACCCGGGCCCGGCCCAGGAATTGGAACTGGGACATGTGTGGACTGTGATCTCTAAGGAAGCGAGCAAACACAATTCTGACCGATTAGTCCTCAAAGATGAGTAGCAAGTTTGAGACACGGCAGGTGGTATGCCTTTTTGCATTTAGCTTAATTGCATTTCTTATTTGCAGTAATGTTTTGCAAAGTATAAAGATATGTGTTTTTTTTCCATGGTTGGGGAGTTTTATCCGAATTGATTACAGTTGCTGCCTCTTGCTCCCCAAGTCAAATCATAGGATCGATTACAAAACAATAAACTGCAGGTGCTGGAGATCTGAACCTCAGAAACAAAGTGCTGGAGAAACTCAGCAGCTCTGAGGGTATCTGTGAAGAGAAAAAATGTTACATTTGAAGTTCACTGACTCTTTGTCTGAATGGACAAAAGATCACTGGACTTGGAACTTACAACGTTTTTCCCCTCAGAGGTGCTGCTGGACCTGCGGTTCTCCAGCTCTGTGCTTTCTATAGTGAACTTTATTTACAAAATAGATCGGAAAAATACTAATCTCCAAAAGTGAAAGGTTCATTGCAAACATGAGCATAGTTTCCACACTTGCATTACACAAGCACGCCTCAGTTTAAAAACAAGATTTAACTCTGTGACATTCCATCTCAAAATTAGCCAAGTTACACCAGTAATAAAGCTCATCCACCCAATGAGGCACTTCAGCACAACATCCTGCAGTGTTTCACACAGCCACCTTCATCAAAGTATGATCACATGTCACAAAATTGAAGGCCAAGAGCATGTCTCTTTAAAGGGGCTGAAATCAAACTCTCAATTTTGGGAAGGCTTTTTGATCAAACCTGATTGAACACTTAAATCTCAGAGCATAATCTTTGTTTTTTTAAACAAAGTGTGTGGGAAACATCCCACATCTTGTTAAAGGTTCAGTTCGGTCTGATACATAGAGCCAAAGGTCAAACAAACAAAACACTTTCCATTCACTTTTAGGAAGACTTGACATCACATTTCTTCAGGATTTAAAATATTTTATAAATTGTTTGTAAAATCAATTGTCACATTAAAGAACTGGACAATAAATGTCATTGTATGCAATAGGAGTGAAGCCTGTGACAGCAGATTTAGCTTTAGAGGGCACTGTATGTGCTTTCTAAATTCTGGGAGCACTTTGGGAGACTGCTCCCAGATAGTGATAGTGAGCATACCTGGAATGCACTGTTTAGATTTGGGAGTCCTTGGGAAACAATCTGTGGTTTCACTAATACTTGGCTTGCGTTGGTGTACAGTAAGCAATTCATAAAGTTATTTATGTATTGTTGTTAACTACCTGAATGGTATTCAAATTGACCAGATTGCCTTCAACAGTGTGAATGCATCTATTGTAAATATTTGGAACATTCCAGAACTGCCCAGTGCTTGGCAAATTCAGGGGGGGACAAAAAATCACATTGAGTAATTTGAAATTAAGAATCCAAGAGGACTTGAATACTTCAGTGATTAATTCAAATAGTTAAATGGAGTGATCACATTTAAAATACCTCTTATCCATTGGAATGAATGGACCGACAAAACTGGGACCAAATGTCTAGCTGGGGACTATGAAAGGTGCTTTGATAATGTCACCTACATTTACCAACAATAATTTGGCAAGCTCGGAAATTTTAAAAAAAAACTAGCTTCATTGCTGCTCCGATCAGGTCCCAAGCTCTGTGAAAAACTAACAATGTTCAGGTTTATTGCATATGCTCCGAAACACATGTTTCTTCTACAGATCCTGCAAGTTTCCCCAACGAGTACAGTCCATCCAAATGATGTTGCTAACTTTGGCCAACTCAATTATTTCCTCACCTCTAGAGCCTGAAGAGTGACCAGAAGCAATTACTCCACATATGTGGGAACGTTACCGATGAGGATTTTTTCCTTCAGAATTGACTTCCATTTATTCAGTGCCCAGAACAGATAAAAAGCTTGTTATCTTTTATAGAACAATGAATCAGTGGGATTAAAACGCCAACCTTTTCTTGCTTAACAATCAAGCTGCCTAAATTTTAAAAATGAACACTTCTTAACAGTTCACTAGATCCTAACGAAATATTTTGTGCAAAACAAATCACATGATACATAGTTATTCAGATAACAAAACAGGTTTGGTCATTGAAGAACCCAGAGTAAAAGGTAATGAAGTAATGTGAGTTTGATATACCTCAATCATCATTTCAGGTGTATTCTCTCCATAAATTCTCCTTTTCCTCCTCGAAGTATTCAACTGCTTGAATAATTGAGAGAATGAAGTCACAGTTGTACAACACTCAATCAAACCCTTCAGTCCAACTTGCCCATGCTGACTAGATATCCTAAATTAATCTAGTCCCATTTGCCAGCATTTGTTCCAAATCCCTCTAAACCCTTTCTACTGATTATCAGTTTATTTTACTTTATCAGCACTTGAAACACTGACATTTCTTTCTCCCAACATTGGTAAAGGGAATCCTAAATTCATCCATCCAAGTTAATTTTGTGAACTTTCACAAAGAAACAAGTGAGAACAATAAATGGCTGAGTGCAAAACAAAATACTGCAGCTCCGCGATATCTGGAAGCACTGTAAAGCTCAGGCAGTATTAATCTTTCTGGACAATGACCTTGTTCTCGCTAAATATAACATACAGGCAAAGCAGAAGGAAAGTAGAATTTGGAATGATTTGGAGATGTCAGTGTTGGATTGGGGTGTACAAAGTTACAAATCCCACAACACCAGGTTATAGTCTAACAAGTTTAATTGGAAGCACACGAGCTTTCGGAGCGTCACTCCTTCATCAGGTGGTAGTGGAGGGCTCAATCCAAACACACAGAATTTATCGTAAAAATTTACAATGTGATGTAACTGAAATTATACATTGAAAATTTGATTGTCTGTTAAGCCTTTCATCTGTTAGAATATCACGATAGTTTCACTTCTTGCTTGTGTAAATCACAAAACCATTTTTAAAAAGTTCCATTCTCAGGTTAGCTGTTAACAATGGTGAGAGGTAGACAATATGTTGAAGGTGTTACACCCCTGTGTTCCCTGTCTATGCCATGATGTTTAGATTGATTCTAATCTAAAAAGTGAGATAACAGAGTTTACATGAATTCTTGCAGTTTTTGAGTAAAGTACAATGTAACCCTGCAAGGACAAATTCATCCCACAAAATACGTGTTCATGTGGGCCTTTGTCTGTCTCTCTGTGTGTGTCTGTCTGGGTTGTGGGTTTTGTGTGTGTGTGTAGAGTGTCTTAAGTCTGTGAGGGGGGGCATGTGTGAGTGTGGGAGTGTGTGTGCGTGTCTGTGTATATGTGTGTCCGTGTGCATGTGTCAATAGGAGTGCTTTGTGAGAGTGTGTGTGTGTGTAGGTGTATCTGTGTGTGTGTATAGTGCAATGGTGGTCACCTACAATGTGACATGAACCCAAGGTCCCAATTGAGGCCCTCCCTATGGGTACCGAACTTAGCTTTCAGCCTCTGCTCAGCCATTTTTCGCTGCTGCCTGTCCCGAAGTCTGCCTTGGAGGATGGTCACCCGAAGGTCCGAGGTCGAATGTCCTGGACCACTGAAGTGTTCCCCAACTGGGAGGGAACACTCTTGTCTGTTGATTGTTGTGTGGTGCCCATTCATCCGTTGTCATAGCCTTTGCTCAGTTTCCCCAATGTACCATGACTCCGGGCATCCTTTCCTGCAACGTATAAGATAGACAACGTTGGCTGAGTCACATGAGTACCTGCCATGTCGAGCAAAACATCACCCGTTCACAAAGCAATGCCATCCAGGCTCTCAAAACCAATCACAGCATTGTTCATCAAACCAGCAGATAAAGGAGGAGCCATTGTCATTCAGAATAGAACAGATTACTGCAAGGAAGTGTACCGACAACTGCACAACCAGGAACACTACAGGCAACTACCAGGTGATCCGACCAAAGAACAAGTTTGAGATTGGGGTTAGTGTATTTCAATGGACAGGGAGCTAGTTGACAGACAGGAAACAAAGAGCTGGAACAAACAGGTAATTTTCTGAGTGTCAGCCAGTAACCAGTGAGGCACTACAGAGATCAATGGTCAAACCCAGTTACTTACAATATATACGGATGATTTAGATGGGGGATCGATTACTATTTCTATTCGTGGACGACACAAAGCTGGGTGGAAGGGTGAACTGAGAGGAGGATGGACTGTGAGGATGATACAGAGATGTTTCAGTGTGATTTAGATAAGTTGAGTGATTTTTTTTGTTGCAAAAACAGAAAGGGAAATTATCTGAATATAATGGGAAAAGGGGAGGTGTAACTAAAGGTGTCTTTGTCCACCAGTCCCTGAGAGTGAGCATGTAGGTGCAGCAGGCAGTGAAGGCAAATGGTCTGTTGGCCTTCATGGTGGGGTAGGCCTGAACCAGTGGGTATCGTCTAAAGGATATAAGATTAGGGTATTCAGAAGGGAGAGAAGGAGACATTTCTTCATCCAGATAGTGGGGAACTAACAAAATAGTCTGCCACAGAATGTATTTCAGGACAAAACATTGAAGATTTTTAATGGTTAGATATAGTTCTTAGGGCTAAAGAGATCAAATGGTATGAGGTGAAAATGGGAACAAATTCTGCATTTGGATGATCAGCCATGATCATATTGATTGACAGAGCAGGCTTACTACAACACTTGCTATTTATGTTTCAAACAGGAAAAAAAGTCAAATATTTCTAAAGCATGTCAATTTCTTATCTGGATCACAAAAGAAAATCCTCATTTTTTTTTAAACAGCCTCTTTAAAGATTGATATAAACACAATCATTACAAAGTTCCACTGGTATTTAATTCACCCTGGGAGAGGGTGCTAGTTTCTATTAGTTTTCCAATATTACAGCATTCACACAACAAACATAATTCATACTTAAAATTCTGCATTATTTTTCAATAATTCCAGTAATTCTGGGTGAATTTTATTCAGAAATGTAGTACAGCCTACCATATAATCAAGGCCATTATATCGAAACTTTCACATCACACTGTATAAGACAAAGAGGTCTTCAATTAAACTGGATTATCATGAAATACCATGACATTGCTTCAAAATGACAAAGCTGTTTCCCCTCTCATGATTGATTTAATGAATAAATTTTCAGTTAAATGTAGCGTTCTAACAAGAATACTATTAAAACAGGTGAGGTTCATAGCACAGTGTCTGCAGATTGTATGCACAGCTGCACTGTAACCACAGGATATATTTACATGACTTGTTTTTATTGAAGATGGTTTCATGGAATAAGAGGGTTGCCAATGAAACCAGCATTTGATGCTCATTCCCAATTGCCCTTAAGTGGTGGTATGCTGCCCTCTTGAAGGTACACCCACAGTGCAGTCAGGATGTGGTACATGTTTGATGATGTTATTCCAATTCAAAACGTTACGGAGCTTGGAGGGGAACTGGGTGGTGGTAGCATTAGTAAGGAAGCAGTAGCTACTATTGTCTTCAGATGGCACAGATCATGGCTTTAAAAGGTGCTGTCAAAACAGCCTTGGTTAGTTGTTGTAGTGCATCGTATGTATTGTACACACTGCTGCAAATGTGTGCCATTGAGAAAGAAGTCAATGGGTGGGGTGTCAACCAAGTGGGCTGCTTTGCTCAGGACAATGTTAAGCTTTTTCCTTGCTGTTGGAGCAGTATTCATCCAAGCACATAGAGACTGTTCCATCACACTCCCAAAAAGTGCCTCTCAGGCTTTGGACAGTTATTCATTGCAGAATGTCCAGAGTGCAGCCAGAGTATTTGTGTCACTCATCCAGTTACAATCCCAGTTAAGTTATCCTTCCATCAATGCCATGTCTTTTTCTCTGAAGAGGAAGAAAATGGTAGATTAACAACCCAGTTACATATAGAAATGCCAACAGTCAACTTGCAAAAATACTACTCCCAAAGCAAAAAAGAGGGAGATGGAATTGTCTTTTCTGTGGGAATCTACAAAGAGCTTCAGAAAAGCATTAACGTAATAAACTTCATTTTGAATGCAGTTTTAAAAGAAAAGATAAAAAAAGGGGAAATTAAATAGCTCTGAATCAAGATGAAATTCAAATTAGAAATCAACACAGATTTCCTGCCATTGCTAAAATCATCCAAAATGCTTTTGAGCTTGTCCAACATGCCACTAAATGCAGCACTAAGCCCTGAATTATATTTGATATCTGTAATTTCAATTCTAAATAAAAATCTAAAACCTGAAAGGACTATTAAACTGACACATGTTAAACAAAAATTCCAAGTATTCCACACAACAATTTATATCCAACCTCCCGACACCTTCTGGCTCAACACAACTCCTTCTGCTAAGATTCGTTAACTTCAAATAGCAACAGAGCTCAGTAACGCCAACACCAGCTCCATTTCTCTTTCTGACTTGGATAGGAGGAGAATCTCAAGCACAACCTTCCGAATGGTCCAACCACCCTCTGAAAAAGGGTGAGCATGTCAGCACCATTGGGATACAGAATAAAGAACCGTTCCTCGATGATACACTCACAAGCAAAGTTAAATTCTGTTTGTCTGTTGACAAATCTTTTGGAATGAGGCAAAGAAAATGGAAGAGGGTGAATTACATCAATATTCCAAATTCACACCACTGTGATTTACAATCCAATTTCACACCCAACCTCACAAACACACTAATCAGTCAGGTGAATAAGGACAGAGTACTTCATCTCCAACCAACCAGCATGTTTGACAAAGAGGGAAACATTTAGTCTTTCATCTGTATTACTGAACTTTCCTGAAATGTCCCAGAGATTCTGATCTTTGCTGATCTGGCTGCAGAGACTTGACAAGGCAGATGTAAGACTGCAGCTCACTGAGCAACCAGAGAATTGCCATCTTTCACTCTTTCAATGTTTGAACTGTGACATTCAGTTCACATAGTAAGGTTTGCATAAACATGACTCTCATTTTACAAAACTAAAACAGGGCCTGAAACGAGTGGGAGGTCATGCAATTAAAGGATACCACAGTACTTTCAAGTCTAAAAGGATTAAAAACAATGAAGAATTTGATATAAACTCCAACACAACTCAATGTCAATTATTTAAAAGATGTAGTAGGTCAGAGTTTTTCAAACCTGTTCCCACTGTGACACCATTTTAAGGCTTGTAAATTGTTAAAACTCAGACTGAGTGGTGAAGGGTTTGACCATTGCTACCTTGGAGCTCATGACACCAAAACATCATGTTGTGACCTCAAGTAGGGACTCACCCCACATTCTGTAAAGTCCTGGGGAAAATCATAACTGAAACCTTCTGATCCACTTGACACAATGGATTTCCCCGCCCCTTCATGTCATAAATTAATCTCTAATTTAAGAGAAAGTTTTATAGTAATACACCTCGAGTGTTTTCAGTTTAAGTTAACCAATTTGATTTAGGGCTTCGGATTTTTATCTTTCCATGTTAAGTACAGATCTTCAAATATCACTTGACTATCATAAATTCCCAGTTCTCAGGTGAGGAATTATAGGTGTGGTCTCAACCCTCCATTACACTCTTTCGCAGTGGGGTGTGAAACAATCAATTCAAAATCCATCACTGAATATTTTGGAAATTGATATTTAGGATTTCTAGTCTAGATTTTATAGTATCATTGCACATAAACCATCTGTTAACATTTATTGTGCCAGATACAAGTTGAAAACAGATGTTTTAGGGTTAGATAAGGCAGGTTCCAGACATATGCATGTTATTTCAGCAAGGGGGCAACGCTGCAGAAATATCACAATGGTCCACTCGTTATCTAAAGGTACTTTATTTGAATTAGTAACACTGAATTTTGCCAATTATTAGTTAATTATATACTGTCTTAAATGCAACTAATTCCTGTTATGGGATTACCAGATGAGCAAAACTGCTATGGATCTGCTGGCCTTGTCCTTTGAGATCTAAGTGGTTGTAGGTTTATAAGTTGCTGCCTAAGAATTTTTGGTGAATCTCTGCAATGCATCTTTAGATCGTACATACTGCTGTTACTGAGCTTTAGCGGTGGAGGGAGTGAGTGCATGTGGATGTCATGCCAATCAAACAGCTAGCATGCTCTGGATGGTGTCAAGCTTCTTGTGTTGTTGGAACCCCACCATTCCAGCCAAGGGGTGAGCGTACCATCGCCATTTTCGCGTGTGTCTTGGAGATGGTGAACAGAGTTTGGAGGTGAGTTGCTCGCCACAGTATTCCTAGTCTCTGACCTGCTCTTGTAGCCACTCTGTGTTGGTGTGGTATGTCCTGTTGAGTTTCTGGTCAATGGTAACCCTCAGGGTTTTAATAGAGGGAAATTCAGTGATGGACATTTATGTCAAGGGATGGTTGTTAGATTGTCTCTTATTGCAGATGGTCTTTAACTGGGGTTGTACAAATATTTCTTGCCACAAACCTGTGTATTAGTCAGCCCTTGCTGCATTTAAACATAGTTTGCTTCAGTATCTGAAGAGTTCCAAATAGTGCTGAACATTGGGGATGTTCAGCAGTGAGTACACTTTCTGACTTTATAATGGAGGGAAGGTCATTGATGAAATGGCTGAAGATTAGTGGAACCAGGACAGTACCCTTTAGGAACTTCTGCAGAGATGTCCTGGAGCTGAAATGACTGACCTACTACAACCACACCCAGCTTCCTGCTTCCCAGGTATGACGCCAGAGGAGAATTTGCCCCCAATAACCAATGATTCCAATTTTGCTCAGCCTCCTTGGTGCCACAAATGCGGCTCTGAAGACAAGACATGTTACCTCACCTCCCCTCTGGAATTCAGCTCTTTTGTCTGCGTTTGAACCAAGGCTGTAATGACCTCAAGAGCTGAGTGGCCCTGGCAGAGCCCAAACTCTGCATCACTGAGCAGGTTATTGCTGAGCAGATGCTGCTTGTTAGAATTGTTGATGACCATTTCCATCACTTTAATAGGGCAGGAAATAGCCAGGTTGGATCGGTTCTGCTTTGTGTACACGACATATCTGAGCAATTTTCTGTATTGTCGGGTTGGTGCAAGAATATTGTCAGGCCCATAATCTTTGCAGTATCCAGTGCTTCTAACCGTTCCTTGGTATCGTGTGGAATGAATCAAATTAATTAAAGACTTGTATTTACAATGTTGGGGACCGCTGGAGAATGCCAAAATGGATCATCCACGCCTGACTGAAGATTTCTGCAATTGGTTCAGCCTGAATTTTTGCACTAATGTGTTGGGCTCTTCCATTACTGATGATAGGGATACATGAGAGTGTTCTCCTGCAGCAAGCGTTTTTTTAAATAAAAGATTTTCCACCATCATTTACGACTGGATGTGACAGGACTACAGAATGTAGATCTCATTCACTGGTTGTGGGATCGCTTAGCTCTGCCTATCACTTGCTGTTTATGTTGTTTGGTCCACAAGTAGTCCCGTTTGATAGCTTCACCAGGTTGGCACTTCACTTTTAGGTCCACCTGATGCTGCTTCAGGGATGCCCTCCTGCACTCTCCATTGAACCCGGGCTGGTCTCCTGGTTTGATGCTAATGGTTGAATGTGTGATATGACAAACCATGAGATTACCAATTGAGGAGTACAATTCTGCTGCTGATGATGGCCCACGGTGCCTCATTGATGCCCGGTCTCAAGTTCTTAAATTGGCTCAAACATTTGTCCCATTTTGCATCGTGACCTTTAAGTGCTATTTTTCCTGTAAGAACTGTTCACCTTAAGGGCTGTTATCATTGGTGGAGTAGCCCAAATTTCTCAATTAACAAAATCAATTCCACAATTATCTATGAAACTGACAGTTAACTCGTAGCATTTAGCTGTGAAGGCAAGTGCCATGAGTATAATACTGGAAAAGCACAGCAGGTCAGGCAGCATCTGAGGAGCAGGAGATTCGATGTTTTGTGCCTAAGCCCTTCATCAGCAATGAGGCTTGTGGGTCGAGGGGCTGAGCGATAAATGGGAGGGGCTGGGGTTGGAGTACAGTAGCTGGGAAAGCGATAGGTGGAGGAAAGTTGGGGAGAAGGTGATAAGTCAGAGGGGGAGTTATGGACCGGTCTGGAGGGCAGTGCCAAGTTGGAGGCTTGGGACTGGGATAATGTGGGGTAAGGTGAAATGAGGAAGCTGTGGAAATCCACATTTATCCCGTGTGGTTTCAGGGTCCCAAGGCAGAATATGAGGCGTTCCTCTTCCAGACCTCGGTTTGGAGGTGGATGAGGTGCAGGACGTGCATGTCTTTGATGGATTAGATGGGAGTGTTGAAGTGTTCAGCCACGGGGCAGTGGGGTTGGGTGCGGGTGTCCCAGAGACCTTCTCTGAAATGATTCGCAAGAAGGCGTCCCGTCTATCTGATGTTGAGGAGACCACATCGGATGCAACGGATGCAATAGATGACATTGATAGAGGTGCAGGTAAATTTCTGATGGATGTGGAAGGATCTATTGGGGCCTTGGACGGAGGTGCGGGGAGTGGTGTGGACACGGGTTTTGCACTTCCTGCTGTAGGAACTCGACACCGCCCTCAGGACCCGTCCCTCACTCCCCACTCTGACTGATCACCTTCTCCCTTACTTTCATCAACCTATTGCTTTCCCAGCTACCTTCCCCCAGACTTCACCCCTTCCCATTTATCTCTCAGCCCCGACCCACAAACATCATTCCTGATGAAGGGCTTATACCCGAAACGTCAATTCTCCTGCTCTTCAGATGCTGCCTGACCTGCTGTGTTTTCCAGCACTCCATTCTTGACTCTGATCTCCAGCATGTGCGGTCCTTATTTTCTCCTCCCTGCAAGTCTACTTTATCCACACTTTTCATGATCAGACATTTTCCTTTCCTGTCGCTGGGTTTCATAACAAAAGTCACCAAAAGGAAATACACCAAACAATAAAGAGTATAAAATTTCTAATCACTTGTAACTGAGTAAAAGTAAAGTCACCATAGCCCTGGAAGGCAGTAGGGCTGCTCTGTCATGACAGAAAAAGTGGTGGTTTAACCTGAGGGTCACCGCACCTCAGGTGAGGGACAAGTTTGAAAAGATGGAGCCTCAGCCGATGCAGGAATTGAGCCTGCGCTGTTGGCATCACAGCATTGCAAACCAGCAATCCAGCCAACCGAGCTAAACAACCTTTATTATAGCATGTGCAACAACATGGGAGAGAAAAAGGGTTTCACCAAGCAAGGGTATGGAGCATCAACCAACAATAAAAGAAAATGATGATTCTCAAAAAACAGATAGCCAGTTAGACTCAGATGTACAAATTGGAGACAGGCCCTTTGGTCCAATTTATCCTTGCTGACCAGATATTCTAAATTAATCTAGTCTCATTTGGCCCATATCCCTTTAAACCCTTCCTTGTTTTAGGCTGAGTAACTCGTGGGTTAATTTGCCCAATTATCTTACTCATCCAGAAGATACTGCTACCATCCTAAAGATGGGAAATAAGCAAGGTATTAATGGGAGCAAAGATGTTATAACAGTCTCTCTGACAAGGGACAAATTGTTTTGTTCATCCTTCGATAGTTTGAAATTTTTAAACCTTCTGGTCTACCATCATCTTTGCAGTTTTGTGCATCTTTTCTTTCAATTTGATGTACCTCATAATTCCCTCACCTATGCACCACTGTTCATCCTGCATTTCTTTTACAAGTCTATAGATATTGTTGAGAATTATAAAATAACTGAATATATTCTTCTGCTTTAACATTCTAACTGTAGTCCCATTCCAGTTTAGCTAACTGCTACTTTATACCCTTGTGACTGCCTTTAAATTTGGATACTAGTTGAAGAAGCAAATTCCTCACCCTAAAACTAAATTCTATCACGCTGCATTGAATCTTACCAAAAGGGTCGCTTATTTTGAGCTCATTAATCAATCACATTATCAGAATATCCCTGATTGGTTCCAGAGCATCTGTTCTGAGAAATTATAGAGAGCAGTCAACCTCAAATTGCTTCAGAAGGTAACATAAGCTGAGTGTACAATACTATTTTAACTAACAGAGAACCCTCTGCATACCAGGATTCTGTTAGATCCCCAAAATTACTCAGAGCATTGAATCCCTATGTTGTGGAAACAGGCCCTTCAGCCCAACAAATCCGCACCAACCCTCCGAAGCGTATTCCAATCAAACCTATTCCTCAACATTTACCCCTGATTAATGCACGGAAGCTGTGCATCGCTGGACACTATGAGCAAATTAGCATGATCAATTCACCGAACCTGCACTTCTTTGGATTGTAGGAGGAAACCACTTGGATCACATTTTGCTTTTGAAATCAGAGGCCCCTATTCAACCCATCACAACTGTGCCACCTTTTTAAAATAGCTACTTGGCTAGCCCCCCACTTTCACAGTGTTGCAAATAATTTCTATTTGCAAGTATTCAAATTAATTTTGGAAATTAACAGTGAATCAGCTGCCACCTCCTTTCCAGATGATCTCAGCTCTTCTTTGAAACAGCAAAACCCAATCAGAACATTGAAGCATCACATGCTCGGTCACTGTAATATGATGTGTTTTTTAAACATAACGCTGAGCAAAAGTTAATTTAGGGCAAAATGGAGAACTCGAAGAGAAAGGTGAACCACCCGTGGGTAAGAAAGGCAGTCAAGGGCAGTACCCACAAGGAAAAAATGACATAGCAGCGGATGACTAAAAAGGGAGAAAACTGACCATGTAATTAAATTGACAAGAAACAAAAACGAATGGCAAGAGTTGTCCAGGTGTATTAAAAATGGAGTATCTAAAGTCAGCATCGAACCCTTGGAGGTTCTGACTCTGGAATTGATAATGGGTGCAGGGAAACAGCAGATAATTTAAACCGATATTTTACATAGGTCTTCATGAAGGAGGATACCGTTATCATCCTAAAGGTAGCAAATAAGCAAGTTACTCATGGGAAGTAAAATGTTCTAACAGTCTTTGTCACAAGGGACAAAGTATTGACCAACTAATAGGACTAAAGGCAGACAGGACCTAATGGCCTGGATCAAACATTTTTAAGGCAACTGGCTGCAGAGACATTTAAGGCATCGATTGGAATATTCCAGAATCAAGGAATACAGGGAACATCCAGTGGATTGATGAGCCTGTTCAAGAAGGAAAGGAAGACAGAACTCAGGAAACTATAGACTAGATTAGATTATTTACAGTGTGGCCCAATACGTCCCTACCGACCCGCCGAAGCACAACCCTCCCAGACCCATTCCCCTATATTCACCCCTTCACCTAACACTACGGGCAATTTAGCATGGCCAATTCACCTAACCTGCATGTTTTTGGATTGTGGGAGGAAACCGGAGCAAACCCACGCAGTCACGGGGAGAATGTGCAAATTCTACACACGCCTGAGGCGGGAATTGAAGCTGGGTCTCTGGCACTGTGAGGCAGCAGTGCTAACCACTGTGCCACCGTGCCACCCAGTTAGTTAGTTTAATATGTTTTGGTAATATGACAGAGTTGAATATAATAGTCAGAAATAGCAGGACATTTTGAAAAGCTTATCCTGAAACATGGTAGACTGGGTTTTGTGAAAGAGAAATGGTATTTGACAAATTTGCGAAGTTCATTGAGGAGATAACAGACAGAGCTGATAAAGGGCAAGCAAATGATGTTCTGCATTTGGATTCAAAAATGCAGATGATAAGGTGCTCTTTAAAAGTTAATTGCACAATATAGGAGCTCACCGTATTGGGGTAATGTATTAGTATGGACTGAGGATTGGTTAACCACACTGGCTGTTGCTGAGACCTCACTTGGAGTACTGTATACAATGTTAGCTCCCATATTTAATAAAGGATAAACCAGCATTCGAGACCATTCAATAAAGATTCACTTAGCTGCTTCAAGGATGAAAAGGTGGACCTATCAAGAATAGCTAAACAGGTTAGGTCATTATTCAATAGAATCTCAACAAATAAGGGGTGACCTTGTGGAAACAAGATTCTGAGGAGCTTGACGGGGTAGATATTGACTAGATCTTCTAGCACCAGTGAAGTCTCAAATCAGGGGACATTACAGAAGGGAACATTCATTTTAAAACAAAATGTAAAGATTTTTTTTTCTCTCAGTGAATTGCAAGAATTTTCCAGCCCAAGGAATTGTGAAAGCTAAATGTGGTAGGCGAATGGGTCTTGGTTTACTCTTTGGAGGGTCAGTGTGGCTTGTTGGGCTGAAGGGCCTGTTTCCACAGAGTAGGGAATCTGTGATTCTAGACAATAGACAATAGGTGCAGGAGCAGGCCATTCTGCCCTTTAAGCCTGCACCGCCATTCAATATGATCATGGCTGATCATTCCTAATCAGTATCCTCTTCTTGCCTTATCTCCATAACCCTTGATTCCACTATCCTTGAGAGCTCTATCCAACACTTTCTTAAATGAATCCAGAGACTGGGCCTCCACTACCCTCTGGGGCAGAGCATTCCACACAGCCACCACTTTCGAGGAGAAACGTCTTCATCCAATCTCTGTCCTAAATGGTCTACCCCGTATTTTTAAGCTGTGTCCTCTGGTTCGGCACTCACCCATCAGCAGAAACATGTTTCCTGCTGCCAGAGTGTCCAATCCTTTCATAATCTTATATGTCTCAATCAGATCCCTTCTCAGTCTTCTAAACTCAAGGGTATACAAGTCCAGTCGCTTCAGTCTTTCAGTGTAAGGTAATCCCGCCATTCCAGGAATTGACCTTGTGAATCTACGCTGCACTCCCTCAATAGCCAGAAGGTCTTTCCTCAAATTTGGAGACCAGAACTGCACACAGTACTGCAGGTGTGGTATCACCAGGGCCCTGTACAGCTGCAGAAGCACCTCTTTGCTTCTACACTCAATTCCTCTTGTTATGAAGGCCAGCATGCTATTAGGTTCTTCACTACCTGCTGTACCTGCATGCTTGCTTTCATTGACTGGTGTACAAGAACACCCAGATCTCTCTGTACTGCCCCTTTACCTAAATTGATTCCATTTAGGTAGTAGTCTGCCTTCCTGTTCTTGCCACCAAAGTGGATAACCATACATTTATCCACATTAAACTGCATCTGCCATGCATCTGTCCACTCACCTAACTTGTCCAGGTCACCCTGTAATCTCCTAACATCCTCATCACATTTAACCCTGCCACCCAGTTTTGTATCATCAGCAAATTTGCTAATATTATTGCTGATGCCATCTTCTATATCATTAACAAATATTGTAAAAAGCTGCGGTCCCAGCATGGATCCCTACGGTACCCCACTGGTCACTGCCTGCCATTCCGAAATGGAGCCGTTTATCACCTTGGTTATGGAGAGAGATAGGTGCGCACAACAAGGTAGATTTTACAATTGGGGAAGGGAAATTATGATGCTGTAAAACAGGATTTGAGGAGCATACGTTGGGAGCATAGGCTGTCAGGGAAGGATGTGGTGGAAATGTGGAACTTTTTCAAAGAGCAGATACGACGTGTCCTTGATATGTATGTACCTATCAGGCAGGAAAGAAATGGTCGTGTGAGGGAGCCTTGGTTGACGAGGGAGGTTGAATGTCTAGTAAAGAAGAAGAAGGAGGCTTACATAAGGTTGAGGAAACAGGGTTCAGACAGAGCAGTGGAGGGATACAGGATAGCCAGAAGGGACCTGAAGAAAGGGATTAGGAGAGCTAAGAGAGGGCATGAAAAATCCTTGGCGGATAGGATCAAGGATAACCCCAAGGCATTTTATGCGTATGTGAGAAACCTGAGAATGACGAAAACGAGGGTAGATCCGATCAAGGACAGTAGTGGGAGACTGTGTATTGAGTCGGAAGAGACAGGAGAGGTGTTGAACAAGTACTTCTCATCAGTATTTACGAACGAGAGGGACCGTATTGTTGAAGAGGAGAGTGTGAAATGGACTGTTAAGCTAAAAGAGATACCTGTTAGGAAGGAAGATGTGTTGGACATTTTGAACAACTTGAGGATAGACAAGTCCCCCTGGCCTGACGGGATATATCCTAGAATTATGTGGGAAGCAAGAGAGGAAATTGCAGTACCGTTGGCAATGATCTTCTCGTCTTCACTGGCAACGGGGGTGGTACCAGGGGACTGGAGAGTAGCGAATGTTGTGCCCCTGTTCAAAAAAGGGAATAGGGATAACCCCAATTACAGGCCAGTTAGTCTTACTTCTGTGGTAGGCAAAGTAATGGAAAGGGTACTGAGGGATAGGATTTATGAGTATCTGGAAAGACACTGCTTGATTAGGGACAGCCAGCACGGATTTGTGAAGGGTAGGTCTTGCCTTACAAGTCTTATTGAATTCTTCGAGGAGATGACCAAGCATGTGGATGAGGGTAGAGCAGTCGATGTAGTGTACATGGATTTTAGTAAGGCATTTGATAAGGTTCCCCATGGTAGGCTTATGCGGAAAGTCAGGAGGCATGGGATAGAGGGAAATTTGGCCAATTGGATAGAAAACTGGCTAACCGGTAGAAGGCAGAGAGTGGTGGTAGATGGTAAATATTCAGCCTGGAGCCCAGTTACAAGTGGAGTTCCACAGGGATCAGTTCTGGGTCCTCTGCTGTTTGTAATTTTTATTAATGACTTAGATGAGGGAGTCGAAGGGTGGGTCAGTAAATTTGCAGATGATACGAAGATAGGTGGAGTTGTGGACAGTGAGGAGGGCATTTGTCATTTGCAAAGGGACCTAGATATGATGCAGAGCTGGGCTGAGGATTGGCAGATGGAGTTCAACCCTGCCAAGCGTGAGGTTGTCCATTTTGGAAGAACAAATAAGAATGCGGAATACAGGGTTAATGGTAGGGTTCTTAGTCAGGTGGAGGAACAGAGGGATCTTGGGGTCTATGTACATAGATCTTTGAAAGTTGCCACTCAAGTGGATAGAGTTTGTAAGAAGGCCTATGGAGTATTATCGTTCATTAGCAGAGGGATTGAATTCAAGAGTCGTGAAGTGATGTTGCAGCTGTACAGGACTTTGGTTAGGCCACAGTTGGAGTACTGTGTGCAGTTCTGGTCGCCTCACTTTAGGAAAGATGTGGAAGCTTTGGAGAGGGTGCAGAGAAGATTTACCAGGATGTTGCCTGGAATGGAGAGTAGGTCGTACGAGGATAGGTTGAGAGTTCTCGGCCTTTTCTCGTTGGAACGGCGAAGGATGAGGATGAGGGGTGACTTGATAGAGGTTTATAAGATGATCAGAGGAATAGATAGAGTAGACAGTCAGATACTTTTTCCCCGGGTACAACAGAGTGTTACAAGGGGACATAAATTTAAGGTGAAGGGTGGAAGGTATAGGGGAGATGTCAGGGGTGGGTTCTTTACCCAGAGAGTGGTGGTGGCATGGAATGCGCTGCCCGTGGGAGTGGTAGAGTCAGAATCATTGGTGACCTTTAAGCGGCATTTGGATAGGTACATGGATGGGTGCTTAATCTAGGTTAGAAGTTCAGCACAACATGGTGGGCCAAAGGGCCGGTTCTGTGCTGTATTGTTCTATGTTCTATGTTCTATGTACCCTTGTTTCCTATCAGCCAACCAATTTTCAATCCAGTCTAGTACTTTGCCCCCAATACCATGCACCCTAACTTTGCTCACTAACCTCCGATGTGGGACTTTATCAAAAGCTTTCTGAAAGTCCAGGTATACTACATCTACTGGATCTCCCTCGTCCATCTTCAGAGTTACATCCTCAAAAAATTCAAGAAGATTAGTCAAGCATGATTTCCCCTTCATAAATCCATGCTGACTCTGTCCTATCCTTTTACTACTATCCAGATCTGCCGTAATTTCATCCTTTATCATAGACTGCAGCATCTTTCCCACCACTAAGGTCAGATTCTATCTCAAATTATTTTAAAAGAGGGCAGATACATTTTTGAAACATTGAGCAGTTGAGGGCCATGCGAATCAAGCATAAAAGAGGTGTTGAGGCCTGGGTTGGCCCAGCCATGATCTGACAGAATGGGGGAAACAAGCTGAAGGGGATGAATGCCGTACTCATGCTCTGATTCCTTGAGCCTCCATTTCATGCTTTTTGTCTCCAAAGAAGAGCATGATACAATGTGCTAAAGATCTCAGATGTTGTGAAAATGGGGTGTTTATGTACTGATTCAGATGGCATTGATTCATCAATCACAGCGATACAGACATGAGTAGGAAGGGAATTCCCTCCATGAATAAAGGAAATCTACTGCAGAGCTCACACAAAGGGAATTCTTCCCTTCAGAGCAGAAAAGTGTGTTGCTGCAAAAGCACAGCAGGTCAAGCAGCATCCAAGGAGCAGGAGAATCGACGTTTTGGGCATAAGCCCTTCTTCAGGAATGAGGCTGGTGGGCCAAGTAGGCTAAGATAAAGGGTAGGGAGGAGGTACTTGGGGGAGGGGCATTGGGAGTGCGATAGGTGGAAGGAGGTCAAGGTGAGTGTGATAGGCTGGAGAGGGGGTGGGCGTGGAGAGGTCAGCAAGAAGATTGTAGGTCAAGAAGGCGGTGCTGAGTCTGAGGGTTGGGACTGAGATAAGGTGCGTGCAGGGGAAATGGTTGGGGCTGATATAAGGTGGGGGGAGGGGAAATGCACGAAACGTTGATTCTCCCGCTCCTTGGATGCTGCCTGACCTGCTGCGCTTTTCCAGCAACACATTTTTCAGCTCTGATCTCCAGCATCTGCAGTCCTCACTTTCTCCAATTGTTCCCCTCAGTAAACTCTCCCATCACATTACCCAACATATCAGCTCAAGCAGGATGCACTGCGCATGCTCTTGCCAACAAAGGGACCCCGGGTGATTGATGTCAGCACGGGACCAATGGAAGGACGGTGGGCGGAGCTGGAGGTCCTGGCTGGGCGGTTGGTCCTCCAACCAATCAAAGTGAATGATGGGCGGAACTGGACTAAACCACGTGATCACCCTTACGCGCGGCGCAGAGTCGATGTAATGAATACTCGGGAAGTTATGGAGCGAAAGGATACGGTAAGGAAAGAAATAAACTGTGTTCCTATGAGAGGCGAAGTTTTATAAACAAATTGTGCACGTCGGAAAACACAAATTTGAACGTCCCAGTCCCGTGTTTGCAGTCAACGGGGAATTGCCTCAGCGCAGCTTCAGGGCTGAGTGAGCGCCGCCATCTTTATTCGGGGCAACGATTCACTGGACACGTGCGGAGCCGCCATCTTTGTAGGGGGCAAAGGGGCAGCGTTTCTCTGGTAAAAGTCATAGGGCAGGATTTACACAGAGCATATTCAAACCTAGAGAGATGGGTGTTTATTTCTGGATTTGTTTCGTCATTCAATTAAATGATTTGGATGTCAACATAGGAGGTATAGTAAATAAGTTTGCAGGTCATACAAAATTGGAGGTATTGTGGACAGGGAAGAAGGTTACCTCAGAGTGCAATGGGATATTGATCAGATGGGGTTTAATTTAGATAAATGTGAGGTGCTGCATTTTGGAAAAGCAAATCAGGGCAGGACTTATACACTAAATGGCAAGGCCCTGGAGAATCTTGCAGAACAAAGAGACCTTGGACTGCAGGTTCATAGTGTTAAAAACAAAATCAATAAAATTTAGACGCGACCACCAAAACTGGAAACGAGACCCATTTATTCTACGATCTTGCAAGAATCTGACTCCAGTTGTACAGAACAATTGAAGTGAGGAAAAATTCAAATTACTACACCAGTTGTATCTTTGAGTTGCGTGAGGTCATCTCTACCGACTATGACTGGCTCCTATACTACCCAATCTTTTTTTATTGATTTCTATTAATGCCTAGCTATGCTCCACCCTTATTGCCCCCTTCTCTCCAAGTTGGCAACTTTCCCCTCTGTAAGTGCTGACACAAGGCTAAACCGCTATCTTGATGTTCCTTCTCACTTGTCCATTGACCATTATCCATAGGTACATCATGATCTGGTTCAACATTTTGTATCAACTCTCCTGGCACATTCCATCCCTGCATATTTCATTGTCTTGTATAGCTCAAGCATTTTGGTTATGTCAGCGTTTTGCTGAAAACACAAGTTTTAAACAAAACTGATTTGAACTTTATTTTAAACATTGAACTTATTTGAAACTTATAATAATTACACACAAAAATTAGTATTTAATTAACCATAATTATAGATTCTCTTCCCTAAATACTTATAGAGTTAATAGTTCTCTTGCTGTACCCCTTTTTCTATATCTGCAAAAACAACACTTTTCCCCATTTCTAACAATAGTTCATTGCCAGTCAAGTTGCACATGGATAGGATAGTGAAGGAGGTTTTTAGATTAGATTAGATTACTTACAGTGTGGAAACAGGCCCTTCGGCCCAACAAGTCCACACCGCCCCGCCGAAGCGCAACCCACCCATACCCCTACATCTACCCCTTACCTAACACTACGGGCAATTTAGCATAGCCAATTCACCTAACCTGCACATCTTTGGACTATGGGAGGAAGCCGGAGCACCCGGAGGAAACCCACGCAGACACGGGGAGAACGTGCAAACTCCACACAGTCAGTCGCCTGAGGCGGGAATTGAACCCGGATCTCTGGCGCTGTGAGGCAGCAGTGCTAACCACTCTGCCACCGTGCCACCCACTGAGGTGTTCAGTATATTTTCCTTTATTGGTTACAGCATCGAATATAGGATGTGGGAGGTCATGTTGCTGTACAGGACATTGGTTAGGCCACTTTGGAATATTGTGTGCAACTCTGGCCTGCCTCCTATCAGAAGGGTGCTGTTAAAGTTGAAAGGTTTCAAAAAAAGATTTACAAGGATGTTGCGAGGTTTGGAGGATGTGCTACAGGGTGAGGCATGAAAGGCTGAGGCTGTTTTTCCGGACTACCATAGGCTGAGCGGTAATGTTATGGAGGTTTATACAATCATGAGGGGCATGGATAGGGTAAATGAACAAGGTGTTTTTCCTCGGGTAGTGGTGTCCAGATGTAGAGGGCATTGCTTTAGGGTGAACGGGGAAAAATTTCAAAGGGGCCTAAAGGCCAACTCTTTAATGCAGTGGGTGGAATGAGCTGCCAGAGGAAGTAGTGAAGGCTGGTACAATTAAAACATGTTAAAGGCCTCTAAATAGATACATGATATGATTAGGAAGCGTTTACAGGGATATGGGCCAAGTGTTGGCAAATGGGAATAGATTAGGTTAGGCTATCTGGTTGGTATGGATGAGTTAAACCGAAGGGTATGTGTCGGTGCGAGACAGCTCTATGACTGTGGGATCATAACAGCTAATATTGCTCTGATTCACCCCTGGGCTCCCTCATGGCCACTTTGTCAAAACTAGCTTCCTCAGTCTTGAACAATAAGTGTATTTTTGGTCTGTTTAGTATTTTACTATTACTTTATCAGAGATTCTTGTAAGTTAATTTTTCACTGCTGCCCAGCCCCTGACCATGTGCTGCTCTATTATCAGATTATTTTTTTCTAGAAAAACTTTGACAGTCAAGAATTCTTTTTTTCAATAAGCACGTGTATTTTCCTTCCGTTTCTGACTATCAAATTCTGCACCATTTTCATTCCCTGTAATCTGTTTTGCACTCCCTGAAACATCAACTGTGTTCCTCCTTCCACAGATACCAGTGATTAATGCCAAAGCCCTGTTGCCTGTGGAGAGGGTGATGTTTGGCTTTCTTGTACAGCTGCAGTTTGTGTGGTGAAGGTGCTCCCACAATGTGGTTGGGTCAGAGACATTACAGAGTATTCATTACAGCAACAGTGATGATTTGAAGATAATGTCCAAATCAAGAACATGCTTATAATTTCACAAAAATATTATTGGGAACTTTAGACATGAGGCCAGAGAAGGATGATATTAGGTCAGGTGACCAAAACCATTGCCAAATAAGCAGGTTTTGAGGAAAGTCTGAAAGGAGGAAAACAGATCTGTGAGGTTTGGACTGCGAATTTCAGACCTTGTTGCTTTAGCAACTGTAGAAACAGCCACACAGGTGAAATAATGATTTAACAAATCGTTGGGAGTCTCGAACAGAATGGGTTGTCGAGGTCTCAAAGGGTGCGTGATGCAGCGAGCTAGGAATTAAATCAAGGGTGAGAATTTTAAATTGGAGGATGTGGGCCGGGTGCTGACAGGTGAGACTAGATTGGGATATCTGGTTGGCATGGATGGGTTGGATTGAAGGGTCTGTTTCCATGCTGTACATCGCGGTAGCTCTATGTTGTTGATTATGAATAGGAGCCTTTTTATTGATCAACAATTTTTGGTACAAGGGAGTACTTGGGCAGCAGAGATTTAGGTTTTCTTGCGATTACAGGGAGGTTGAATGTGGGAAGCTGGCCAGGAGTGTGGTTGGATAATGAAGTCTGGAGATAATACAAGGCAGATGAGAGTTTATGAGCTGAGATGAGGGTGGAGTCAGCTAGTAATAGTGGTCTTGGACTTGGGACTGAGCTATCACACTCTCCTCACCTCTGGGATTCAGCTGGTTGTCAGGTTGTGAATCAGGGCAGTATCACAATTGGGAGCTGAGTGGCCCTGGTGGAGCCTAAAATGAGTGCCGCTCAGCTGCTGGTTGATAGCCCTGTTGATGACGTCTTCCATCACTTTACTGCTGATCGAGTATGGACTGATAGAAAGAAATTGTCTGGGTTGGATTGCCCTTTGTTTTTTGTGTTGAACATCCCTGTTCTACATTGTTGGTCGATGTCAGTGCTGGAGGGGTACTTGGCTTGGTGGGTGGCAAGTTCTGGAGCACAAGCCATCAGTATTATTGCCAGAATATTGGCAGGGCCCATAGCCTTTGCACTACTTAACCATTT
Organism: Chiloscyllium punctatum; assembly: GCF_047496795.1. Classification (NCBI taxonomy): domain Eukaryota; kingdom Metazoa; phylum Chordata; class Chondrichthyes; order Orectolobiformes; family Hemiscylliidae; genus Chiloscyllium; species Chiloscyllium punctatum. The sequence goes on along the minus strand of NC_092772.1, from coordinate 2,721,174 downwards.
CTTGATGTTATTCAAACTGAATCGAACTGGCTTAAAACTCACATCTGTGATGTTGGAAACCACTGGAGAAGGCTAAGATGGATTATCCACTTGACACGTCTGGCTGCAGATTGCTGCAAATGCTGTCGTCTTATCTGGTGAATGGATGTATGAGGCCCCTCCATCAGTAAGGGTGGAGATATCTGTGATGCTTCCTCCAGTGAGTTGTTTAATTGTCCATCACCGTTCACAACTGGGTATGGCAGAACTGCAGAGCTCCGATTTGTTCCATTGGATGTAGGATCACTTAGCTCTGTTGCTTGCTGCTGATGCTGTTTGAAATGCAGATAGTCCTGTTTGGTAGATTCACCAGGTTGGCACTTCATTTTTAGGTATGCCTGGTGCTGCTCTTGGCATGCCCTCCTTTACTGTACATTGTGATGGGTGAGAGCGGGATTTACAAACCCATGAGATTATAGATTGTGCTGGAGTACAGTTCTGCTGCTGTTGATGTCCCACAGTGCCTCAGAGATACCCAGTTTGAGATCCTACATCTCTTCAAAGTCTATCCCGTTTAGAACGGTGATAGTGTCACTCAACACAATGGAGGTTTTTCTCAACTTTAAGGCAAGACTTCTGTCTCCAAAAGGAATGTGTGATGGTCGCTCTTACCAATACTGTCATGGACAGATATATCTGCAGCTGGTCAATTCATAACAATGAGATCAAGTATGTTTTCCCCTATTGTTGGTTCCCTCAGCACCCGCTGCAGACTCAGTTGAGCAGCTATATTCTTTAGGACCTGACCAGCTCAGTCAGTAATTCTGTTGCAGAGTTAGTCTCGATTGTGGACATTGAAATCCTGTACCCAGAGTACATTTGACGCCATTTTATTGCCTCAGTGCTTCCTCCAAATGTTGTTGAACATGAAGGAGAAGTGATTCATCCTCCAAGGGAGGACGGTACGTGGTAATCAGCAGGAGCCATGATACTTCCTGGTCACCGGAGTCAATGCTGAGTACTCCCAGGGCAAATCCTCCCTGTCTGTACACCACTGTGCCACCACCTCTGCCTGGTCTGTCCTGCCGGTGGGACAGGACATATCCAGAGATTTTAGGAGAAAGTGAAGACTGCAGATGCTGGAGATCAGAGTCGAGAGTGTGGTGCTGGAAAAGCACAGCAGATCAGGGTGATGAAGGGCTTAGGCTCGAAACGTCGATTCTCCTTCTCCTCGGATGCTGCCTGACCTGTTGTGCTTTTCCATCACCCCACACTCTATCTAGGGATGGTGATGGTGGTGTCTGGTCATTGTCTGTAAGGGGTTACTCTGTGAGTATGACTATGTCAGGCTATCCCTTGATTGGTCTGTGAGACAGCTCTGCACATTTTGGCCCCAAAATCCAGATGTTAGTGAGGAGGACGTTGCACCATCGAGAGGGCTGATTCTGTGGTTGTATTAAATGGTGCCTTGATAGATACCAAGCGGTCTATCCAGTTTCATTCCTTTGTTGAGACTTTGCAGTGATTAATACAGTGAGTAGCTTGTTGGGCGACTGTCGGGTTGGCAGGGCTTTTTTCGCCATTGACAATGGTTCCATGGAGATCAGGAAATTCCTAATTCCAGTTATTTTTTTCTTGAATTCAGACTCCACCATCTGCCAAGATGGGATTCGAACCAGGACTTCAGTCGTTTGTTTTAATATTCTGGATAAAAGTTAAATACATCAGGTTTGTTCACTCACTTCAAATATCACTTACCCAGGTTTTTATTTCTTTGTGAAACACTGTCCATCGTCCTGTCTCCTCCAACATTCTCTCCAATAACAAGAGTTTGGAGCACATGTAGTTTCTCTGTCACTAAGACTGAGATAATCCGATCTGCTGCTTCCCTCCCTCCCACTAACCCACTGAGTCAAAGTGCATCACGTAGTGTTCCTGGTTTTTGTCCTAAACTTACATCTTTGTCCAATTTCATGTCAAGCCTTATCAGAGCTCATCTTGACCCTTTACTCTAATCTAACTAAACTACAGACTTTCCAACTCTCTTTCCTCCTCCTCCTTATCAGTCCCCCTCACCGATTCACAGATATTGTTCCTTGTTCTGTCTTTTCTGGTTTTGCCCTTCTCTTCCAAAATCCTGCTCCATCTCCACTCTCCAACTCCTTTCTGAATTTCTTGTATTTGGTGTCCTTGGTCCCTCCTGTATCTCACATACAATACCAGGAAGTGTCATTGTGCAAAAGCACCGTGTTAGGTTTCACATGTACACTGACGATGCCCAGCTCTCCCTCCCCATCATCCCTCTCCATTACTCCAATGTTACTCAGTTATCAAACTGCTTACCACATTCCCACTACTTGATTAGCTGCAGTTTCCTCCAATGAAACATTGTACTGGTTAAACCCATTGCCTTACAAATTCCTTTCCCTTATTGCTGAGCTCCTCCCTCTCACTGGGAACTGTCTGAGGTAGAACTACACTCTTCACAATATTCCTCTCATATCTGACCCCAAGCTGACCTTCTGATCAGACATCTACACAATCAAAAACATCAGGAATTCCAATCTCTTGAACGTTGTTTGTCGCCTCACCCCAGCTCCATTGCTACTGAAACCCCTTACCCGCGTCGGTGTCGCCTTAAACTTGATGAATCTGAAACGGAACCCTTGATTCCGTGATGGGAAATATCCTCTCACTATTTATCCTGTCAAACCCCTGAAGAATCTGGTGGTGGAGTTTGATTGTAGGTGGTGGAAATGGCAGAGGATGATGTGTTTTATCTGGGTGGATGGTAAGGATTTGGGGAGGGTTCTATCCTTGCAGTTGGAAGTGTGGATTTCAAAGACAGAGGTGCGGGAAGTGGAGGAAACACATTCGATTGTATTGACTACGTGGGAGGGGAAATTGCAGTCCTTGAAAAACGGGGCAATTTGGTATGTTCAGGCTTTACTGGAACACAGCAGTAAGCGTTAGACAGAGATGTTGGCCAGGGAACAGGCTCGTGTGTTAAAGTGGCAGGCAGCTGGAAGTTCGGGGTTTGTTTTTGCAGCAGAACGTAGATCATCAGTCGCCATTTCCGCCACCTCCACTGAGATGCTGCCAGACACAGGTTCCTGTCCCCTCCATTAACAGCTATGCACCCCCCCAGCCAGAACGTAATCCACTCCTTTGTCTTTCCAAATGTTCAAGTCTCTCTTTGGGTTCTGTCCCTGCCTGTTATTTACTCTTTAACCCCTATCTCCTGCAATACAAAGATCTGCAGGTTAGTTGAATTGGCCAAGCTACATTTCCCATAATATTCAGGGATGTGTAGGTTAGGTGCATTAGTCAGGAGAAATGTAGAGTAATAGGGTAGGGGAATGGGTCTGGGTGGGATACTCTTCGGAGGAACGCTGTGGACCTTTTGGGCCAAATGGCCTGTTTCCACACTGTCAGGATTCCAGTTTTCCCAGCTCCCATCGGTTCTGAGGAAGGGCCACTGGACAGATTTCTGTTCCCAGATGCTGCCAGACCTGCTGAGCTTTCCCAGCACCATCTGCTTGTTTTTCCTGATTGACACCATCAATACACCTTCTGGGTTTAATTCAGACAGGGGGAGGATCCCACCACTGACCTCACAATGGGGTCCAGCTGATTGATGGCAGCTTCAGACCAATAGGAAAAGGTCGAGGGACTGGTGGACCAAGTGGAACCAGCTGGTCATCCAAACAATGGGAGTGATTGAGGGGCGTGGCCAATGGGATGACACGTCACTAGTAATTCTGCTGATGCAGTGCCACGTGACACGGCCGTTGGTGAATGTGGGAGTCGCAAACAGGGAAGGGGAGAGTGGCCTCGGAGACGGAGATAATGAGTCACTTTAGACTGGGAAGTTTTAATTACTCTGTGCGGTTCGTTAGTCTGAATTAGAAACTCTGGGTCCCGTGTTTGCAGCAGATGGGAAAACGGCTGCGGCCCTCAGGCGGTGATAGGACCTGGGTTATGGTCGCCATCTTTATTCGGGGCAAGGTACAGGTGAGGCGCATGTGCATGTCCCCTTCCTAGTAGTGGGGTGCGATTTGAAGAGAGGCATTTACACATCAAGCACATACCAAGAGAAAAGTATGTCTTTACTATTGTTCCTGCACTGACTGTGAGTTTTGTTTTGTGAATTCATTTCATAGGATATTAAATCAGAATAATTGAGGCTGGGATGTCAAAGCAAATTTTTGCAGTCAATGGAGTCATCAGGATCTGAACATCATTGGCATTTAACTGTGGAAGGAGAAGGGTTTGTTCTGTTTGCGGGAAAATATTTTTGTTAAGCAGAAAGATGTACAAATTCGTGGTTGGATCACCCTTTGGGTATGCGCTGCCTCCTGGGCCCTGCAGCTGAGGAAGGAGATATTGGCCTGAGAGGGAGCACGTATTTATCCAAGCTACACCTCGTCTCTTTTTAAGAACTGTCAGATTTCGATCCAATCACCCACTTCATGATGTTAACCTATAAACTCTTTATTTTCAATCACCTGCAAACTTCTCATTAAAACTCCTTTTGGACTCAAATTCCAGCACCTTTCCAGGTGGAATGTTCCAGATTCTACCAACTGTCCATTCATCCAGAAACTGCTGAGGTCCATGTTGACTCTGGGGTTACAAAGGGCTGAATTGAAAGATGAGGTGCTGTCCCTGAGCTCCCATTGAGATGCATTGGAACAGGACAGGAGGCTGAGGGCAGTGTAGGTGTGAACAGACAATGAAAATGACAGGGCTGCACTGTGAGGGCTGCTTGGCTCAATGAGTGTGTTTTAGAGTTGGGTGAAAACAGAGGGAGATGAGACAGGGAGAAGGTGATGCTGAAACTCAGTTTTGGTTCAGGCCATTCAGAAACTCACATGATCCCAATGGGAACAGCCAATTTTTAAGTGATACCTGCGGAGTATTTCTTAACAGTTTTTAAAGTAAAGCATAACAGGCTAAGTAAAGATTGGTGCTTTTGATTTTAATAGAAATGTTTGTGTGAAGGAAGGTTGCTAGTTCATTTAAATTCTCTTAATGGGAGTAACTAAATGAATAAAGAGAGACATTGAGATAGGAGCCCTCAGATCCGTGGTGTGCTACTCTTGCACAATGTGGGAAATAAGGGCCGCTTCCAGTATCCCTGACGGCTATGTATGCAGGAAGTGGACCCAAATGCAGCTACTGGGAAAGTGCTTTTCAGAGCTGGAGCTGTGAGTGGAGTCACTGTGGAGCATCTGCAATACTGAGAATGTTATGGTCAGCACGTTTAGTGAGCTAGTCACACTGCAGGTGAGGGTTACACAGGCAGAAAGGGAATGGGTGACCATCAGATCAATAAAATAGATAGGAAGGGTGTGCAGGAGTGCAGGAGTCCCCAGTGGTTATCCCCTTCTCAAACAGGTACACATATACCACTTGGGATTCTGTTGGGAGGTTACGGGTGGAGTAGCCTCTCAGGAAATCAGCAACAGTCAGGTTCGTGACACCACAGAAAGGTCTGCTGCACAGAGTGGGAGGAAAGAGAGTGGCAGGGCTAGAGTGACAGGGGATTCAATAGTCGATGCACAGACAGGCACTTCTATGGCCACAGACATGAATCCAGGATGGTATGTTACCTCCCTGGTTCTAGGATCCGCAATAGCTTGGATAGGCTATCGGACATTGTGGAGCTGGTGGGTAAACAGCCCATGGTGGTGGAATCTTCTCACTATGAAGACCATGGATCATTTACATTCTCCACTGCTTCCCACTCCTATCTGCTTCGAAAAGAGAATCGCAGAGAAACACGGAATAAAATGGGGTCAGAGTCTCTGATATAAAACTGTTTAACACAGTGCCCCCATCTTATCCATATTGGTCATCAAGCACACATACCCTGTATGATCATCTAATACCTTTTGATATTAGAATAGATGATACATGATTAGTTAATGTTTTGATGAGGAAAATGAGCAGAGAGGTTTAGTAATTTCTGGAGCTCAGGGTGCATGAATCTGAATTAAAAATGGGCTATCCTCAAGGCTGGAATTAGAGAAAGGCACTTAGCACAGAGATTTGTGAGACTCGAGGAGATTACAAATACAAGGAGGATTGTGAGAATGGATGATGTTACAGAGACAGATGTTTTGTGATACCAGAGATAGTGAGGGTTCTGAGGCTGGAGAGGAATTACAGAGATAAGGAAGAGATGTGAAGCTGATGAAGTGACAGTGATAGAGAGAGTTATGAGCATGGAGCAATTTACAGAGACACCGAGAGTTAGAGTCTTAAAGTTATTCAGCATGGAGACACACCCTGTGGTCTAACCAATCCATGTCGACTCTAATTCCAAATGAAAGTAACTGCACCTGCCTCCAAATATTTCCTATTTATGAACTTTTGCCCATGGTCTTTTAAAGATTGTAATTGTATTCACAGCTACCATTTCCCCTTGCAGTTCATTCCACAAATGTAAAAATATCCTAATATCTGTTAGGATATCTATAAAACATCCTAAAATCTATTTAAAACCTTTCTCATCTCTCTTCAAAATGTATGCACCTGAGTCTTCAATCCCCCTGCGACCCCCCGGGCATTCATCTTATCTACACTCTCTGTGATTTTATAAACCTCTAATAAGTTCACCCCTCAACCTCCTATACTCCAGTGACAGAAATCTCAGCCTATCCAGCCACTCCTTCAACACGACCCCTCCATTCATGGCAACATCCTGGGAAATATCTTCTGAACCTTCTCTAATAACATCCTTCCTGTAACGGGGAACCAGAACTGGACGCAGTATTGCAGAAAAGGCCTCACCAGCATCTTGTACAGCCTCAATATTATGTCCCAACTCCTCTACCTAAAGGTCTGAGCAATGAAGGTATGTGTGCTAAATACCTTCTGAACCACCCTGTCTACATATGACAAGACCTGAAACACTCGGTCTGTTTGTTCTTTGTCACTACTCAAGGCCTTACTTTTAATTAGTGAAATTAATTAATGAGGCTAAAGGTGATGTCTGTTTTATCAAAATGTAATAGCTTACATTTATTCAAATTAAACTCTGTCTGCCCCTCTTCAGCCCATTCACCCAATTGATCAAGATCCCTTTGTAATCATAAATAACCTTTGTTACTGTCCACTTTAACAGTTTTGATGGCACCCACAAACAAACCATACTTTGTATATTCTTACCCAAAACATCTACACGTATGGCAAACAAAAATGGACCCAGCACCAATTCCTGTAGAACACTACTGGTTACAGGCCTCCAGTCTGAAAAGCAACCCTCCACTATTACACTCTGTTTCCTACTGTTAAGCTAGTTTTGTATCCAGTTGGCAAGCTCTTCCTGAATCCCATGTGATCAAACTTTACAAATCAGTCTCCCATGCAGAACCTTGTGAAAGGCTTTACTAAAGTCCAAATAAACAATGTCTAACGCTCTGCCCTCGTCGATCTTCTTGGTTACTACCTTAAAAAGCTCAATCAAGTCTGTGAGACACCCTCTTGTGTAACCATGTTGACTGTCCCTAATCATTCCTTAAATCTCCAAATAGATGTAAACCCTATCCTTCTGAATGAGCTCCTACAGGTCACCCACCACTGAAGTCAGACTCCGAGGTCTACAGTTCCTGGGCTTCTCCTTCTATCCCTTCACAAACAAAGGTACAACATTATCCACTCTCCAGTCATCAGGTAGCTCACCCGTAGTTATCGATTATCCAAATATTTCTCCATGGTGCCCACAATTTCCTCCCACCCAAACTGTTCCCATCCTATCACTTCAGTCACTTGCCCTGTCTGATCAGCCAAGAAAAGCTCAGGTGTTGCTTGCTTTCTGATAGGAACATTTACATATTGATAAAGAACATTTTCTTGGACTCGTTTAACAAATTCTTTCCCAACCAAACCTTTCACACTATGGTCGTCCCAGTCAATGTTTGCAAAATTGATTCGTCTACTATTACCACCTTATTATTCTGACTTTATATCTGAGATCTCTCTGTATGTTCCTTTAGTTCACTCTGATTATTGCGGCATCTGTAGTGCCATCCGACCAAGGTGATCATTTTTTAAATTTTGAAAACACAATTTTATTTTTAAAAAGCTCTCCTCCGCGATTTAAAAATAAATCTCTTTTTGTTTATTCACTCAGTTGATGTGGGTGCTTACCTTGAGGGCAGTTGAGAGTTAACTCCATTGCTGTGGGTCTGGAGTCACTTGTCGGCCAGACCAGGTGAGGAAGACAGTTTCTTTCCCTAAAGGACATTAATGAATCAGATGGGTGTTTTCTAACAATCGACAATAGTTTCATGGTCATCATTAGCCTTTTCATTCGCGATTGTATTGAATTCAGATGCCACCATCAGCCATGTTGGGATTCTAACCCTAATCCTCAGAACATTACATATATTACTCGTCTAGCAAGAATACCATCTGGCCATTACCTCCCTTTTTAGCAGAGTTTTTAAAAAAAAGTTCCCTCATTCTACATGTATAATTTGTGATAAAATACTCAAATGTCCATGTGTCGGCCTCTCCAAAAGGTCACTCAACAGAAATCTGTTTGGGTGGAAAATATTTCACTCTTTTTTTTTGTCGGGGGGGGGGTTTATTTTTCATTTTTGAGGTAAAAGAAACAGCAATGAATCCAAATAAAAATCTTACATCAAGGACATGTAATTTCTGAAGCTGGAGGGGGATTACAGAGACAGGGAGGGTGGTGAGGCTGGAGGGGGATTACAGAGACAGGGAGGGCGGTGAGGCTGGAGGGGGATTACCGAGACAGGGAGGGCGGTGAGGCTGGAGGGGGATTACCGAGACAGGGAGGGCAGTGAGGCTGGAGGGGGATTACAGAGACAGGGAGGGTGGTGAGGCTGGAGGGGGATTACAGAGACAGGGAGGGTGGTGAGGCTGGAGGGGGATTACAGAGACAGGGAGGGTGGTGAGGGTGGATGGGGGATTACAGAGACAGGGAGGGTGGTGAGGCTGGAGGGGGATTACCGAGACAGGGAGGGTGGTGAGGCTGGGGGGGGATTACAGAGACAGGGAGGGCAGTGAGGCTGGAGGGGGATTACAGAGACAGGGAGGGTGGTGAGGCTGGAGGGGGATTACCGAGACAGGGAGGGTGGTGAGGCTGGAGGGGGATTACCGAGACAGGGAGGGTGGTGAGGCTGGAGGGGGATTACAGAGACAGGGAGGATTGTGGGGCTAGAGGGTGATTGTTGTCCAAATATCACTGTGGTGTACATGGACTGCAGCATTTCAGGAAGACAGTCTACCACCACTTTCTCCAACACGAAGGTGGTCAATCAATACTGGTCTGGGCAGCAAAGGCAACCCCCAGTGAATAAAACCAAGCAGTGACCTCTCTGAGCTGACTGGCTGTGAAGTTATAAACATCTCTGGAAATGGAGTGGACAGAGAAGAGAAACAGTGACATTTCACAGCTGCCCTCAGAGAGTCCTCACCCTTGGAAGTACTCAGAGCCGGGTATCAGCTCAGTGGGTTTCAGTATCTTCAAACATCAATCTTAGTCTGCTATACTTTATTTAATCTACAATAGTGAGTAAGGTGAGGGTTTCTTTTTAAGGTCTTACAGTCTCTTGATTAAATGTTTAAAATATAAAACATAAGCATTGTTATTCTCGGGCAGTATTTTTAGAGCAGTAAGACTGTGCCTTTTTCTTGGTCTGTAGATTCTTAAGGCCGAGAGGTGGCCTGTTGTAGAGTGGCGTGCTGTTCCTGTCGGATGTGGGCGATTAGGGAGAATCTCCATGATCCTGTGGTTATGTCTGCAGGAAGTGTGATTGTAAATCCAATTGGATCGCATGTATTGGTGGAGGAGTGATTAAAGGCAGTGAGGAATTGACAGGAGCTGGGGGGGTGGGGTGTGATAAGGGGCAGTCTCAGGATTGCAGGATACTGCAGATACAGTCAGGTAGGTGGGTTACCTCCAGGAAAGCTAGGAGGGGTAGGCAGGTAGTACAGCAGTCTTCTATGGCTATCACCCCTCTCAAACAAGTATACTGTTTTGGAAAATGTAGTTGGTAATAGACTTTCAGGGGAATGTAACACTGACAGTCAAGTTACTGTGACTGAGACTGGCTCTACTGTAATGTGAGGTATATCCAGCTCCACATGATCAATGGTGATAGGGGACTCTCTAGTCAGGGGCACAGTCTGCTGTTTCTACAGCTGACCGTGAGACATCAGAATGGGGTGGTGCCTGGGTCAAGGATGACTCAGAGATTTTTCAGAATCTTCTCAAAGGGGAGGATAACCAGTGGGAGGTCATTGTACATTGGTACCAATGGCATGGGAAGGGGAAAGCCTGGGGTCCTGACGAGCAGGGAGATTTGCTCGTGCCACTCGGGAGGCATTAAACGAGTGAGGGATTCAGGGTAATCCTAAAGAGATAGTGAGAAAAGAGGCGAGTCTGAGACTGGTACTGTTCACAGGTCAGACTGTCAAGGCAGGCAAGAGCAAGTCACAGAATGAGATGGGACGGACCAGTTACACTGCATTTATTTCAGTGCAAGAGACCTGACAAATCAGGCAGATGGGCTCAGGCTATGGTTTTGAACAACATGGCACTGGAATATTATAGCAATTACAGAGGCAATATTCAGAGATGGATAGGACTAACAGCTTAATTTTCCAGGGTATAGATGCTATAGCAAGGTTGGAAGGGGGCAACAGAGCAGGGGGAGTGGCATCTTTGGATATTCCTTGGAGTACATCCAGGCAGTTATTTGGGTGGTACTGAGAAATGAGAAAGGGATGATCATCTTATTGGGATTGTATTATAGACCCTCTCCCAATAGTCAGCAGGGAATTGAGACAAAATTTTACCGAGAGATCTCAGTTATCTGTAAGAATAATGTAGTTGCAATGATAAGGGGTTTTAACTTTACCAACATGGCCTCGGAGTGCTGTAGTGTTAAGGGCTTGGATGGAAAGGTATTTGTTCAGTATGTACGAGAACATTTCTGATTCAGTTTGTAGGATGTACCTACTAGAGAAGGGACAAAGCCTGACCTGTTTTCTTTATTCATTCACAAGATGAGGCTGTCACTGGCTCGGCCAGCATTTATTGCTGCGTTTACCCAGAGGGCAGTTAAGAGTCAACCACGTTTCTATAGGTCTGGAGTCCCATGCAGACCAAACCAGGTTAGAATGGCACTTTCCTTCCCTAAAGGTCATGAGTGAACCACATTGGTTTTTCCAACAATTGACAGTGGATTCCTTGTCGTCACTAGATGATTTTTTTTCCAGATATTTATTGAATTCACGTTCCACCATCTGCCGTGATGGGATTCAAACCCAGATCCCCAGATCATTATCTGGGTCTCTGGATTAACTGTCTAAGGATAATTTCACTCCGTCATCAGGACATGAGGCAGGGTGAGTGACTGAGGTATCAGTGGGGCAGCACATCAGCACCAAAGATCCCACAGTATTGTGGCTCAGTGGTGAGCTCTGCTGCCTCAGCACCAGGGACCTGGGTTTGATTCCAGCCTCAGGTGACTGCCTGTGTTCAAGTTGGCACATTCTCCCCAGTATCTGTAAGGGTTTCCTTCAGGTGTTCCAGTTTGCTCCCACAGTCCAAAGATGTGTAGGTTAGTTGGATGAACCACGTTAAATTTCCCATAGTGTCTAGATGCAGTATATGAGGTTTTGGGATGTGCAGGCAAATCTCTGCCTGATGTGAAAAGATCCTTTTGGGGTCTTGGACATAGGTCAGAAGGAGGTGTGGCCGCACGTTTTACATTCCCGTGGCGGCAAGGGAGGGTCAAGGGTGTGGAGCATGGGTTGGTGGGAGGGTATGGACCGAACATGCGAGGTGCAGAGGGAATGGTCTCTGCAGAACACAGATAGGGGTTGGAGAGGGAAATTTGTGTCTGGTGGTGGGGTCTGACTTTATGTAGCAGAAATAAGAGGTTAATGCGCTGTATCTGGAGATTAGTCGGGTGGAAGGTGAAGACTGCAGGGTTATATTCTTTATTGTGGCTGGAGGGGTGGGGTAAAGGTGAAGGTGAGGGAAGTGGAGGGTATGTGTTGGAGGGCATTGTTGATCAAGTCAGAGGAAAATTACGGTCCGTGAAGTAGGCCTTTCTGGGATGTCCTGGAATAGAATCCAAAGAGATTAAACAAATATATCACAGACAAAAGATTAACTGGACCAGAGAATAGGACCCCTTAAAGGTCAACAAGGCTGTCTATGGAACCACAGCGGGTGCGAACGATATGCAAATATTTCACGTCATTTTTACTGGAGAAGTATATGGAAACTCTAGAGTTTTTTTTTTAGAAATAAACAGTGATAACTTGAAAAGTGTCCATGTTACAGAGGAGGTGGTACTGGATGTCTTAAATCGCATCAAGGTGGATAAAGCCCTGGAACCTGATCAGGTGTATCCTGGAACTTTCTGGAAATCTAGGGAAGTGATTGTTGGGCCTCTCCTGGGGTATTTGTATCGTTGATAGCGACAGGTGAGGTGCCATTATTTTTAAAAGGTGGTAAGGAGAGGTCATGGAACAAGAAAACAGTGAGCCTGAAGTCAGTGGCAGGCAAGTTGTTGGAAGGGATTCTGAGGGACAGGATATCCATCTGTTTGGAAAGGTAAGGAATGATCAGGGAGAGTCAATGTGGCTTTGTACATGCACAATTGGGTCTCACTAACTTGAGTGAGTGTTTTGAAGTGACAAAGAAAATTGATTACGCCAGGCGGTGAATGTTGTTAATATGGACATTCAACAAGGTTCCACAAAGCAGACTGGTTAGCAGGGTTAGATAACATGGAATGCAGGGAGAGCAAGCCATTACAAAACTACCTTGAAGGGAGGAGACAGAGGATTTGGAGGGTTGCTTTGCGGACTGGAGGCTTGCAAGGGTGGATATAGGGCCCTTAAATAAATGACTTGGATGTGAATATATGAGGTATGGTCAGTAGGTTTACAGAAGACACCAAAATTGGAGATGTCGTGGATAGTGAATATGGTTAGTTCAGAATACAACAGGATCTTGATCAGATGAGCCATTGGAGCAAGGAATGGCAGTAGGAGTCCAATTTATATCAATGTGAGCTGTTGTATTTTGGAAAGGCAAATCAGGGCAGGACTTATACACTTAATGGTAAAGTCCTGGGGAACATTGCTGAACAAAGGGACCTTGGAGTGCAAGTTCATAGTTCCTTGAAAGTAGAGTCACAGGTAAGCAAGGGAGTGAATGCAGCATTTGGTACGCTCCCCGTTATTGGTCAATGCATTGAATGCAGCTGTTGTGATGTCATATTGTGGCTGGACAGGGAACTGATTAAGGCCCTTCTGGAATTCTGTTTTCAGTTCCAATCTCCCTGTTCTTGGAATAATGTTGAGAAACTTGAAAGGGTTCAGAAAACATTTGCAAGGATTTTGCCAGGGTTGGACGGTTTGAGCTATTGGGAAAGGCTGAATAGGGTGGGACTATTTTCCCTGGAGAGTTGGAGGCTGAGAGGTGATCTTATAAAATCATGAAGGGCATAGATAAGGTGAGCAGTCAGGGACTTTTTCCCAAGTTTGGTGGGTCCAGAACGAGAGGGTACAGGCATAAGGTGAGAGGGAAAAGATTTAAAAGGGATCTAAGGGGCATCTTATTCATGTTGAGGGCATTGCAAGTATGGAATGAACTGCCAGAGGAAGGCTAGTACAATTGCAGCATTTAAAAGGCATTTGATTGGGTACATGAAGAGGAAGGGTTTAGACGGATAAGGGTGAACTGCTGGCAAATGGGACTCCATTAACGCTCTCCGTTATTGGTCAATGCATTGAATACAGGAGCTGGGATGTCATATTGTGACTAGACAGGACATTGATTAAGCCACTTCTGGAATTCTGTTTTCAGTTTGAATTTCCCTGTTCTGGGAAGGATGTTGTGAAACTTGAAAAGGTTTGGACAAGATTTACAAAAACGTTGCCAGGATTGGAGGATTTGGGCTACTGGGAGAGGCTGAATAGGCTGGGGCTATTTTCTCTGGAGAGTCAAAGACTGAGAGGTGACTTCATGGAGATTTATAAAATCACGAGGGGTGTGAATAAGGTGAGCAGCTGGCATCCTTTTTCCTCAGGTTAGGTGGGTCCAAAACTAGAGCACCTGGGTTTAAGTTGAGAGGGGAAAGATTTAAAAGGGATCTAAATGGCAACGTTTTCAAGCTGAGTGTGGTGTGTGTATGGGAGGGGCTACCAGATGAAGTAGTGGAGGCTGATAAAATCACAACATTTAAAAGGCTTCCAACTGGGTACATGAATAGGAAGGGTTTTGATGGATACAGGCCAATAGCTGGTAAATGGGAATCCATTAGTTTAGGATTCCTCGTTGGCACGGACGAATTGGACGGAAGGTCTGTTTCTTTGATCTTAATAAATTAAGATGCATTCCTCTATTTTGCGGAGAGCTAGCTGAAGCACAGATAATTATCCTTGGAGCTGAGAAGGTGAAGCAGTGATTTCGATCTGGTGCAGATTTGGTTCCAAGATCTTGAATTTGCAGAGAGAGAGAGGAATTGTTCACACTGTCACAATTTTTAGTAACTACTTTCAAGTAATTGGCAAATAATACAAGGTGAAAATGTGAACACTATTTTACTCAGTAAGTTCTGAGCATCTGGAACAGTCTGAACGACACAGATTCAGCAGGTATTCTGAAACAGACTTGGAATTTTACTTTTTAAGGAAAGATTTGGGGGGCTATGGGCACATGGGAGGGGACTTGGGACGGATTTGCAGCATCTCCAGAGGGAGAGAGTACAGCCCCAATGGGCTGAATAGCCCCCAGGCCCTGTGCTCTGTGATACTGCCCCATTCACTGTGAATGATGAAGCTCATCCCAGGGCAGAAAGAGGGATTAGCCCTCCACTCTCATCACAATGGGGCCCGGCTGATTGATGGCAGCTCCAGACCAATGGGAGGAGAGGCTGTGTGGTCCTGCAGCCAATGGGAGTGAATGAGGGGTGTGGCCAGCAAGACAACACCTGTCCATGAGCTGTGCAGGTGCAGTGTCACTGTTTGGGGTTGGGAGAGACAGCAGAGACTGGGACAGAGGCTGTGGGACCTGAATTACAAACTCCCGGTAAATTAAAACCAAAAGAACTGAGGAAGATGTAAATCAGAAACAACAACCAGGAGGTTCTGGAAAAGCTCAGCAGGTCTGGTAGCATCTGTGAAGAGAAATCAGAGTTAACGTTTCAGACCCAGTGTCCCTTCCTCAGGACAGATGTTACTGAGAAAAAAAGTCAGTTTATGTGCAGAAGTTCGTGTGGGGGGGAAGATAAAAGGAGTAAAGGATAGGTGGGGATAGAGTGAGAAGAACGGTTGGATAAAGGAGGGGATAACCGTCTGGCTGGGGGAAGGTGATTAGCTGTTAATGGAGACTGTTAGTGGCTAACCATAGGTAGGGTGTAATGGCAGGCTGTGAGAACAAGTCCTGGTGTGTGGGGTAGGGGGGGCTATGACGTGAGGTGGTTAACCTATGGTTAGCCACTAACTGTCTCCAGTATAAGCTGTTCCCCCCCTATATCACTCCACGATTGGAGTTGCCGAGGACACAAACCTTTCGAATATCCTCCCTAACTCCCTCTCTCCACCTTAAAGATGTATCTAAAAATCGTTCTCTTTAATCAACATTTCTATCATTTATGAAGCATTTTAGGAAATTTGTCATTGTGAAAGGCTCCATATAATGCAGGTAGTTGTTGTTGTTGTCTGACATCAGGAGAAACAGGGATGAGCCCTCTCTCTCTCATACCTGAGGAACAGCAGCAAAAGCAGGAAGCACTGAGCATGCTCCAGCCCACAATGAGCCTCGGATTATTGATGTCAGCGCAGCACCAATAAGAGTTGGGGAAAGGGGGCTAGAGGTGCTAGTTGGTCCTTCAACCAATCGGAGTGAATGAGGGGCGGGGCAATACTCAACCACGTGATAAACTTCACTGACAGCACACTGTTGTGCCCAAGGCATTGGAAATGTGTGAAGGTGAAGGGCAGGGGAAAGGAAAGACATATTGACCAGGAAGAGAAGGAAATTTTCATGGTATGGGATGAGAGGCTTTACAGAACTTAGTGCACATTGTAAAACACAAATTTCAAAATCCAAATTCTGCACCATTTTCCCTCCCTATAATGCATTTTGCACTCCCTGAAATATCAACTGTGTAGTTCTCCCTCCACAGATACCAGTGATTAATGCCAAAGCCCCATTGCCTGTGGAGAAGGTGATGTTTGACTTCCTTGTAGAGCTGCAGTTCGTGTGGTGAAGGTGCACCCACAATGTCGTTGAGTAAGAGCTGTTATAGATTATTCACTCAGCGACAGTGAAGAGTTGACAATGTATGTGCAAATCAACAACAGTTTTTTTTTATCATGGTTATAATTCCACAGAAATACTATTGAGAACTTCTGACATAAGGCCATATTAGTTCAGGTGATCAAAAGAAATGCCTAATAAGCAGGTTTTCAGGAATACCTTAAAGGAGGAAAGCAAGTCTGAGGGCGTTAGGGTGGGAGTTCCAGACCGTGTTGCCTTGGCAACAGTTGAGACAGCTAGACAGGTGAAGCAATGAATAATCATCGTTGAGAGTCTGAAAGAAAATGAGTTGTCGGGATCTCACAGGTTGTGTGGTGCAGGGAGACAGGGATGTTGACAACCAGGAATTACATCAAGGGTGAGAATTTTAAATTGTTGCTTGTTAATAGGAGCCTTTTGATGAATCAACAAGTTTTGGTACAAGTGAGCACTTGGGCAGTAGGGTTTTAGATACTCTTGAGATTACATGTAAGTTGAATGTGGGAGGCTGGCCAGGAGTGTGTTTGGATAATGAAGTCTGGAGATAACACAGGGATGGACGAGTATTTCAGTAAATGGGCTGAGACTAGGGTGGAGTTGGGTGATGTCACTGATGGAGGAATAGTGCTTTTGGAGTTGGGCTGCTCCTCCTCCTCATCACCCCCCCTCCCCAATTCACAGATATTGTTCCTTGTTCTACCTGTCTGTATTTTCTGGTTATGTCCTTCTCTCCCATTCTGCTACAAACTAATATTTGACCCCACCGTTTATGCAAAAACCTACTCCATCCCGACTCTCCCTTTCCTTTCTGAATTCCTTGTATTTGGTGTCCTTTAAGGATCTATCCTTGGTCCCTCCTGTTTCCCACCTACATACTGCCAGGAGGTGACATTGTCCAAGAGCACCGTGTTAGGTTTCACATGTACACTGACAATGCCCAGCTCTCCCTCCCCATCATCCCTCTCCATTACTCAGTTATCAAACTGCTCATCACACTCCCACTACGGGATTGGCTGCAATTTCCTGCAACAGAACATTGCAATGGTTAAACCCATTGCCTTCAGTTGCTATTACAAATTACTTTCCCTTACTGCTGAGCCCCTCTCTCTCCCTGGGAACTGTCTGAGGCAGAACCACACTCTTCACAATATTGCTCTCATATCTGACCCCAAGGTGACCTTCTGATCAGACATTTACACAATCACAAACACCAGGAATTACAATCTCTTAAAATCTTTCTTGTCTCCACCTCACCCCAGCTCCATTGCAACTGAAACCCCTGACCTGTGTCGGTGTTGCCTCAAACTTGACGAATCCAAAACAGAATCCGTGATTCCGTGACTGACCCAGAATCTGGTTCCAGACTCCCTCATGATGGGCAACATCCTCTCCGTATTTACCCTGTCAAACTCCTTAAGAATCCTACATGTTACAATGAGATCCCCTCTCATTCTTCCCAAATCCAGTGAGTAGAGTCCCAACTTCTTCAGCCTTTTCTTAAAAGATAATCCCTGTAAACCAGGGATCATCCCAGTCAATCTTCTGTGAAATGCCTCTGATGGAATGATGTATTTCCTTAAATAAAGGGACCAAACCTTCTGTCATTACTCCAGATGTGGTCTGACTCGCACTTTATAAAGTTCCTCTCAGGTATATACTCCAAACAACTCCCTTTAAACTTGCACAGATGTTGTTGGAAATGCTCAGCTGGTCATGCAGCATCTGTGAAGAAAAATCAGTTAAAGTTTTGGGTCTGGTCACCCTTCCTCAGATACCTTAAGTCTAATTTCTTTTCACAGATGCTGCTAGACCTGCTGAGCTTTTCCAGAAACTTCTGTTTCTCTGCCTGGTTTCCACCATCTTCAGTTGGTTTCGGTTTTCACATCCTTTAAACTTGCCATCTCTCCTCTAGAATTTGTCATTTCCACCTTGGAAAAAAGATTCGCATTTGTTTGGTCTCCCCTACTCTGGGGAAAAAAAAAGAAACCATTGCTATCATTGCTCCTCATAATTTTATAAAGTTCAATAAAGCCACCTAAAGTGTCCAGTGCTGCAGGGAAATAGCCTCAGCCTATTCAGCCTCTCCCTATGGTTCAAATGTTCCAATACTGGCAACACCCTGGAAAAACTTTTCAGAACTCTTGCAAGTTTCCCAACGTCTTTCCTATAGCAGGGAGACTGGAATTGAAAGCAGTCTGGGGATTCCAAATTTGGCTGAGCCAATAAACTGTACAACCGAAACATGATCTCCCAACTCCTATACTTAATGCACTGCCCAATAACAGCTAGCATACCAAACACCACTTTGACCGACCTGTCTACCTTCAACCACACTTTCAAGGAACTATCAACCCACACTGCATGGTCTGTTTGTCTGTCAACACTTCCCAGGAACTTGTCATTAAGACGTTGAGTCCTATTCTGGTAACATCTTTCTGAAATCAGGGAGACCACAATTGAATACAGTATTCTAAAACTGGCCTCAGCAATGCCCTACTCAGTCACAACGTGACCTCCTAATCCCTATACTCAGTGACAGAATCCCTACAGTGTGGAAACAGGCCTTTCGGCCCATGAAACCATACCAACCATCGGAACAGCATTCCACCCTAACTCTGTAACCTGCCATTACCCATAGCTAATCCGGCTAACCTGCATGTCTTTGGATTTGTGGGAGGAAATTAAGAGCACCCAGAGAAAGCCCACGCAGACACACAGGGAGAATGTGCAAACACCACACAGACAGTGGAATCGAACCAGAGTACATTTATTGATCAGCACATTCCATTCAATGGTAGTGTCCCAAATGCCACGTTGAGCACCTGATCTCCCTGAAACTCTACTTTCCAAGAACTACGCAGTTGTTCTGAGACTTTCAGAGGGAATTAAGGTGAGGAGGAGAAAACAGGAACATGGTTGAGTTTTAGATCTATAAAATAACTCTCCATCTTCTCCGCATCTTCCCCTGCTCTGTCTGCTGTCCCACCCCCCCCATCGGCCTGTCTCTCCCCCCTCAACTCGTCGGCCTGTTCCCTCTGCCCCCCCACTTCCCTCCTTTGTTGGTTGTCTCTCCACCCCCCCCCGGTCGGCCTGTCCACATTCCCCTCAACCCGTCGGCCTGTTTTTCCCCCTCTGTCGGCCTGTTCCTCCTGCCATCTCCCCCCACCCCCGGGTCTGTTTCACCTTTCTGTCATTCGCCCCCCCCCTTTGTCCCTTTGTTCCCCCTGTCTGTTCCCCTCCCTTCTAATCCCACTTTCTGTCCTCATCTGTCTCTATGCCACCCCTCTCTGTCCCCCCTCTCTTTCCCCACCCATTTCAGTCCCACCCCTCTCCACCCACCCACCCCCTGTCTACCTGCCTATCCTCCCTCCCAGTCCCCTAGTTCTGTACTCCCCCACTGCAGGGCAAATATCTTGTCTATTTACCCTATCCACGCCCAGCCTGATTTTAAAAATCTCTTTCAGGTCACCATTCAGCCTCTGCCGCTCCTGGGAAAACAGCCTATCCAACCCTGGCAACATGCTATACTTCATTTCTGATCTCTTTAAAGTTTAAGAACATCCATCTGATAGGAAGGAGAACAGAATTCTATGGTATATTGATTCGGCACCTTTTGCAATGTCCGGTACAGCCGCAATATGACCTCCCAACCCCTATACTCAATGCTCTGACCAATAAAGACAAGCAGACCAACTGCCGCCTTCACTATCCTATCTACTTGCTACTCTACTGTCAAGGAACTATGAACCTGCACTCCAAGGACTCTTTGTTTAGCAGGACTCCCCTGGAACTTACTATTAACTGTATAAGTCCTGCTAAAGTTTGCTTTTCCAAAATGCAGCAGCTTACATTTTTCTAAACTGATCTCCTCAGCCCATTCACCCATCTGATCCAGATCCTCTTGTACTCTGAGGTAATCTTTTTCACTGTCTACGACACCTCCCATTTTGGTGTCATCTGCAAACCTACTTACAATACCTCTTATGTTCACATCCAAATCATGGATATAAATGATGAAAAGTAGTGGATCCAGCACCAATCCTTGTGAGACTCCACTGGTCACAGGCCTCCAGCCTGAAAAGCTCCCTCTGCCTTCTACCTTCGGGCCAGTTCTGTACTCCATGCGATCTAACCTTGCTGACCAGTCTCCCATGAGGAACCTTGTCAAACACGTTACTGAAGTCCATGTAGATCATGTCCATGCTCTGACCTCAGCAATCCTCTTTGGTACTTCTTCAAAAAAACTGAGTCAAATTCATGAGATATGATTTCCCATGCACAAAGCTGTTATTGGTATCCAGGATTTAACTCTGTACATTGGGGTCTGCGTTGCTCAGTTATAGGTGTTAATATTCTGGATGAAGTTCAAGGACGCCAGCATTTTCTCAGTGAGTCTGTATTGAGTCTTGTTCATGTCACCAACACAGGGGAGTTCCTTTTGAAAGGCAGTCTCTTTATCCCTTGCCCACCAGGAAATGGTGGTGTCCTTACCTCTGGACTAGGAGGATCAGTCTCAGAGTTGAGAAACAGCATCTTTGAAGAGGCTGATTAGTAAACCTGCCCAAGCCCTCAGGCCATACAGTCTCCCAGCTGTCCCTGCCTGAGTCTCCAAACAGAACCTTCCTGTAGTTTCTCTCCTGTCAGACTCTCCCATTGCTCAGTTTGTCCAGGATCCCCTCCTGCTGCTGCACTGATCCTGTCCCTCACTGACCTGTCCATCGCCCAGTGTCCTCCACTTTCATTCACTGTTCACAATCCCATTCACCCAGTCCTCCCGCCCCGCCCCCTCCACTCTATAGAGACTGCTCAGTGGTTAGCACTGCTGCCTCACAGCACCAGGTACCCGGGTTCGATTCCGGCCACGGGCGACTGTCTGTGTGGAGTTTGCGCAATCTCCCCGTGTCTGAGCGGATTTCCTCCCACAATCCAAAGATGTGCAGGGCAGGTGAATTGGCCATTTGAAATTGCCCATAGTATTAGTTACATTATTAGGGGGAATGGGTCTGTGTAAGTTACTGTTTGGAGGGTCGGTATGGACTTGTTTGGCCGAAGGGCCTGTTTCCATACTGTAGGGATTCTGATATATTGGGCAGCAGCTGCTGTCAATCACCCAGACTCCTGTATGATCGGGAGCACGTGCTGTAGGAGGGGAGACCAGTGCACGGGCGCAGTGCTGACCAATTGTGGGAGTATGCGCAATATGGGTCAGTGCCTGGGAAGGAGGCTGTGGGTGTGAGGGATTAATCTATCATTAGCAGCTTCATCCCTCTGGGAGCAGGACCCAGGGGAATGGCCCTTCTCTTGCTACCCTGACATGTGATCAGACTATCAGTGGGGCAGCGTTTTGCAGAAAGTTATCAGAACTGTTTTGTGAAGATTCAGGGTTGTTATGGAAAGAGACAAGGATGGGCCTGCAATTAAAATTCTAATTTGACTCATTTTAGTAAGATGGGTCTTGTCCAGAGTGAGCAGGAAGCAGTGTATGCAGGATGGTTCTCATCAGGAGCTAGGAAACTGAGTTCGAAGAAAGTGTGTGTGAGAACTGGGTGTGGAGGAAAGGAGTGGGGGGATTGGTTTGGATTTCAGTTCACAGAAGAGAGAAATTGTGAGACTGAGGTTTAAAGCTTTGCGGGAACAAGGAAACTACAGTTTAATACTACGATTGTCTTATGAATTTCCATCCTGTATTAACAGTGGTAACTTGTGTGCTCTGTTGTATGGTACTGAAAGGGTTGATTTGCGGATGAGAAATACAAATTGAACTTCATGTTCAGATCTGATGGTTACTTGATCTGTGCCGATCTGAATATCATTGGCCTTTTCATCTGGAAGGAAAGGTGTGCATTCTGTCCGTGGGCAAATATTTCAAATCTCAGTGTGACTGGAAAAGTACTGAGACACTGCCAAGTCCATGTCAGCATGGTGAGTGTGGAGAGAGATTTCATTTGCTTTTGAAAGTCTGGAAAATCATGCCACATTTCCCAGGAACAATTAAGCCACAACTTTGCTTTGTAGAAGGACAAGTCTTTCTGGCTGCATGGTTCATTAAAGACACAAGGATACCTACACCATGGGAAGCACTATGAAAGCAGGATTGTTGTCAAGGAGTTCATTCTCGAGCATGGATTGTAATCCATTGGCATTGTCACGTTGGTTCCAGCGCTGTGGGGAAACACTGGAAATATGATGAATGTAATGTAGGTTTCAGTTATTAAACTGTAAAAAGTGCAGAACAATTTACAAGGATGTTGCCAGAGCTCAGCGGTCTGAGTTATAGGGAGAGGTTGGAGAAGTGAGGATTTTATGTTTAGAGCAGAGGAAACTGAGGGGGTTCTTTTCTAGAAGTGTATAAGACCATGAGAGGCATGGATAAGGCGAATGCACTCAGTCTTTTTCCCAGGAACTCAAGGATTGGACGGCTTGATTGGATCAGTTTAAGGTTAGAGTAGAAAGAATAAAAGGGAAGCTGAGGGGCAACTGTTTTACACAGAGGGTTGTATGAATATAGAATGAGCTGCCAGTGGAAGTGGTTGAGGTGGGTACACTCACAACAGGTAAAAGACATTTGGACAAATACATGGATAGGAAAGGTTCATAAGCAGATGGGTCAAGTGCAGGGAAATGGGGTTAGTGTGGATGGACATTCTGGTCAGCATGGGCCAGTTTGGGCCAAAGGGCCTTTCTCTGCTGCAGGATGCTATGACTCTAAGTGCATCTGCTATTTCTCCCACTAACTCTGTTGGTATCCTGGGATGTATTCCATCAGGGCAATGAGACTTGTCTACCTTTAACTCCATTAGCTTGTCCAGCTCTAACTCTTTCACGATCATGGTTATTATCTAGGTCCTCACCTTCCTCAGTCTCCTTATCAATTACTGGCATGTTCTTCATATCCTCCACTGTGAAGACTGACTGCTGTGTCCTCATCTTCCTGAACCCTACTGGATAGGAATAACTAGGCACAGAACTCTGAGAGGTCTTCTTTGAGTCTTTATTGATGAGACACGGCAGTTACATGGATAGTGTACATGCAAAACGCCTCCAGGCAGCATCAGGTAACTCCCCGCCTGTCCGATGTACGGCTCCCATTCTTATACCTTGGTGGTTTGGGACTTTGAATAGAGACTGTCTCTCAGTATTATCTCCATGGCAACGGCAATTAGAAAGTCCAGTTCAGTTCAGCACTTTGTGGTTAAAACACACACCCCTCCCCCCACACCCCTGTGGCTCCCTCAAGTATCTGACAGACGCTTCAGCTTCAGTGGGGTATCTATCAGGATTCTGATGTGGAGGAGCCGGTGGTGGGGTGGACAAAGTTAAAAACCACACATCACCAGGTTATAGTCCAACAGGTTTATTTGGAAGTACAAGCCTTTGGAGTGTGGTGTGATTTTTAATTTGATCAGGATTATCTCTATGGTAACAGTTAAGTGCTTCAGCAATTACAGAGGCCATATGTTCCACACACAATAGGTTCCCCTCTAGCAGGGTAAACTGCTATTCTGGCCCTGGGGATAGCTACTCATCACTTTTTTCTCCCCCAATCCCATTTCGCTTTCTGTTGATCTTTAAAGTTTTTCTAATCTCCTAGTTTCTCCTTGGTCTTTGCCAATTTGTATGCCTTCTATTTCAATTTGATAGACTCCCTTATTTCCTCAGAAACCCACGGCAGATTACGCCTTTTCCTACAGTCCTTCCTTTTCACTGATATATACTTTTGCTGAGCACTTTGAAAAATTGCTTTGATATTCCCCCACTGTCCGACAACTTTCCCATACATAAAGCCTTTGCTTCCAGTCTACATTAGCCAACTCCTGCCTCATCCTATTGTAGTCTCCTTTGTTTAAGCACTGGATCTTGGGATTGGATCTAATCTTCCGGCATTCCAGCTGTATTCTAAATTCAACCAGATTTATCAGAAGTCTTTTATCAGATTACGAGGTGCGACAATGTTATCTGGGAGTTTTGCATTTCATTCTCAAAGACCTTGGCTTTGTAGTAAAGTATAGGATAGATATTCACAACAGAGTATTCTGGACGGTGTGAATGTACTGCACAGTCGAAAACTATAAATCACTGTCCCCCTCAGTTTAAAATTGCAAAATCATTATCTCCTATATGCTTCCTCACTACCTAAATTTGGAACGCTAATCCACCTGACTATCCTGCATTTTCCCAAATCTCCTTTGGTGAAGATGGTGAGTTTTAATTCAGCATTCCAGTTATTACCGTAAGAAGATAAGCCCTGGGCACAGGAGAGGCAATGCAGCCCTTTGAACCAGCTCCACCATTTAATACCATGATGATTGAGCTCACCTCGGTCTCAGCTGGATTTTCCCACCTGCTCTCTCTCACCCTTCATCTCATTGCAAAATAAACATCTGCTTCGCTTCATTAAATCTACTCATTGTCCTGGCATCCACCGCATTTTGAATAGGGAATTCCACAGATTTGCAACACATTGAGACAAGTACATTCTTCTTCATGAGAATATAATAGAGTCCCTGTAGTGCAGAAACAGGGTATTCATCCATGGAGTCCACACCAACCCTATGATGAGCATCCCATTCAGACCCACTCTATCCCTGTAACCCTGCATTTCCCATGGCTAATGGCCTACCGACACATACATGGACACTGTGGACAGTTTAGCATAGGCAATCCACCTAACCTACACATCTTTGGACTGTAGGAGGAAGCTCGAGCACCCGAGGAAACCCACCCAGACATGCTGAGAACGTGTAAACTCCACACAGTCGACTCTGGCTGAAATAAAAGCCGGGTCCCTGACGCTGTGAGGCAGCAGTGCTAACCACTGAGCTACATCTGCTTAAAATCTGCTACCCCTTATTAACCTCCCCACTCCGCAATTGGCTAAATCAATGTTCCTTATGTCAGAAATCAGGTTGTGGAAGCAGATGTCTCAGTAAAATCCAGTACCAGCCCGTGTCTGAATGGGGATCCTATACACAAGACCCTCCATCCCTCACTTTTCATTCACTATCAATAAACATGTCTCCAGTGGCTTCATGGGGGCTACAACTCCCACAATCCCTGAGGCAGGGACCACGCGTGTGTGGGGAAGCCTAGCACTGCACATGTACAGAATATGGGCGGATTTTGGAGCATGTGCTTTGGGGTAATTAGCGGAAAGCATTTGACGTTGTGATTTCCTGGAGAAGGAACGTATCAGCTTGTAGTATTGATGGGTTGGGGGGGGTCAAAGTGTCACCACACCCACATGGGCCCAAGTTCCATCCCCAACTTGTCATAATGCTGGGAATCGACCAATGGGAAACAAAGAAGGGTCTTACCCATTCTCCCAGACTGAAGGTTCCTCTTCTGTACAGGATCTGCTACCACCCTTTCTGTTTCCTTTTGATTTATTCTCCTG
The DNA here is from genome assembly GCF_047496795.1 of Chiloscyllium punctatum. Lineage (NCBI taxonomy): Eukaryota > Metazoa > Chordata > Chondrichthyes > Orectolobiformes > Hemiscylliidae > Chiloscyllium > Chiloscyllium punctatum. Next base: position 2,695,495 of record NC_092772.1, on the reverse strand, counting down.
TTACATTATTGACTTGCAGTAACTGAAGGGAAATGGAGTGAACCCAGAAAGGGTGCAGAGTCTATCCAGGGACGGGAAGTGGTGGCATGGGTCTGTTTACCAGTCACTCCATGAGAATGGGGAGGGTGTACATTAGGGACAGCAGAGGCAGAATGGTGGGAGAGAGTAATAAGTGGGCTGGAGCATTACAGCTTTGGGGGGAGAAAGGGGGAAAGGATATTCCAGAGAAGCTAGAATTGTCTGTTCTGAATTTCTAACCTGTACATATTCCTTTATACAGGGTGCTAGATGGTGAAGATTTGCTGACTGAAATCTCAAACTCATGTGCCGATCATGATAAAGTTAACCAGCATTTGAAGAACCAAAGATAGAGAATCACTTGACCAAAATCCTGCAACACTCTCCCTCACAGGATTGTCGGTCTATCTGCGCCAAATGGACTGTGAATGGTTCAAGACAGCAGCTCACTACCATCTTCTCAAGGGTAACGAGAGATGGGGAATAAATGCTGGCTGAGACAGTGATGCCCACATCCTGGAAATGGGTTCTATCTCTAGTTGCTGAAATCCAGTTGTTGTTACTGCAGGATGATGAGGGAGGCTGAGTGCGTCTTCCAGGAGGCAGCACCATCACATTACCCTTGCCTACACCCACACAGTAACACAGCAACGTCACTGGAACAAAAGCAGTGAAGCCAAAGGAGAACATAGATATAGTTCTTAGAGATAAAGTCATAAAAGGGGATTGGAACGCAGCAAGAAAAGGAGACTGAGCTGGATGGTCACCTGTTTCCCCTTGAATGGTGGAGCATAATTGAAAGGCCGAATGGCCTCCTGCTATCTCCAGGTCTGTATATAGCCATGGAGCCCGCGTAGGAATAAGTAGGCAGGGATTCTCCAGGAGATTGCACCTCGACATCAGTTTTCTGTGAGGGTTGGTTTGATGGATTTTATTTCACATTTGTCTTTAACAGAAGGTTTGTGAATATGATATTAAAATATTGTAGCTATTTAATCCACAATAAATAAAACTAAAAGAAAAGAAATGAAACTATCTGAACATAGCAGTTTTTAAAATTTTCAAACGCCGTGTGAAACAAAATCCTGTCTATTCCCGGACGCCATCACTTTCCAGTTATTCCAGCTGCAGGGAAATATTCCCTCCCTGTCTGAACCTTTGGTTTGATTTAACTTCTTTTCAGTTCTCCTTTGAGCTGTGAAGCGTTCTTTCTCCGCCCCCCCCCCAGAGGTTATCTCACACAGCTGAGCAACCTTCCCACGTTCATCATTTCGCCATTTTGGGTTTTTGTTAATATATGATCACCAGCAGTAAACCACCCATGTAACCAATTAAATATTTACAAACAAAGCCCATTACAGGCAAAGCAAACCATTACAAATGACAGAGTGGGAAGGGACCAAATCAGAGTTCGGGGTGAGGGGGCAGCAGTGGAGATAAAGCACTGTATCCCCTGCGATGCCCACCTCTATCTAAAGGCATCGAGAGCATTGATACATACCAATTGCTGCTCTCCAAGGACACCCTGCTTTATCCTCAATCATAGAATAGCCTTTATCCTCAATCATAGAATAGAATCCCAACAGTGTGGCAGGACAGCATTGGCCCATCAAACCCCACCAACCATCCAAAGAGCATCCCACCTGGAGCACTCCATCCTTGTAACACTGCATTTCGCATGGCTGCTCCACTGAGTCTGCACAATCATGGAGACTGTGGACAAGTCCACACCGACCCGCCGAAGTGCAACCCACCCATACCCCTACATTTACCCCTTACCTAACACTTCGGGCACACACAGAAACACAAAAGATAGCATGTGTACCTGAGTTGAATGAACCTGGACTTAGGAAAATGTGACAACAATCACAACTAGTTAGAATTACAGAATCCCTTAGGCGCACAAAGAGACTATTCGGTCCATCAAGTCTGCAATGACCTGCTGTCCCACCCTACCTCCATAACCCCACATTTAGCATGGCTAACCCAACCCATCTAACCTACACACTACAGGCCATGTTAGCACGGCCAATCCATCAAACCTGCACATCTGTGGGAGGGTCACATATTATGTCTAAGTGCTCAGGATTGTGAATGAAGGATCGCAAATACTTGACTCTGACGCAAATCCTCTTTTATTTTCAAAAGAAAATCTGGAGGATATTGCAGCCAGAAAGATTTCCGATTATCTCATGAGGAAGAGAATTCAAAACTCGTGCCACTGACCCAGGGGGCGCAGTGAAGTCACAGAGGTCTGGGAACCATCAGAAATGTAACAGGTTGTGAGCAAGGTGGGAGTGAGACAAGGACAAAAAGACAGTCTGTCACACGGGGGAAGGCAGGAGAGATTAAGTTGCAGAAATGGTAGTCCCTCAAGGCCATGGGGAATGGAGTTAGGGCTGGGAAAGAAACCAGGAAACAAGGTGAGCAGCTGTGAAAGAAATACATTGAAAAAACAGATTATAACCACATAGAGGGCAGAGTACACAGTCTGAAATTGTTGCTCTCATTGGTGAGTACAGAACGCTGTAAAGCCTGGGTCATTCTATTACAGACAACACATGCAGGATAGGCCAAGTGGCCTCGATCTGTGCTGTAACTTTCTGATAAATTTATTCGGACATTTGGAATTCAGGTCAGATGATCATAAATTCTCAAATTGGACTTGAGTTTAATATTCTGGAGAAATGTTAAATAAATCACAATGACCCCATTCTGCAGACTTTAGTCCACAGCCCTGCATGTTCCAGCATCTCAGTTACATACATGTCCTTTTATTCTAATGTGATGCTGGTTACTGCCTCTGCCACCCCATCAATGAGTTCCTGCTCCCCACCATCTCTGAGTGAAATGAATTCTCCCCTCCCCTTCTTTCTGGGAATTAGTTTCAATCTAAATCCTCCAGTTTCTGACCTCTCAGTTAATGAATAGCTCCTTCCTATCCACTCGATCTGGATTCCTCAGCATTTTATCACTTCAATTAAATCTCACCTCATCCTCCTCGGAAATCATCCCCAGCCTATCCAACCTTTCCTCAGAGCAGAAATTTTCCAATTGTAGAAACATTCTGATCAATCTCCTCTGTACCCTCTCTGGTGTGATCACATCAACCCTGGAATAAGGGGATCAGAAGTGTGTGCAGTACTTTAACTGTGGTCAAACGAGTGTTCCTGACATTTCCCGTGTCACGTCCGTGTTCTTGTGGTTGTCGCTCAGACAAGAAGTGTCCTGGTTTTCCCACATGGAACTGGATGTGCATTCCATGGGGCTGGGATTCCCTACCATGTGTTTATTTGTTAACTAATCCTAAATTAACTTCAGATTAAAACAACATTATCAGCTGCTCAAGTCACCTTTTTAAAATCACTTTAAAATTATTACTATCTAAACACAACAGGCTTTAAGTTACTGATCCAACTATTCAGATGTCTCCACTGTTACAATCACTTGAAGATTATCTTTACCTTCAGCTACATTTGGTGAATTGAAAACTGATTGTAAATATATGAATATCAAACAGATTTGAGTTTTATGATAATTAACCCAGTCTGACATTCTTGTTGGTTAATATCTTGAAGAGAACTGTCCTCAGAACTCCAGCTGTGCTCTGACTTCATTCACAACTGGATGTGGCTGGACTGCAGATCTTAGATCTGTTCTGTTGTTTCCCGGATTGCTTCACTCTGTCTATCACTTGCTGCTTATGCTGTTAGGCACAAGTAGCCCTCTTTGGGAACTTCATCAGGTTAACACCTCATTCATGCTGCTGTCACTGACATGCCCTCCTGAATTCTCTCAGTTGAATGAGGATTGATACTCTGTTTGATGGCATGAGGTAAGTTGGGGAAAATGGGGGGCTGTGATTCTGTAAGTTTTGCTGGAGTACAATTCTACTGCTGTTGTTGGAAGGAAAGAGCTAAACTCTTGCACTCTTGACCCTATGTACTACATGCAGTATCATGAACACTGATAGGCCAAGACATGAAATACGAGCAACACTGTACAATGATGCAGAATCACAACTGCAGCAAGGGGAGTTCAAGATCCAACTTGACATAGGAGTTGGGAAAGAAGCAGTTGATCAGATTGTCTCATTCATAGTCACAAAGAGACTCTGTGAGATTAATGTATTGTTGGAGGTGAGGGTGGAGGAGGTTGGGGAGATAGAGAGCCCTTCAAAAGAAACTAATCTGCCTGAGAGTTGTGAGATAGAATTGATTGCCATGCATTTAACAGAAAGCTAATTGAAACTGTTTTTATCCCCAAAAGATAACAAGACTGATGGTGCTTCCAATCATCCCCAGAAACACACCCCAGAATACATGGTTCGGAGATGGATGTCAATAGCCCATCAACATCCAACTCCTGTAATCATTGAGCAAACATATGTGTGATTACCCTGTTCTGATGAACCAGAAAATCACTGTTCACTCTGTGCAGATGTACAGCGATGTGGGGAAGGATTGGCCTCATGGTGTTGTCGTGAGACAGTTAATCTAAACCCCAGATAGTGTTCTGGAGAGCTGGGTTCAAAGCCTGCTGCAGCAGATGAGGGGGATTTGAATTCAATAAAAAAGCAACTTGTGAATTTAGAGTCTAATGATGACCATTAATCGATTGTCAGAAAAACCCATCTGGATCACTAATGCCCTTTCAGGAAGGAAGTTGCCATCCTTACCTGGTCTGGCCTACATTGTGACCTCAGACTCACAGCAATGAGGCTGACTCTTACCTGCCTTCTGGGCAATTAGGGATGGGCAGTAAATGCTGCCGGACCAGCGACACCCTCATCCTGTGAATGAACAAAGGAAAATAAAAGTCTCTACCCAGTGTGAATCTGCGTGTTCAACGATGTTGTGAACATTTCCAAAACTAAGATCTCTATGTGCACAACTTTATGAGCTGCCAAAACCATTGTTCATTACTTGGTGTGAAAAAGAGAAAAAAAAATCCTTCAATTGTGGCTATCAGTAAATTGACTGGGGTCTCAGCAGGATGGATGCCTGAGTGAATCCCTTCCCACCCCACACACACACAGAGCAGGTGAACAACTCCCTAGTCTGACTGGTTTGGCCAGTTTCCAGGTGGGATGGGTAAAGAATTCCCTTCTGGCATTCCCCACATTTCCAGGGTCTGTCCCTAGTCTGGCTGCACTGGTGTTTTGCCATTTCAGATAAATGCTGGCAGACTGTTACACACACCGTTAGCCAGCCCCCAAAAGAACCCAGTATGAAGCAGTAAACATTATCTCCTGCTGTGGAGGGACAGACTGTATTGGTCTGAGTAGGAACATTGAACAGATTTACCTAAATGACAACGTAATCGGTGGCCAGAGCAAGTTAAGCAAGTCCAAATAAAATGCATTATAGCACAGACAGAGGCCCATCAAATCCAGGCTGGCTATCTGTAGCAGAATCCCATATTCTCATTCCCCATACGTACCCCAAACTCTGCAAGTTTATTTCCCTCAGGTCTGATCTAATTGTTTTTATCAATCATTGATCTTCTCTACTTGCACCACCATCGTAGGCAACATATTCTGCATATTTCCAGCCAATACAGTCAGCAGAGATACTTACTCATCTCCCACTGTCTCAAAACCTTACAACTGGTCTTAATTCTTGTGCCATCACCTATCAAATACAGATATTTTTGTCTGCTATATCTAGGTCTGTTATAATCTTATACAGCTCTATCGAAAATATATTTAACCTGTTTATTTCAAAGAAAATAGCAATTTCTTCAAATCAATCCAGTGACTGCATTTTCTTCATCAGTGAACCACTCCAGTAAGTCTGTACTCCACACCCTGAAGATCACTCATATCCTTCCTTGTTAATGTCTGTTTTGTTCCACAAATCCAGCCGACACAAGTTTTCTGTACAACAGCAGTAGCTTTATTATCGGACAGCTGGCAAGAATTTCAAAGCATCTCTAAAGTAGCCGAATGTCTATTTGTACAGACTCATCTTCACAAATCTCTGCCTTACGCACAGAGACAGTATATTTAATAAGAATTAGACAAAGGCATATCAGTCACATGGGCGATTGCCATTACATAGTTTAAAGCTGGTAATTATGAATTTACAAAGCTTGATGAATGCCAATGTCCTGTGATAATGTGTGATGGATTACAGAAACTGATTATCGTATTGCCCATGATTATGTGTTGACGGGAAGAGATTAAGGCAGAAGGGTTCTTCCTTCAGTAAATGGGGGATTCACTTACCTATGCTCATATGGAGGGGAGGTAAGACAAGGGAGCAGGAGGCAGTTTAACAGGGTTGTGCCCAGGGCTCTCAGTCTTGTTTGGAAAGGGCAAATTGCTCTATCTGGGGTTATGGTGGAATCCACATGTGTGGCTCCAAGAGGTTCTAATTCGAAGATACGGTCTGCCTCACCCCTACTGAGGTGTTCAGTCTGTATTGGAAGAGTACAGGCCTTGTACTCTTACAATACGTCAGGAAGACCTTTGGCAGGAGAATGTTTAACCCTTGAGTCGCCAATGCATCCTGAAAGAGAAGCAAAGTATGGAACAGGCCCCTCTGTGGTATTTTAACTTCCTCATCCTGACCAGGAATCTGGTGACCACAATTGGATGCAATGATTGACTGTGACCTAACTAGAACTTCGTCAACGGTCAGCATCTTTTCCATGAGTTGTTATCATTCCCTCTATTAATGAAGTCCAGCATCCTATACGTTTACTCAAAACACTTTATGTTCTCTCTCCTTTAAGGATTGGTACACATTGTCCCCCATTCCTGCTGTCCTGCTCTCTATGTCTGTGCCATTCAAATATATATTCCCTTTCGACATTGCTTCTCTCAAAATGCATCAACTTACTGTGTGTTCTAAAGAAGAGACATATTATACTCAAAATATTATCTCTCACTCCACACATTCTCCCCCCTGGAAAACAGAACAGTGCAGCACCGGAATAATCAACCCACCATGTCTGTGCGGACCATGATGCCATTCCAAACTGATTCCATCTGCCTGTATATGATCCATATCCCTGCCAACCCATGGCTGCTTATCTGTCTGTCCAAATGCCTCTTAAACATTGTGATTGTTTCTGATTTTACCATCTTTCAGGCAAGTACATTCTAGTCACTGACCACCTTCTGCATAAGAAACTTGTCTGACACAACTCCCTTTTAACTTGCACAGATGTTGTTGAAAATGCTCAGCAGGTCATGCAGCATCTGTGAAGAAAAATCAGTTAATGTTTCGGGTCCAGTCCTCCTTCCTCAGAAATGTTAACTAACTTCTCTTCACAGATGCTGCTAGAACTGCTGAGCTTTTTCAGAAACTTCTGTTTTTCTTTCTGGTTTACAACATCTGCTGTTCTTTCGGTTTTCATTTCCTTTAAACTTGCCCCCTCTCCCCTTAAATCTATGGCCTGTGGAATTGGTAATTTCCACTTGAAAAAAGATTCAGATTATTCACTCTGTCTGTGCCTCTCGGATCACTCCACAGCCACTGACTTTCCAAAGACAACAATCCAAGATTTTCCAACCTCTCCCAATCCAGGCAACATCCTGGTAAACCCATTCCCATCCTCTCCAAAGCCTCCACATCCTCCTTATAATGCGGTGCCCAACACAGCCCACAATCCCCCAAAGGTGGGCCTAATGACAGTTTTATATTCAGTCCCCTGACAGAAGAAGGCAAGCCTGCCATCCACCTCCTTCACCACATTCAGGGAGCTGTGAACCTTGCACCTGAAGATCCCTCTGTATATCAATGCTGCTCAGGGCACTTCCTTTTAGTGTATACATTCTTCTTACAATGAGCCGCCCAAAACGCATCACGTCACACTTGTCTGAATTAAAATCTATCTGAAATTTCTCCGCATAACCTTCCAACTGATCTCGTCCTTGATGTTTCCTTTGACAACATTCTTCACGACTCACAACTTCTTCACTTTGTGCCATCTACAAACTTGCTAATTAAATCATTTACATTTTCAGGCTAATCATTTATATGTGTTACAAACAACAGATGTCCCAGCTCTGACCCTTGTGGAACAGAGGCACTGGTCACAGACCTCCAGCCACCAACATACCCCTGCACAACTGTTACTGGGAGAAATATCAAAGAGGAGCCTTGAGTTCTGTGCTGAGCAGCACGACCAATGTTTATTCAGAGCTCCTTACGAATGCATGATGGAAGAGTTCCCTCTCTGGAATTCTGTGGCTCCCCCAGCCAAGTCCAGCATTTTGATGTGTTTCTTTCATACGTTCCACTAATATTTCCCCCCCCCGACCCGATCTCCTGGTTTCGGGATGTCAGCTCGGATGTTTATGAGCTCCCTTTCCCAGTCTCTGATTCTCTGTCCATCTGCAACTTCCCCTCTCAGCTCATGCAGTTGCTTTGTCAGTTCTTTCACAAATTGTTTCACCCTATCCTTGCCATTGTACATCTCCTGCCCTCCCACTACCATACCCTCTGGCAGCTGCATAGTCCAAATTCAAAGGGGGATTGCTCAGTTCCCTTTGCTGGGGTTGATGTCAGTTTCATTAGGATTGTGGGGAGTACACTAACCCATCCCGGCCTGTCTCTGTCAGGGCCTTAGTCAGACTAGCTTTCAGTGTCTGCTTCATTCCTTCTACTGTCCCTGAGCTCTGGGGGTGGGATGTGAGATGGGATTTCTGCTCAGTACCAAACAAGCCACAGAGCTGCTTAACTTCGTTTCCTGGAACATGTGTCCCTTGGTCAGAATCTGCAGGGGAATGTTTCCACCCACTGAGTAAACCTGTTTATTAAGACCCAGCAGGATTTCCTTCCCTGGGATTGGGATGGGGGTGTATGTAAAATCCATCTGTAATTTTTCACGTGGGCCCCTGCTGCTGTCTCCATTTTATCCTGATTGTTTTTCCTTGCTCGCACTTTATACAGACTACACCCCTTCAACAAAACCTTCTTGTTCCAGAACACTCCTGTAGTTGATCATCCGATATTGCATTTTATCCTGCTCAATATGGGCCAGCCCATGATATGTTTTTAACAATGTTTGTCTTATACAGTGGCACTGCTGGATCATCCTATGTCCTATTACTGCCCCACCCTTTTCCCATTCCTGTTTCTCCTGCTATGGGACTGTTTCTGGAAATGTCTTTAAACTTTCCTTTCTCGCTTCTGAAGCTACTGCCACTGCATCCTCCTCAAATGTCTGCACTGTTTCAGTAAGTATGCTCACCCATGCTCACCAACTACCCCGTTGGTGTGGAGTTTCTACTTTCCTGTGAGCTCTAATCTTCATTATTGCTGCTTCACTGGGAAAGTTAGCTGCTTCCACTAACTCTCTAACCTGTTCTTCATGCGCAATGTGGCCCCCAGACAGGGTGATATACCTTCACCAAGCCCAGTCATGAACTATACCAAAGGCATGCTGACTGTGTGCATTTTGCCCCCCTCACCCCTGGTTAATGTCCACGCTTCTGCCAGGGCTCATGATGGTTCTCTATTTCTGGATAATTCCACACAAAATTCCCACAATAATTAAACAATCCTAAAGTTTGCCTGATCCCTTTACGGTGTGTGGGTGGATAATTTTATAATCATAGTTTTTGTTCCCCCTGGGACATAGTTTTTGTCCCCTCTCCCTTCCTGATTTGATCTCCCCAATATGATGTCCCAGTTCTGTCTCTCCCTACCTTCCCAGTTTCACTCTCTGTGCATTAATTTTCAGCCTGACCTGTCTAACCTGATCCAATACTCTGTCTAATATCTGGGTATGTTCTTTCTCACTGCTTGAGGTGATGAAGTGTTGGTAAGATCAGTGTGACTAAATCCATCAAACACACATCGGTGGGATATACTGGAATATTGCGGGATCCCTGAGGTAATAGTATCCTGGTGGACTGTTCTTCTCGGTCAGTAAACACCACTTTCATATGCCATTCAATGTCCGCAGGTATGGACCCAGATTATTTCCAGTTTATGTCAATCTATCACTCACAATTACTGCCTCTTCAGCCCCAGCTTTGATGAGATCCCGTTTGTGTGGGGAGTGAGAGGGCCCTCAATCTCTACAGGGTCGATAGATAACAACCCACTTTCCTGTTTGAGTTACGCACACCGCTGAGTGGGTCCGAGCTATAACCCACCAGATTCTCTGACTGTCCCAGTCTCCCTGCAATGTAGCTACTCCGGAGAGGTTGCCTCTCCTTTTCTTTCTGTCCCAGTCCTGGCTGGAGCATCCCCATGTTTAAATTCGGGTGTTGATGTCAATAGTTGCCATTTTAGAATAAACAGGAGCAACTCCCAGAATGGTCCCTTCTTGAGTTTCACACCTCCATATCTGAATACGTTTTGTCATACTCCCGGTCTACATCGGGATAGGTTTGCTTCATCCAGCTTCCTAGGTTCCCTCTCTGACTGCTCTCATTTTAGTAATTGAGGGGGTGAGGGGTAAATCCTTATCGGTAACTGACAAAGATGCTCCGGTGTTAGAATCATGCAAATGTTGGCCCCTTAACAGTGCATCAATGAATATTCATGGGCTATGCATATACCTACATGAACACAGGCCACTCACAATATGAACACCTATCTCCCTCTCTGTGCCTACATTCCTTGTCTGTGTGCCCTTTCCTGCTTCCCTTGTAACATTGTGGGTCTGATTACCCTCCCTGTACTGCAGCTATTCCCCTGTGTTTCTGTGTTTGCCTCAGCTCTCACGGCCCAATTCAGAATGTGGTTAGAATTATCTCCCACTGAGAGTCCCATGTTTATAATTACAGTTAAATAGGGTCCCATGTCATCTTTTAAATACATCAAACCGATTTCATCATCACTGGTTGGGGTTTGGTAATTCCCCGTGGTCCTTACATACATCAGACTTCCTCTCTGTATGATCCTCGATATTACCCTTGGGTCCCTGAGTCACCAAGGTTATTTTAGCCCATTCAGTCTGTCCCCTCCCCAGTGTGTCCCTGTAATATCTGTAAATGCCTGGAGCCACTGATCGGCTGTGCATTGGGGGAACCGGCTCACACCCCATCCTCTCATTGCAGGTACAGTTTCTGCTGTACACTTCAGGGCATCTTGGGCCGAGGGAGGGTCCATACATCACCTTCGGTGAGACTGTGTACCTCTACTAATTCATCCATATTGTCCCAATAAGGCCCATTATTACCATTTCTCTATCAGGCTGGGTGTTCATTCACCAACATCTGTCATTCAGCGGGTGAACGGTTCAGGTTTGGTTTCTGTCAGTTCCCTTTGTTGCTCCCTACTGTCTACATTGAGCTTTGATGCCCAGTGGTGCCATAGACACGGCCTTCTGGGTCTTATAGGGCGGTGGGTCATCCCACCCATTGCCGTCCCTCTGTCCATACGTGGGTGCTTTGTCATCGAACCCGTTCCAGTCAGTGTCACCATCCTCACTGCCTTCTGAGGAGAGCGGGGCACTAGGTACCTCCCCCACTGTAACTACCACCTGGCCCTTTGGCTTTAAGGCCTCACGTCTGACAGCCACCACCTTCACTTGTTCCTGTTTCCCATAATAATGTAACATATTCCGTCATGTCTGGATTCAAACAGAACAAAATGTGAATTTGGTTTTACTTGAAATATTAATAATTTGACATTCACTTTACATATCTATAGAGGTGAAAATTCTACTTTGATTATTTAAGTGAATTTAACGTGATCATACAATGAACTGATAGTCAATGACAATGAATGAACTGAATAATATGTGATTATTTGTACAAGTTCTTACAATGAAAATTCAATTTTATTTAATGTTTGTCACCTATTACACCATGGGCATTGTTATTAGGGAATAGAGTAATGGAAGGATATCAGAGAAAATAGACTTTAATTTTAGCTTCACTGCAATAATGAACCAAAACAATATTTGGAAATATGGTTAAACTACATAACAAAATTTCCAGTGTCATTATTGACATGAAAACTCTTTTAGTTTGCAAGTTGTTTTGCACTAAGAATAATTGAAAATGAATTGTGATTTGGAATACACCATTTAAATTATATTTTGAAGAGAATAATCAAATACATTTTTGGGAGGAAATTAGGAATGGAAATAAATATATATTCATTGATATTAATAGTTTTAAAATGTTGAGAAGTTGACTGGGATTATTTGATTGAGAGAGGCTGCATGATTATAAAGACCAATTCACCTTTTTCATTGCATTGTTGGTTTCACTAGAATCTGTTGTGGTCTGAGCTCTTGTTGTGTGCAGTGGACTGTCACTAATAGCTTAATTAACCTGCGAGTCCCTGATCAGATTTCCTTTGTCTGCAAGTCAGTCTGTAAGTGAGCAACACACCTCCTTTTGTGAGGGGAAACAGGTTCTCTTCAAAGGACAAAAGTGGCAGATCACTCTGAGAATGATTTCTAGCACACACCATCAGCAGGGAAGGGTTTTTTTCTAAAGAATTCCAATCTCTATCTACAAATCTGATTTGTCAGTTTGTGGAGGATTCACCCCCTTTGTTCTGAGCTGTTTTTATACAAGCAGTTGGTTCATTACGTCTTTGCCAAGAATGTTGTTTACTTTCCCCTTTTACTGTGATTCTGCAGGTTAGAATATTCTGTGAGTCAGTAATGTTCAGTAACTGAACATTGAATGATTTTGACTCTAACAGAGCAGTGGCCTTGTTTTCAGCTAATTATTCACTTTCCATTTCCTGGTTGTGTTGAATGTTCCAGAACCAGACTCTGAGCAATGTTTCCATTCACTTGTGTTGGAGTCACTGACAGCCACATGGTCAGTCAGTTTCAGCAGTTTGAATTCAATAATCATCTAGAATTATGAGTCTATTAATGAAATTTTTCTCGATTGTCAGGAAAAACCCATCTCGGTCACTGATGTCCTTTAGGGAAGGAAGCTGCCATCGTTACCTGATCTAGTCTACATGTGACCCCTGACCCACAGCAATGTGGTTGACTCTTCCTGCCCTCTGGCTAATAAATGCTGCCCATAACCAGTGGCACCTACATCCAGTGAAGGAATTTTCAACAAAGCTCTTAGTCCGGTGTCATGTGAAAAAGAAGCAGAAGGTGACCATTTTGCCTCTCAAGTCCACTCCATCATTCAATAAGGCCAGGCCTGATCTGTTAGTGATTTGTGTTCCATCTTCCCCCAACGTCCCTTAACAAGAACCTATCAACCTGTGTCTTAAATTTATTCATTGAGCTCACCTTCTGGGGCAGAGAGTTCCAAAGTTGCACAGCCCTCTGAGAGGAAATAAATCTCCTCATCTCTGTCCTGAAAGGGTGAATCTAATTTTAAAGTAGTTCTCTCGAGTTCACGTATGACCCACAAGAGGAATCATCCTTTCCACATCCTCCTTAACAAACCAAGCAGGATCTTAGACACTTCAGTCATGTCACCCCTCACTCTCCCAAACTCCGGTTGAAACAAATCCAGCCTGTCCAACCGATCCACATTTTATTACTGTTACGCCGGGTTGAAATGTTGTATTGTGTTTATTATGCAGTGAATGTGTTGTTCCACTGTGTGGGGTCTAAGAGTCAACGTGAGCCATACTAGCTTTCCTGTCTCACTGTGTTACATATATCTTACATCACTGTGGTGATCCAATCCCTCCCTGCCTCATATAACCAAAAAGAATGGCAGAGAGAGATCAAGAAAAGTTGTTAGAAAATTTGTTGTTGCCGAAAAAGTACTTGGTCTGTTTGTAGAGATTGCATTGTAATTGAAGTAACTAGTTAATGAAAAGTTACTGACAAAATATTTTAAGCGGAGTTGCTGCTGGTGATGGAAATGCTGCTGGTTGGTATAAGAGAGGGCTGGGGGGAATACTGTACTGAGGAGAAAGTTGAGCAAGGTAACCTTTTATCTTTGTCAATAAGAAGAGGCAGAGACTGCAGCTAGGACAGTGTTGAAGCTGTTTTTATCTTGCAGACATTATTTTAATATTTATTTGATGTGATTTGGGTGTCACTGGCTGAGCCCAGCATTTATTGCCCGTCCCGAGTTACCCTTGAGAAATTGGTGCAGAGCTGTCTTCTTGAACCGCTGCAGTCTACCTGCTGTGGGTTGACCCATGATGCCATTGGCGTGGGGATTTCCAGGACATTCACCCACCGACAGTGAAGGAATGGCAATATATTCCCAAGTCAGGGTGGGTTAGTACCTTGGAGGGGAACTTGAAGGTAGTTGCCTTTCCATCTAGCTGCTGCCTTTGTCCTTCGAGATGGAAGTGGCCATCAGTTCCTTGAGTGTTGTTAGGGTGGCACTAATCCAGGCAAGTGGGGAGTATTCCATCACACTCCTGACTTGTGCCTGGTAGCTGTTGGGCAGGCTTTCAGGAGCCAGGAGTTGAATTACTCTTGTAGCCACTGTGTTTGTGTGGTGAGACCAAATCAGTTTCTGAGCGATGATTATCCCCAGGATAATGTTGATAGTGGGTGTTCAGTGATGGTAACAGCACTGAATGTCAAGTGATGGTAGTTAGGTCATTTCTTATACGTGATGGTCGCAGCCTGCATTTGTGTGGCATGTATGTTACTTGCCCCTTGTCAGCCCAAATCTGGATATTGTCTAGATCTTGTTGTTCTTGGGGTTGGACTGCTTCAGTACCTGAGGAGTTAATTGGTTAACAATGTTCAATAATTACAAGATTATGCAAATTCCTTTTTCTATCAAATGTCATGGACTGTATCTTGTGGTCACTCTAATATTAACTTTCGTTATCTCCTTATTTTCTTCCTAATTCAGACACAAATGTTTGAACATCGATCAGGATAAAATTAAATAATTTAAAAACATATGTTTCTACATGTAAACTAATTGAATGAAATACATTACTTCTGTATTGTCTGCATTTTGAGCAAAAGTCATTTCTTTTCAATCATTACCGAATGGCTCATTTATTGTCCTCAATCCATCAATCCAGCTGTTAGATTTTAGTCTTCAATTTACCGATCTTAATGATGTCTAATCAACATCAGAGCAAAGTGCTTTTTAAAATGTTGAGTCAGCTTGTTTGTTCTGATTACAACATTTATTATGAATTCATTATCCTTATAATAATTACAGAATAATTTGTTTGTCTTTCTAACATGTATAGTCAGATCCATATTTTAATTTATTCCATTGTTTCATTTAATCCATTGTATCAATACTATTTTTTTTAGGTCAAGTATCCCACAATGGAACCAATGATTTTGCATCCAACATGCTTTGAAAACTGACTTTTGCTCATTTGAATAATTACAGTAATCTCAGCCTTATAAATTCAGAGAACTGTAATTACTTTTCACTGCAGTGATTGCTGTTCATGTCTACACATTGCACAGTCACATAGCAACATTAAATATCTCCTTCTTTGAAGTGCACTGATATATTTTCAAAAATCTATGTGTTGCTAATATGTAACTCTTGTTCAGTTCAGTAAGGGGTATAAATGTGCAATAATAGCTCAGTACGTGAACTGATGTGAATATATTACAGTGTACAAACTCACAATCATTGTGCAAATCAATTTTTATTTTAACCATGGAAACACAGTTGAATTAATTCAATTATATTTCACTTTTGTGCTTGCATTCATTGTATTTCTAATCACAGTAAGAGTGAACTATTTCATGTGACACAATTATTTAAAATTCATGTCACTTTTTTATGGACACAAAATAGAATTAATACCCGTTTTTGCTTTCCTTTACCTTTCACAGTCAAGTTTGAATTGTAGAAAGTTAGACTGATACAGCACGGAAACAGGCCATTCAGCCCAACTTGGCATTCCGGCCAGGTTTCCGAAACTAAACTAGTCCCATTTTCCTGTGTTTGTCCCATATCCCTCTGGATGTTTTCTATCCATGTAACTGTCTGAAAGTCTTTTAGATGTTGTAATTGTACCAGCCGCTGCCTTTCCTCTCACAGCTCATCTCAATATGCCAAACACATGTTGTGAAAAGAGTTGCCCCTCAGATCCCTTTTAAAACTTGCCCCCTCGCCTTAATAACATTCATACTTTAATCAGTGACCTGAAACAAATAAATTCAAGATATTGTGACCATTATAATCAACAACAGATACAAGTTGAGAAAATGTTGGATTGAAAAGTAATTCAATTGACACTTAGATATGTTCTAATCAACTCTGAGGTGCTTTGACACATCTCTGTTTAAGGTAGGAATTGAACGCCTGCCTCATGGTCTATTTGTACAGACATTACCAGAGCCCTCCATAATGTTCCCATGCAGGAAGGGCAGGACTATAATCACATACTTACTGTGGTTACTCACAGGGAAAACTGCTCAGATATTTATCGTGATAATTGGACTAGGATTATATTAGACACTTCCAGTGTGTAATGGATAAAAAGAATTCCTAATTTCTCGTAATGATGGAACGAAGCGACAATGATCTTAAATAAATATAAGTCTCATGATAATCAAATAATTTAATATGTTTGAAGCAGTTATTCATATACATAAATTAACATTGACCTGCTTTGTAACTCACATGAATTGGAAATAAAGCATTCGCCATTCAACGTGACTACTCAGCAAAAGACAACTTTCCTCACTTTCACAAAATTGTGATTTCTAAGAATTCAAGATTTATTGTAAAAGAATAGATCAAACATTTGTAAATTCAGGTTTGTGTACACAAGAATCACATGAAATTTAAATAATGTTTAATGTGAAAAATAGTTAGCTCTTTTGTAATAATCAGAAATATAGAAATGTTAGCATTGAAGTGAAAAACAATCAGTACAAGAACGCAAAAATCTGTGGATGCTGGAACTCAGAAACAAAATCAGTAATTGCTGGAAAACAACACAGCAGGTCTGGCAGCATCTGTGGGAAGCATTCAGTGTTAATACTTTGGGTCCAGTGACCCTTCCTCAGAATGAATTTTTGCTCACAGCCAAGTCAATCCAACTAAGCTTCCATACTGAAAATTATTTTGCTAAGATTAAAAGATTGTCGAGTGCAATATTGTTTGTCAGTTGATGTATTGAGCCATTGTTCCACATCGACAGCTGGATATATTGCATTTAAACAATGATTACCAGTTAGACATTAGTAATAATTAGTTTTAAAATGGCTGAAACCAAATTTAAGGTTGATAAGAAAATCCTTATTGCAATGTAATTGTGCAGTATATCTGAAAAAACTGAAATATTGAAGTGAAAAATAATTAGCCATTTCTTAATTGATAAGGCTGATTAATAATCCTTCCATTAATGTGAGAATTCAAATGAAAGAGAATGAGATAGTTACTATGAGTGTTGGGTGAGAAAACTCTGGTTGATTGCATGTGTGTTGACCTGAAAAGAATGTTAATATTTCATCGTGATACTGGCACTAAGAAATAATGGATTCAACTAAAATGTGAATCTCATGATGATATGAGAATTGAAATGACAATCAAATAATAATTAATGTTAGAACTCAACGCTTAAAATGATTCAATATATTCAAAGCAGTTTGTACTGGATATTCATTAAGATTAGTAAACTGAGAATTAAAATATTGGGTTAATTTAAAACAAAAATCACAACTTCAGAGATTATTCATCAGAATTGTTTTGTCATTGAAAAAAACACATTTATTCAAGACATTTCCCTCATTTTCTGTCTTTTTTCCACAGGGATCTGTACTGGAACCCTTCTGGTTACGATACAAATATATAGAAGTGACATGAATTAAAACCTAATTGGGTGAGTTAATAAGCTTGCAGATGATACAAAGTTCAGTGCAGTTGTGAATAATGTAGAAGGTTGTCAAAGAATGCAACAGGAAAAAGATAAACTGCAGCTATGGGCAGAGAAATTAAAGGTAAAGCTTAATCCATACAAGTGTGAGGTGTCACACTTTGGGAGCTCAAATATTAAAGAAAAGTAGATAGTTAATGGCAGGACCCTGAACAGCTTTGTTGTTCAAAGGGATGTTGGCGTTCAAGACCATGGCTCCCTGAAAGTGTCCATGCAAGTAGATAGGGTGGTAAGGAAGGCAACTGGCAGGTTTGCCTTTATTGGTCAGGGAACTGGTTACAAGAGTCAGGATATCATTTTGCAACTTTGTAACACTTTGGTTAAGGCATACTTAAAGTATTGTATTCACTTCTGTTTGCCACATTTCAGGAAGGGTATGGAGGCTTTGGAGATGGCACAGAGGACGTTTACCGGGATGCTGCCTGGATTTGGAGAGGCTGCTTTTTTGTGAAGTGGCGGTGGCTGAGGGGAAGAATTGATTGAAGTCTATGCAATCATGAGATACATAGGTAAGGTTGTCAGTCAGGACGTTTCTTCCCAGAGTTGAAACGTCAAAACTATGAGGCATGTATTTAAGGTTGTGGGGGGTAGTTCGAGGGGCATGTGAGGGACATTTACTTTTTACACAGGGAGTGGTAGGTGTCTGGAATGAACTTCAAGGGTTGGTGGTGGAGGCAGATACATTAAGGCTATTTAATGTTCATTGAGATAATTTGGACGGATATGGACCAAGGATAGGCAGAAGGGATGAGTTTCTTTTGCATTATATTCAGCACAACGTTACGGGCCAAAGGACCCATTCCTGTGCTGCACACATCTTTCAGAGAAAACTAATACCTCACTCATATGACATTTAATCTAATCAATATTTAGCCACTGGTGTCAGAAATAGGAAGAAAATAAGTAGAGAACAAACTTGACTATAATCTAAAGATAGAGTCCAGGACATTTACAGCGGAAATTTTTTTGGGTTTTTTTGAATGATAAGATTAATAACTTTGGAGATGTGTTGAAAATGTTTGCAGTTACTGATGTGCTGAGCCAAAATTACCCTTTTTAAATTGAAGATTGGACTAGAAACCTTTTAGAAAACTTGAAAATATTCAGTAAGGTGTGATGCACATCATAATTTAATCCATTGATTATTTCTGCTAATGCTACAATAAAAAAAATTCAGCTCTACACCAAAAAGCATCAATTTTCCATCCAATGCTCATTGGAAATATTGGAATGCTACTTATTTCAACAATCAAAGTAATCACAGCCTCATCGATTAAGTGATATCTAATGACATTTCACCAATAATTACTGTTTATTTTGACACATTGCTCGTTCAAACGGCAATGTGAAGTTTCTCATTAATATTCAGTTCACTGACAGCATATTAATAATTGATTTATTGCTAATATCTAACCATTGATCAATCCAGTCAGGGATAGAAAAGTGGAAATATGGCTCAGTACATCAACTGATGGAAAGATATTGCAGTGTTCACTCTGCCAATTATTGTGAATATCGATGTATATTTTGATTTGATTTGATTATATTTTTCTTCAACACAAAGATTTATTGTAATTCTGATGTCAGTAAGATTATTTAAATTTGTGACTTTTTTGTAAACAAAAAAAAATAGAATTTTCAGGCGTTTGCTCTTTCCTTTATCAGTCAGAATACATTTGGAATTGTTGCAAGTTATACATTTGTGGAAGGAAGAGAAGATGTCTGCAGCTGAATAGTCACAGTGAATGACCTTTTCTTCCGATTCCGTCCGACTGCTAAACATTCTCATTGTCTTTTTCTTTATAAGAAAAACTGCTTTAAACGTATTCAGCAGTTGTATTTTTTATGAATTTACAATAAGCTCATGATATGTCGATTTATCTTTCTTCCCATTATTCTGATATTAATTTGTAAGTAAGAGCATATGTGCTTAGTACCATTATTATAGTGAATTACTATTTCATTCTCAGTCCATTACACAGAAACAGTCTAATTCTCGGAATAAACACTGGTTAGTTTTCATTTGAGTAATCCCAATTGATTATAATCCCACCCTTCCTTGTTGGGACGATAATGAAAGGCACTTGTGTATCTCTAGTAGTGTCTCTCCTAAGAGACCAGATCACCAGATGCAGAGCCATAGCCTTTCAAGCTAGTGCTTATAAATAAACCTGTTGGACTATAACCTGGTGTCATGTGATTTTTAACTTTGTCCACCCTAGTCCAATACCGAGATCTCCAAATTATTGTTGCACAAAGGAATTCTCGTAATTTTTAAAAGAAAATATGACTTTAATTAAGATCTTTAACACACGATTATTAATCCCTTCCTATATTCTTAAAATATAGTTGTAATTGAAAAAAAATGCTCACTGAACACGGCACACACAGCTACACAAATGTCTTCCTGGTCATCTAATTACTGCTCCAGAGAAAAACCTGAGTAAGTATCTTATTGTTTCTGAGAACAAGAACCACAATAAACATTTGGTGAGCAGTTCCATCCAATAAATGCACTTGATTTCTTATATTTCACTTCAGTAATTGCACACGAAATATTTTACTAAAAACAATAACAATGCTTGTTACAAATGAACGAGGACACTAACGTCAGCATACATAGCAGATTTCCAATCCAGTTGAAGTATCGCAAAATAAAATGATGTATTTTGGCTTCGTACAACTGTAGGTGAAAACACTTTGAGCTTGCACCTTAAAAATCTTTATCTGCTTATTCAGAGAAAATAATGAAAGATGGCACTGTAAATTTATTTTGACTTTCACTCATGAAAATACTCATGTGAATCGCTTCTCATTTTCTTCCTAGTTCTGATACAAATGTCGAAATATTTACGATAATAAAACTTTAGGAATAATAAGAGTGTTCTTTGCAAGAACGACATGAAGATGTTCAAGGTCCTCGAATTCCTGTTGAGTAGAATCCCCTTCATAAGGGTCTTATTGTCTCGCCCCGATGTTTTTTGTGACTGGGGACTGATGCGTTTTCAAATCATGTGCACTGCAGAAGGATTATTTTAATTTTCAATTTGTTATGAGCAAAAAAACTGCTTTGAACACGTTGATTTACTTTTTTTACTCCAAAGTTATTTATCAATGTACAATCATCACAAAATTATGGAAGTTCCCTGTATCTTATGTTCACTGTCATACGTACTTTCACTATATACTTATTAACTTCCTACTTCTGACAGGAATATCGAAACATTGGTCATGATCAAAAGTATATAAATTAAAAGTACGTCTCAAGAAGCAAACCAATGGATGGTAACATGTCATTCTTGTAATCCTGCATGTTTGACCCAAAAACAATTCTACTGAATAAGAACTGAATGGATCATTTTTGTGAATCCATAAAGCTAGCCATGATATTGTATTCCTCAGTTTATCGCTCTTAATGAATATCCAATAATCATCACAGCAAAGTGCTTTTAGAATATTAAATCAATTTATTTTTTCAGATTATAATGTTATTTTTCCAGTCACTGCCATTACGATAATTGCACAATTATTGGAGTTAATCTTTCTAACAAATATAGTGAGAATCGCATTTTAATTGCATCAATTGTTTCTGAGTACGAACCCTACAATATAAAAATCAATTTACTGTTCAGCTGAACGATCCCATAATGGAACCAATGACTTCCCATTCAATGCCTCATTGTAAATATTTGATGATTGCTCATTTGAATGATCACGGTAATCTCAGCCTGAAGCGTTCAGAAAACTGTAATTACTTTTCATTAGAATAATTCCTGGACGTTTCTCCACATTGTTCAGTGAAATAATCAACTAAGATTTCTCAGTATTCTTAAATTAACTGATAGAACTTTGACAATCCAATTGCTGCTATTATCTAATCATTGTCCAATATAGTTCAGGGTATATCTGTGGAATTATGGCTCATGCATGAAATAATGTAAAGATTTGCAGTGTGTGTTGTAAATATCAATTTTTATTTTAACCCTAGCAAAAGTTGAATTGATTTAATTATGTTTCACTTACATGTTAACATTTACTGTATTTATAAACACGATACAAGTTAATCATTCTTCATGGAACAAAATAATTTAAAATTCTTGTGATGTTTTGAAGTACAACAAAAAGACCTAACATTGTTCCATGAAATAGTCACAGTACATTTTGAACTTTGGGAATTTGAACATTTTGGGAAAGAAGGGAAGTTGTCTTCAGATGAATAGTCGTATTGTGTGACTAATTCATTTATTTTCCTATTCATTTATGTTGCAAAAGCATTTTAATTTTCTTTTCATTCTGTGAAAACTTGCTTTGAACATATGGAACTATTTGATTGATTTTTGTTCATCAGTGTACAATGATCAAATGATTAGGCTTTTTTTCCTATCATGGATCATCATGAGATTCATATTTAATTAAAGTCATTATTGCTTTGTTACACCTTTACTGTAAATTACTAATTCATTTTGTCAGTTCATTACACACAGAAAATATGTAATTAATTCCCATACAAATTATTACAATAAACATCTGATTCGTTTTCATTTGTGTTGCCACAGTAAGCATGTGACTATGGTCCTACCCTTCCGGGGGTGGGGACATTATGAAGGGTCCGTGTGGAGCTCTGACAGTGTCTCTACGACAAGATCAGGAGGAATGATTTCAATTCCCACCTTCAGCAGAGATGTGTCAGAGCAGCTTCAAATATTCATGAGAAAATACCTGGCATAGATTGAACTGCTTTTCAATACAACATGAAATATACTTCAATCTGCTGTGCATTTCAATCATCACCATATCTACTACTTATTTTCTTCAGGTCACTAATAAAACGTATCATATCTGCTAGTTCAACATTCCTTGAAAAAGTAGTTGAGAATGTTGCAATCTTAAAGTTGGAAGAGTCTAAGAAATGATACTCACTGATTTTTTTTTTCTCTGTTTGAAAGAACCTAGTTCAGACATTTCAAGCACATAAATACTTATTCTCCAGTATTATAAAGATGAAAAAATAAACAGTCAAAATTCCTCTTCAGCAAAATAACCAAATGCAACTTCATATTATTCATTGGTCAGTTGATCACCTACAATTGTAACTAAATATTGCAATTCATCTAAATATTGTTATGTGCTTTGAACAAATTAAATTTCTTATTACTATTCATTCTTGAATTGTCAGGAATATGTTTTTATTTTCCATCCACCAATTCATAATTCATAAGATTGATATGCTTTCAAAATATCGACGTGTTCATTTGAACATTTAATTTGTCTCTCTCTCACTTATCTCACTTCATGCATGATAGCTTCAATGCATTTTGCTAACTAACTCTACGAAACATAAAAATGTTGTTGACTTTACTTCTTTTGTACGCAAGAAAACAATGTAGGTACACCCATTTGTTCTTTAGCTCAAATAACACGAAATTTTAAATTATTGAAAAGACTACACTGGGGGAAAAAACGATTCTTCATCTCAAATATCACATTAAATGACACTTTTTCAAATCAATACAAAATGATTTGTATTTTAATTTCATTATAAGAAAAAAAAACCTGCTTTGGAAATGTTAGAATCTGTTTCTTTTACTTCCAGCATTAGTTGTCAATGAACAATAATTACATAATTATCAGTCATTTTGTGCAAAATAATTTTCTGTACCAAATGTCATTTATTTGACCTTTTGTTCACAATAGTACTCACTTTCCCGGTCTAATTATTTTCTTCCTTATTCTGACATAGATGTCTAAACATTTATCACGATAAAAATTAAAAAAATAAACATGACTCAACAAAAAAACCCAATGTTGAACTGTGTCAATTGTTGCAGAGTATTTTTTATAATTATTAAAGTGACTTTTTATATATTAATTTTCTGTTTATCAATCTTAATTATGACGCAATCGAAGTGCTTTCAAAATATTAAGTTAATTTATCTATCAATATTCTAGAAACAATTAACAATTACAATAATTACGCAGCACTTTGTGCTTGTTACGAAGTCTACATTAATGTGTTATTAATATTTTCCATATTTCTTATTGTGAATGCTACAATATAAAAACCTGTTTGGTCGGGCCAATACACCCAAAAAAAGACTAATAACTGCCCTTGCGACATCCTGTGTAAATATCTGACTTTTGCTCATTTGATAGATCACAGTCATTGATATTCAAAGAACACCAGTTACTTTACACTGCAATATTTCTTACCATTTCTGCACATTACTCAGTGGAATAGTAAGATGAGATACCTAATTATTCTTAAATTCATTAATAGTAGTTTTAAAATCAATTTGTTGCTAATATTAAATAATTGTTCAATTTGGCAAAGATTGTAAGTGTGGAATTATGGTTCCATATAATAACTATTGCAAGGAATTAGCAATGTAGAATCTCTCAATCATTGTGAATATTGCTTTTCATTTTAAACTTGGAAACACTTCTGAAATGATTTGATTGTAATTCACTTCAATGTTAACATTTATTGTGCTTCTAATCACAATAATAGTTGAATATTTTTCTTGTGCACAATTATTTAAATTCTGATGAATTTTTTTGAAGTACACAAAAAAAGGATTGACATCTTTCTTGTTTCATTAAACAATCACAGGAAATGGTGTCTTCTTAGAAACCATACATTTTCAGAAACAATGAAAGTTGTCTTCAGCTGAATAGTGCCATTGACTGACCAATTCATCATTTTGTTCCAAGTTACATGTAGAACAAACAAAATTTACGTTGCATTTTATAAAATGAGAAACTATTATGAACATGTAGAATGATTGTATTCATTTTTATTGATCAATTTACAGTAATCACACAAATCTGTCAAGTTGTCATTCCACAAATTATCATAAAATCATATTTAATTAAGACATCTGTTAATTCCCATCATTATTGTAAATTACTATTTAATTTTAAGTACATTACACACAGGATCCATCCATTTAATTCCAATCCAATTATCACAATAAACATCTGATTATTTTTCACTTGAGTAACCACAGTGAGCATTTGATTGTAGACCTGCCCAGCCTGGTTGGGAACATTATGAAGGAATGTTGTGCAGCTCTGATAATGTCTCTGTTACCAGACCAGGAGGCACAGTTTCAATTCCCACCTTGCACAGAGTTGTGCCAGAGCAGCTCTGAATGTTGATTAGAAAATATCTAAGAATCAATTGAGTTGCCTTTCAATTTAATATTAGATATGTTTCCATCTGTTGTTCATTCCAATAATCACAGTATTTGCTATTTATTTTTTCAGGTCACTAATAACAGAATGTATCTAATTCCACTCAATCAATATTCGTTGGAAAATATTTGAGAATGTTGCAGTCATACAGATGAAATATACAAAGTAATGATATTTGATTTTCTTTTGTTCTGAAGAGCTGAGTTCAAACAGTACATAGAACTTGATGCTCCAGTGCTATAAAAATGAGGAGAAAAAATAAATTTCTTGTTCAGTCAAATAAACAAATGCCAAATCCTTTTATTTATCCATTTTTAATTATTGATCTGTTTATAAATTGTGTGAAATTTGTTTTTCGTTTTCCACTCATCTATTTATATTGAATGTGAGATTGAACTGCTGTGAAAATATCCAAGTGCATTCATTTGAAATTTGACTTTGCATATTTATCACTGTGGGCTATATGTAAAGCAGCGTTACTTCTGCAATCATAATTGTTTATTCAAGGTAAATAAACTCACACCAATGTATAATTGCTTCAGCCAAGAGCCGAATTAACAAGAATGAAAACTATGTGAATGAAATATATTATTGCTTTTGTATTAGCTAAAATGTGCATACAAGAATGAAATGTGTCTGCAAATAATGGTAGATGTTATAGACAAACAGTTAAGGTGCTGTGAGGAGAGGGGTGTAGGATAAGCTATATATGCCTGTACAGTTACAAGCATCTGTTTCCCGCTTCAGCAGGAATAAAAAAAAAACCATCAAAAGGTCATAAGGCTCGGTGTAAATAAAGAATAAAAAGAAATTATGCTTTGGTTAGCACGGAAACAGATGGCAGTGAAGAAGGATAAATAACAATAAGACCACAGAGGGAGGTGGTCAAACGGCCTTATGAGGCCAGAGATAAACATTTTGTCAGGGACGAGGCTGGATGAGTTCAGAGATAAACAGCCGGTTTAGATTAGAAATAGATGTAAACAGGGGACGAGCAATGGGAGGAGGGAAGAATAACGAATTACATAAATATTGTGTACTCGTTAAATTCAGTGTGTGTGTGTGCCTTGTGCACAGTGGACACCACACCCCTCTTGCAACAGCGTAATAAACGATACTACTGATTCAGGTCTTGTTCCAGACTGAAGTTATTGAAGTGACTGAACTTCATTTCTCACAATCACTTATCTCATTTATTGCATGATGTCTGAAGTGTGTTTTGCTCAGCAATTCTATCAACTATTTAAAAAGTCTAATCGTAAATAAGATCCTTAACACCCAAATATCAATCTATTCCTAATTCATGTAAATATCTCAATTTTCTTGAAGTCAATGTTCACACAACAGTGCACATAAAGCGACACAAAGATATTCATCATCAGCTAATTACTGTTCAGTGGAATAACCTGAGTATCTTATTGTTCCTGAGACTAATGACAACAGTAAGCATTTGTTTACTCGTCCATGCAGTAAATGCATTTGATATCTTACATTTCAGTTCCGTCGTTAATGAAAATTTTTGTTGTTTAAACCAATAATTCTAATTTATCATGGATAGTGACTGTAATACAATAACACTGGAAACATTTTTAAAAAATATTCTAACAATCTTTAAGCTCCTCTTCTGTTGTGTGTGTGCAAAAGACAATTCAAATTATAACCATTTTGTTGCAAATTCAACAAACGCTACATTTTGAATTTATGAGCTTCTTACAGTTTTGCAAAAAGGTTAGTCTTCACTGTATGTCATATTAAAAGACTGCTTTTTCCAATCATGCATGCTACAAAATGATTATTGCTTTCATTGCATTGTAAGAAAAGAAGTGTTGATTTTTTTGTTGTTTCAATTCCAACATTATTCATCATTGTGCAATAATGACACAATTATTACAATCGCTTTATATACCACCCAGCAGTGACTTCATTGTTTGTTTATTTTCATGCTCATTTTCATGATCTATTAATTCTCTTCCTAATTCTGACACTTTGATTATAATATTAATCAACGTACTATCTCTACAAGGAATCCAGTGAAAAGAAATTCGCAATTTGTATATTGCATATATTTTTGAGTTCAGAAAAGAATTTTGTTCAATAATTACTGAATGTCTCATTTTTTCTTTAATACGTAAAGCTAGCTACTATGTTTTATTCCTTAGTTCACTGATCTTAATAAATACTCAATCGACATCACAGCAAAGTGCTTTTGAAATATTGAATCATGTTAATTCTTCATATGTATTGCACTGTACAATCTCTCATTCATTGTAACAATCAATATTTATGTTACCTGTTGAAACATAGTTGTATTAATGTAAATATATTTCACTTCAATGCTAACACTTAAGACTTAAGCATTTTTCATGCAACAAAATCCAATGAAAAAGCATCAGCATCTCTTTATTATTTCATTAAATAATGACAATAAATTTTGAATTTTTGAAAGTTGAACATTTTTAGAAAGAAGGAATGTTGTCTTCAGTTGAATGTTCGTATTGAATGACTTCTTCACAGTATCTGCTGTTTATTCTCTTCTTCGGGTTCCCAAGAAAAGAAATTAACTAGTTCTGCTGGTTCTAAATTCCTGAAAAATATTTGCGAATGTTGTGGTCTTAAAGGTGAAATGGCTCAGTGATTGTAAGTGATTAGTTTTTTGTTCGAAAGAGCTTGATTCAAACATTTCGGACATTCACATTGTTATTCTGCCGTGTTACAAGGAGAGAAAACAAGTCGCTTTCTTCGTCTGTAAAGTAAACATATGCCACTTCCAATTATTCATTAGTCAGCTCATTACCTACATTTGTTATTAAAAATTGCAATTCATCTAAATATTGGAATGACATTTGATCAAATTAAATTTCTAATTATTTTTCATTCGTGAATTGTTGGAGTTTTTTTTGTTTTCCATTCATCTATTCGTATTGAATGTAAATTTTATGTGCTTTGACAATAGCGGAGGGTGTTTATTTGAAATTTGTCTTTGCTTACCTCTCACTGATTTTACTTATTGCATATAGTTGCACAGTGGCTCAGTCATTAACAATGCTACCTCACAGTGCCAGTGATCTCGGTTTGATCCCATCCTTGGTGACTGTCTTTGTGTACTTTACCCATTCTCTCCAAGTCTATGTGACTTTGCTGTGGTTTCCTCCCACAATCCAAAGACGTGCAGGTTAGGTGAGCTGGCCATGCTAAACTGCACATTGTGTTCAGGGATGTGTATATTAGTCAGCAGTAAATGTAGAGGAGTATGGTTGGGAAAGTGTTTGGATGGGTTACTCTTTGGAGGGTCATTTTTTTCAACGAAATGACCTGTTACCACACTGTGCTAACAGGGATTCTACAATAGTTTAATTGTGTTTCTCTAAGCAATTCTAACTTTTTTAAAGTTGACTTTAGTTAATACCTTGAACACTTGATTATCAGTGTTCCTAAATCTTGTAAAATATCTCAATATTTTTAAAATCATTGCTCACACAAAAAACTAAACATGAGGCCACACAAAGTTCTTCATGACCATCTAATTACTGTTCAGTGGAATAATCAGAATTGTTCCTGAGATCAATCCCCACTGCGACAGTAAGGATCTGGTTATCATTCCCTCCAATAAATGCAGAAGTTGTCCTCTGGTATTTCAGTTCAATAATTACACACGATACTGGTTGTTCAAAGCAGTGGTTATTCTTTATTATGAATGGCAAAGGATTCTAATGGAAGAGGTGTTCATATGTCCGAATGTGTTGCATGATCACAAACAGTTTTCAGTCCAAATATTGCACAAAAAAGTGTAAATTTGGTTTTGTTCAACTACTGAGGCTAACATTTTCAGTTCATGTCCATTACAAATATTTGGAGAAAGTGAGGAAAGCAGATGCTGAAGATCAGAGTCAAGAATGTGGTGCTGGAATAGCACAGAATGTCAGGCAGCATCTGAGGAGCAGGAGAAACCATGTTTCAGGCATAAGCCTTCATCGGGAATCTCCGGCTCCATGGATGCTGCCTGGTCTGCTGTGCTTTTCCACCACCACACTTTCGACATTAAAAAAAATTTGCTTATTTGGAGCAAATACTCTCTGTTTCCTCTATAATTTAAATTTACTGTGCTTTCTATTCACTCAAGTTCTCATTTTAATAGCTCCTCATTTTCGTCTTAATCTGATACAAATCTCAAAACTCCGGGCACAATAAAAGCGATATGAATTATTAACTAGCATCTGGACAAGAGAACCAATGAACAGCTACATAGACCTCTTGAACAACAAAGATATTAGAATTAAAAAAGCAATGCCTTCCAAAAAAATCTCTGTACATCTGTATCCTTTTTCAATTCAATAATCCTGCAAATAGCTGCAATATAATTGTCAGTTGATCTCTCTTAATGACTATCTAATCAATGTCATTGTAAACCACTGATAAAATTGAAACATTTTATTTGTTAAAATGCAAAGATTCATTCTCAATTCGTTATTACAACAATAAGTGAACCATATTTTATCTGTCCGCTAAGGTCAAGTGACCTGTGGCCCATAATTGAACATTCTAAATATTCCTACAGCTGGGGAAAGCAGAGCTAAAAAGGTCAAAGTAAAGGAAACAGTAGACAAAGTAACCAGCTCCAGAAAACAGTGGAAAGCCCGGTCAAAGAGCTCACAAAGGTTCGGGAGATCCTGTTACAACCAGCCCAAGAGCTGTGTTTTGGAGAGGTTGAAGCAGACTTCCTGGCACCTTGACTTCCAGCCAGTGCCTGAGCATTAGACACCTCACTTGAGAATGACGACAAGTGAAGGGTGTTTGCACGAAACACATTGAATGCTTAGAATCCAGAATTTTGGTAAAATGTTGTGAAACATTTCCCAGATCATGGAAATCAGCTCAACATTATTGAAATCAAAGTACTTGTAATGGTCTTCAAGACCATTAATTACTGGTCGGTGAAAAACACTTTGTACGTGCCTTATTGTGCTCAGGATGAATAATCATAGCAAACATCACAGTCTCACCAGATCCAAACATATGGAGGAGACACCTTATTATCATTTACACACTACATCTTTCCCAGACCCATGATGACATGTTATGACTACGTGTAACATGTATCGAGATGAAGCAAGTCCTGAATATAGGATTTATTTTCTGATAGATTTCCAATCCAAAAATTATGATAAAATGATATTGTGGTTCATTACATTGTCAACAGATCCCCATTAAATGTATTTATCCGTTTATTCAGAGACATTATTGAAACAAATACGTTGATAAATGCTGTTGACTGTATGCTTCTGTGAAAATAAATCTTCCTTATTGACTTATTTTCATTATAATTCTGACTCAAATGTCTAAATATTGATGATATGAAAAATTGCATGAATTAAATACAATGCAGAATTTGTTCTTGTTATATATTATATTTCTCCAGAAGACAAGTAGAGAAACCAAGGATAGAAGTCTTGAAGATCTGAGAATTGTGAATGACAAACCATTTCTGATCAACGTTCACTGAATGTCTAATGTCTTTCCATGTCATCACGCCAGAATTTGCATTCTCAGCTGACAGATTAAGAAATATCTAGTCAACATCAGAGCAAATCCATTTGGAAATATTGAATCATTTACTTTGCCAAAGTTCTAAAATTAATTATCAATTCATTGTCATTCCAAAAATCACACAGTAATTCAGTTTAGGTTTTGAAACAAACATCATCAAATTCACATTTTAATTTAATCCATTATTTCTTAGTGTCAATATTAAAAGAAGAATAATAGTTCTCTTATTCCAGGATAACGCAAACACAAACTAATTAATGATTCCCTATCCAACACTCACAGATAATATCTGTTCCCTTCTCATTTGAACGTTCACAGAAATCATTGGATTAATATTCGTCCTTACATATTAAGAGACGTCTGATTATTTTACACTCCAATAAATGCTGTTCATTTTTACACATGAGATTTCTAATCATTTTTAAGTTTGCTATGAAATGTTTTTAAGATTAATTGTTGCTTATATCTAATATTTAAGAATTGATCAAATCCAGTATATCCAGCTTTAAGTGTGAAATTAAGGCTCAGTAACGTAAACGTATTGCATTGTACAGAAACCAATGGTAGCGAATGGTGATTTTTATTTCAATACTTGAATCTTAGCTGATTTGCTGTTCTGGGCATGGCCTACCCCCACCTGCAATAGAATGGTCCATATTGGCTCATACAAAATGCCTGACAATCAAAAACACGCAGCCTACCTTAGAACTAAAATACAAGGTGTCAGGGGGTGATAAACGACACTAACATTCTGTTTCAGCCTTAAATTAAAAGAAAGCACACTACCAATGGACCTACTCCAACGCCAGGACTACAGCATTCCAGAAATTTCTTGATAACAGCATGCCGACATACAGACAAATGACCAATCCTGATCCTCATAAATGAAAGGATAATTGTCCCAGTAAATGAATAAACAGCAGCTGCAGGGTGCAGCCCAGTTAACTCACTAAGCAGCTATCATGACAACAGAAAAGTTCATTTGTCAGATATAGTTATTATTTTACAGTTACTCAGAATATTAAACAAAGGTTCTAATTACAGATTCTTGAGTATAATAGGGGAAATTTGCAACATAAGTTTGATATATGTAACCAATGCCTCCTAAAAACATTATAGAAAAGCATTTAGCCAGAGATTTGAAGTTAGCTAGTTTTAGGAATTAACTTCACGGTATGATGTTGACTGCTCATTAATTATAAAGTCCTGACAGAAAGAGTAGCTGTATAATTTTACACAATATAACAAACTTTATAACTAAGTCATATTACTAATCTTATAGCAAGTAAGCTAAAATTAACTGTCTTTTCTATTTCTTTGTACTATATAATTAAGACAGTGAACAATATGAGGAGTAATTGGCTTTGATAAAATAAAATATAATGAATAGCAGAACTCAAAATGTCCCAACTGATAAGATATCCTGAGAGGCCTGAGGGAGTTCAGGAATAACTTTGGAATCTAAGTCAATAAGATGCATGGAATGATCCCAATAGGAATCTGGGGATGTCCATTAGAATGCCCATCTGCGATTATGTGTTTCAATTGGGTGGCTGGATGAGGAGGGAAGGGCTGTAATCACATTGCATGTGGCCATTGTGATGCAGAAAGTCCATAAAAATGCTGCTTTTTACTGTACATGTTACAGTGTGTTATGGATCTCCCTTCCGAGATTGATCTCGGGGGATGATCCCTTCATTAACTGATTGCTGCATGAGTAAACATGAGTAAACATCTTCCACATGCCTGAGCTCAGATTGCCTCCTGAGTCCTCATTCCCTGCCAGTGAAAACAATTCTACAGCTATGATGACATTTCAATTCAACACATACATTTATTGTGTGTGAAATGATTACATTCAGAGCGATATAATTTTCATGATAAAATTGCTTTACATTTACTTTTTTTGGTGTACAAGAAAACATTTCGATTATATCCATTTGTTCTTTTGTTCAACCAACACTAAGTTTTAAATTATTGTGAAGACTACAATGGGGGAAACGGGAACGAGTCTTCAGCTCAAATGTCATATGAAATCACTGTTTCCTTTTTTCAAACAAATTGCCCTACAAAATTATATTTATTTTCATTTCATTATAAGAAACAAAATTGCTTGGAAATGTTGACAATTCTCCTTTTCCTCCCATATTAGATGTCAGTGAACAATAATCACACAATTATGAGAATTCCTTTCCGTATCAAATGTCAGTGACCCTGTATTTTGTTCACAATAATAGTCACTTTCATGGCCTAATTCTTTTCCTCCTAATTCTAAAATAAATCTCGAAATATTTATTGTGGTAAAAATTACATCAACAAAATTGACATGACTCTTCAATAAAACTATTGGAACCATATAAATCTTGCATTGCCTGCATTTTTAAACAAAATCATTTTTTTTCAATTGCTGCTGAATGATTTTTTTCACATCATACAGCTAAGTTTTATGCTTTAATTTTCAGTTTCTTAATCTTAATGAATATCCAATCAACATCAGAGCAAAGTGTTTTCAAAATATTAAGTCAATTTATCTGTCAGGATTCTAAAAGCAATAATCAATTACAATAATTGCACAGCAATTTAACATAGACTTTGTAAAAATGCAGTGTTTTTTTGAACATTTCATTCATTCTTTCTTATTGTCAATGCTACTATATTAATACCTATTTGTTCAGGCCCATGCACATACCAAACGACCAATAATATCCCGTGCAAAATTCTTTGTAAATGTCTGATTTTTGCTCAGGTGAAATATAACAATTATCTCAGCCTTTGAAATTCAGAGAACTCCAATTCCTTTTCCCTGCGATATTACTCTTCATTTCTACATATTACTCAGTCTAATATCAAGATGAGATATCTCATTATTCTCAAATTCACGAATATATATTTTTAAAATCCGTTTGTTGCTAATATATCTTATATCTAATAATTGTGCAATCCAGTAAGGGCTACAAATGTGGAATTATGCTTCTGTACAATAAATACTGCAAGGACATTACAATGTACAATCTCTCAATCATTGTGAATATTGTATTTATTTTAAACTTGGAAACATTTTTGAATTGATTTGATTATAATTTACTTTGATTCTGACACTTACTGTATATCCAATCACAATATCAGTAGATTATTTGGAGGTCTCATCGTCCATTCCAATAATCACAGTATCTGCTATATACTTTCTTCTAGTTACTCATAGCAAAATGTATCTAATTCCACTCAATCAATATTCCTCAGAAAATATTTGAGAATGTTGCAGTCATAAAGCTGAAATATACAAAGTCATGATAGTCATTAATTTTCTCTTGTTCTGTAGATCTTAGTTAAAACAACACAGAATTTTATGTTCCAGTGCTATAAATATGAGAAAAGATCAATTACTTCTTCAGTAAAATAAACAAATGTCACTTGCTATTATTTATCAATTTTTAATTACTGGTCAGTTTATGAATTGTGTGAGATTTGTTTTTAGCTTTCCAGTCATCTATTTATATTGAATGTGACATTGAAATGGTGTGAAAATATCAGGGTGTGTTCACTTGAAAGTTCAATTTGCATATCTCTCACTTATGCCATTGATTGCATGATGGTTTAAGAACGTTTCATTCAGCAATCCTCGTAAATATCAAAAACTGTCTGATTTTAAATCAGATCATTCGCACTCAATTATCACTCTGTTCCTAATTCATGCAAATACCTCAATTTTATCGAACCCAATGTTCACACTGAACAATACACATAAAGCAACACAAAGACTTCCATCACCATCTGATTATTGTTCAGTAGAATAACCTGAGTAAGTACCTTATTGCTCCTGAAACCAATGACAACAGTAAGCATTTGTTTACTATTCCATGCAACAAGTGGAACTGATATCTTCTATTTCAGTTCAGTAGTTAAAGATGATTTATGTTGTTTAAAACAATGCTTCTACTTTATCACGGATATTGACTGTAATACAATCATGCAAACAACAAACGTTTTGTCATTCTAAAAATCTTTAAGATTACTTATTTTAAATTTGTGTGCAAGAGATATTTCAAATTACAACCATTTTTGTTGTATAATTCAGCAAACCTAAGTTTTGAATTTGGGAAAGTTTCCATTTTTGCAAAATGGAAGTAGTTTTCAGTTTATATAACACAGTAAATGACTGGGTTTTTTTTTCCAAATCACGTGCTTTGCAAAATGATTATTGGTTTCATTTAATTGTAAGAAAAGAACTGTTTTGAACATGTTAATTCTTTGTCTTTTCTATTCCAACATTATTCATCACTGTACAATAATGAACAATTATTATAATTCCTTTATGTACCAAATGTCATTGACTGTATCATTTGTTCACTTTCATGCTCACTTTCATTATCTATTAACTTTCTTCCAAATTCTGGCAAAAATGTCTGAATTCTGACCATAATATTTATCATCTAAATTAAAATAACATGTCTCTATGATGAAACCATTTGATAGAAATTTATATTTCTTGTGTTACCTTCATTTTTTAGTAAAGAAAGAAAAAAATTTCTATAATCACTGAATGGCTCATTTTTTCTTCAATTCATAAAGCTAGTTACTATATTTTATTCCACAATTTACCAATTTTAATAAATATCCAATCAACATAACAGCAAATATTTTGAAATATTGAATCATTTTAATTGCTCATATAGCAACATTATCAAGTCATTGTCATGGTAATAATCGTGCAATTATTTAAGAAAGTCTTTTGAACAAGTAAAGTGAGATTCACATTTTAATTTAACCAATTGTTTCTGAGTACCAACGTTGCAATATGAAACTTTATTTTCAGGTCAAGTTTCCCACAGTGGATCTAAGGACTTCCCATCCAACATTAATTGTGAATGTCTGATGTTTGCTTATTTGAATGATCTCCGTAATCACAGAATTTAAATTCACAGACCTGCAATTACTTTTCATTGCAATAATTCCTGTTTGTTTGCACATATTCCTCAGTCACATAGCAAAACGAGATTTCTCATTATTTCTAAATTCATTGATCGAATTTTATAATTCAGTTGTTGCTCATACCTAATAATTATTCAATCCAGTACGTGCTGTAAACGTGGAATTATGGCTCTTTACATGAATAACTAATATAGTGTGCAATCTCTCAATCATTGTTAATATTAATTCTTATTTTACCGAAAGAAACATAATTGAATTCATTTAAATATATTTCACTTTTATGCGAACATTTACTGTATTTCTAATCATCATAAGATTGAAGTATTTTTCATGACACAAAATCATGTATAATTCCTGCGTTTTGTTAAGTCAAATGAAAAAGAATTAACATTTCTGTATTGTTTCATTAAACAATGACAATGGATTTTGAATTTTTCAAAGTTGAGCATTTTTGCAAAGATGGGATGTTGTCTTCAGCTGAATAATCACATTGAATGACTAATTCACAGAATCTGCTGTTTATTCTCTTTGAGTTCCCAAGAAACCAAATTAACTAATTCTGCTAGTTCTAAATTCCTGGAAAGTATTTGATATTGTTGCAGTCTTAAAGATGAAGAAGTCAATGTGATTGTACTGATTTCTTTTATTGGGAAGAGCTTAATTCAAACATTTCAGGCACATAAATTGTTATTCTGCAGTGTTACAAAGATGAAAAGCAAGTCAATTTCGTCATCAGTGAAATAAACAAATGTCACTTCCCGTTATTCATTAGTTAGCTCATTCCCAAATTTGTATTTAAACAATGCAATTCACCTGAATATTGTTGTTCCCTTTGATCATATTAATTTTCTAATTATTGTTCATTCATGATTTGTCAGGGATTTCTATTTTTTGTTTTCGATTCACCTATACATATTGAATGTAAGATTGATACGCTTTGGCAACATCAGAGAGTGTTCGTTTGAAATTTGACTTTGCACGTCTCTCACTTATCTCACTTCTTGCATGGGGTTAGGCATTGAGAACAGAGGATCAGTGGTTAGCACTCGTGTCTTACAGTGTTATGCACTTGGGTTTGATTCCATCCTCGGCCACATGTTTTTGTGGAGTTTGCATGTTCTGGTTAACTCCCACAATCCAAAGATATGCAGGTTAGGTACATTGACCATGCTAAGCTGCATGTTCTGTTCAGGGATGTGTAGGTTATGTGCATTAGTCAGGGGTAAATGTCCAGTAATCGGAGAGCAGAATGGTGCTGAGTGGATTATTCTTTGGAACGTCAGTGTAGATTTGTTGGGCCAAATGGCCTGTTTCCACACAGTAGGGATTCCATAAACTTAGAATTGTGTTTTGCTAAACAAAACTGACAATTTTTTAAAATGTTGCATTTAAAACTTATCTTTAACTGTCAATTGTCAATCTTGTAAAATATCTCAATGTTACTGAAATCAACGTTCACACAAAACACTGCACATAAAGCCGCACAAAGCTCTTCATGACCATCTAAGTACTGTTCAGTGGAATAATCACAGTAAAATGTTATTGTTTCTGAGATCAATCACCATTATCACATAAAGGATCTGGTTATCATTCCCTCCAATAAATGCAATTGTTGTCCTCTGGTATTTCAGTTCAGTAGTTATACACCATACTGGTTGTTCAAAGCATGGTTATACTTTATTATGAATGGCCAAGGGTTCTAACGGCAAGAGGTGTTGTTTGATCTGATTTGTTGCATGTTCTCAAACAGGTTTTCACTATAAATATTGCAAAAAATGTGTTAATTTGGTCTTGTTCAACTGCTGACACGAACATTTTCAGTTCGTGTTCATTTAACATAGTTGGAGAAAGTGAGGAAAGCTGTAGCATTGGAAAAGGGCAGGCACATCCAAAGAGCAGGTGTATCAACCTGTTGGGCATTAGGCCATCATCAGAAAAGATTCCTGATGAAGGGCTCATTCCCAAAACGTTGATTCTGCTTCTCCTCGAATGCTGCCTGACCTGCTGTGCTTTTCCGGCACCACTCTCTTTTGACATTAGAAATATTTGACTGAATATTCAGAGATAATACTAAAAGTTGCCTCTGTCAATTTAATTTACTGTGCTTTCTATTCACTGAAGTTTTCATGTTAATTCTTCCTCTTTTTCTTCTTAAATCTGATGCAAATTTCAAAATACGAACACATTTGCATTCACATGAATTATAAATTTGATTTCTCTTCAAGAAAACCAGTGAAAGGCGATATAGAATTCTTGAAAAGCCTACACATTTGAATGAAATAGCAATTCCTTCCAAAAAATGTTTGCACGTCTGAATCTTTCTTTCAATTCAATAATCCTGCAAATAGTTTATAATTGTCAGTTGATCTCTCTGAATGAGTACCTAATCAATGTCAATGTAACCAGCTGAAACATTAACATCAGATTGATAACTGGGTGTTAAAGACCTTAATTGAAGTGAACAAATGTCTGGAATTTACTTGAATTCCACCAGAAAACATTCTTGAATCATAATACAAGAAATGAGATATGTGAGAGATGTGCAAACCTTATTTTTAAATGATAAACTCCAATATTTTCAAAGCATTT
The DNA here is from genome assembly GCF_047496795.1 of Chiloscyllium punctatum. Lineage (NCBI taxonomy): Eukaryota > Metazoa > Chordata > Chondrichthyes > Orectolobiformes > Hemiscylliidae > Chiloscyllium > Chiloscyllium punctatum. The sequence goes on along the minus strand of NC_092772.1, from coordinate 2,657,486 downwards.
CAATCTTACGGTCAAAATGAACAGGTGAATGGAAAAATAAAAACAAGTATCTGACAATTCATAAACTGAACAACAATTACAAATTCACTTTGATCAAAGGACAGAGTAATATTTAGATGAATCACAACATTTAGTTACAAAGTAGGCAATCAGCTGACTGACAAGTAATAGATGGTAGAGTTTGTTAGTTTACTGAAGAAGGTATCAACTTTATTTCAAATTTATAGCATGAGAGAACAATGTTTAATGTGTTTCAATTGTTTGGACTTGCCCCTTTGTAACAAAAAAAAATCAATCTAATTACTTAGACATCCTAATCTTGAATTCTGCAACAGTTTCAAATATTCTCCAGGAATTTATAAGCGACAGAATTCGATACAGATATCCCCACTATCCGAAATTAAAGCATTATTATGAAACCTTACATAATCTGAAAAGGCGTTAGTCGAAGAAGCATTAATTTATATGGGAAACATGTCCCCTTTTTTCGTAAAAGTGAAAATCTTCTTCAGATTTCTTTCACTTAGAGAAAACAGGGATAGATGAAAGTCTTTTTGTAAAAGCAAAGTGGCTAAAGCGAATTTTCCAACGCATATTTCTTGGTAACCTGGTAATCTGATAAGTATCAGATTTTGTGATGATTGATATAATAGATAAAAGCAGATCTAATGTTGGATTGAAAAGCAGTTCAGTCTGTGCTTAGGTACTCTCTAATCAACATTCAGAGCAGCTCTTGGTATATTTCTGTTGGAGGTGTGAGTTGAAACCTTCCCTCGGGTTTAGTAATAGAGACACTGCCACAGCTCCATAAGCTCCTTTCATAATGTTCCCACTCAGGACGGTAGGACTGCAATATTGTGTCTCATTGTAGTTTCTCAAATGAAAACTAATCAGCTGTTTATTGTTGTAATGTGAATGGGAATTAATTAGGTAGTTTCTGTGTGTAATGAACTGGAAATTAAACAATATTTTAAAATAAGAATAGAATAAATGAATAATACTGTTAAATAAACAGGAATCTCATGACAATTCTTTAAAATACAAATTGACAAAACTGCGTGATCATTGCATGGGACAAGGACTGCACAAAACACTACATAGGACAAACAGGAAGACAGCTAACGATCCGTATCCATGAACACCAACTAGCCACGAAACGACACGACCAGCTATCTTTAGTAGCCACACACACAAATGACAAGCAACATGAAGTCGACTGGGACAACACTACCATTATAGGGCAAGCCAAACAGAGAACAGCCAGGGAATTCCTAGAGGCATGGCACTCATCCACAGACTCTATCAACAAACACATCGACCTGGACCCAATATACCAGCCACTACAGCGGACAGCTGGAACTGACAACCGGAAGCAGCAGAGACAGGCCACTATAAATGCCGGAGGAAACGGCACAGAAGCACTTCACAGGAGGCTCCCAAGCACTGAGGATGTCACCTCAACAGGGGACGAAACGTTTGCAAGACAAATTCCCAGCTCGGCAAACAGAACCACAACAATGAGCACCCGAGCTACAAATCTTCTCCCAAACGTTGAACATCCAGGATTAGTCCTTGTGGGCATTCCTGCAGTAATACGAGACAGCATTCCATGATGAGAGTTAAACCCGGGTGGCAGGAGAGGGAGCCACTGACCATGAGCAGGTTTGTTCAGTCAGTAACAGTGTGTTAGACATGGAGGTGAAGTGAGCAGTGAGGGGAAATGTAACAACAAGCTGCCGATGGGTAACTTTCATTGGAACAGGAGGAGGCCATTCAGCCCCTCAACTCTGCTCTGCCATTCATGATGATCATAGCTGATGTGTGACCTAATGTACAACTTTCAAAACCGTCTAATTTCATCAATAAACTCCTCTGAAACACACAAGATGAGTTTTGGAAAACTAAACATCTGCAAATGCTGGGAAATCAGAAATTGCTAGAAAAATTCAGTAGGTCTGGCAGCATCTGTGGAGAGTGAACCGTTCGTGTCCAGTGATCAGTCAGGTGACCAGCTGTAGCTGACCATTCTGTTGTTTCTGTAACACTGGAACAGGCTCTGGTGCGAGGGGAATGCGATTGTCGATAACAAACGAGAAAACAGGAGGACGTACTCAATCAGAATAAGGAATTCACTCACCCCACCCAGTGGGACACCCACCGACACAGTCACACTGCGGAGAGGCTGTTCACCTGCCCCACGTATGGGAAGGGATTTACTCGATCTTACAATCTGCTGAGGCACCAGAGATAGCACAGTGGATTTAGACCCTTCACCTGCTCCATGTGTGAGAAAGGATTCATTCAAATCTCTCACCAGCGGAGACATTAGTGCATTCCCACTGGGGAGAGGCCTTTCACCTACTCAGTGTGTGGGAAAGGATTCACTCAGTCCTCTGATCTGCTTAAACACCAGCGAGCTCACTCTGGGGAAAGGTCATTCACTTGTTCCCAGTGTGGGGGGGAGATTCACTCAAATGCAGCACCTGCGGAATCCCGAGTGAGTCCACACACGGGGGGAGAGGACATTCAGATGGTCAGTGTGGGAGAGGGGATTCAGTGATTCATCCTGCCCCACTGAGACCCCAGCGTGTTCACACTGGGTAGGAGCTGTTCACCCCTCTGTGTGACACGGGATTTGCTGCATCTTCTACACGATTGAGAGCCCAGTGAGTGCTCACAGGGACGTGGTCATCCACCTGCTCCGTGTGGACTGCAGGACTCTGATTCTGATGTTACTGTCCATCAGAGTCAGGAGTGGACCTTGTACATGATGACACTGTTGGAGTATTGATGTCGTTGTTAACCACATTAACTGGGCTGGAGGTGACTGAACTTACATTGCCACTTTCTGAACCTCAGGATGTCTCTCTGAGCAGTAAGTCTCCACAAACAGCAATGCGACAATGAGCAGGGATCATCCGTTTTGATTTAAATTGTGATTGTAGCACGGCTACTTCACAGCACCAGGTACAAGGTTGGAGTCCAGCCTTGGTCAACGGCCTGTGTGGAGTCCCCACATTCTCCCCGTGATAGTGTGGGTCCCCTCCAGGTGCTCTGGTTTCCCCACAGTCCAAAGATGTGCAGGTTAGGTGGATCAGTTGTGCTAAATTGTCCAGTGTCCAGGATTGTGCAGAATAGGTGCATCATGGGAAATGCAGTGTTACACTGTTAGAGTGCTCTGGGCGTGATGTTCTTTTGATGGTCGGTGGGGTCTGATGGGCCACTGCTCTCCTTCCACACTGTAGGGATTTTATTCTATGATTAAGGATAAAGGCTACACAGCAGGGTGTCCTTGGAGAAGGAGCATGTAGTGTGGATCAATGCTCTCGATGACTTTAGATAGAGGTGGGCACTGTAGGGGATACAGTACTTTATCTCCACCGCTACCCCCTCCCCACAACTCTACTTTGATTTAGTCCCTTCTCACTCTGTCACTTGTAATGGTTTGCTTGACCCGTAATAGGCTTTGTTTGGAAATATTCAATTGGTTACACAAATGGTTTACTGCTGGTGATTATATGTGTAGATTAGAGTGGTGCTGGAAAAGGACAGCAGGTCAGGCAGGATCCGAGGAGCTGGAAAATCAACGTTTTGGCGAGAGGCCTTTGCCAGCACCCCTCTAATCAAGGCTCTGGTTTCCAGCATCTGCAGTCCTCACTTTTGCACTGCTGGAGATTATAGGTTAACCAAAAGCACAATGGCAGAATGATAATTTTGATGGTGGGAAGGTTGCTGTACTCACATTTCTGGGTCAGAGAAATGGGGAAAAAGAACGCTTCACACCTCACAGAATGACAACTGAAAAGCAGTTAAATCAAACCAAAGGTTCAGACAGGGAGGGAATATTTCCCTGGAGTTTGAGTAGCTGGAAAGTGATGGTGTCTGGGAATAGACAGGATTTTGTTTTACAGGAGGTTGAAAGCGTTAAAACTGTTATATTCAGACAGTTTACGTTATTTTCTTTAATTTTATTTGCTGTGCAAAAAGCTTTTGCAACATTTTAAAGCCAAAATTTAGAAACCTTGTGTTAAAGATAAATGTTCAATAAAATCCATCAAACCATCGCTCACTGAAAACTGTTGTGGAAGTGCAATCTCCTGGAGAATCCCTGCCCACTCCTTCCTACCCGTGCTCCATGACTATATACATACCTGGGAGATAGCAGCAGGAGGAGACCATTCAGCCTTTCACTCCTGCTCCACCATTCAATGGGAAACAGCTGACCATCCAGCTCAGTATCCTGTTCCTGCTCTGTTCCAATCCCCTTTCATGACTTTACCTTGAAGAACTATATTTCAGTTCTCCTTTGGCTTCACTGCCTTTTGTTCCATTGGCGTTGTGGTGTTACTGTGTGGATGTAGGCAGGGGAAATGTGATGGTGCTGCCTCTTGGAGGATGCACTCAGCGTCCCTCATCATCCTGCAGTAACATCAATTGGGTTTCAGCAACTAGAGATAGAAACCGTTTCCAGGATATGGGCATCACGGTCTCAGCCAGCATTTATTCCCCATCTCTCGTTACCCTTCAGAAGATGGTAGTGAGCTCCTGTCTTGAACCATTCACAGTCCATTTGGCGCAGATAGACCGACAATGCTGGGAGAGAGAGTGTTGCAGGATTTTGGCCGAGTGATTCTCCATCTTTGGTTCATCAAATACTGGTTAACTTAATCACAATCTGCATGTGATTTTGAGATTTCAGTCTGCAAATCTTCACCATCTAGCACCCTGTCTAAAGGAATATGTACAGATTAGAAATTCAGAACAGACAATTCTAGTTTCTCTGGAATATCTTTTTCCCCTTTCTCCCCCCAAAGCTGTAACCCTGCAGCCCACTTACTCTCTCCTACCATTCTGACTCTGCTACCCCCTAAAGTACACCCTCCCCATTCTCATGGAGTTGTTGATAAACAGGTCTCTGCCACCACTTCCCGTGCCTGGTTAGAGTCTGCACACTTTCTGGGTTCACTTCCTTTCACTTCAGTTGCTGCAAGTCAATAATGTAACAGCAGAATGAAACAAAAGGAAACAGAAAGGGAGGTGGCAGATCCTGGACAGAAGAGGAACCTTCAGGCTGGGAGAATGGGTCAGATTCTTCCTTGTTTCCCATTGGTCAATTCCCACTGTTATGACAAGTTGCGAATGGAACTTGGTCCCATCTAGGCGTAGTGTCACTTTGACCCCCCCAACAGATCAATATTATAGGCAGATGCGTCCCTTCTCCAGCCATTCACAGTGTGAAATGCTTTCTGCTAGTTACCCCAAAGAACATGCTCCAAAACCCGTCCACATTCTGTCCATGTACATGGCTGGGTTTCCCCACACACGTGTGGTCCCTGCCTCAGGGCTTGTGGGAGTTGTAGTCCCCATGAAGCCTCTGGGGACCTGCCCCTGGAAAGTGAAAGAAAGTGTGGGCTGGAGGGTGTTGTCTATAGGATATCTATTCAGACACACAGGACATGTGGGCTGTCACTGGGATTTACTGAGACATCCACTTAGACACCCGGACTTCTGACGTAAGGAATATACATTCAGCCAATTGTGGGGTGGGGAGGGTAATAATGGGCAGCAGATTTTAAGCAGAGGTGGCTCAGCGGCGAGCACTGCTGCCTCACAGCGTCAGGGACCCGGGTTTGATTCCAGCGTTAGGCAACTGTGTGGAGTTTACACATTCTCCCCATGTCTGCATGGTTTTGTTCGATGCTCCAGTTTCCTTCCACAGTCCAAAGATGTGCAGGTTAGGTGGATTGGTCAGGCCAAATTGCTCACAGGGTCCATGCATGTGCTGGTTAGGCAATTAGCCACGGGAAATGCAGGGTTACAGGGAATGGGTGGGTCTGAATGGGATGGTCATCAGAGGGTTGGTGTGGAATCGATGGATGAATACCCTGTTTCTGCACTATAGGGACTCTATTCTATTCTCATGAGGAAGAATGTACTTATCTCGATGTGTTGTGAATCTGTGGAATTCCCTTTTCAAAATGCGGTGGATGCCAGGACAATGAGCCAATTTAATGAAGAGATACAGTTGTTGAATTTGCAATGGGTTGAAGGGTGAGAGAGAGCTGGCGGGAAAATCCAGTTGAGACAGAGGTGAGCTCAATCATCACTGTATTAAATGGTGGAGCTGGTTCGAAGGGCTGCATTGCCTCTCCTGTGCCCAGTGCTTATCTTCTTACGGTAATAACCAGAAAGATGAATCCAAAACTCACCATCTTCACCAAAGGAGATCTTCAGAAACAGCAGGATAGTCAGGTGGATTAGTGTTCCAAACTTAGATAGTGAGGAAGCGTGTAGGAGATAATGATTTTGCAATTTTAAACTGAGGGGAGACAGTGATTTATGATTTTAGACCTTGTGTTGTGAATATCTATCCTGTACTTTATTACAAAGCCAAGGTGGTCGCTGACAATGAAACCCAAAACTCCCAGGAAACATCATCTCACCTCATAATCTGATAAAAAGACTTGTGATAAGTCTGATAGAATTTAGAACACAGATGGAAAGCGGGAAGATTAAATCCAATCCCAAGATCCTGTGCTTAAACGAAGGAGACTACAATAGGATGAGGCAGGAGTTGGCTAATGCAGACTGGAAGCAAAGACTTTACTGTGGGACAGTTCTCAGACAGTGGAGGAATATCAAAGTAATTTTTCAAATTTCTCAGCAAAAGTATATATCAGTGAAAAGGAAGGACTGTAGGAAAAGGAGTAATCTGCCATGTCTAAGGCAATAAGAGAGTCTATGAAATTGAAGTAGAAGGCATACAAATTGGCAAAGACCAAGGATAAATTCAGAGATTTTAAAACCTCAAAGATCAACAGAAAGCATGATGGATTTGGGGATAAAAAGTGATGAGTAGCTATCCCCAGGGACAGAATAGCAGTTTACACTGCTCGAGGGGAACCTATTGTGTGGGGAACACATGGCCTCTGTAATTGTTGAAGCACTTAACTGTTACCATAGAGATAATCCTGATCAAGTTAAAAATCACAGCACACTCCAAAAGCTTGTACTTCCAAATAAACCTCTTGGACTATAACCTGGTGTTGCGTGATTTTTAACTTTGTCCACCCCACCCCAACCCTGGCTCCTGCACATCAGCATCCTGATAGAGAGCCCCACGGAAACTGAACTGCCTGTCAGGTACTTGAGGGAGCCACGGGGGCGTTGGGGGGGCGGGGGTGGTTAACCACAAAGTGCTGAACTGACCTCGACTTTCTAACTGCCGTTGCCATGGAGATAATACTGAGAGACAGTCTCTATTCAAGGTCCCAAACCACAAAGGTTTAAGAATGGGAGTGGCACATCGGACAGGCGGGGAGTTACCTGATGCTGCCTGGAGGTGTTTTGCATGTACACTATCCATGTAACTGCCATGTTTCATCAATAAAAGACTCAAAGAAGACCTCTCAGAGTTCTGTGCCTGGTTATTCCTATCCAGCAGGGTTCAGGAATATGAGCACACAGCAGTCAGGCTTCACAGTGGAGGATACGAAGAACATGCCAGTAATTGATAAGGAGACTAAGGAAGGTGAGGACCAAGAAACAATCATTATCACGAAAGAGTTAGAGCTGGGCAAGCTAATGGAGCTAAAGGTAAACAAGTCTCCTTGCCCTGATAGAATACATACCATGATACCAACAGAATTAGGGGGAGAAATAGCAGATGCACTTAGAGTCATAGCATCCTGCAGCAGAGACAGGCCCTTTGGCCCAAACTGGCCCATGCCGATCAGAATGTCCATCCACACTAACCCCATTTCCCTGCACTTGGCCCATCTGCTTCTGAACCTTTCCTATCCATGCATTTGTCCAAATGTCTTTTACTTGTTGTTAATATACCCACCTCAACCACTTCCACTGGCAGCTCATTCCATATACATACCACCTTTGTGTAGAACAGTTGCCCCTCAGTTTCCCATGTATTCTTTCTCCTCTAACTTTAACCTGATGCCCTCCAACACTTGAGTCCCTGGGAAAAAGACCGAGTTCATTCACCTTACCCATGCCTCTCATGGTCTTATACACTTCTATAAAATATTCCCCCACAGTGTCCTCTGCTCTAAACAAAAAAGTCCTCACTTGTCCAACCTCTCCCTGTACCTCAGACTCCTGAGACCTGGCATCATCCTTGTAAATTTCTTCTTCACCTTTCCAGTTGAATAACTGAAACCTACACTGCATTCATCACATTTCCCGTGTTTCCCTACGGCGCTGGAACCAATGTGACAACACCAATGGATTACAATCAATGATTGATAATTCACTCCATTACAACAATCCCATTTTCATAGATTTTTCCATGATGCAGGAATCCTTTGGTCTTTCTGGTTTCATGGCTAATTGTCCTCATACAAAACCAATCTGTGGCTTGACTATTCCAGGGAAATGTGCCATGATTTTTTAGACTTTCAAAAACCAAGTCCCCACACTAACATGGACTTCACTGTCTCAGTACTTTTCCAGTCACACTGACATTTGAAATATTCACCCACGGACAGAATACACACCTTTCCTTCCAGATGAAAAGGCCAATGATATTCAGATCGGCACGGATCAAGTAACATGAAGTTCAATTTGAATTTCTCAACTGCAAATCCCCCCTTTGAATATGCTATAACAGAGAAAACAGAAAGTGCTGGAGATCCTCAGCAGGTCTGGCAGCATCTGAAATGGTGACAGATGCAGGAAACATTGCAGCCTTGAAGAAGTGTTGAGATGATCACACCAGGCATGTGCGCTTGATGACCATTATGGATAAGATGGGGGCAGGGATCCCTTTCTGGAAGGGCCTTGGTGAGACCACACCTGGAATACTGTATACACCTTTGTTCCCCTTTTCCAAGGAAGGCTCTCCTGGTTATTGAGAGTGTGTAAAGGAGGATCACCAGATGAGTCCTGGGATGTGAAGATAGTTAAGGACTGCAGGTGCTGGAAGTCAGAGTCTGTACAATGTGGACCTGGGGAGGTGCAGCAGGTCAGGCAGCATCAGAGGAGCAGGAAGGTTGATGTTTTGGGTCGGGACCCTTTGTCAGTCTTGATAAATAACCCTGACCCAAAACGTCAACTTTCCAGCCCAATCGTATTCATGCTGGTCATCAAGCACCTATTTATGCTAGTCCCATGTTGTGGCACTCAGCGTGTAACCGATATTGTAGTGCTTGGTGTGATCATCTAAACACTTCTTTAAGGCTGCAATGTTTCCTGCATCTGTCACCATTTCAGATGCTGCCCGACCTGCTGAGGATCTCCAGCGCTTTGTTTTTTTTGTAGATTTCCAGCATTTTGCTGAAGCACATAGAGTCATCGACATGTAAACAGCTCCAGATTTTGTTGACTCACATTCCTGGGATGTCAGGACTGATGGATGAAGAGGGACTCAATCTTCGTTTAATCCTCCTTTCCTGTGGCTTTCTGAGCCGCTAACTACATCATTAATATTCTACCTCCCATTCCCTGTCCTGAATCTGACCCATCTAAGCCTACACTTTCGTTCCCATCCCCCTGCCAGACTAGTTACAAACTCACCAATGGAACTGGCAAAAGCCCCCACCAGATTTGTCTCAGCTCTGCCCAGGGGTAACCAGTCAGGCTAGTACAGGTCCCACCCAAAAACAGTCCCAGTGCCTGAAGAATCAAAACCCTTCTCTTGTACACCATTTCCCCAGCCACACATCCAGCTGATCAACCTTCTCATTCCTGCTCTCATTAGCACATGGCACTGGGAGTAAGTCTGACATTATTACAATTCAGGAGCTACATTTTAATGCATCTCTGCTCTCCCTATGTCCAGCTTTCAGGCCCTCATCCCTCTGTTTAGCGATGTCCTTGGTATCTGTGTGTTGCACGACCATGGGTTGTTTACCCTCCAGCTCCAGAATGTCCTGCAGCCACTCCATGATATCATGGATCTTGGCACCAGGGAGATTACATACCATCCTGGATTCATGTCTGTGGGCACAGAAGTGCCTGGCTGTACCCCTGATTATTGAATCCCCTGTCACTATAGCCCTGCCACTTGCAGTCCTCTTGTTCTGATCAGCAGAGCTCTCTGTGGTGTCATGAACCTGGCTGATGCTGATTTCCCGAGAAGCCACCCCACCCATTCCCGCCCTTACAGAATCCCAAGCGGTATACAGTATCTGTATGAGAAGGGGATAACAACGGGGGACTCCTGTACTCCCTTCCTGAGCCTTTTACTAGATCTGATGTTCACCCATTCCCTTTCTGCCTGTGTAACCCTCACCTTCAGTGTGACTAACTCACTAAACGTGCTGTCCATAACATTCTCAGTATTGCAGATGCTCCACAGTGAGTCCACTTTCAGCTCCAGCTCTGAAAAGCAGTTTCCCAGTAGCTGCAGATGGGAACCCTTCCTGCACAAATAGCCGTCAGGGACACTGGAAGCAGCCCTTATTTCCCACATTGTGCAAGAAGAGCACACCACGGGTCTGAGGGCTCCTGTCATAACGTCTCTCGACATTCATCTAGTTATTCCCATTAAGAGAATTTAAATGAGTGAGTAACCTTCCTTCACTTCAAACATGTCCATTATAATACCAAAAAAACATCTTTACTTAAGCTGATATGTCATACTTTAAAAACTTAAATACTCCACAGGTATCACTGACAAATTGGCTGTTCCCATTGGGACTGTGAATTCCTGAACGGCCTGAACTAAAACTGAGTTTCAGCTTCACCTTCTCCCTGTCTCACCTCACTATTTACATCCAACTCCAAAACACTCTCATTGAGCCAAGCAGCACTCACAGTGCAGCCCTGTCATTTTCATTGTCTGGTCACACCTACACTGCCCTCAGCCTCCTGTACTGTTCCAATGCATCTCAATGGGAGCTCAGGACCAGCATTGCATCTTTCAATTCAGCCCTTTGTAACCCCAGAGTCATAATGGACTTCAGCAGTTTCTGAATGAACAGACAGTTGTCAGATTCTGGAACGTTCCACCTGAAATGGTGCTGGAATTTGAGTCCACAAGGAATTTCAATGAGAAATTTGCAGAGAATTGGAAGTAGGGAGTTTACAGATTAACATCATAAAGTGGATGATTAAGACAAAATCTGACAGCTCCTGCAAAACGACGAGGTGTAATTTGGATAAATCTGTGCCCTCTCTCAGGCCAATACCCCCTTCCACAGCTGCAGGGCCAAGAATTGAACACATACCCCAAGGGTTATCCAATCATGAACTTGAACATCTTTCTGCTTTTGGTTTGACAAAAATATTGAAGATATTTTCCCACAGACAGAACAGACAGACTTTTCTCGTTCCACAGTTAAATGCCAATGATATTCAGATCCTGATGACTCCGCTGACTGTAGAAACTTGTTTAATGAGATCCCAGTCTCAATTATTCTGAATTAATATCCTATAAACTGAATTCACAAAACAAAGCTCACAGTCAGTGCAAGATGAATAGTGAAGGTAAACACTTCTCTTGGTATGTGTTTGATGTGTAAATGCTCCTCTTCAAATCACCCCGCCCCCACCCAGGAAGAGGACACATTCATGCTCCTTGCTGTACCTTGCCCCAAATAAAGATGGTGGCCATAACCCAGGTCCTCTCACTGCCTGAGGCCCAAGCCATCTTCCCCTTTGCTGCAAACGTGGGACCAAGAGTTTCTAATTCAAACTAACTACCTGCACAGAGTATAACTAAACCCTCCCAGTCTACACTGATACATTTCATCCGGTTTCTGCTGCCATTTTCCCCTTTCTCCTTTCTGCCTCCTGCACACACCATGGGTCATCACGGGTCCAGTGACCCTTCCTCAGAACCGATGACAGCTGGGAAAATTAGAATCCCTTCAGGAAACAGGCCCTTTGGCCCAACAATTCCACACTCACCCTCCAAAGTTTATCCCACCCAGACCCATTCTCCTACTCTATTTCTCACCGTTTACCCGGACTAATGCACATCCCTGAACCCTACAGGAACCTTAGCTGGGCCAATTCACCTAACCTATAGATCTTTGGGCTACAGGAGATAGGGGTTAAAGAGTAACTCATAGGTGGAGACAGAGCCCAAAGAGACACAGGAACATTTGGAAAGATAAAGGAGTGGGGAGTTGGAAAGCTGTTAATGGAGGAGACAGGAACCTTCTAGCATCTCAGTGGCGGTGGTGAAAGTGGCGGCTGATGATCTACATTATGCCTGCAAAAAAGACCTTGAGCTTCCAGTTGCCTGCTCTTTAACACACAAGACTGTTCCCTGTCCAACATCTCTGTCTCATGCTTACTGCAGTGTTCCAGTGAAGCTTGATGCATGCTGGAAGAACACTTCAGAACATACCAAATGGCTTCCTATTTCAAGGACTGCAAATGTCCCCGCACATGTGGTCAACAATGCCCTCCAGTGTATCTCCTCCACTTCCCACACCACTGCCCTTGAACCCCACCCCTCCAAATGCAACAAAGATGGAATCCCACCATCCTCACCTTCCACCCAGATACAACGCATCATCCTCTGCTCTTTCCACCATCAGATCCAACCCCCTGAGATATATTTCCCTCCCCATCCCTTTCATTTCCACAGAGATCATACCTTCTGTGACTTCCACGTTAGATCCACACTCCCCACCAACCCACCCTCCACTCCAGGCACCTTCGCTTGCCACTGCAAGAGGTGGAAAACCTGTACCTACACCTTCCCCTCACCTCCATCCAAGGCACCACTGTATCCTCCCACATCCAGCAGAGAATTCCCTGCCCACCCAAACACCTCACCTATTGTGTCCCTTGCTCTCAGGACGCCAAATTGTGGAGTATTTCAGGGAACATTTCTGGGACACATACACCAGCCAACCCCACCGCTCTGTAGCTGACCATTTCGGCTACCGCCCACCCCCTCCGCCACCATGCTGCCAAGGACATGCAAGTCCTCCATCCCACAAATCCGAGCCACCCGACACCTGGAGGAAGAACACCTCATCTTCCACCTTGGGAACTTTCAACCACACGGCATCAAGGTTTCCTCATCTCCTCTCCCCCAACTTATCTCCGATTCAACCCTCCAACTCGGCAAGACCCTCTTGAACAGCCCCACCTGATATTCTTCCTTTCCAATTGTCCATTCTACCCTCCATCTACAACCACCTATTGCCTCCCTAGCTCCCTTCGCCCAACCCCAAACACCCCTCCCTATTTATCTCTCAGCCATATTCCACCACCCACATTTCTGATGAAATGCTGACATGCCCAATATGTCAATTCTCCTGCTCCTTGCATGCTGCCTGACCTGCTGTGCTTTTCCAGCGCCACACTTTAACACAAGCTGGAAGAACAACACCTAATCTCCCACTTGGGGACCCTGCAACTCTCTGGCTTCAACATCAAATTCAATAATTTTAAGTCCTGAACTCTCCCACGTCCTAGTGTCTTTGCCCCCTACCCCACATACCAGGCCTTGTTATTACGTAGCCTGTCATTACACATTACCTATGGTTAGCCACTAACAGTCCCCATAAACAGCTATTCATCCTCCCCCCGTCAGATCGTTATCCACTCCTTTGTCCAACTGCTCCTCTCTCTCTCTTTGGACTCTATCCCCACCGATCATTTACTCCTTAACCCCTACCTTCTGTATAAAAACGGACATTTTTTTCTCAGTAACATCAGCTCCTGAGGAAGCGTCACTGGATAGGAAATGCGAAATGATTTCTTTTCACAGATGCTGCCAGATCTGTTGAGCTTTTCCAGTACCTTCTGGTTGTGTGTGATTTACAGCATCAAGAGTTCTTGTGGTTCTAATTTACCCGGAGTATCTAGTTCAGGTCCAGCAGACTGAAACAGTGTTTATCAACCTTCCCAGTCCACACTAACTCCATCTCTCTCCCAGTATCTGCTGTCTCTCCCACTCCTTCACATTCAGTCCCCCCTCACAGTGACACTGCGTCTGCAAAGCTGATGGTCATGTGTTGGCCTGCTGGACCCACCCCTCATTCACTCCCATTGGCTGGAGGATCATGCCAACTCTCCTATTGGTCTGAAGCTGTGTCAATCAGCCAGGCCCCATTGTGACCTGAGTGGTGGGATCCTCCCAGGTGCATCAGAGGCTGAGGGGTGACCTCATAGAGGTTTATAAAACCATGAGGGGCCTGGGTAGGATAAATAGACAAGGTCATTTCCCTGGGGTCGGGGAGTCGAGAATGAGAGGGCATAGGTTTAAGATGAGAGGGGAAGAATTTAAAATGGATCTGAGGGGCAATTTTTTCCCCCCACTGAGGTTGGTGCGTGTATGGAATTTTCTGTCGGGAAGTGGAGGATGTTGGTACAATTAAACCATTTGGCATCTGGATGGGTATATGAATAGGAAGGGTGTAGAGTGATATGTGCCAAGTGTTGGCAAATGGGACAAGATTAGGTTGGGATATCTGGTCAGCATGGCCCAGTTTAACCAAAGGGTTTATTTTCATGGTGTACATCTCTACGGCTCTGCCCTGGGATGAGCTTCATCATTCACAGTGAATGCGTCAGTATCACAGAGGACAGGGGCTGGGGGCTATTCAGCCCATTGGGGCTGTACTCTCTCCCTCTGGAGATGGTGCCAATCTATCCCAACTCACCTCCCATTTGGACATAGCCCTCCAAATCCTTCCTTAAAAAAGTTAAATTTCAAATTTGTTTTGACAATAACTACTGAATCTGCATCCAGCTCTTGGTCAAACTGTTCCAGATGCTCAGAACTTAGTGAGTAAAATAATCTTCACATTTTTAACCTGCATTATTTGCCAGTTACCTGAAAATAGTTACTAAAAATTGTGACGTTAAAAATTTCTCACTCTGTCTCTCTGTGAATGAAATACCCTGGAAACAAATCAACTCCTGGTCGAAATCACTGCTTAACCTTCTCAGCTCCAAGGAGAATTGTCTGACCTTCTGCTAAATCTTAATTTTAATTTATTAGTGTCATAGAGATGTACAGCACAGAAACAGACCCATCAGTCCAACTTGTCCATGCCGACCAGATATCCTAAATTAAGCTCGTACCATATGCCAGCAGTTGGCCCATAGCCTTCGAAACCTTTCCCAATCACATATCCAATGAGATGCCTTTTATATGTTGTAACTGAACCTGCCTCCACACTTTCTCTGGCAACTCATTCCATACACGTACCACGTTCAGCTTGAAACTTTGCCCCTAATATCCCTTTTCAATCTTTTCCCTCACGCCTGTGCTTTCTAGTTTTGGACTCACCTAAACAGGAATAAGACCCTGGCTGTTTACCCTATCCATGTCCCTCACGATTTTATCAACCTCTATGGTCACCTCTCAGCATCCGATTCTCCAGTGAAAACAGCCTCAGTCTATTCAGCCTCTCCCTATAACTCAATCCCTCAACCCTGGCAACATCTTTGCATTATTTCTGAATCCTTTCAAGTTTAACAATATCATTCCGATAGCAGGGAGACCAGGACTGAAAGTAGAATTCCAGAAGTGGCTGAATGAATGTCCTGTACAGCCGCAAAATGACGTCAAAACTCCTGTACTCAATGCACTGACCAATAAAGGCAAGTACACCAAACACTTTCTGCACTACCCTGCCTATCTATGATTCCACTTTCAAGGAACTATGAACCTGCACTCCAAGATCTCTTTGTTCAGCAACACTCCCCAGGACCTTCCAATTAAGTGTAGAAGTCCTGCCCTGATTTGCTTTTCCAAAATGCAGAACCTCATTTATCTAAATTAAACTGCATCTGCCACTCCTCAGCCCATTTGATTGGAGTCTCATTGTACTCTCAGGTAACTTTGCTGTCCACTGCACCTCCAATTTTGGTGTCTATTGTAAACCTACTAACCATAGCTCCTATATTCACATAGAAACCATTAAAATAAATGGCAAAAAGCAGTGGACCCAGCACCCAGCCTGACAGCATATTGCTCATTACAGGCTTCCAGTCCAAAAAGCACCCTCCACTATGACACTGACTTCTCAGCAAGGTTAGAGCTCATGGCATACAGGGAGAACTAACCATTTGGATACAGAACTGGCTCTTCAGACTGGAGGACTGTGACTAGTGGACTGTTACAAGGATCACTGCTAGATCCACTACCTTTCATCATTTATATCAATGACTTGGATGTGAACATCGGAGGTATAGTGAGATGACACCAAAACTGGAGGTGTAGTGGACAGTGAAAAAGCTTACCTCAGAGTACAATGGGATCTTGATCAGATGGGTGAATTGGCTCAGGATTGGCATTTTGGGAAAACAAATCTTAGCAGCTCTTATACACTTAATGGTAAGGTCCTGGTGAGTGTTACTGAACAAAGAGACCTTGGAGTGGAGGTAGATAGGATAGTGAAGGCGGCATTTGGTATGCTTTCCTTTATCGGACAAAGTATTGAGTACAGGAGTTGTGAGGTCATGTTGTGGCTGTAGAGGACATTGGTTAGGCCACTTTTGGAACGTTGTGTAGAAATCTGGTCTCCCTCCTATTGGAAGGATGTTGTGAAACTTGAAAGGGTTCAGAAAAGATTTACAAGAACTTTGCCAGGGTTGGGGGATTTGAGCTAGGCTGGGGGTTGAATAGAGGTTGAATAGATTGGGGCTGTATTCCCTGCAGCATCGGAGGCTGAGAGGTGATCTTATCGATGTTTATAAAAACATGAGGTGCATGGATAGGATAAATAGACAAAGTATTTTCCCTGGCGTCGGGGATTCTAGCACGAGAGGGCATAGGTTTACGGTATGAGGGGAAAGACTTTAGAGAGACTTGGGAGACAATGTTTTCACACAGCGGGTGGGACGTGTATGGAATGAGCTGCCAGAGGAAATGGTGGAGGCCATTACGATTGCAACATTTAAAAGGCATCTTCATGTGTATATGAATAGGAAGGATATGGGCCGGGTGCTGACCGGGGGGACTAGATTGCATTGGGATATCTGATCATCATGTACTGGTTGGACTGACGGGTCTCTGTTTCTGTGCTGTCCATCTATGACTCTTTGACCTTCCAGCCAATTCCATATCCAAACAGCTAGTTCCACCAGAATTCTATGGTGTTGAACCTGCTAACCAGTGTGTTATGTGAAACTTTGTGTCTTTCTCAAGTCAAGTTAATGATTTCAATTCACAAAGCCATGCTAACTCTCTCTAATCATTTCTTACCTTTCCAATGACTTGTAAATCCTGTCCCTAAGAATCCCTTCCAACAACTTCTCTGCCACTGACTTCAGGCTCACTGGTCTATAGTTCCCTGGCTTTTCCTGACCACCTTTCTCAAATAATGGCACCAAACCTCCAGCACCTCACCTGTGGCGATCGATGATACAAATATTGCAGCGAGGGGCCCAGCAAAAGCTTCTCTAATTACCCACAAAGTTCTGGGATACACCTGATCAGATTCCAGGGATTTATCCACCTTTATGCATTTTAAGACATCCAGTACCTCCTCCTCTGTAATATGTACACTTGCCAAGTTATCACTATTTATTTCTCCAACTTCTCTAACTTCCATATCCCCTTTCAGTAAAAACTGAAATGAAATAATTACAGAATCTCTCCCACCTCCTGCTGTTCCATAGACAGTCTTGTTGATCTTTGAGGGTCGCTATTCTCTGCCTAGTTATTCTTTTGTCTTTAGTGTATTTGTAGAATCTCGTGGATTCTCCTTAAACCTTCTTCCCAAAGCTATCTCATGTCCCCTTTTTCGCCTCCTGGTTTCCCGCGAGTATACTCCTACTGCCCTTACAGTCCTCTAGGGATTCACACAAACACAGTGCGGTCTGTACCTGCCATATCCTTCCTTCATTTTCTTGACCAGAGCCTCAATTTCGCAGGTCATGCAGCATTCTCGATGCCTCCCAGCCTTGGCCTTAACAGGAACATACTGTCTGTGTACTCTCATTGTCGTAGGCTTATGGAGGCAATGGCAGATGAGGACAGAGAAACAATCATTATCAGTGAAGAGGTCGGGTTGGGAAAGCTAACAACTCATCGTTATCTCTATAATTCCTCTCTAGCCTCAGAACTACCACTATCTCTGGGATCAAAGACATCTCAATCTCTGCAACATCCTCCAATCTCTAATCTCCTCCAGTCTCAACACAGTCTCTATCTTTAATCTTGTCCACCCTCACAAATCTCTGTGATGTGCCTTTCTTTAATTTCAGCCTTCAGGATAACCCATTTTTATTTCAGATTCCTGCACCCAGAGATCCACAATGTCCCGCTTAACCTCTGTCACATTTTCCTCCAAAAAACATTAATCAATCACGTATCATCGATTCGATGATCACCTTCTCTGACCTGGTTTCTATTGTGGCTTGTCATATTCCTATATTATGCGTCTGTGGTCTACATGACAGAAAACGGCGTTGTGGTCCATTGGGTTTATGCTGTAAAGAAATCTCCCAGCTAACTATTTGAACCCCATTTTCCAGCACAGAGCCCATAGACCTGTCAGCCTTGGCCTTGCAAGTGTGTTCCTAAATAGATTTTAAATGCCATCGGGATTTCTGTCTCTCACTCTCTTCCAGACAGTGAGGTTTAGTGCAACTGTTGCTCGATGCTATCACCCACAGGGTTCAGAAGAGCTGGGTCTGTGCGAACCACAGATCACCCACACATTGTGAAGGGTGGCAGGGTCCCTGACAGGGGGCACAGGAGATTTACCAGGATGGTTCAAGGAACGGGGGAATTTAGTTGCAGAATTTGTGGGGCTTTTTTAACATTAATTGTTCACGTGACATGTTTGTTGCTAATACACATCAAGAATAACCATCCGCAATTAATGGACTCTCCTTTTCAACCTCTCCCCTTGCCTGCGCTGTGGTAATATTCAGGTTAACCACTACCAGACATCTCTCTCTGATGAGAGAGCAGTCCTATGGTCGGGTAGGACAATGCTGACTTGATCTTTTACACAGTGATGCCACTGTGCCTCGAGGGTGGCGAAAGGGAATGCTGAAGGTGGTGGATGGGAAACCACTCAGGTACAGTACTTTATCCTGGAGGATGTTCACTTTCTTTAATATTGTTGGGGGGGGGGGGGGGGTGTGCACTGATGCAGGCAAGTGGAGAATGTTCCAACACAACCCTGATGTGTACCTGAAAGAGCGCAAACAGACATTGGGAAATCAGCGGTTTATAAAAACAGAGTATTCTCCTTGCAGCAAAGGAAATTTGGCGAGCTGTGACAAAGCGGTTTATAAAAGTTACACATTATAATAATAAACCTTACACCCATCAGCTCATTATACAAGGATTACAGGACACATGTTGAACATTTGGGAAGATCTATTGAGAGGATGGTTTGATTCAAAGGAGAACTTTTATTCAGCAAATGGTATTGATCTGGAACACAATACGAATATCCAGGGCCTGATGTATTGAGTAATTCTGTCAGAGTTTGGCGTTACAATGACTGAGATTACCATCTGAATATCTGCCTGTAATACAAGTTTATAAAATCCGTCACTGTTAGTCCAAGTTTGAAACTCATACAATCGCCTCCTCCTGGCCCAGGAGGACTGTACACATTACCCCTGGTGGAGGTCAGCAGGCACTTCAAGGGCAAATCTATGTGGGTTTCTATGAGTTTCCAAATTGGGACTTCATGTGACTGAACATGGGACAGAATGTCCCAAGATTCAGTGAGATATGGAGAGCAGGATTTGCTTCCTTTTCTTTCCTTCCATTCTGCCGCTGTGCCACCTCAATAAGACATGGGGTGTGAAAGGCTCATGCACCTTGATGGGCAAGATGTCTCCATTCTGACCAATGGGCAGCAACCTCCTCCCAGTCATGAAACAGAGTATCCCTGAAAGATAGCAACTGTGCATGCTTCCCACTGCCCAGTGCTCACAGTACATGTTTAGAATAATTAGGGGGTAATCTCCTAGAAAAGGGTTAACAGGAAAGTTCCAAAAGGTTATAAACAGTTTACAGAGAGATATTCACAGGAAACCTGGGCAACAAGTTGTCAAATAGAGTATAACTTGGGATAAACTGTAGAAAGCTGCACCACAAAGGGACTGGGGGAAATGAGCAGGAAACACAGAAAGCGAGCACACAGTTACAACATGGAATCAGGAAGGGGAATGGAATGCTGTCCCTTATTTCAAAGAGATTGCAACATAAGAGTTTGGAGTATATACCTTAGGGCAACTAAACAAATGGCAAGTGAGACCACATCTGGAGTAACGTGAACAGATTTGGTCACTTTAGTTCATGAAATAGAGCAGTTTATTGGAGGCATTTCAGAGAAGATCCATTGGGATGATCCCTGTTTTGAAGGGATTATCCTGTAAGCAAAGGCTGAATAAGTTGGGAATATACTCACTGGACTTTGGAAGAATGAGAGGAGATCTCTTTGAAACATACAGGATTCTGTCATGGTTTGACAGGGTAAATATGGAGAAGATATGTCCCATTACGGGTGAGTCTTGAACCAGATTCTGGTTCAGTCGCGGAATCAAGGGGTTCTGTTTCAGATTTGTCAAGTTAAAGGCAACACCGACACAGGTTAGGGTTTCAGTAGCAATGGAGCTGGGGTGAGAAGGAGACAAGCAACTTTTTAGAGATTGGAATTTGTGGTGTTTGTGATTGTGTAGATGTCTGATCAGAAGGTCATCTTGGGGTCAGATATGAAAGCAATACTGTGAAGAATGTAGTTCTGCCTCAGACACTTCCCAGTGAGAGGGAGGGACACAGCAGTAAGGGAAATGAATTTGGAATAGCAACTGAAGGCAATGGGTTTAACAATTATAGTGTTTCATTGTAGTGAATTGCAGCTAATCGAAGCGCGGTAAGCAGTTTGATAACTGAGTAACAGTGGAGTAATGGAGACGGATGATGGAGAGGGAGAGCTGGGCATTGCCAGTGTACATGTGAAACCTAACACGGTGCTTCTGGGCGATGTTACCTCCTGGCAGTATGTAGGTGAGAAACAGGATGGACCAAGGATAGATCCTGGAGGGACACCAAATACAAGGAACTCAGAAAGGAGAGTGGAGATGGAGCAGGATTTTCCAATGATGGCGAGGTCAAATATTAGGTTTTAGCAGAATGGGAGAGAAGGACATAACCAGAAAAGACAGACAGACAGATCATGGAACAATATCAGTGAATTGCGAAGGGGGGTGGGCGGGGGGGTGGGGGGAGGGTGGTGACAAGCAGGAGGATGAGACAGAGATTTGGAATGTCCATGATTTAGCTACACTAGGGTAAATGGTCAAGATGACCTCGAATAAGGCTTGACAAGGGACTCGAGGAAATGCAAATTTAGGACTAAAATCAGGAGCACCCTTGTGAGGCAGTTTGGCTCGGTGGGCTAGTGGAGAGGGAGGAAAGAAGCAGAGGCAGCTGATTGGATTGTCTCAATGTTATGGAGAGTGAAACTCCATGTGCTCCTCACTCTTGTTGTTGGAGGGGAGGATGGAGGAGACAGGATAATGGACGGTGTTTTTATCTCCAAAACAATAAACAAAACCTGTGATAGTGATTCTAAAAATAAGTGAACAAGCCTGTCATATTTATCATTTACCAAGAATATTAAAATATACAACTGAAGTTCAGGTTTGAATCCCAAATCGGTAGAGGTTGGCTCTGAATTGAAGAAAAAAATAAATGGAATGAAGAATCTACTGTTTGCCATGGAACCATTGGGGATGTTTTTCTGCCATTGACAATGTCCTTGAGGGAAAGAAACCCGACAGTGGCCCATCAAGTCACTCATTGTATTAATCACTGCACAGTCTCAACAAAGGAATGAAACTGGATGGACCACATTCCATCTACCAATGCACTGGCAACTACAACCACACAGTCAGCCCTCTTGACCCTGCAACTTCTGCCTCACTGTGGGCCAACAGCAGCAACAGAACTGTACTCCAGCCCAATCTGAAATCCCATGGCCTGATAACCCGCAATTAACCATTAACATCAAGCGTGGGGAATCAACCCTGGTTCAATGGTGAATGCAGGAGGGCATGCCAGGAGCAGTACCAGTCATACCTAAAAATGAGGTGCCAACCTGGTGGAGCTACCAAACCTGCATGCCAAACAGCACAAGCGACACCAAGTAGAACTAAGTGAACCCATAACCAATGGATTAGATCAGAGTTCTGCCACACCTAGTCAAGAATAGTGATGGACAAATAAACAACTCACTGGAGGAAGCATCACAGATATCCCTACCCTTACCGATGGAGGGGTCTCACACATTCATGCAACAGATAAGAGGACAGCGTTAGCAGCAATTTTCAGCCAGCAGTGCCAAGTGGATGAGCCTTCTACATTGGTCCCTCACATCACAGATATCAATCGACTTGGTTGAAAACTCATTTCCAATCAGATCAAGAAATGGATAAGCAGTTTAAAAGGTATGGGCCCTGCCAATAATACTGTTGGCTGTGCTCTAGAACCTGCTGCCCACCAAGGCAAGTACTGTTCCAGCACTGGCACCTACTGACTTTGTGGAACATTGCTCAGGGATGTTCCAACACAACAACACAGGGCAGATCGAACTCAGCCAATTCCCCTCCATCAGTCCACACTCGCTCAGCAGTGAAATGTTGGAAGGTGTCATCAACAGTGCTGTCACGCAGCTGCTCAGCAATAACCTGCTCAGTGATGCCCATTTTGGGTTCTGCCAGGGCTTCCTGAGCTTGTTACAGACTTTATCCACAAACTGACAAACAGCTGAATGAGGCGAGGATGACAAGCCAGACCCCCTCTAAGACCACTATTTCAACTTCAGTG
Organism: Chiloscyllium punctatum; assembly: GCF_047496795.1. Taxonomy (NCBI): domain Eukaryota; kingdom Metazoa; phylum Chordata; class Chondrichthyes; order Orectolobiformes; family Hemiscylliidae; genus Chiloscyllium; species Chiloscyllium punctatum. Next base: position 2,634,757 of record NC_092772.1, on the reverse strand, counting down.
ATATCACCTGACCTCACCACAGTCTCAGCTCATTTGCTGAAACTCTCATTCATTCCTTTTGTTAACTCTAGATTTCATTGTCTAAACCCACTCCTGGCCAGCATCCCACATTCACCCTCCCAATAATCTCAAGAATATTGAAAACTCTACTGCCGAAGTGCTCATTTGTACCAAAACTTGCTGATCAATCAAAAGACTCCCATTTGTAAGCGACAACAATTTACTTTCGCACCTTTGAATTAATTCCTGGCTGTAATCATTCCTATCTCCCTGCACCACACACCCTTTCATATCTCAATAACTCATTTTAGTTCAGACTCTCAATGATGTGTTTATTTTTGAGTTCAGCTGTGTGACTGTTTCTATAGACTCCAACGGAACATGGTCTGGAATCCCCACTCTAACCCTCTAAGATCTACTTACTTCCTTTAAGGCATTCTTGAAAAACTGCTTATTTGGCAATGGTTTTGGTCACTGGACACAATATTCTCCATCTGTAGCCTTATGTCAAAACTTCTCAATAATATTTTTGTGAAATTAAAACCATGATGATTTGTACAGATATCTTCTACTCTTCAATATCGCTGAGTGAATAATCTGTAATGTCTCTTACCCAACCATGCTGTGGGAGCACCTTCACCACACAAACTGCAGCAGTACAAGGCAGTCAAACATCACCCTCTCCACAGGCAACAAGGCTTTGGCATTGATCACTGGTTTCTGTGGAAGGAGAAATACACAGTTGATGTTTCAGGGAGTGCAATATGAATTACAGGGAATGAAAATGGTGCAGAATTTGACTGTCAGAAATTGAAGGAAAATGCACTCGCTTATTGGAAAAAAGAATTCTTGACTGTCAAAGATATTGTGGAAAAGATAAACTGATAATGGAACAGCGTATGGTCAGGAGCCGGGCAGCAGTGGACAATTCATTTACATTCCTGAAGAAGGGCTCATGCCCGAAACGTCGATTCTCCTGCTCCTCGGATGCTGCCTGGCCTGCTGTGTTTTTCCAGCTCTACATTTTTCAATTCATTTACAAAACAGCTGTGAAAGTAATAGTCAAATACTATACACAGCAAAAAATACACCCATGAGACACTGAGGAAGCTAGATACTGAACAAGTGGACATCAGAGAACCCAGAGGTGAACCAGAGCAGAGTTCACTTTTATGATCCCACAGTCAAGGATGTCTAGCACAGAAACAGGCTTTTTCGGTCTAACCTATGCCAACCAGATATCCTAGCTTAATCTATCTAAATTAAATCCTATCTGCCACTCCTCAGCCCATTGGCCCATCTGATCAATACCCAACTCTATTCTGAGATAACCTCCTTCATTGTCCACAATACCTCCAATTTTGGTGTCACCTGCAAACTTACTAACTATACGGCGTCTATTCACATCCAAATCACTTAAATGAATGATGAAACAAATCCAGAAAAAAAAAACATTTCTCTGGGTTTGAAAATGCTGTGTAAATCCTGCCGTCTGACTCTTTTTACCAGGGAAGGCTGTACATCCATCCCTCTGAACATTGCCCCCTACAAAGGTGGCGGCCGCGCACGTGTCCAGTGAATCATTGCCCCGAATAAAGATGGCGGCGCTCACTCGGGTCGATTACTCAACGAGGCATATTCCCGTTTGTGCAAAAGTTTCAAATTTGTATTTTCCGATGTGTATCAAATGATTGTAAAACCTCTCAGGCCATTCCAACACCATTTCCCTCCCCCTTCCTGCTGTTTGTTTATTTCTTTCCTTACCAATAGCACTCCGCACATGTCCCTAAAATCCGCGCCCACCGCGAGGATGATCACGTGGTATAGTCTAGTCCCGCCCTCATTCACTGATTGGTCGAAGGAAAAACTGCCCCGCCAAGTCCTCCAGCTCCGCCCCTGTCTAGGCATTGGTCCGCCGCTGACATCAATCACTTTTTCGGTCCAACCTGTCTCTGACAACCAGATATACTCACCTCATTTATCTAAATTAAATCCTATCTGCCTGTCCCCAGCCCACTGGCCCATCTGATCAATATCCCATTGTATTCTGAGATAACCTTCTTCATTGTCCACAATACCAACTGTTGGCTGGAGCATGCGCACTGCTTCGTGGCTTTTGTTGCTGTTTATCAGTTAAAAGAGTGAGGGACAAAGTTAAAAATCACACAACCACCTGATGAAGGACCAGCAAAGTAGTGCTTTCAAATAAACCTGTTGGACTATAACCTGGTGTTGTGTGAATTTTAATTTTGTCCATCCTAATCCAACACCAGCACCTCCAAGTCACGAGTGAGGGAGGAATGCATAACATAAGAACAAGAGATTGAGGAAAAGGAGAAGGCCGTCCTGCACTTCGAGCCTGCTCTACCATTCAATAAGATCATGGCTGATCATTACGGGGATGCAGAACCAATTACCCACGTTCTCACCGTATTCCTTAATTAATTATTTCTTTTTAAAAAAAACTAACTTAGCTTTAAAAACGTTCATTGAACGAGCATCAACTACTTCCCTGGGCAATGCACTCCATCAAGGTCAAGACGTTCCTTCTCAATTCACTCCTAAATTTGCTTCATCTAATGTTGTGGTGATGCCCTCTTGTCCTAGCTTCACCTGCCAGTGGAAACATCCTCTCTACTTCTATTTTATTTATTCCATTCATTATTTTATATCTATCCATTCTTCTGAATTCCACTGAATATAATCCCAATCTACTCAGTCTCTGTTAAGCCAAACCCCTCACCTCCAGAATCAACATACTTAATCTCCTCTGCACCCCCTCTAGTGCCAGTACATCCTTGAGCAAGTAAGGAGATAAAAACTGCATGCAGTACTCCATGTGTGGCCTCACCAGCACCCACTGTAGCTAGAACATAACCTCTGCTTTTAAACACAATCCCTTCAGCAATGAAGGACAAAATTCCATTTGCCTTCTGATTTGATTGTTATGCCTGGTGACTAACCCTCCTGCAGAAGGATGTTCAGGTGCCTCTGCATAGCAAATAATGTACCTTTTTTAAAAATTCAAGTAATAATCTTTTTATTAATGTTACTCCAACCAAAGAGTATGACTTTACATTTATGAACATAATATTCCACTTGCCAAACCATTGCCCACTCACTCAATGTATCTATGTTCCCCTGCAAAGTTTCCCAGTCCTCCGCACACTTTGTCCTGCTACTCATCTTAGTCTAATATGCAAACTTTGACACCCTACATGTGGTCCCCAACTCCAAATCATCTGTATCATTTCTAAATAATTGCAGTCCCAACACTGATCCTAGAGGCATGCTACTAGTTACTGATTGCTAGCCAGAATAAGGCTTATTTATCCCCATTCTTTGCTTCCTGTTAGTCAACCAATCTTCTATCCATGCTAATACTCTATCCCATGCACCCTTATATAATGCAATAGCCACTTGCATGGCAGCTTGTTGAAGGCCTTTTGGAAATCCAGGTACACCGCATCCACTGGGTCCCCGTTGTCCACCTTGTTCGAAATGTCTTCATAGAATTCCAAACGATTTGGCAAGCATGACCTGCTCTTCATGAATCCATGCTCTGTTTGCCCAATGGGACAATTTGTATCGAGATTCCCTGCTATTTCTTCCTTAATAATAGACCCAAACATCTTTCCAACTACAGAGAATAAACTAACTGGTGTAGAATTCCCTATCTATTGTCCACCGCCTTTTCTTACAGTCCTTCCTTTTCACTGGAATATGCCTTTGCTGAGCACTTCCTAAAATGTCTTTAAAAATCTTTCACTGCTCATCAACTGTCCCACCATGAAATGTTTGTTTCCAGTCTACCTTATCCAGGTTCTCCCTCATTCTATTTTAGTTCCCCATGTCCAAGCACAGGACCAAGGTATTAGATTTTATCTTTGCACTGGACGAGAAAGTGAGGACTGCAGATGCTGGAGATCAGAGCTGAAAATATGTTGCTGGAAAAGCGCAGCAGGTCAGGCAGCATCCAAAGAACAGGAGAATCGACGTTTCAGGCATAAGCCCTTCTTCAGGAATGAGGAAAGTGTGTCCAGCAGGCTAAGATATTAGGTAGGGAGGAGGAATTTGGGGGAGGGGCGTTGGAAATGCGATAGGTGGAAGGAGGTCAAAGTAAGGGTGATACGCCAGAGTGGGGGTGGGGGCGGAGAGGTCAGGAAAAAGATTGCAGGTTATGAAGGCGGAGCTGAGTTCGAGGGATTTGACTGAGACAAGGTGGGGGGAGGGGAAATGAGGAAACTGGTGAAATCTGAATTCATCCCTTGTGGTTGGAGGGTTTCTCGGCGGAAGATGGGGCGCTCTTCCTCCAACTGTCGTGTTGCTATGGTCTGACGATGGAGGAGTCCAAGGACCTGCATGTCCTTGGTGGAGTGGGAGGGGGAGTTGAATTGTTGAGCCACGGGGTGGTTGGGTTGGTTGGTCCAGGTGTCCCAGAGGTGTTTTCTGAAACGGTCCGCAAGTAGGCGGCCTGTCTCCCCAATATAGAGGAGGCCACATCGGGTGCAGCGGATGCAATAAATGATGTGTGTGGAGGTGCAGGTGAATTTGTGGTGGATATGGAAGTATCCCTTGGGGCCTTGGAGGGAAGTAAGGGGGGAGGTGTGGGCGCAAGTTTTGCATTTCTTGCGGTTGCAGGGGAAGGTGCCGGGAGTGGAGGTTGGGTTGGTGGGGGGTGTGGACCTGACGAGGGAGTCATGGAGGGAGTGGTCTTTTCGGAACGCTGATAGGGGAGGGGAGGGAAATATATCCCTGGTGGTGGGGTCCATTTGGAGGTGGCTGAAATGATGACGGTTGATACGCTGTATATGGAGGTTGGTGGGGTGGTAGGTGAGGACCAGTGGGGTTATGTCCTGGTGGTGGTTGGAGGGGTGGGGCTCAAGGGCGGAGGAGCAGGAAGTGGAGGAGGTGCGGTGGAGGGCAACGTCGACCACGTCTAGGGGGAAATTGCGGACTTTGAAGAAGGAGGCCATCTGGGTTGTATGGTATTGGAACTGATCCTCCTGGGAGCAGATGCGGCGGAGACGAAGGAATTTGGAATATGGGACGGCGTTTTCGACAGGGGGCAAGGTGGGAGGAGGTATAGTCTAGGTAGCTGTGGGAGCTGGTAGGTTTATACTAAATGTCCGTGTTGATTCGGTCGCCCGAGATCGAAATGGAAAGATCTAGGAAGGGAGGGAGGAGTCTGAGACGGTCCAGGTGAATTTGAGGTCGGAGTGGAAGGTGTTGGTGAAGTGGATGAACTGTTCAACCTCATCGTCGTAGCATGAGGCAGCGCCAATACAGTCATCGATGTAGCAGAGGAAAAGGTGGGAGGTGGTGCCAGTGTAGCTGCGGAAGATGGACTGTTCCACATATCCTACGAAGAGGCAGGCATAGCTGGGGCCCATGCAGGTGCTCATGGCTACTCCTTTGGTTTGGAGGAAGTGGGAGGATTGGAAAGAGAAGTTGTTCAGGGTGAGGACCAGTTCAGTCAGTCGAAGGAGGGTGTCAGTGGAAGGATACTGGTTGGTACAGTGGGAAAGGAAGAAGCGGAGGGCTTTGAGTTCTTCATGATGGGGGATGGAGGTGTATAGGAACTGGTGAAGATAAGGCGTTGGGGGCCGGGGAAACGAAAATCATGGAGAAGGTGGAGGGCGTGGGTGGTGTCCCGAACATAGGTGAGGAAGTCTTGGACTAAGGGCGACAGGACCGTGTCGAGGTATGCAGAGATGAGTTCGGTGGAGCAGGATCAGGATCAGGCTGAGACAATGCATCGGCCGGGGCAGTTACGTTTGTGGATTTTGGGCAGGAGGTCAAAACTGGCGGTGTGGGGTTGAGGGACTATGAGGTTGGAGGCGGTGGCTGGGAGATCCCCTGAGGTGATGAGGTTCTGGATGGTCTGGGAGATGATGGTTTGGTGGTGGGAGGTGGGGTCATGGTCAAGGGGGCAGTAGGAGGAGGTGTCCGCGAGCTGGTGTTTAGCCTCAGCGGTGTAAAGGTCGGTGCGCCAAACTACTACCGCGCCTCCCTTGTCTGTCAGTTTGATAGTGAGGTTGGGGTTGGAACGGATGGAGTGGAGGGATGCATGTCCCGAGGGTGAGAGGTTGGAGTGGGTGAGAGGGGTGGAGAAGTTGAGGCGGTTAATGTCACAGCGGCAGTTGGCTATGAAGAGATCGAGGGCAGGTAATTTATCTTCACACTCTCCATATGTATTCTAACTTCACTCCATATGTATCCACTTCTTCCAAGAGGATCCCTAACTCTGAGGTCATTAATTATTCCTTTCTCATTGCATGGGGGCCAGAACTTGGATAGCTTGCTCCTTGTCGGTTACATTTCATACTGTTCAAAAAAACTATCATGGATACACTTAATGAATTCCTCAAGGCTACCCTGACTGAGCTGGGTCGACCAATCGACATGTAGATTAAAATCACCCATGGTAATAGACATGCCATTTTTACAGGCATTAGTTATTTTTTTGTTTATTGTCCATCACAATGTGATGTTATTATTTAGCCTACACACTGCGCCTATCAGTGACTTACTTGTTAGAATATTGAAAGCATCATTCCTGTTTCTCCTAATGTACAGCAATAACAACAACTACTTGCTTTGTATGGAATCTTTCATAATGGCAAATCTCCTAAGGTGTTCCATGGATGATCAAAACATTGATGAAGGAGAATGATTTTAAAATACATCTTAAAAGAGGCTAGAGAAGGTTAGGAAGGGTTTTCCACAGACTTCTGCCCTTGACAGCTCTAATTGTGGAGTGATGCAGGTGGGGTGGGGTGGGGTGGGTTGAAAAGAGAACGTGCAAAGGGGAAATGGAGGAGTGTAGGCAGTGCATAAGGTCTTAAGGATAGAGGAGGTTCCAGACTGAGTCTGTCTGTCATAGACAGTATGGCTGCCTCATGGAATTTGAAGCACCACAATGGGCCCATGCATGTCATGTTAGTCAAGGATAGTATAACGGTGGCTGAGAGAACATTTGATGAGGACTTGTCTACTGAAGTAGTGTGGCCTGAGGTTAGAAACAGGAGAGGGGAGGTCACACTGCTTGGATTTTTTATAGGCCGCCACAGAGTTTCAGGGAGGGGGAAGAGAGGATTAGAAAAGTTGCTCTGGGTAGGAGTGAAAGTAACATGGTGGTCATTATGGGGGACTTTAACTTCCCTAACATTGACTGGAAATGCTATAACTCTAGTACGTCGGATGGATCAGTTTTTGTGCAATGTGTACAGGAGGGTTTCCTGACACAGTATATCAAAGGGCCGAAAAGAGGGGAGGCCACATTGGATCTGGTGTTTGGTCGTGAACCGGACTAGGTGTTTGATTTAGGTGTAGGTGAGCACTTTGGAGAGAGTGATCATAATTCAGTTATGTTTAGTTTAGCGATGAAAAGGGATAGGTATATGCCACAGGTGAAGACTTATCAATGGGGCAGTGGCAATTATAACGCGATTCAGCAAGAATTAGGATGCATAGGATGGGGTAGCGAAATGCAGTGGATGCAGACAATGGAAATGTGGAGCTGGTTTAAGGAACAGATATTGCGTGTCCTTGATAGGTATGTCCCTGTCAGGCAGGGAGGAAGTGTTAAGGTAAAGGAACCTTGGTTTACTGTGGAAATTGCATCTCTTGTTAAGAAGTAGGAGGCTTATATGTTGATGAGACAAATGGTACAGATGAGGCGATGGAGACTTACAGATCAGCTTGGAGTTAAGAAGAACAAAGAGAGGACATGAGCAGTTATTAGCGAATAGAGTAAAGGAGAACCCTAAAGCTTTCTATAGGTATGTGAGGAATAAAGGATAGGGTAGGAATCGGGCCAATCAAAGACAGAAGTGGGAAGTTGAGTGTGGACACTGTGGAAATCGGAGAGGTGCTAAACAAACATTTCTCATTGGTTTTCACTCAGGAACATTAGAATATTGTAGATAATAATGAGGTAGAAGATGTTAGACTAGAAAGGATCGAGGTTAGTTACGAACAGGTGTTATCAATTCTAGAAGGATTGAAAGTAGACAAGTCCTCTGGGCGATGGGATTTATCTGTAGATTGTCTGGGAAGCTAGGGAGAAGTTAGCAAAGACTTTGGCTTTGATATTGAGTTGTCATTGCCGACAAGTTCACTACCAGAGGACTGGATGATTGCAAATGTTATGCCCTTGATCAAGAAGGGCATTAGAGATGACCCAGGTAATTATATAACAGTGAGCCTTACTTCTGTTGTAGGAATGGTTTTGGAAAGCATTATAAGAGACACTATTTGTAATCATCTGGCAAACAACAATATGAGTTCAGATCATCAATATGGTTTCGTCAAGGGCAGGTCGTGTCTCACAAACCTCATTGAGTTTTTTGAGATGGTAACCAATCATATAAATGAGGGTAGGGCAGTTGACGTGGGATACACGGACTTCAGTAAAGCCTTTGATAAGGTTCCAAATGGTAGGCTGTTAGAGAAAATGCAGCGACATGGAATTGAGTGTGATTTAACAGTTTGGATTAGAAACTGGCTTTCTGAAAGAAGGCAGCGAGTGGTGGATGATGGAAAATAATCAGCCTCCAGTGCGGTTATTAGTGGATCTGTTTTGGGACCACTGCTGTTGGTCATTTTTATAAAAGTCTTAGGCGCAGGCATAGATGGATGGATTAGTAAATTTGCAGACGACACGAAAGTCAGTGGAGTAGTGGACAGTCTGGAAGAATGTTACAGGTTGCAGGGGGACTTGGATAAACTTCAGAATTGGGCTGAATGGTGGCAAATGGAGTTCAATGCAGCTAAATGTAAAGTTTGTGAAGAATAACAGGAAGGCAGAGTACTGGGTCAATGGAAAGATTTTTGGTAGTGTAGATGTGCAGAATGATGTTGGAGGCCATGTACATAGATGCCTGAAAGTTGCCACCCAGGTGTACAGTACTGTTAAGGTGGCATACAGTGTGTTAGGTTTCATTTGTAGATGGATTGAGTTCTGGAGCCGCAATGTCATGCTGCAACTATACAAAACACTGGTGCGGCCATATTTGGAATATTGTGTGCAGTTCTGATGCCTATGTTTCTGGAAGGATGTGGAAGCATGGGAAAAGGCACAGAGGATATTTACCAGGATGTTGTGTGGTCTGGAGGGAAGGTCTTATGAGGAAAGGTTGAGAGACTTGAACATGTTCTCATTGGCAAGAAGGCGGCTAAGAGAGGATTTGATAGAGACATACAAGATGATCAGTGGCTTAGATAGGGTAGACAGTGAAAGTCTTTTTCCTAGGATGATGACATTAGTGTGTATGAATGGGTATATCTACAAATTGAGAGGTGAGAGATTTAAGACAGATGTTAGAGGCAGGTTCTTTACTCAGAGTGGTTAGGGCTTGGAATCCACTACCTACTAATGTAGTTAACTCAGCCACATGAGTGAGATTTAAACAATCTTTTAGATAAGCACATGGGTGATTTCAGGATAGTGTAGGGGGACAAGCTGAGAATAGTTCACAGGTTGGCACAACATCAAGGATTGAAGGGCCTGTTCTGCTGTATTGTTCTCTGACTGTTGTGCTACAAGAGAGTTTTACTGTCTTAAACAAAGTAATGGATCTTGTATTGTGGGCTTACGAAGTGTCACTGATCTCTACCAAACATGTACGAGGTAGAGAATGCTGCCTGACCCGCTGCGCTTTTCCAGCAACACATTTTTCAGCTCTGATCTCCAGCATCTGCAATCCTCACTTTCTCCATGTACGAGGTAGAGTCAGGGCAATAATAAGAGGCTGCAACAGGAGGGGGACAGGGAGCTCCAGACAAAACCCGACTCCTTCTCAACTGTTTTCACCACAAAAACCGAGCGCCTTCCAGAAAAGCACCTCTATATCCCACCACTTTGCCCTACAATCGTGGTACAATAGCAGTACAACAGTCTGTACTGGGACCCTGAAACGCTTGGTAAAGAGTCAAATCATCGGAGCATTGAGAGCCCCACCACAATACATGCATTTTCTCTTGTTTTCACTCTGTTCCTGACTTCCCTTGGTTTTCCTAATGAACCTGCTAAAGTTGTTATTACACATATCTGCACAAGCTGTGAATTGAACCCAGGCCTCTCGGTCCAAGATTCGGGATATTTTCACCGCGACACAAAACGTCTACTAGAACTTCCTTTGTCCCTTGCCTGCTAAGTCACGCCCGAATTAACTCTGCAATTGAGAGGAAGGGGCGGAACAGAAGGACTGAGTAGCGGCCGGTCCTTTAACCAGAGTGAATGAGGAAAGGGGCCAAAGCATTCTCGGGAGTGAACGCTTCAAGATTGGTCAGAGAGCAAACTATTTTGCAGGATTGATCATTCTCACGACATAGTGGAGCATTAAACGTCTCTCAAAAATCAATGTGAGATTTTTAAAAATACTGTAGTTGAAATGTAAATCTGATAACGTACATATTTCCGATCTATTTACAAGACTCGAGTAAGAAACTTATTTTCAAACACCCAGTACGATTGGTAATTTACATAGCTGGCCGGTATGGTTGATTTGGATCAGACAATTTGCATGTTAGAAATCTCTATGACTATAACTCGACAAAGCAATTGTTAATGACTAATATTTTACCCATCAGTCTGTGCAGATACGAATATTCTCTATGAACTCACTGATATCCTCAGACGCACGCGCAGTTTGGTTTCTATGTGGAGCATGCGCAGTATCACATTGGTCAGGGCGCAGAGAGAGAGACATGGAGCTGATTTCTCCGGCAGCCGTTGCGATCGGCTTCAGAGAGCGGCGCTCAGAGCCAGTGTGAGTGAGCCAAGCTGGGAGAAAGGAGTGGAGAGATTTCACAAGTCCTGGATACCGGTTAAAAATAACTCGAAAATAATCCTCAAAGCCCGGGTAAGGAGGCGGCGGTCTCTGATCAGGGAAGCGGCCCAGAGTCACGGCCGCCATTTGTTTGAGGGAAGAGGGAGCGCGGGTCTAAGGGCCGCCATCTTGAGAAGGTCAAGGTGCAGGAGGGCGGGGCTCCCGGGGTCTGTAGAACAATCAGAGGAAAGGGAAGACCCATTGTTATTGATTAATTCCACGAACACACCTTCACTCGGCGATCCTGCAGGAATATCCTCTCTCAGTCCTGCTGGGATGTTTCACCCCATCAGAACCAGCAGCTCTCCTCCTCTCTCAGCTCCCCTTCTGTCCTTCCTGCAGCATCTGTCCCCTGGAACATTGAGCTGCCTGTCCTGTCCCTCGAGGTAAAATCAATGACTGCAGATGCTGGAAACCAGATTCTGGATTACTGATGCTGGAAGAGCACAGCAGTTCAGGCAGCATCCAAGTAGCTTCGAAATCGACGTTTCGGGCAAAACTAGCTGTGTTTCTGTAATACCTGTGATATCCCAGTCCCACCTTAAAATACTTCACTAAAGACAGGAATGCACCCGATGACTTTTTCTTAACATCAGCAATTGTTTAATACCCACTTAGAGGTTTTTAATTACATCGTTTTTGAAGCATTTACTTCACATCCTATCAATTGCAATGGTGGGATTTGAACCTGTGTCCAGAGAACACTTGCTGAGTTTCTGGATAAATTGTCACACAATAATGCCACTAGGCTATCATTTCGCCTGCTCACAGTTTGTATATCCCAGAGCAACATGAATCAAAACCCTTTCTTTCTACACAATTGTTTGACCCGGCACTCTGGTGATGTGACTCAGTATCTCTCCATGTGGTATCCCTCACTGTGTGGGTCTAATTGCTGCCTCTGTCAGCGTCTCTCACTTTTGAAGCTACTCCACATCCTGAGCCAACAGAATTCTCCACTCCAGAGAGATGAGGCAGCACAGGTCAGGAATGGAGACTGGATTTTCTAGATCTCTGTGGGCTCAGTGCCATTCTATATGTGTAACCCTCAAAGCATTAGTCTAATTTCCCATTCTGGTAAAAGCAATGACTGCAGATGCTGAAAACCAAATACTGGATTGGTGGTGCTGGAAGAGGACAGCAGTTCAGGCAGCATCCTCCGAGCAGCGAAATCGACGTTTCGGGCATTGAATAACTTTAACTTGTGGACCAGGCCTGTCCTTTTCCATCGCTATTTTCAAACTAATTGTGGTAACTTTCCAATGAGCCCCCCCACTAACACCTCAGTCCCGTTCCTGACCTTGTTTCCCAAGGGGAGGCCAGGTTTAGCCCCATTCTCCAGTTGGGCCATTTACATAATGACTGGGAGTTTTCGGAACACACTTAACAAATTCCTTCCATCCAAATGCTTAACTTAGTAGCAATCCCAGTCCAGGTTTGGAACGGTAAAGATCCCCTATCATTACAACCCTATTATTCTAAGAGATATCTGAAATCTCCTGACATATTTGCTCCTCCATCTCCCATTGCCTATCGCTGTAGTCCGACCGTAGAAAACTAATGACCAATTTTTATTTCTCAGTTCCATTAATATCGTTTAACTGGGCGATCCTACATGAATACTCCCTCTAGGTATCAAACCCACCAGCTCTCCTCCTGTTTTGTCTCCTGTTCTATCCTTCCTGAAGTATCTGTCTCCAGAACATTGAGCTGCTGCTCCTGTTGCTCCCTCAGCTGTGTTTCTGTAATATCTATGGGATCCCAATCCCATGTTCCCATCCATGCTCTGGGTTCATCTGCCTTATCTGTCTGGCCCTTTGCATTGAAATAACTGCAGTTTAATCCACCAATTTTCCATAATTGTCTGCTATGTTCTTGCCTGCCTTGTCTACTTATATTGCTCTCTTGAACATTTGTACCAGCCTCAACTTTCCTTCTGGCCGTACGACTCTTTGGGGTCACACAGCCCTGCCAGACGAGTTTAAATCCTCTCAAGCAGCTCCAGTAACGTTCCCCACCAGGATGTGGGTCCCCCTCCTGCTCCCAGTTCAGGTGTATTCCCCACCCTGTCTACCTGTGCTGACACCTTCAGACATCCAGGGACTTGCCCACCAAGGTCCCTGTGTCCCTCAGTTCTCCAGGAGGACCTACCATTCATGATGTATATCATTCACAGATTAGACTTCCCACAGTGCATGACCTCACAGTGATCAGAAGTAAACTCCATCTGCCATTACTCTGCTCAGTTTATCATCTGATCGATATCAGACTGCAGCCTGAGTCCATCCCCCTCACTGTGGACAATATCCTCACCTTTCATGTTATCTGCAAACCTACTAATGATTCCTTCTACTTTCACATCCGAGTGAATAATGTTCATAATGAACAACAATGGCTCCTGCACAGATCCCTGTGGTACACCCGCTGGGCAAAGGCTTTCAATCACAAAACCAACCCTCCACCAATTGTGGAACCAATTTACCAACTTACCTTAAATCCAATGGGATCTTCCCTTTTGGAACAGCCTTCCGTGTGGGACCTTGTCAAAGACCTTAATGAACTCCATATAAACCACATCATCTGCACTGCCCTTATCAATATCAGATGACTGTCATCTAGCAAATCCATACAGACAATCCCTAATGAAATTGCGGGGGTATCCGTTTTTGGCGAATACATTGTAGAGGTGTTCTTCTTCCTCTTTTTGCAGTTCTGGTGGACTGCAGTGTGTTGTGGCCCTTTTGAACAGTGTCTTGATGCAACTTCTTTTGTTTGTGTTGGGGTGGTTTCTTTCGTAGTTCAGGACTTGGTCTCTGTGTGTGACTTTCCTGTATACCTTTGTGGTGAATTCTCTGTTCGGTGTTCTCTGTACCGTCACGTCTAGGAATGGGAGTTGGTTGTCCTTTTCTTCCTCTCTAGTGAATCGGATTCCTGTGAGTGTGGCGTTGATGATCCGGTGTGTGTTCTCTATTTCTGTATTTTTAATGATTACAAAGGTGTCATCCACATATCTGACCCAGATTTTGGGTTGAATTTGCCGTAAGACTGTTCTAACCTTTGCATTACCACTTCTGCTATGAGTCCAGAGATGGTTGAGCCCATGGGTGTGCCGTTGATTTGTTCATATATTTGGTTGTTGAATGTGAAGTGTGTTGTGAGGCACACAGGTCCAGTGGTTTGAGTATGCCGTCTTTGTTGATAGGTTCCCCGTTTTGTTGTCTGTTCTGTATGTCCAGCAGGTTGGCTATTGTTTCTCTGGCTAGGGTTTTGTCGATAGAGGTGAACAGTGCTGTTACATCGAATGAGACCATCGTTTCTTCCTTGTCTATGTGTATATTTCTGATGATGTCCAAGAATTCCTGTGTTGATTGTACAGAGTGTCTGGATCCGCTGATCAGGTGTTTCAGTTTCTGCTGTAGTTCTTTGGCCAGTTTGTGTGATGGTGTCCCTGGTAGTGATACTGTGGGTCTGAGTGGGATGTCTGGTTTGTGCAGTTTAGGTAGTCCTGAGAATCTGGGGGTGTTGTTGCTTTCAGTTTTCATTCTCTGTCGGTCAAACCTGGTTATGTGTCCGTTTTCTTTTGTCGGTTTCTCAGTGTGTTGTTTATCCTGTTGGTGAGCTGCGGGGTGGGGTCAAACTCCACGCAATTTCATCCACAGATGCCTCAGGGAAAGACAATGGAATGAAGACATGCCACGACCCAAAGGACTAGCCACACTACCATACATCAAGAACATTTCTGAACTGACATCCAGACTACTGCGACCACTAGGACTCATAACAGCACACAAACCAACAGCCAATTTCAGACAACAGCTCACCAGGACAAAGGACCGATACCCACCATGAGCAAAACCAATGTAGTGTACAAAATCCCATGCAAGGACTGCACAAAACACGACATAGGACAAACAGGAAGACAGCGAACGATCCGCATCCATGAACACCAACTGGCCACGAAACGACACGACAAGCTATCCTTAGTAGCCACACACACAGATGCCAAGCAACATGAATTTGTCTGGGACAGCACTACTATTATAGGACAAGCCAAACAGAGAACAGCCAGGGAATTCCTAGAGGCATGGCACTCATCCACAGTTTCAATCAATAAGCACATCGACCTGGACCCAAAATACTGACCACTGCAGCGGACAGCTGGAACTGACAACTGGAAGAGGCAGATGCAAATCACTATAATTGCTGGAGGAAAGGTCACAGAAGCGCTTCACAGGAGGCTCCCAAGCACTGAGGATGTCACCTAGACAGGGGATGAAACGTCTGCAACACAAATTCCCAACTCGGCGAACAGAACCACAACAACGAGCACCCGAGCTACAAATCTTCTCACAAACTTTGAAGGCCTTTCGACTCTACAAAGCTCCGTCATGAACAATCCACAATCTCTCTATTTCCTTTGCCTTCTTCAGTGTCTCCAACTCTCTCTGTATCTTCCAGTACCATTCTTTAGTTACTGCAGGTCTGCCTAGCTCCCCAGAGAACCTGTTCCATCCCCTACAGCTCCCCCGATCACTGTAACACCCTCTGCTCTGTCTAATCCTCCTCTTCCCCACTGTCTTCCAGGTACAACGGCGATCCTGTAAGAGAGCAGTGCGGAATGGGATGTTGTAAATCTCAGCTGAGGCTTGAGGCCTACCATTACCTGGGAGTCACAAAGGGAGAGAACCTGAGCGAGAGCAGCACAAAGCGGGAGAATATAAATCAGCAGCGAGGGTCAAGGCCGACTGGGACTTGGATTTGGATAAAAAGGAGGCTCGAAATCAGCACCGAGTCACAGAGGGAGGGACCGTGTGAGGGAGCAACTTGGAGCAGGAGCTTGAGGCTGACTCACACCTGGGAGAATATAAATCCGCACTGGGGTTCGAGGCCTAGTTGTACCTGGGAGTCACAGAGATGGTGACCCTGTGAGGGAGCAGACTGGAGTGAGAGCTGGACGATTACACGTTCGAGGAGACACATCACTGTGTGTGCACGTGTCCCTCCAATGTTCTGTGTTTGTGTGTGTGTGTGTGTGTGTATGCGTGTGTGTCCCCTTCCCTCGCTGTGTGTGAGCATGTCCCTCCCTCGCTGTGTGTGTGTTTGTGTGTGCATATGTCTGCGTGTCTCCCTCCCTCACTTTGTGTGTGTGTGTCCCCTCGCTGTGTGTGTGTGTGTCCCCTCTCGCTTTCTGAGCACATGTCTCAACCTCGCTGTATGTGTGTGTGTGTGTGTCTCCCTGGCTCTGTGTGTGTGTGTCCCTCCCTCGCTGTGTGTGTGTGTGCCCCTCCCTCGCTGTGTGTTTCCCTCCCTCACTCTGTGTGTGTGTGTGTGTGTGTGTGTGTGTGTGTGTGTGCGCGTGCGTGTCCGTCCCTCGCTCTGTGTGAGAGTGTGTGTGTCCCTCCCTCGCTGTGTGTGTGTGTCCCTCCCTCGCTCGCTCTGTGTGTGTGTGTGTGTGTGTGTTTGTGTGTGTCCCCCTCCCTCGCAGTGTGTGTGTCCCTCCCTCGCTGGCTGTGTGTGCGTGCCCCTCCCTCGCTGTGTGTGCGCGCGTGTCCCTCCGTCTCTGTGTGTGTCTGCATGTCCCTCGCTCGCTGTGTGTGTGTCCCCCCTCACTGTGTGTGCACGCATGTTCCTCCCTCTCTGTGTGTTTGTGTGTCCCCGCTTTGCTGTGTGACCCTCCCTCGCTGTTTGTGCACGTGTTCCTCCCTCGCTGTGTGTGTGTGTCCCTCCCTCGCTGTGTGTGTGTGTCCCTCCCTCGCTGTGTGTGTGTGTCCCTCCCTCGCTGTGTGTGTGTGTCCCTCCCTCGCTGTGTGTGTGTGTGTCCCTCCCTCGCTGTGTGTGTGTGTGTCCCTCCCTCGCTGTGTGTGTGTGTGTCCCTCCCTCGCTGTGTGTGTGTCCCTCCCTCGCTGTGTGTGTGTGTGTCCCTCCCTCGCTGTGTGTGTGTGTGTCACTCCCTCGCTGTGTGTTTGTGTGCGCCCCTCCCTCGCCGTGTGTGTGTGTGTCCCTCCCTCGCCGTGTTTGAGCGTGTCACTCCCTCGCCGTGTGTGTGCGTATCCCTCCCTCGCTGTGTGTGTGTGTGTGTCCCTCCCTCACTGTGTGTGTGTGTGTGTGTCCCTCCCTCACTGTGTGTGTGTGTGTGCCCCTCCCTCGCTGTGTGTGTGTGCCCCTCCCTCGCTCTGTGTGTGTATGTGTGTCCCTCCCTCACTGTGTGTGTGTGTGCCCCTCCCTCGCTGTGTGTGTGTGCCCCTCCCTCGCTCTGTGTGAGTGTGTGTGTCCCTCCCTCGCTGTGTGTGTGTCCCTCCCTCGCTGTGTGTGTGTCCCTCCCTCGCTGTGTGTGTGCCCCTCCCTCGCCGTGTGTGTGTGTGTCCCTCCCTCGCCATGTGTGTGTGTGTCCCTCCCTCGCCGTGTGTGAGCGTGTCTGCATGTCCCTCCCTCGCTGTGTGTGAGCGTGTCCCTCCCTCGCTGTGTGTGTGCGTGTCCCTCCCTCGCTGTGTGTGTGCGTGTCCCTCCCTCGCTGTGTGTGTGCCCCTCCCTCGCTGTGTGTGTGTGTGTCCCTCCCTCGCCATGTGTGAGCGTGTCTGCATGTCCCTCCCTCGCTGTGTGTGTGTCCCCCCTCACTGTGTGTGCGCGCGTGTTCATCCCTCTCTGTGTGTTTGTGTGTCCCCGCTTTGCTGTGTGACCCTCCCTCGCTGTTTGTGCACGTGTTCCTCCCTCGCTGTGTGTGTGTGCCCCGCCCTCGATCTGTGTGTGTGTGTCCCTCCCTCGGTCGGTGTGTGTGTGTGTGTGTTTGTGTCCCTCCCTCACTTTGCTTGTGTGTGTGTGTCCCTCCCTCGCTGTGTGCGTGTGTGTCCCTCCCTCGCTGTGCGTGTGTGTCCCTCCTTCGCTGTGCGTGTGTGCCCCTCCCTCGCTGTGCGTGTGTGCCCCTCCCTCGCTGTGCGTGTGTGCCCCTCCCTCGCTGTGCGTGTGTGCCCCTCCCTCGCTGTGCGTGTGTGCCCCTCTCTCACTGTGCGTGTGTGTCCCTCCCTCGCTGTGCGTGTGTGCCCCTCCCTCGCTGTGCGTGTGTGCCCCTCCCTCGCTGTGCGTGTGTGCCCCTCTCTCACTGTGCGTGTGTGTCCCTCCCTCACTGTGCGTGTGTGTCCCTCCCTCGCTGTGCGTGTGTCCCTCCCTCGCTGTGAGCGTGTGTCCCTCCCTCGCTGTGTGTGAGCGTGTCCCTCCCTCGCTGTGTGTGTGTGTGTGTGTGTGTGTGCGCCTCTCCCTCTCTCTGTGTGTGTGTCCCTCCCTCGCTGTGTGTGTGTGTGTGTGCCCCTCCCTCGCTGTGTGTGTGTGTGCCCCTCCCTCGCTGTGTGTGTATGCCCCTCACTCCCTCTGTGTGTGTGTGAGTGTGTCCCTCTCTCGCCGTGTGTGAGCGTGTGTGCCCCTCCCTCGCCGTGTGTGAGCGTGTGTGCCCCTCCCTCGCCGTGTGTAAGCGTGTGTGCCCCTGCCTCGCCGTGTGTGAGCGTGTGTGTCCCTCCCTCGCCGTGTGTGATCGTGTGTGTCCCTCCCTCGCTGTGTGTGTGTGTGCCCCTCCCTCGCTGTGTGTGTGAGTGCGTCCCTCCCTCGCCGTGTGTGAGCGCGTCCCTCCCTCGCCGTGTGTGAGCGCGTCCCTCCATTGCTGTGCGTGTGTATGTGCCCCTCCCTTGCTATGTGTGTGTGTGTCCCTCCCTCGCTCTGTGTGTGTGTGTGTGCGTGTCCCTCCCTTGCTGTGTGTGTGTGCGTGTCCATCTCTCGCTGTGTGTGTGTGTGTGTGTGTGTGTGTGTGTCCCTCCCTCGCCGTGTGTGAGCGTCTTCTTCCCTCTTTGTGTACGTGTGTGCATGTCCCTCCCTCGCCGTGTGTGCGCGTGTGTTCCTCCCTCTCTGTGTGTTTGTGTGTCCCCCCTTTGCTGTGTGTCCCTCCCTCGCTGTTTGTGCACGTGTGCCTCCCTCGCTGTGTGTATGTCCCTCCCTCGCTGTGTGTGTGTGTATGTCCCTCCCTCGCTCTGTGTGCGTGTGTGTGTGTGTGTGTGTGTGTGTGTGTGTGTGTGTGTGTGTGTCCCTCGCTCGCTGTGTGTGCGCGCGTGTCCCTCCGTCTCTGTGTGTGTTTGTATGTCCCTCCCTTGCGGTGTGTGTGTGTCCCTCCCTCGCTGTGTGTGTGTGTGTGTGTGTGTGTGTGTGCGTGCGTGTCCCTCCCTCACTGTGAGTGTGTGTGTGTGTGAGCCGCTCCCTCGCTGTGTGTGTGTGCCCCTCCCTCGCTGTGTGTGTGTGCCCCTCCCTCGCTGTGTGTGTGTGTCCCTCCCTCGCCATGTGTGAGCGTGTCCCTCCCTCGCTGTGTGTGCGTGTGTCCCTCCCTTGCTCTGTGTGAGCATGTGTGTCCCTCCCACGCCGTGTGTCAGCATGTCTCTCCCTCGCCGTGTGTGTGTGTGTGTGCCCCGCCCTCGCTGTGTGTGTCCCTCCCTCACTGTGTGTGTGTGTGTTTCTGTGTGTGTGTGTGCGCATGTCCGTCCCTCGCTGTGTGTGCGTGCGTGTGTGTCCCGCCCTCGCTGTGTGTGTGTGTGTGTGTGTGTCCCTCCCTCGCTGGCTGTGTGTGTGTGTCTGTGTGTGTGCCCCTCACTCGCTTTGTGTGTGTGTGTGTGTGTGTGTGTGTGTGTGCCCCTCCCTCGCTGTGTGTGCGCGCAAGTCCCTCCGTCTCTGTGTGTGTGTGTGTGTCCCTCCCTCGCGGTGTGTGTGTGCCCCTCCCTCGCTGTGTGTGTGCGTGTGTTCCTCCCTCTCGGTGTGTTTGTGTGTCTCCGTTTTGCTGTGTTTCCCTCCCTCGCTGTTTGTGCACGTGTTCCTCCCTCGGTGTGTGTGTGTGCCCCTCCCTCGATCTGTGTGTGTGTCCCTCCCTCGCTCTGTGTGTGTGTGTCCCTCCCTCACTTTGCTTGTGTGTGTGTGTACCTCCCTCGCTGTGTGTGTGTGTGTCCCTCCCTTGCTGTGTGTGTGTGTCCCTCCCTTGCTCTGTGTGTGTGTGTGTGTGTGTGTGTGTGTGTCCCTCCCTCGCTGGGTGTGTGTGTGTCCCTCCCTCGCTGTGTGTGTGTGTGTGTCCCTCCCTTGCTGTGTGTGTGTGTCCCTCCCTTGCTGTGTGTGTGTGTCCCTCCCTTGCTGTGTGTGTGTGTCCCTCCCTTGCTGTGTGTGTGTGTCCCTCCCTCGCTGTGCGTGTGTGTCCCTCTCTCGCTGTGCGTGTGTGTCCCTCCCTCGCTGTGTGTGAACGTGTCCCTCCCTCGCTGTGTGTGAACGTGTCCCTCCCTCGCTGTGTGTGAGCGTGTCCCTCCCTCGCTGTGTGTGTGTGTGTCCCTCCCTCGCTGTGTGTATGTGTGTCCCTCCCTCGCTGTGTGTGTGTGTGTGTGTCCCTCCCTCGCTGTGTGTGTGTGTGTCCCTCCCTCGCTGTGTGTGTGTGTGTCCCTCCCTCGCTGTGTGTGTCCGTGTCCCTCCCTCGCTGTGTGTGTGTGTGTGTCCCTCCCTCGCTGTGTGTGTATGCCCCTCCCTTGCTCTGTGTGTGTGTGAGTGTGTCCCTCCCTCGCCGTGTGTGAGCGTGTGTGCCCCTCCCTCGCCGTGTGTGAGCGTGTGTGTCCCTCCCTCGCCGTGTGTGATTGTGTGTGCCCCTCCCTCGCTGTGTGTGTGTGTGCCCCTCCCTCGCTGTGTGTGTGTGTGCCCCTCCCTCGCTGTGTGTGTGTGTGCCCCTCCCTCGCTGTGTGTGTGTGCCCCTCCCTCGCTGTGTGTGTGTGCCCCTCCCTCGCTGTGTGTGTGTGCCCCTCCCTCGCTGTGTGTGTGTGTCCCTCCCTCGCTGTGCGTGTGTGTGCCCCTCCCTCGCTGTGTGTGAGCGTGTCCCTCCCTCGCTGTGTGTGTGTGTCCCTCCCTCGCTGTGTGTGTGTGTCCCTCCCTCGCTGTGTGTGCGTGTCCCTCCCTCGCTGTGCGTGCGTGTCCCTCCCTCGCTGTGCGTGCGTGTCCCTCCCTCGCTGTGCGTGCGTGTCCCTCCCTCGCTGTGCGTGCGTGTCCCTCCCTCGCTGTGCGTGCGTGTCCCTCCCTCGCTGTGCGTGCGTGTCCCTCCCTCGCTGTGCGTGCGTGTCCCTCCCTCGCTGTGCATGTGTGTCTCTCCCTCGCCGTGTGCGTGTGTGCCCCTCCCTCGCCGTGTGTGAGTGTGCCCCTCCCTCGCCGTGTGTGAGTGTGCCCCTCCCTCGCCGTGTGTGAGCGTGTCCCTCCCTCGCCGTGTGTGAGTGTGTCCCTCCCTCGCCGTGTGTGAGTGTGTCCCTCCCTCGCCGTGTGTGAGTGTGTCCCTCCCTCGCTGTGTGTGCGTGTCCCTCCCTCGCTGTGTGTGCGTGTCCCTCCCTCGCTGTGTGTGCGTGCCCCTCCCTCGCTGTGTGTGCGTGCCCCTCCCTCGCTGTGTGTGAGCGTGTCCTTCCCTCTCTGTGTACGTGTGTGCATGTCCCTCCCTCGCTGTGTGTGCGCGTGTGTTCCTCCCTCTCTGTGTGTTTGTGTGTCCCCCCTTTGCTGTGTGTCCCTCCCTCGCTGTTTGTGCACGTGTGCCTCTCTCGCTGTGTGTATGTCCCTCCCTCGCTGTGTGTGTGTGTGTCCTTCCGTCTCTGTGTGTGTTTGTATGTCCCTCCCTCGCTGTGTGTGTGTGTGTGTGTGTGTGTGTGTGTGTGTGTGTGTCCCTCCCTCGCTGTTTGTGTGTGTGTGTGTGCGTGTCCCTCCCTCACTGTGAGTGTGTGTGTGTGTGTGTGCGCCGCTCCCTCGCTGTGTGTGTGTGTCCCTCCCTCGCTGTGTGTGAGCGTGTCCCTCCCTCGCTGTTTGTGTGTGTGTGTGCGTGTCCCTCCCTCACTGTGAGTGTGTGTGTGTGCGCCGCTCCCTCGCTGTGTGTGTGTCCCTCCCTCCCTGTGTGTGAGCGTGTCCCTCCCTCGCTGTGTGTGTGTGCCCCTCCCTCGATCTGTGTGTGTGTGTGTGTGTGTGTGTGT
Source organism: Chiloscyllium punctatum (assembly GCF_047496795.1). NCBI lineage: Eukaryota > Metazoa > Chordata > Chondrichthyes > Orectolobiformes > Hemiscylliidae > Chiloscyllium > Chiloscyllium punctatum. Next base: position 2,612,922 of record NC_092772.1, on the reverse strand, counting down.
GTCCCTCCCTCGCTGTTTGTGCACGTGTGCCTCCCTCGCTGTGTGTATGTCCCTCCCTCGCTCTGTGTGTGTGTGTGTGTGTGTGTGTGTCCCTCCCTCCCTCGCGGTGTGTGTGTGTGTCCCTCCCTCGCTGTGTGTGTGTGTGTGTGTGTGTGCGTGTCCCTCCCTCACTGTGAGTGTGTGTGTGTGTGTGTGTGTGTGTGTGTGTTTGTGTGTGTGTGTGTGTGCCGCTCCCTCGCTGTGTGTGTGTCCCTCCCTCGCCGTGTATGAGCGTGTCCCTCCCTCGCCGTGTGTGCGTGTGTTCCTCCCTCTCTGTGTGTTTGTGTGTCTCCGCTTTGCTCTGTGTCCCTCCCTCGCTGTTTGTGCACGTGTTCCTCCCTCGCTGTGTGTGTGTGCCCCTCCCTCGCTCTGTGTGTGTGCCCCTCCCTCGCTCTGTGTGTGTGCCCCTCCCTCGCTCTGTGTGCGTGCCCCTCCCTCGATCTGTGTGTGTGTCCCTCCCTCGCTCTGTGTGTGTGTGTGTGTGTGTGTGTGTGTGTTTGTGTCCCTCCCTCACTTTGCTTGTGTGTGTGTGTTCCTCCCTCCCTTGCTGTGTGTGTGTGTCCCTCCCTTGCTGTGTGTGTGTGTCCCTCCCTCGCTCTTTGTGTGTGTGTGTCCCTCCCTCGCTGTGTGTGTGTGTGTCCCTCCCTCGCTGTGTGTGTGTGTGTCCCTCCCTCGCTGTGTGAGCGTGTGTCCCTCCCTCGCCGTGTGTGAGCGTGTCCCTCCCTCTGTGTGTGTGTGTGTGTGCGCCCCTCCCTCTCTCTGTGCGTGTGTGTCCCTCCCTCTGTGTGTGTGTGTGTGTCCCTCCCTCGCTGTGCGTGTGTGTCCCTCTCTCGCTGTGCGTGTGTGTCCCTCCCTCGCTGTGCGTGTGTGTCCCTCCCTAGCTGTGTGTGTGTGTGTGTCCCTCCCTCGCTGTGTGTATGCCCCTCCCTTGCTCTGTGTGTGTGTGAGTGTGCCCCTCCCTCGCCGTGTGTGTGCGTGTGTGTCCCTCCCTCGCCGTGTGTGTGTGTGCCCCTCCCTCGCTGTGTGTGAGCGTGTGTGTACCTCCCTCGCAATGTGTGTGTGTGCCCCTCCCTCGCTGTGTGTGAGCGTGTGTGTCCCTCCCTCGCCGTGTGTGATCGTGTGTGTCCCTCCCTCGCCGTGTGTGTGTGTGCGCCTCCCTCGCTGTGTGTGAGCGTGTGTGCCCCTCCCTCGCTGTGTGTGACCCTCCCTCGCCGTGTGTGATCGTGTGTGTCCCTCCCTCGCCGTGTGTGTGTGTGCCCCTCCCTCGCTGTGTGTGTATGCCCCTCCCTCGCTGTGTGTGTGTGTGCCCCTCCCTCACCGTGTGTGAGCGTGTCCCTCCCTTGCTGTGTGTGTGTGTGTGTGTGTGTCCCTCCCTTGCTGTGTGTGTGTACGTGTCCCTACCTCGCTGTGTGTGTGTGTGTGTGTGTGTCCCTCCCTCGCCGTGTGTGAGTGTCTCCTTCCCTCTCTGTGTACGTGTGTGCATGTCCACCCCTCGCCGTGTGTGAGCGTGTCCCTCCCTCGCCGTGTGTGAGCGTGTGTTCCTCCCTCTCTGTGTGTTTGCTGTGTGTCCCTCCCTCGCTGTTTGTGCACGTGTGCCTCCCTCGCTGTGTGTATGTCCCTCCCTTGCTGTGTGTGTGTGTGTCCCTCCCTTGCTGTGTGTGTGTACGTGTCCCTACCTCGCTGTGTGTGTGTGTGTGTGTGTGTGTCCCTCCCTCGCCGTGTGTGAGTGTCTCCTTCCCTCTCTGTGTACGTGTGTGCATGTCCACCCCTCGCCGTGTGTGAGCGTGTCCCTCCCTCGCCGTGTGTGAGCGTGTGTTCCTCCCTCTCTGTGTGTTTGCTGTGTGTCCCTCCCTCGCTGTTTGTGCACGTGTGCCTCCCTCGCTGTGTGTATGTCCCTCCCTCGCTGTGTGTGTGTGTGAGTGTCCCTCCCTCGCTCTGTGTGTGTGTGTGTGTGTGTGTGTGTGTGTGTCCCTCGCTCGCTGTGTGTGCGCGCGTGTCCCTCCGTCTCTGTGTGTGTTTGTATGTCCCTGCCTCACGGTGTGTGTGTGTGTGTGTGTTTGTGTGTCCCTCCCTCACTGTGAGTGTGTGTGTGTGTGCGCCGCTCCCTCGCTGTGTGTGTGCGCCCCTCCCTCGCCGTGTGTGTGTGTGTGGCCCTCCCTCGCCGTGTGTGAGCGTGTCCCGCCCTCGCTGTGTGTGTGTGTGTGTCCCTCCCTCGCTGTGTGTGTGTCCCTCCCTCGCCGTGTGTGAGCGTGTCCCTCCCTCGCTGTGTGTGTGTGTGTATGTCCCTCCCTCGCTGTGTGTGTGTGTGTGTGTATGCCCCTCATTCGCTGTGTGTGTGTGTGTGTCCCTCCGTCTGTGTGTGTGTTTGTGTTTCCCTCCCTCACTGTGTGTGTGTGTCTCTCCCTCGCCGTGTGTGAGCGTTTGTGTCCCTCCCTCGCTGTGTGTGTGTGCGCCCCGCCCTCGCTGTGTGTGTCTCTCCCTCACTGTGTGTGTGTGTTTCTGTGTGTGTGTGTGCGCGTGTCCGTCCCTCGCTGTGTGTGTGTGCGTGTGTGTCCCTCCCTCGCTGTGTGTGTGTGTGTGTCCCTGCCTCGCTGGCTGTGTGTGTGTCTGTGTGTGTGCCCCTCCCTCGCTGTGTGTGTGTGTGTGTGTGTGTCCCTCCCTCGCTGTGTGTGTGTGTGTGTGTGTCCCTGCCTCGCTGGCTGTGTGTGTGTCTGTGTGTGTGCCCCTCCCTCGCTGTGTGTGTGTGTGTGTGTGTCCCTCCCTCGCTGTGTGTGTGTGTGTGTGTGTCCCTGCCTCGCTGTGTGTGTGTGTGTGTGTGCGTGTGTGTGTGTGTGTGTGTGCGCGCGCATGCCCCTCCCTTGCTGTGTCTGCGCGCAAGTCCCTCCGTCTCTGTGTGTGTGTGTGTGTCCCTCCCTCGTGGTGTGTGTGTGTCCCTCCCTCGCTGTGTGTGTGTGTGCCCCTCCCTCGCTCTGTGTGTGTGTGTCTCCCTCGCTGTGTGTGTGTCTGCATGTCCCTCCCTCGCTGTGTGTGTATCCCTCCCTCGCTGTGTGTGTGCGCGTGTTCCTCCCTCTCGGTGTGTTTGTGTGTCTCCGCTTTGCTGTGTTTCCCTCCCTCGCTGTGTGTGTGTGCCCCTCCCTCGATCTGTGTGTGCGTCCCTCCCTCGCTCTGTGTGTGTGTGTGTGTGTGTGCGTGTGTCCCTCCCTCACTTTGCTTGTGTGTGTGTGTCCCTCCCTCGCTGTGTGTGTGTGTGTGTCCCTCCCTTGCTGTGTGTGTGTGTCCCTCCCTTGCTGTGTGTGTGTGTCCCTCCCTTGCTGTGTGTGTGTGTGTGTCCCTCCCTTGCTCTGTGTGTGTGTGTGTGTGTGTGTGTGTGTCCCTCCCTCGCTGGGTGTGTGTGTGTCCCTCCCTCGCTGGGTGTGTGTGTGTCCCTCCCTCGCTGGGTGTGTGTGTGTCCCTCCCTCGCTGTGAGCGTGTGTTCCTCCCTCGCTGTGAGCGTGTGTTCCTCCCTCGCTCTGTGTGTGTGTGCGCCCCTCCCTCTGTGTGTGTGTGTGTGAGTGTCCCTCCCTCGCTCTGTGTGCGTGTGTGTGTGTGTGTGTCCCTCGTTCGCTGTTTGTGTGTGTGTGTGTGCGTGTCCCTCCCTCACTGTGAGTGTGTGTGTGTGTGTGTGTGTGTGTGTGTGTGCGCGCGCGTGTCCCTCCATCTCTGTGTGTGTTTGTATGTCCCTCCCTTGCGGTGTGTGTGTGTCCCTTCCTCGCCGTGTGTGTGTGTGTGTCCCTCCCTCGCTGTGCGTGTGTGCCCCTCCCTCGCTGTGCGTGTGTGCCCCTCCCTCGCTGTGCGTGTGTGCCCCTCTCTCACTGTGCGTGTGTGTCCCTCCCTCACTGTGCGTGTGTGTCCCTCCCTCGCTGTGCGTGTGTGCCCCTCCCTCGCTGTGCGTGTGTGCCCCTCCCTCGCTGTGCGTGTGTGCCCCTCTCTCACTGTGCGTGTGTGTCCCTCCCTCACTGTGCGTGTGTGTCCCTCCCTCGCTGTGCGTGTGTCCCTCCCTCGCTGTGAGCGTGTGTCCCTCCCTCGCTGTGTGTGAGCGTGTCCCTCCCTCGCTGTGTGTGTGTGTGTGTGTGTGTGCGCCTCTCCCTCTCTCTGTGTGTGTGTCCCTCCCTCGCTGTGTGTGTGTGTGTGTGCCCCTCCCTCGCTGTGTGTGTGTGTGCCCCTCCCTCGCTGTGTGTGTATGCCCCTCACTCCCTCTGTGTGTGTGTGAGTGTGTCCCTCTCTCGCCGTGTGTGAGCGTGTGTGCCCCTCCCTCGCCGTGTGTGAGCGTGTGTGCCCCTCCCTCGCCGTGTGTAAGCGTGTGTGCCCCTGCCTCGCCGTGTGTGAGCGTGTGTGTCCCTCCCTCGCCGTGTGTGATCGTGTGTGTCCCTCCCTCGCTGTGTGTGTGTGTGCCCCTCCCTCGCTGTGTGTGTGAGTGCGTCCCTCCCTCGCCGTGTGTGAGCGCGTCCCTCCCTCGCCGTGTGTGAGCGCGTCCCTCCATTGCTGTGCGTGTGTATGTGCCCCTCCCTTGCTATGTGTGTGTGTGTCCCTCCCTCGCTCTGTGTGTGTGTGTGTGCGTGTCCCTCCCTTGCTGTGTGTGTGTGCGTGTCCATCCCTCGCTGTGTGTGTGTGTGTGTGTGTGTGTGTGTGTCCCTCCCTCGCCGTGTGTGAGCGTCTTCTTCCCTCTTTGTGTACGTGTGTGCATGTCCCTCCCTCGCCGTGTGTGCGCGTGTGTTCCTCCCTCTCTGTGTGTTTGTGTGTCCCCCCTTTGCTGTGTGTCCCTCCCTCGCTGTTTGTGCACGTGTGCCTCCCTCGCTGTGTGTATGTCCCTCCCTCGCTGTGTGTGTGTGTATGTCCCTCCCTCGCTCTGTGTGCGTGTGTGTGTGTGTGTGTGTGTGTGTGTGTGTGTGTGTGTGTGTCCCTCGCTCGCTGTGTGTGCGCGCGTGTCCCTCCGTCTCTGTGTGTGTTTGTATGTCCCTCCCTTGCGGTGTGTGTGTGTCCCTCCCTCGCTGTGTGTGTGTGTGTGTGTGTGTGTGTGTGCGTGCGTGTCCCTCCCTCACTGTGAGTGTGTGTGTGTGTGAGCCGCTCCCTCGCTGTGTGTGTGTGCCCCTCCCTCGCTGTGTGTGTGTGCCCCTCCCTCGCTGTGTGTGTGTGTCCCTCCCTCGCCATGTGTGAGCGTGTCCCTCCCTCGCTGTGTGTGCGTGTGTCCCTCCCTTGCTCTGTGTGAGCATGTGTGTCCCTCCCACGCCGTGTGTCAGCATGTCTCTCCCTCGCCGTGTGTGTGTGTGTGTGCCCCGCCCTCGCTGTGTGTGTCCCTCCCTCACTGTGTGTGTGTGTGTTTCTGTGTGTGTGTGTGCGCATGTCCGTCCCTCGCTGTGTGTGCGTGCGTGTGTGTCCCGCCCTCGCTGTGTGTGTGTGTGTGTGTGTGTCCCTCCCTCGCTGGCTGTGTGTGTGTGTCTGTGTGTGTGCCCCTCACTCGCTTTGTGTGTGTGTGTGTGTGTGTGTGTGTGTGTGTGCCCCTCCCTCGCTGTGTGTGCGCGCAAGTCCCTCCGTCTCTGTGTGTGTGTGTGTGTCCCTCCCTCGCGGTGTGTGTGTGCCCCTCCCTCGCTGTGTGTGTGCGTGTGTTCCTCCCTCTCGGTGTGTTTGTGTGTCTCCGTTTTGCTGTGTTTCCCTCCCTCGCTGTTTGTGCACGTGTTCCTCCCTCGGTGTGTGTGTGTGCCCCTCCCTCGATCTGTGTGTGTGTCCCTCCCTCGCTCTGTGTGTGTGTGTCCCTCCCTCACTTTGCTTGTGTGTGTGTGTACCTCCCTCGCTGTGTGTGTGTGTGTCCCTCCCTTGCTGTGTGTGTGTGTCCCTCCCTTGCTCTGTGTGTGTGTGTGTGTGTGTGTGTGTGTGTCCCTCCCTCACTTTGCTTGTGTGTGTGTGTCCCTCCCTCGCTGTGTGTGTGTGTGTGTCCCTCCCTTGCTGTGTGTGTGTGTCCCTCCCTTGCTGTGTGTGTGTGTCCCTCCCTTGCTGTGTGTGTGTGTGTGTCCCTCCCTTGCTCTGTGTGTGTGTGTGTGTGTGTGTGTGTGTCCCTCCCTCGCTGGGTGTGTGTGTGTCCCTCCCTCGCTGGGTGTGTGTGTGTCCCTCCCTCGCTGGGTGTGTGTGTGTCCCTCCCTCGCTGTGAGCGTGTGTTCCTCCCTCGCTGTGAGCGTGTGTTCCTCCCTCGCTCTGTGTGTGTGTGCGCCCCTCCCTCTGTGTGTGTGTGTGTGAGTGTCCCTCCCTCGCTCTGTGTGCGTGTGTGTGTGTGTGTGTCCCTCGTTCGCTGTTTGTGTGTGTGTGTGTGCGTGTCCCTCCCTCACTGTGAGTGTGTGTGTGTGTGTGTGTGTGTGTGTGTGTGCGCGCGCGTGTCCCTCCATCTCTGTGTGTGTTTGTATGTCCCTCCCTTGTGGTGTGTGTGTGTCCCTTCCTCGCCGTGTGTGTGTGTGTGTCCCTCCCTCACTGTGAGTGTGTGTGTGTGTGTGTCCCCCTCCCTCGCTGTGAGTGTGTGTATGTGTGTGTGTGCGCCGCTCCCTCGCTGTGTGTGTGTGTCCCTCCCTCTCGGTGTGTTTGTGTGTCTCCGCTTTGCTGTGTGTCCCTCCCTCGCTGTTTGTGCACGTTTTCCTCCCTCGCTGTGTGTGTGTGTCCCTCCCTCGGTCTGTGTGTGTGTGTCCCTCCCTCGCTCTGTGTGTGTGTGTGTGTGTGTCCCTCCCGCACTTTGCTTGTGTGTGTTTGTGTCCCTCCCTCGCTGTGTGTGTGTGTGTCCGTCCCTTGCTGTGTGTGTGTTTTCCTCCCTCGCTCTGTGTGTTTGTGTGTGTGTGTCCCTACCTCGCTGTGTGTGTGTGTCCCTCCCTCGCTGTATGTGTGTGTGTCCCTCCCTTGCTGTATGTGTGTGTGTCCCTCCCTTGCTGTATGTGTGTGTGTCCCTCCCTTGCTGTATGTGTGTGTGTCCCTCCCTTACTGTATGTGTGTGTGTCCCTCCCTTGCTGTGCGTGTGTGTCCCTCCCTCGCTGTGAGCGTGTGTCCCCCCCTCACCGTGTGTGAGCGTGTCCCTCCCTCGCTGTTTTGTGTGAGTGTGTCCCTCCCTCGCTGTGCGTGTGTGTCCCTCCCTCACCGTGTGTGAGCGTGTCCCTCCCTCGCCGTGTGTGAGCGTGTCCCTCCCTCGCCGTGTGTGAGCGTGTCCCTCCCTCGCTGTGTGTGAGCGTGTGTGCCCCTCCCTCGCCGTGTGTGATCGTGTGTGCCCCTCCCTCGCTGTGTGTGTGTGTGCCCCTCCCTCGCTGTGTGTGTGTGTGTCCCTCCCTCACCGTGTGTGAGCGTGTGTGCCCCTCCCTCGCCGTGTGTGTGTGTGCCCCTCCCTCGCCGTGTGTGAGCGCGTCCCTCCCTCGCCGTGTGTGAGCTTGTCCCTCCCTTGCTGTGTGTGTGTGTGTGTCCCTCCCTTGCTATGCGTGTGTGTGTCCCTCCCTCGCTGTGTGTGTGTGTGTGTGTGTGTGTGTGTGTGTGTGCGTGTCCCTCCCTCGCTGTGTGTGTGTGTGTGTCCCTCCCTCGCCGTGTGTGAGCATGTCCTTCCCTCTCTGTGTGTTTGCTGTGTGTGTGTGTGTGTGTGTGTGTGTCTTTCCCTCGCTGTTTGTGCACGTGTGCCTCACTCGCTGTGTGTATGTCCCTCCCTCGCTGTGTGTGTGTGTGTGTGTGTCCCTCGCTCGCTGTGTGTGCGCGCGTGTCCCTCCATCTCTGTGTGTGTTTGTATGTCCCTCCCTGGCGGTGTGTGTGTGTCCCTCCCTCGCTGTGTGTGTGTGTGTGTGTGTGTGTGTGTGTGTGTGTGTGTGTGTGCGCGCGCGCGTGCCCCTCCCTCGCTGTGTGTGCGCGCAAGTCCCTCCGTCTCTGTGTGTGTGTGTGTCCCTCCCTCGCTCTGTGTGTGTGTCCCTCCCTCGCTGTGTGTGTGTGTGCCCCTCCCTCGCTCTGTGTGTGTGTCCCTCCCTCGCTGTGTGTGTGTCTGCATGTCCCTCCCACGCTGTGTGTTTATCCCTCCCTCGCTGTGTGTGTGCGTGTGTTCCTCCCTCTCTGTGTGTTTGTGTGTCTCCGCTTTGCTGTGTGTCCCTCCCTCGCTGTTTGTGCACGTGTTCCTCCCTCGCTGTGTATGTGTGTCCCTCCCTCGCTGTGTGTGAGCGTGTCCCTCCCTCGCTGTGTGTGAGCGTGTCCCTCCCTCGCTGTGTATATGTGTCCCTCCCTCGCTGTGTGTGCGTGCGTGTTCCTCCCTCTGTGTGTTTGTGTGTCCCCCCTTTGCTGTGTGTCCCTCCCTCGCTGTTTGTGCACGATTCCCTCCCTCACTGTGTGTGTGTGTCCCTCCCTTGCTCTGTGTGCGTGTGTGTCCCTCGCTCACTGTGTGTGCGTGCGTGTCCCTCCATCTCTGTGTGTGTTTTTCTGTCCCTCCCTCGCGGTGTGTGTGTGTCCCTCCCTCGCTGTGTGTGCGTGTGCGTGTCCCTCCCTCGCTGTGTGTGCGCGCGTGTCCCTCCGTCTCTGTGTGTGTTTGTGTGTCCCTCCCTCGCTGTGTGTGTGTGTGTGTCCCTCCCTCGCCGTGTGTGAGCGTGTCCCTCCCTCGCCGTGTGTGAGCGTGTCACTTCCTCCCTCTGTGTGTCTGTGTGTGTCCCTCCCTCGCTGTCTGCGCGTGTCTCTCCATCTCTGTGTGTGTTTGTGTGTTTTCCCTTGCTGTGTGTGTGTGTGTGTCCCTCCCTCGCTGTGTGTGTGTCCATCCCTCGCCGTGTGTGAGCGTGTCCCGCCCTCGCTGTGTGTGTGTGTGTATGCCCCTCCCTCGCTGTGTGTGTGTGTGTCCCTCCGTCTCTGTGTGTGTTTGTGTTTCCCTCCCTCACTGTGTGTGTGTGTCTCTCCCTCGCCGTGTGTGAGCGTTTGTGTCCCTCCCTCGCTGTGTGTGTGTGTGCCCCGCCCTCGCTGTGTGTGTCCCTCCCTCACTGTGTGTGTGTGTATCTGTGTGTGTGTGTGCGCGTGTCCGTCCCTCGCTGTGTGTGTGTGCGTGTGTGTCCCTCCCTCGCTGTGTGTGTGTGTGTGTGTGTGTGTCCCTGCCTCGCTGGCTGTGTGTGTGTGTCTGTGTGTGTGCCCCTCCCTCGCTGTGTGTGTGTGTGTGTGTGCACGTGCCCCTCCCTCTCTGTGTCTGCGCGCAAGTCCCTCAGTCTGTGTGTATGTGTGTGTGTCCCTCCCTCGCGGTGTGTGTGTGTCCCTCCCTCGCTCTGTGTGTGCGTCCCTCCCTCGCTCTGTGTGTGTGTGTGTGCGTGTGTCCCTCACTCACTTTGCTTGTGTGTGTGTGTCCCTCCCTCGCTGTGTGTGTGTGTGTGTCCCTCCCTTGCTGTGTGTGTGTGTGTGTGTGTGTGTGTGTATGTGTCCCTCCCTCGCTGGGTGAGTGTGTGTCCCTCCCTCGCTGGATGAGTGTGTGTCCCTCCCTCGCTGGGTGAGTGTGTGTCCCTCCCTCGCTGGGTGTGTGTCCCTCCCTCGCTGGGTGTGTGTGTGTCCCTCCCTCGCTGGGTGTGTGTGTGTCCCTCCCTCGCTGGGTGTGTGTGTGTGTCCCTCCCTCGCTGGGTGTGTGTGTGTACCTCCCTCGCTGGGTGTGTGTGTGTCCCTCCCTCGCTGGGTGTGTGTGTGTCCCTCCCTCGCTGTGAGCGTGTGTCCCTCCCTCGCTGTGAGCGTGTGTCCCTCCCTCGCTGTGAGCGTGTGTCCCTCCCTCGCTGTGAGCGTGTGTCCCTCCCTCGCTCTGTGTGTGTTTGTGTTTCCCTCCCTCACTGTGTGTGTGTGTCTCTCCCTCGCCGTGTGTGAGCGTTTTTGTCCCTCCCTCGCTGTGTGTGTGTGTGCCCCGCCCTCGCTGTGTGTGTCCCTCCCTCACTGTGTGTGTGTGTTTCTGTCTGTGTGTGTGCACGTGTCCGTCCCTCGCTGTGTGTGTGTGCGTGTGTGTCCCTCCCTCGCTGTGTGTGTGTGTGTGTGTGTGTCCCTGCCTCGCTGGCTGTGTGTGTGTGTCTGTGTGTGTGCCCCTCCCTCACTGTGTGTGTGTGTGCGTGTGTGTGTGTGTGTGTGTGCACGTGCCCCTCCCTCGCTGTGTCTGCGCGCAAGTCCCTCCGTCTGTGTGTGTGTGTGTGTGTGTCCCTCCCTCGCGGTGTGTGTGTGTCCCTCCCTCGCTGTGTGTGTGTGCCCCTCCCTCGATTGTGTGTGCGTCCCTCCCTCGCTCTGTGTGTGTGTGTGTGTGTGCGTGTGTCCCTCACTCACTTTGCTTGTGTGTGTGTGTCCCTCCCTCGCTGTGTGTGTGTGTGTCCCTCCCTTGCTGTGTGTGTGTGTCCCTCCCTTGCTGTGTGTGTGTGTGTGTCCCTCCCTCGCTGGGTGAGTGTGTGTCCCTCCCTCGCTGGGTGAGTGTGTGTCCCTCCCTCGCTGGGTGTGTGTGTGTCCCTCCCTTGCTCTCTGTGTGTGTGTGTGTGTGTGTGTGTGTGTGTGTGTCCCTCCCTCGCTGGGTGTGTGTGTGTCCCTCCCTCGCTGGGTGTGTGTGTGTCCCTCCCTCGCTGGGTGTGTGTGTGTCCCTCCCTCGCTGGGTGTGTGTGTCCCTCCCTCGCTGGGTGTGTGTGTGTCCCTCCCTCGCTGGGTGTGTGTGTGTCCCTCCCTCGCTGGGTGTGTGTGTGTCCCTCCCTCGCTGGGTGTGTGTGTGTCCCTCCCTCGCTGGGTGTGTGTGTGTCCCTCCCTCGCTGGGTGTGTGTGTGTCCCTCCCTCGCTGTGTGTGCGTGTCCCTCTCTCGCTGTGAGCGTGTGTCCCTCTCTCGCTGTGAGCGTGTGTCCCTCCCTCGCTGTGAGCGTGTGTCCCTCCCTCGCTCTGTGTGTGTGCGCGCCCCTCCCTCTGTGTGTGTGTGAGTGTCCCTCCCTCGCTCTGTGTGCGTGTGTGTGTGTGCACGTGCCCCTCCCTCGCTGTGTCTGCGCGCAAGTCCCTCAGTCTGTGTGTATGTGTGTGTGTCCCTCCCTCGCGGTATGTGTGTGTCCCTCCCTCGCTGTGTGTGTGTGCCCCTCCCTCGATCTGTGTGTGCGTCCCTCCCTCGCTCTGTGTGTGTGTGTGTGCGTGTGTCCCTCACTCACTTTGCTTGTGTGTGTGTGTCCCTCCCTCGCTGTGTGTGTGTGTGTCCCTCCCTTGCTGTGTGTGTGTGTCCCTCCCTTGCTGTGTGTGTGTGTCCCTCCCTTGCTGTGTGTGTGTGTGTGTCCCTCCCTCGCTGGGTGAGTGTGTGTCCCTCCCTCGCTGGGTGAGTGTGTGTCCCTCCCTCGCTGGGTGTGTGTGTGTCCCTCCCTTGCTCTGTGTGTGTGTGTGTGTGTGTGTGTGTGTGTGTGTCCCTCCCTCGCTGGGTGTGTGTGTGTCCCTCCCTCGCTGGGTGTGTGTGTGTCCCTCCCTCGCTGGGTGTGTGTGTGTCCCTCCCTCGCTGGGTGTGTGTGTGTCCCTCCCTCGCTGGGTGTGTGTGTGTCCCTCCCTCGCTGTGTGTGCGTGTCCCTCTCTCGCTGTGAGCGTGTGTCCCTCTCTCGCTGTGAGCGTGTGTCCCTCTCTCGCTGTGAGCGTGTGTCCCTCCCTCGCTGTGAGCGTGTGTCCCTCCCTCGCTCTGTGTGTGTGCGCGCCCCTCCCTCTGTGTGTGTGTGAGTGTCCCTCCCTCGCTCTGTGTGCGTGTGTGTGTGTGTGTGTCCCTCGCTCGCTGTTTGTGTGTGTGTGTGCATGTCCCTCCCTCACTGTGAGTGTGTGTGTGTGTGTGTGTGTGTGTGTGTCCCTCCCTCGCCGTGTGTGAGCGTGTTCCTCCCTCTCTGTGTGTTTGTGTCCCCCCCCTTTGCTGTGTGTCCCTCCCTCGCTGTTTGTGCACGTGTGCCTCCCTCGCTGTGTGTATGTCCCTCCCTCGCTGTGTGTGTGTGTGTCCCTCCCTCGCTCTGTGTGTGTGTGTGTCTCCGCTTTGCTGTGTGTCCCTCCCTCGCTGTTTGTGCACGTGTGCCTCCCTCGCTGTGTGTATGTCCCTCCCTCGCTGTGTGTGTGTGTGAGTGTCCCTCCCTCGCTCTGTGTGCG